>NC_074692.1:3005068-3692568 GCF_029448725.1 Salvelinus fontinalis | reverse complement strand
TGTGTGTGTGTGTGTGTGTGTGTGTGTGTGTGTGTGTGTGTGTGTGTGTGTGTGTGTGTGTGTGTGTGTAATAATGTGTGCGTATGTGTGTGTGTGTGTGTGTGTGTGTGTGTGTATGTGTGTGTGTAATAATGCGTGTTTCTAACAATGTGTGTGTCAACACAGGTGACGACTACAGCGTAGCGTCCACTGACGTGGTTCTCCTGGAGGGGGAGACCAGTAAGCCTGTTCCCATCTACATCATCAACGATGTGATTCCTGAGCTGGAGGAGACCTTCCGCATCGAGCTGCTCAACGTGACCACAGGGGGCGCTCGACTGGGGGCGCTCACTCGCACCATCATAACCATCCTGCCCTCTGATGACCCCTTTGGGGCCTTCGGTTAGCTCACGTCTCTCTCACACACAGAAATGCACTCACATTAGCCGATAATTTTGCCGGACAAATTTTCTGGAGAAAAACTTTAAGGCTGATGCGCATCGCAAGCTGCTCTTAGGATTTGGACAGTTTTGACTTCTCAACAGCAGCGGCTCACTTTGAGCAGGCCGAAGTCCGCCGTAAACGCAAGTAAATTAGATGCAAACTATTGTGTTCGTAGACAGCCATGTTTTGTTGTAAAATGTTCATAAAAATACCCTATAGGACAGGTTGGTCGGAAATTATATTATACAAATATTATATTTCAAAATTGTGTTTTATTACTGTGGGCAACTTGCTCTTCTAGCCTAAATGTTTTTTCCGTTTTTTTAATTATATTAATTTATGATTTACAGCAGGGATGAAGACGCAATGGGCAATGTTTTGCTTGGTATAAGAACATCGTTCTACTTTATTTTAGTACAAGTTTAAAGGCACATTTTTTATTCTGTTAAGGAATTTTTGATATATATATTTTTTAATTGAATCTTTATTTTACGAGTCAAGTCAGTTAAAAACAAATTCTTATTTACAACGACCGGGGAACTGCCTCGTTCAGGGGCAGAACGACAGATTGTGACCTTGTCCGCTCAGGGATTCGATGCAGTAACCTCTCGTTTACTGGCCCAACGCTCTAACCACTAGGCTACCTGCCGCCCCAAAATGAACAGCCAGTGCAAATGTAAATTAAAATCTTGCCGACGGAAAACGGAAACCTTGACACACACACACACACACACACACACATACACACACACACACACACACACACACTATACTAGTCTTAAATATAGTGCTAAAATACACAATTGCTCATTCAAATCCGATTACAGTATATGCACGATACTGACGACATCAGCAAACTGAAGATTCCAGCATGTTTCCTTTATCATGAAATGACGTTAGACCTCATAAAAGTACTGTTTGTGTTCCCTAGTATTTCAGGCTGCTCCTGTCACCATAGAGGAGCCAGGGGCGAACTCCTTTGAGGTGACACTGCCCATCGTGCGTAATGCTGGGACCATAGGGACCGTGGCCATCCAGTGGCGAGCCACGGTCAACGGCAGAGCAGCAGTAGGGGACCTCCGGCCTGTGTCAGGAGAGGTAATCTTTGCGCCCGGGGAAACCACTAAGACGCTGAAAGTCGAGGTCCTAGCAGACGATGTGCCGGAAATTGAGGAAGTAAGAAATGCAATCTTTTTTTTTCTTCATTTCATAACATTGTTCTTATTTTTTGCCAAAGAAAGGATTTGTATGATTATATTTACGATATAATATAGAGGCCAATATAATATACAGTCTGTCATTTTTCCTCTAAACGTTCTGTGCTTTTCAGATAATCAAGGTGGAATTGACTAGTGCCACTAATGGAGGAAACCTTGGAATCGACAAAACAATCAATATTACTGTCCCAGCCAATGACAACCCGTATGGGACGGTCTACTTTGACCAGTATGTGTATCGTGTGCAGGAACCTCTTGAGGGAATTTTTATGGCCAACATCACTGTCCGTCGAAGGTTTGTCCTTCAGTTTGAGTTCTGTCCTCTTGCAGTATTATTGCATCTCCTTACCTTCGAATTTGCAGTGAATCGACATGTTGCTACTATTCAAACAGAATTCTTAACTAACTCTCTCTCTCTCTCTCTCTCTCTCTCTCTCTCTCTCTCCTTCATCACATCAGTGGTGGTTATTTTAGCCAAGTGGAGGTCCTCTACAGCACCTCGGAGATAGACATAGTGAGCATGGCCCAGACTGAGGGCCAGGACTTGCTGTTGTACTACAACCCCCCGGTGTCAGGAGTACCCTCTGGCACCCCCCGCAGGCCTGTCAACGTCAGCTCTCAGGGAGACCCCCTGGCTGCCTGTGCTGCAGTCTGCCTGAGGGAGCAGGCCTGCCAGGCCTTCTCCCTGTCTACCCCTGGGGGCTCTACCCCTGGGGGCTCGTCCCCCATGGCTTCCTGCACCTGGGTGACCAGCGGGGCTGTCCAGCTCACCCCGTCCGCCCAGACCTTCACCTATACCAAAAACACCACGGCCGCCGCCGTTCTCTTCAGCTCGCAGGCCGTGGCGGGTAGCGACTACACCACCATGACAGCGCAGACGGCCATCTTGGAAGACGGCTCGGGTGTGGCCAACCTGACCGTTCCCATTCTGATGGACAAACTCCCGGAGATGGACGAGAGCTTCTCCATCCGCATCCTGAAGGTGGAGCTGGTCAACTTGACCGTGGCTGAGAAGAACCTGCCCTCCATAGGGCAACCAGACAATGCAGTGGTCACCATAGGCATGAACGGGGATGCCTTTGGGGTGTTTCTCATCTACAGCCTCAGCCCTAACGCTACAGAGGATGGGATCTATCTGGAGGTGAGAGAGGAGCCACGCGTCTCAGTACCCCTGGTCATAGAGAGGAGGGGGGGCAGCCTAGGACAGGTGACAGTGGAGTGGAGGTTCGTGGGCGGAATGGCTACACCGGGCACTGACTTCACCGGGACTGGAGAGACACTCGTCTTTGCCGACGGTAGGTTTAAAAGCTAGTACTGCATAATGCTTTTTGGATATGAATGTTATTTTGATTGTTCAGTATATTGTGTTCTCTCCACCCAAAGGCGATTTGAAGAAGACCATTGAGATAGTGATTGCGGACGACTCGGAGCCAGAGGACAGCGAGACCCTGATGGTTGGCCTGGTGAAGACGACGGGAGGCAGCCGGATCCTGCCCAGCTCCGACACGGTCACCATCGTCATCCTGGCCAACGACAACGTGGCGGGGGTGGTGGGCTTCCACGCAGTCTCACGCTCTGTCAAGGCCAGAGAGGGTGGGTGTAGTACAGGGGAACCTGTACATCGCTTCAGTGAAGCACGCCTCAACCGAATCCCTGTGTGAATTATTTAGCTCTGCACTGAGCCAGTGTACCAAGCAGCCACTGATGACATAATGACCTCTTTCTCCCCTGATAATAACACCTGTCATAATGCATCAGCAGATAACTGTAGTAAGCCGACAATTCTCTTCTTTTGAATATCATGGCTTCGTGATCACAAATTCATACGGGTGCTGTTTGTAGAGGGCAACACAGCTACCGTTCCTCAACCTCCTCCCTTTCACGTTCGGAAACATCCAATGAATTAATGAAGGAATGCAAGGGATAATGGGAGGAGCACGTTGCAACAGGTGGCACATGTAGTAAGTTCCAGGGCATGGCTCGTCGGGTATGCATGACAGAGCCCTTCCACTCTTATCTGTGGCGAATACTTACACCACTTCCTAATGGATTGATTCTTTCTGAACCACCTACAGTAGTTCAGGAAAGACCTTCGAAAGGCTGTAATCAAAGCCTGTATCCTGGTCTACTAATCTAAAACAGCAACTGCGGGCAACATTTTGCACACGGAATTGGCAATGAGAAATAACTTTAACATTTCACGTAGACAGGAAGGCATGCTGTATAATCCAGTGCAAGTTCCAAATACAGCTTGACATATTGCGCCATATGTATTACTTTAAAAGGTGACTAACGTGTGTGTGTGTGTGTGTGCGCGTGCGTGCGTGTTGTAGGGGAGATGCTGTCCCTGCTGGTGACCAGGACAGCTCCTGGTCTGGGGAATGCCACCGTGGACTGGGCCATCCAAGGCCCCCGCGTTGCCAGGACCTTTACACATACCTCAGGACTACTATTCTTCACCGAGGTAAACAAACTGACCAGGGTTCCTCCTCAAGGAACGTCTTTGACTGAAGTCTCGTGGTTTACATGCCGTGTCCAGTGTTCGGTTCATTCTGTTGTACGTGGTGCTTGTTGTTTTCGAGCGTCTCCTGTCCCTCACACAGGGAACACTGAACGCTACCATCGTCCTCCAGCTACTTGAAGACGCAACCCCTGAGGAGAATGAAGAATATAGGGTGGTCCTGTCCAACATCCACACTTACGGTAAATCCCGTTCCCTGGCCTTGGCTGACAAAACGTAACAACATGCACATTCCAATCTCGCCTATGGACTTGGATCTCTATTTATTTCCCGTTTAGTTTGACCATGCTAGTCATTTAAGGCATGTTTTTTGGTTTACAATCCCTCTATGCAGCATGGATCAGGCATAGAGGTTGCCATAGCAAAGAGTTTTTAGTCTGTTCCACCCCGTAACCTCTGAGGCTGGAAATGAGTGTGACTAGTGTTTGTATGGATATTATCCGTCCGTGTTCTGTTCTCCCTGTCCCTCAGGTGTTCTGGTAACGGGTCACGCAGCGCTGGACATCCAGGGGCGCGAGGCCGTGGTTACCGTGGATACCAGTGACGAGCCGTTCGGGATGCTGAGCATCGCCCCGTCCTCCCTCAGCCTGAGCACAGAGGAGCGCGACGGCATCCTCAACGTCTTCATCAACAGAGAGCTTGTGGCTTCAGGTCAGTCTGGAATAGGGATTTGGGACTAGCTAGCGGCGACAGAGTTTTTTCCTGATCACGTGATCTGACCAGGGAAAACTCCAGGCCTTAAGGAGGAGAAAAGTTGTGACTATACTGTACATTTGATCTATTGTCTCAAAACAAGATTCGCCGCAAATGCCGCTATGTTAATTAATCCGATGTCACCCAGTAACTGCTATTAGTTAGCTGTTACGTGATATGACGTTACAGAAAATGTGTTTAAATATTTAACAGCCAAGTATGTGTTGTTGTTCTGTGTTCAGGGGCGGTGAATATCAGCTATGAGACGGTGCGAGGGTCCCTCCAGAACCTGTCCCAGGTGGAAGGGGGCGGTGGCCTGGCTGAACCAGGACAGGACTTCCTCCCTGCGTCGGGCTCAGTGATCCTGCAGGATGGACAGACTTCGGTGGCCATCCCCATCACGATACTAGACGTAAGGCCACCACCAGGGCTGGGCTCAATGCCTTTTGAATTCAGTCAATTCATCAAATAAGCTGACCTTCCAATTGCTCAAAGCTCCGTTTTCCTCGATGCTTCTCTATGCATTTTTAAGGGGAATTGGAATGCCAGTTTACTTGCTATATTGACTGAATTGGAATTATCTCCAACTCTGGCCACCACAGCAAACACGGTCCTATTTCTCTCATTTGACTCTGGCGGTACTCTGGTAGGCTAAGTGTAGTATGCCTATTTGTTTCATTTTCCTAGAATTCAAACAGTATAAATGTAGCAGACTATATGTCCAATGATATACATTTATTTTTCCAGGATGACGTCCCCGAGTTGCAGGAATTCTTCCTGGTCAACATTACGTCTGCAGTACTCGTCACCACCCTCTCACCTGCCCCTAAACTAGGTATGCTGTGTTTGGCATTGTCCCGAAATGGGCAACTAGGTTAATCACAAACAAAGCATTCTAAATGTGCATGGTTTTCCCACAGCGATCCTATACGTCACTTTTAGTTCTACATGTAATTTGATGGGTTTTCCAACCACTCCCTTTTTTTCTTCTGCCCTAGACTTCCTGTTATGTACTGTAAATTCCCCCTTCATGTTCAATTCTGTGTAATCTGTGTTGTATCTCTTATTTTCTCCTCTCTCCTTTCATTTCTCTCCTATTCCATTCTGTGGGATGAGTAGAAGTTGTATATTTTACACTGAAAGGTAACATATATTTAGTGTTTATTACAGTATAATGCTTTGCGTTGTGTAGTACGGCATAATGGCTAACATGCGATTCATTCACTGTACATTACGTTCAACGGGCACAGTTTTACCAGTGATCTGCAAATATGTCCAAAATGTAATTGGCACTACTGCGTCTTGTGTAATCCTAACCATAGCCCATTTTGTGAATGGGTAACTTCAGAAAACAACGAGTAGACGGATTTACAACACAGACTAGAGATGCACAGGACCCATCTGCCAGCCAGCACTCAGTGGCTACGATTCTTCTGATTGATTGATGCCTCCATGATTGAGGGGCGGTTGGGATTTGGGTCGAGCTGAAAAACACTGTGGTGAGCAGTGGGAATGCCAAACCACACGCTTTAAATGGCCCTCATGCTGTCTGTGCCCAGAGCGAGAGATAGACAGACAGTAAGGACATTAGAAATCAGTCAGCGCGTACTCCAACTCTCAGCTGGCTGCATGTGAAAAGTGAATGGCCCTCGTCTCCTCATCTTGTGCTCCTATTGTAGTGTCAAACAAGTGCTTCCTGTCCTCTTTAGATGCTCTGGCCCACGTTTTACGATCATAGTGATCATGCTGAAGCTAATGCTATTTTTTTTTTTATGATAGTATTACTGGATCAAGACTTTAGGACATGAGCTACCATTACCATTGTAATGTTGCCTTTTCTCTTCAGACACCCAGGGTTTGGTGGCAGAAATCAGCATTGGCGCCAATGATGGAATTCGAGGTGTCATTGAATGGACAAACACTAAGTGAGTGGCTCTGTGTTCAACCTCTCATTCACAGTGATTTTCCTCCCCTTTTCCCCCCCTTTCTCTCCATTTACGAGATGCCCTCTGTTTCTAAGAGCACCTGTGGCTGTGTAGGTATACCCAGAAGCACTCCCTCTACTCTACCACATTTTTCCTCACACGGACTGCTTGGCTGAGAAAAGCCTACACTGCTTTAGTAGGATCTGTTTTTTTTTCTCCCTTTCATGGCTGTCAATCAACAAATCCCCCAAGTCACGACATTTTACATTTATATTTTAGTCATTTAGCAGACCCTTATTGTAACGGGTGACGCTCTCCTCATCCTCGGATGAGGTGAGGAGAGAGGGATCTGAAGACCAAAACGCAGCTTGTGGGAAATAAGCCATCTTTATTATAACAACGATAAAGATGGCAACACGAAACGAAACAAAACACTTTCAAAACTACAAAATAACAAAACGACGTTGACTAGACCTGAACATAAACTTACATAACTAAACATAAACTTACGTACAGGAAACAGACGACATCGAAACGAAACGAAACAAACAAACGCTACAGTCCCATGTGGTACGAACATAACATACGGACACAGGAGACAATCACCCACAAACAAACAGTGAGAATGCCCTACCTAAATATGACTCTTAATTAGAGGCAAACGCAAACCACCTGCCTCTAATCAAGAGCCATACCAGGCAAACCAAAACCAACATAGAAACAGATAACATAGAATGCCCACCCAACCTCACGTCCTGACCAACTAACACACAAAAACTAACATAAATAGGTCAGGAACGTGACAGTACCCCCCCCACAAGGTGCGAACTCCGGACGCACCAGCACAAAGTCTAGGGGAGGGTCTGGGTGGGCATCTAACCACGGTGGTGGCTCAGGCTCCGGGCGCGGTTCCCACCCCACCATAATCCATCCTAACTTCCTCCCTCCAAGAATGTCCACCCTCTTTTGACCCCCACAAAATCCCCTTAACAACATATCTAATAAGGACAACACCGGGACAGAGAGATAAATCAAGACAGAGGGATAGATAAGAATATAGAAGTAGATAAAGATAGAGAGGGAGATCAGGATAGAGGGGCAACTCCGGACTGAAAGGCAGCTCCGGACAGAGAGACAGCTCTGGACTGATGGGCAGTTCTGGGTATCTAGCCTTTTCAGGCTGAAGGTCAGCTCCGGACAGACGGATGGCTCAGACGGCGCTGGGGAGACGGATGGCTCAGATGGCACTGGTGAGACGGATGGCTCTGGCCGGATATGGCGCACTGTAGACCTGGTGCGTGGTGCCGGAACTGGAGGCACCGTGCTAATGATAAGCACCTTCCTACTAGTGCGGGGAGCAGGGACAGGGCACACTGTATTCTCAAAGCCTACTCTATCCCTGATGCGTGGTACCGGCACTGGTGACGCCGGGCTGAGGACAAGCACATCAGGATTAGTAGGGGGAGAATATACAGTGTGTACAGGGCTCTGGAGACGCACTGGTAGCTTAGTGCGTGGGGCCGGAACTGGAGGCACCGGGCTAGATACACGCACTACAGGGAGAGTGCGTGGAGGAGGAACAGGGCTCAGGATACGCACTGGTAGCCTAGTGCGTAGTGTATACACTGTAGGTACTAGGCTGGGGCGGGGAGGTGGTGCCGGAAATACCGGACCGTGGAGGCGTACTGGCACTCTTGAGCATTGAGCTTGCCCAACCTTACCTGGTTGAATACTCCCGGTTGCCCGACCAGTGCGGGGAGGTGGAATAACCCGCACCGGGCTATGTAGGCGAACCGGGGAAACCATGCGTAAGGCAGGTGCCATGTATGCCGGCCCGAGGAGACGCACTGGAGACCAGACGCGTTGAGCCGGCCTCATGACACCTGGCTCAATACCCAATCTAGCCCTCCCAGTGCGGGGAGGTGGAATAACCCGCACTGGGCTATGCACTCGTACAGGAGACACCGTGCGCTCTATTGCGTAACACGGCGCCTGCCCGTACTCCCGCTCTCCACGGTAAGCCTGGGAAGTGGGCGCAGGTCTCCTACCTGCCCTTGGCCCACTATCTCCTAGCTCCCCCCCAAGAAATTTTTGGGAATTACTCACGGGCTTTTTTGGCTTCCGTGCCAGACGCGTTCCCTCATAGCTCCGGTTCCTCTCCCCGGTAGCCTCTGCTCTCCTCCGTGCCTCCAGCTCAGCTTTGGGACGGCGATTTTCTCCTGCCTTAGCCCAGGGACCTTCTCCATTCATTATTTGCTCCCATGTCCAGAAATCCTTTCTCTCCTGTCCCTTACTCCGTTTAGTTTCCCTTTGCCGCTTGGTCTTAGCGTGGTGGGTGATTCTGTAACGGGTGACGCTCTCCTCATCCTCGGATGAGGTGAGGAGAGAGGGATCTGAAGACCAAAACGCAGCTTGTGGGAAATAAGCCATCTTTATTATAACAACGATAAAGATGGCAACACGAAACGAAACAAAACACTTTCAAAACTACAAAATAACAAAACGACGTTGACTAGACCTGAACATAAACTTACATAACTAAACATAAACTTACGTACAGGAAACAGACGACATCGAAACGAAACAAACAAACGCTACAGTCCCATGTGGTACGAACATAACATACGGACACAGGAGACAATCACCCACAAACAAACAGTGAGAATGCCCTACCTAAATATGACTCTTAATTAGAGGCAAACGCAAACCACCTGCCTCTAATCAAGAGCCATATCAGGCAAACCAAAACCAACTTAGAAACAGATAACATAGAATGCCCACCCAACCTCACGTCCTGACCAACTAACACACAAAAACTAACATAAATAGGTCAGGAACGTGACACTTATATCCAGAGTGACTTACAGTTGCATCCGTCTTCAGGTAGATGGGTGGGACAAGCACATATTATAGCCATAGCAAGTAAGTCCTTACTCTCTTACCTCTTGTGGCAGACCAATCTGATGTTTGGTTGTGTGTTTTCCCTTGTAGCTTCGAGGTGAATGAGACCATGGGCGTGCTGAGCCTGGTGGCCTACAGGAGCGCAGGAACCTACGGAAACGTCTCGCTCGTCTTCTACGCTCAGAACCTGGAAGCTCAGCTGGGCCTGGACTACAACGTCACTCCATCGGTGAGGCCGTGCCCCTAACCCACTGAACCACCGATCAGTTCTTAATGAGTAGGGACAGGAGTTTTCCCTGACCATTTGTTCTGACCGGGGGAAAACTCTGGGCCCCACCAATGAGACTAAACACGCCTTGTCATTGTGAGTTCACACGTTTTGTTTGTTCTTTAGATGCTCCACTTCGCTGATGGGGAGAGGCATCAGTTTGTTGAGGTTCAGATCGTTGATGACGTCATCCCAGAGGGAGCTGAAAGGTTCCAGCTGATTTTGGCTAATCCATCGTCTGGGCTGGAGCTGGGAGACAATACCACAGGTAGGGTGTTCTGGAAGCCTGTAGCATCATGCATGTCCGCTACACATGTTTTGTATTGTATTTTATTGAAGGCCATGTTTGTGTAGTCTACGTACCTATGGTTTCACAGTCATTGTTGATTGGTTTCACAAGAAATCGACAAGTGCCCTGGTGAAAACTGCTCTCCCTGTCTCCCCTGTCCCATGTCTCCGTAGCCATGGTGAGCATCTTGGCCAGCGACGACGGCCATGGTGTCATTTCCTTCAACAGCAGCCAGCACTTCCTGTTGAGGGAACCCACGTCGGTGTCCGGGCTGGGGGAGAGCGTGGCCACCCTGTACGTGGTGCGTGACCCACCCCAGGGCACCTTCGGTACCGTCAACGTCCAGTTCACCATCACAGATGCCAACGAAACGCTGGCCCAGGACGACCTCATGCCCTGGCAGGGCATTGTGGAGCTGGAGGACGGAGTCAGGTTCAAGGTGAAGGGGACCATGGACTTCAGTCAGGCTAGAAGATATACAGGAGAACTGATTGAATAGGTTGAAGATATATTGGAGGATTGAGAATAGATTGAATTGATGTATAGGCAAGGGCAAGAATCTTTTCTTGATGTGTTTCAGCCTGTGAAGCCCTTCATATTCTCATTTTGACGTTCTCTGATGTGCTGACATTCTCTGACGTTCCTGCGTGATGTGATGTTCTAGACTCTGGAGATCTGGGCGGTTCTGGATGCTGAGCCCGAGGTGAACGAGACGTTCACGGTAACTCTGTCCAATCCAACGGGAGGGGCGCGGCTTGGAGAAACACTCCACACGCTCGTCACCGTGCTTCAGAACTCCGCCCCGCTGGGCCTCTTCCGCATCGCACCCTCCCTCAATAGGTGAGCATGTGATCACACACACATGCAAGCACACAAACGCACACATGCGTGCACACACATGCAAGTATGCATGCATGCACATGCACATGCACATGTAAGCACGCAAGCACACACACACACACACACACACACACACACACACACACACACACACACACACACACACACACACACACACACACACACACACACACACACACACACACACACACACACACACACACACACACACACACACACACGCATGTACGTCTATCTCTGCAGGACTGGCAGCTCTGTGGTGGGGGAAGAGGGTGGTAGGACTGTGTTCTTGACCGTGTCCCGCAGTAACGGTCTAGAGGCAGCGGTCAGTGTGGAGTGGGAGACCCAGTCGGACACAGCCATTGCCATGGGTAAGACGGGCTAGAAACTCTGCTTCTGCACACACAGTTAATGTCATTATAGCCACACCACACAATCCAGTGGCAACATCCGTTCCGAGTCTGTGTTCACTTGTTTACCATGATATACAGTGATTGTACTAGTCTATTTTCAGAGGGAACTCTTCCAGTGATGGCAGTGTATCAGATCTTCTCAGAGACCCCCACCTCAGGCTGGTGTTCCCTGACTGATGGTGTCTCTCCTCTGGCCATGAGGTTGGACATGCCCTCCCCTGGCGGCTCCACCCAGACACATGCCACTCTGTACAGGTGGCAGGGGGTGTTGGTACCTATACAGGTAATCTAGTTCAAGTTCCGGATTTTTTTGCGGTCATAGACAATGAAATACATGGATATGGACTAACATTAGAAAATAAACAATTTCACATCATTTAGATGAGAAGGATCTTGTCAATTAGGTGGCAGAAGTAGGGGTATGGGGGGGGGGGGGGGTTGTATCTTTCAGTCCTGGCGTGTGGAACAGAGAGTAGGTTGGTGCTGTCTATCACTTCTCCTCTACAGGCAGTTAACCAATCACAGAAAGGGGACTTGTAGAGAGAGATCATCTAAACATTAGCCTCTGTGTAGAGTCAGAGATCAAAGGTCAAACTGCACCGGTGCAGAAGTTGAACTACATAGGAGGCAAAGAAGGAAGAAAGGGTAGGAGTGAACATGGGAAGGAAGACATAAACCACCAACCCATAATAGCTTTTAGGTAACTGCCTTACTTTGTGTTGCATCCACACATGCATAACTCAATATCATGATCATGATTGCAAATGTAGGATCTCTCTCTCTCTGAATCTCTTGTGTTTTCAGTCGGTGAGGATCCAGGACCCTCGTGTGTGTGTGGGCTTCTCTGTGAACGGCTCGTACAGTGTAGCGGTCACACACGGAGGCCGCGCTGACTCCCCTACCGTCAACCTCAGCCTGTTCAGAGTGCAGCCGGACCACAACCTTACACTGGTGAAGCCCCTCACTTCTTTGGCTTGACGGTTGTCGATTCATTTGGGGTCCTAATGATTTTTTTTTCTTCTACCTGTTAAGATGACGGAAGATCTACACGGTCACTGGCCTTATGTTCCTATGATACGTCACTCCGATGATACGTTCCTATGATACAGTCGCTCAATGGCAGTGGCATTATGTTGAGCATTGTATTCATTTCATTCAAATTCAACCCTTTTCCCCCTAGGAACAAACGTTGGCTGTTGAAGCTCTTGGTGTCAAACACTTCTCCGTTGAAGGAAGAGACTACTTGATTGCCTCGAGCCAGGTGAGTTTGGGGGTTAAAATGAACATGACTTGCCATAACCTGTGAGGCATACAGTACTACACAGGTGTCCTAGATCACGATACCCATATGCACACCACCACATTCCTATTGTCATTCAAACCAAAACGCCCAATGGATAGAGTCCACACCACCCGGAGTTGATTTCGACTAGCTAGTTAGCTAACTCCTCCTGTTTCTACCAGGTGTTTGTTCGGACTGGGAGTACCTTTGTTGTTCATCAGAGCCTGGAGCTTCAGGGTGTCCTCAGCGTGTCTCTGTTCTCCCACGGGACCAGTCTCTACCTGGCTGCCTGTGTGGGGAAAGAGACTGAGGACGGCTGTGTACTGTTCCAGTGGAGTCAAGGACACTTCCAGAACCCCAGGCCTCTGCCTGTCAGCAGCAGAGCTCAACAAGTGGAGTCCCTCACCATGGGAGCAGACGTTCTCCTGTTGGTCGTCACTGAAGGTGACCTCACGTGACCCCCTCTATGAACCATGCCCTTTGCCACCTCTGTATTTGTGTTTGCAATCAACAATCTTCTATGTTGACGTTTTGCTACGGTGCCATTTTGTTCTCACTCTGAAATGGCGCATGTGGTGCAGAGATGGTGTACTGCAGTTATGATACGTAAAGGCATAGTCAATGTGTCCCCGGTCTACTAAAGACAAAACATGATCTGTGTGCACCGATGGGAGGGAGAACGGCGCCAAAAGTCCTAATGTATATTGGAGCATGTATTTATGTATGTTTTGATGAAACACCACAGACCACAATCCACATAAGCGAAGTAGGTAGGCTCTATGTTGTGAGTTTACTGGAAGGCTCACTGTAGTAGGCCATAGGGAAACCACAGAAAGGCTCAGGGGGTGTAATTTATAGTAGTTGGGTGTGTCAGCATGGCCCTTGCTTAACATAACCGCCTCGTGAAAGAATAGAGTGCTAACATAAAGCTCTGTTTGTGTGTGTGTGCGTGTGTGTGTGTGTGTGCATGCGTGGGTGGGCGCGTTCATCCGTGTGTGTGTGTTCCTATCCTCAGGTGCCTCTCCCTCCTGTGAGGTGTTTATATGGAGAGCCACGCAGCAGTTCCCTCAGCACAGCCAGTCTATCCCCCACCCTGGCCTGGGCTCTGCCCACCCCTTCACCCTACCCTCAGGGATCAGTGAGTACACACACGCGCACTGATGGTCAACTTTCTTCACATGGGTGAACTGAGAGACCCCTAAGTGTTATCATTCAATCAATAATATCAGAGTTACAACTGATTATGACGATCATGGCGATGACGATGGCGATGGTGATTATAATTATGACGACCTTGTTAATTCAAAGACACCTCCAAATCTTTAACATTTTGTAGTCTTATCAAATCAAATTGTATTGCGGGTGTAACGAAATGCTTGTGCTTCTAGTTCCGACAGTGCAGCAATATCTAACAAGTAATATCTAACAGTTTCACAAATCATCCCCTGTTTCCCCACTGAAGATGTGTCTCTCTGTTTCTCCCTCTGTGTCTCTCTCAGCCTATGTCCTGCTGGCGGGGAGGAATGGCTCAGCGCTGTACTCCTGGAGGTCTGACATCAGTCTGTTTGCCATGGTGCTCAGGTCTCCTTCAGCCTCTCACTTCCTCTCTCTACCTCTACCCTACTTCAACACCACCAAGAGCCTCATAGCAGCCACCGAGCCCTCAGGCTCAACCCTGTATGAGCTCACCACGGTTTCCAACCACTCTGACTTCATACCCAGGTACCTATGATGCCCCACTGTTCCCATGGCAACCCGTTACATTCTGACCAGAGGTATTGATCATTGGTTTGATCAAACTTTGTGCAAATTTTCATTGTTGCGTTGTTTCGTTGTCACACAACTGTGTTGTTGCTCCCCCTTCATTCTTCGTGGTTGTCTTCTCCAACCGTTGTCCGTTTCCTCTCTGCCGTCACACTCTCAGCTATGGCGAGTTGCGTTTCACACCCGGCGACCGGGAGTTGGAGATTGCGGTGAACATCATCGACGACGGTGCCCCGGAGGAGGAAGAACAGTTCCGTGTGGTCCTACGAAATCCCAAGGGAGGGGCTGAGATTGGCTTTGGTGGTCAGATGACCGTGCTTATTCCAACCAATGACGACGCCCATGGAGTCATAGGCTTTGCACAGGTACCCTCCTCTGTTGCTTAACTGTGATTTACAGTGCATTTCAAATTAGGTTTTTGTCACTTTTTATAAATATATATGTGTTCATGTTTTTTTTTATCGGTTCCGATACATTTGAATGTTCCAATCTACATTATATTGCACACTGATGTTGCCTCTCTCCAGGGCTCTCTATCTGTGGAAGTGGAGGAGTTGGCGCGGAGCAACCCTATCTCTCTGAGTGTTGAGAGGAGGAGAGGAACCTTCGGCAGACTGACCGTCCACTGGGCAGCCAACGGCAGTCTGGAAGACATCTTTCCCACGTCAGGAGTGGTGAGGCTCTCTCTCTCTCACAGGATTATCTCTTTCACTGTTAACTTTGAGAAAAATGTAGACGTAGAGAAATAGAAGAAATACAGGACAACTTACTGATGTGAATTTTCCAAATTTAGTTGATTAGTTCATTGGTTGTGAATTGACTTCCTGGATTGGCTAAGCTACAGAGGAACTGACATCATCCACCGTCAACTGTTTACGATCTCAGGTGACGTTTTCTGAGGGCCAGGTGATGGCTACCATCTCTTTGACCGTGGTAGCAGACAGCTTTCCTGAGTTGAGGGAGAGGGTCACCCTTACCCTTTTGGATGTCACCACAGTGGGCCTAGACCAGCTCTCCAGGGGGGCGCTGATTGACCCACAGAGGGCACAGGCCCTCCTCACCATCCTGCCCAACGGTTCGCCCTATGGGGTGATAGGCTGGCACCTGGACTCCCAGTACCTTCACACACAGGAGCCCCAGAGTAAGAGGCCAGCTGTTTGGATTGACTTTAAATATATATGTATTTATACAGGAAACAAATATGTGAGATTGTGTATAGTTAAGAACGATACATATGCAATTATCTTACACATCAAGAACAAAAAAAAAGCCATATTTGAACCATGTCCATTTTTAAAGCTACTAAAGTGTATGGTAGGTTGTCATGAGTGGTCACAACTTGATTTGACAGGAGCTATGACATTGGTAGGACTCATTTCTACTCATTATCCAAATTGTTTCTGTCGTTGCACAGGCTGTAAGGCTTATTTTAAATTAATTTTACTAGGCAAGTCAGTTAAGAACAAATTCTTATTTTCAATGACGGCCTAGGAACAGTGGGTTAACTGCCTTGTTCAGGGGCAGAACGACAGATTTTTACCTTGTCAGCTCGGGGATTTGATCTCGCAACCTTTCGGTTACTAGTCCAACGCTCTAACCACTAGGCTACCTATGTGTGTTGTCTGACGCTCCTTGTCCGTGTTTGCCTCTGCTTTCACCTCAGAGAGTCCCGCTAATGTCACCCTCACCATTGTGAGAGAGCAGGGAGTGTCTGGGGAGGTGGCGGTCCACTACCAGACCAGACCGGCCCTGTCCCAGCCCCCCTCCAACCAGGCCAGCACCCCACAGGACTACACATCCCGGGAGGACACCGTCATCATGAAGGAACATGCCACCATGGCTCTCGTCACCATCACCATCCTACCAGTACGAAAATAATAGAATATGACTTTATCGACAAACAATCACCAGGTGTCCTCCTGGGACGCCTGAGGACAGTACAGTAGAATCCTCTCTACTTTCCCCTCTTTTCCTCTCCTCTTCTCTCCTCTCTTTACTTAGCCTCCCCTCTCCAACCCAAGCAGTGTGGATTTAGATTGGTTCAGCAAACAGCCAGGCTTTCTGCCTGTTCTGGGTGCTTTCTGCCTACAGCTAAGACCCATACCAGGCCTAAAACCACCAGTGCTGGGCCTGCCACCAAGGAAACCCACTACTTATCTCCCGTCACCCCAGAATAGATCCGTTCCCAGTAAATTGCAGTGCTGAGTCGCTATTTTAACGTCCACTAATGGTAGCTATTATTGTGTTTTGTTTAGACTGAGAGGAGCATGAAAACAAGGCCTTGATTTCAATGTGCTCACAAACTGCCAGCATTTATTAAGGTGATTTTTGAGAGTAACGTTGCTTCAGAAGTGGAACAACGACAAGCTTAGTAGTTCATTTCTGTGGGTTGAGTGTTAAAAATGGTTTCCCTTCTTCCTGATCTAGCATTTACCCTGATCCCACAGTGTTGCCCAGTTCAGGTCCTCAGGGCTGTGTGTGTGTGTGTGTGTGTGTGTGTGTGTGTGTGTGTGTGTGTGTGTGTGTGTGTGTGTGTGTGTGTGTGTGTGTGTGTGTGTGTGTGCGTGCGTGCGTGCGTGCGTGCGTGCGTGCGTGCGTGCGTGCATATCCCCAGGACGAGGCTCCAGAGCTGGCTGAGAGTTTCCTGGTGAATATCACAGGTGTGGAGCTGGTGGGGGGGTTGACAGGGGCCGGCCAGCCCAGTGTGAAGAGGCCTGGCATGGAGGTGGCTGTGGTCACTATCCAGGAGAACGACGACCCACGGGGGGTCCTGCAGTTCAGCGTCTCACAGGTCGACCACAAAAAAAGCATCACACTACTCCCTCTGCTCATACGTTAGCAATGCTGCTGAAGTCTAACACTCCATTCCTTTGTATAGTGTCTCACAACACACTACAACAGTAACTACTGTACGTGATGCTAAAGCTTAGAGACTATCTGAAAACTCTATCCAAAGAATGAATAAATGCAAACAGGTATTTGAATCCTATTCAAGTGTTAATGCTTCAACTCTGTTTCTGTATCGGCTTTTTAGGAAGAGTCCGGAGGGGTACTGGCCTATGAGGTGCCCCCGCCCGGGAACCTCCTCCGCCTACCTGTGGTGCGATTGGCTGGCAGGACTGGGAGAGTGGTGGTGTACTGGGAGGCTCGGACAATCACAGCCAGCCTCGATGACTTCATTCCTGCTTCTGGGAATATCACCTTTCAAGATGGCCAGGTAAAGTGATTATAACTAGGGCCAGAGAGTTTCTCCGGTTAGGTTGCGTAGTTAGGTCACCTCACTATGATCCACTTGGTCTAGTTGAGCTTCTATGAAGGATCAGAGGCGTGTACTCCTCAGGTTAAAAAAACTCTGGTTCTGTTTGCAGGGTGAAGCCTTTATTGACATCAGTATCGTGGATGACACGGAGGTGGAGTCTGCAGAGCGCTTCGGTGTGACTCTAATGCGTGTGATTGGTGGAGCCAGACTGGGGGAGGGGACCTCTGTGACCGTCACCATCCCCCCCAACGATTCACCGCTGGGACGTTTTGGCTTCCAAGAGCAGACTGTGAGATACCCGACATATTTCCCTACAGGGGATGAATACAGTTATCTTACTCAATCAAATACAACTTTATTCTAAACCATTATTATGCTAAACAAACGAATCTCCTTTCAGGTCACTATCAGCGAGCCAGCTTTCACTAGTGACCCAGCTGCTATGGCAAAGCTAACAGTGTTGCGCAGTGCGGGAGGAGAGGGGGCGGTGACACTGGTGTGGCGGCTGGAGGACGTGGCCCGGGATGACCTTTCACCTCTCAACGGAACACTGGTCTTCAGTGTGGTCAGTAGGGGGTGGGGCTAGGGTGGCCAAAGGGGAAGATGGTAGTAAGTCAGTTGACGGTGTTTTGCTCTGCTTGGTAATACTTGATGCTAAATGTACAGTCGTTTGTTGAAAAGACACTGATGTGAGACTTTGTGAACCTCAGACAGAGTTGAGGAAAACGTTGGTGATCCGGGCTCTGGCTGACACTGTGTTGGAGGGAGACGAGAACTTCACTGTACAGCTCCTGGCTGCGGAGAGTGGTGCTGTCATCGACCCCATTAACGGTCAGTATCTTTGGGCTGCCTCACATACAGTCTCTGGTCTATGGAGAGGAGAGGAATGCATTTTCCTCTGGAAGCTGATCTGAGGTCAGTTTGTCATTTTCAATCCTAATGGTTACAGTTAGGATTGGCAGGAGAGTAAGCTGGTCCTAGATGTGCCCCTAGAGGCAACTTCTAACTGGGGTGTGTTTAAGGAGCTCCAGTGGAGGGCATTAGACTGAACTGTGTCCCCTGGGTTGGTGTGTGTCTTCAGGGGTGGCCACCATCACCATCCAGGGAGACCGTGCAGCCCTGGGAATGGTGGGCATCGCTGAGGCCTCCAGGAATGTCCTGATAGGAGAACCTCAGGGAAACTATAATGGGACTGCTTTGATCAGGTACAGTTCGCGAAATTTCCTTTCGTAAGATAGCCGGGGGGCAAAGTCATTCATATTCATGAGTTACGTTGGGTGATTAGTTGATCCTCCTGGGGCGTGTGATGTTACACAGATGCACTTTTACCTTTCCAGAAACTGTCTATTGCTTGATATGATCAAGTTGACCCAACTTTGTTTGTTTGTTTGTTTGTTTGTGTGTGTGTGTGTGTGTGTGTGTGTGTGTGTGTGTGTGTGTGTGTGTGTGTGTGTGTGTGTGTGTGTGTGTGTGTGTGTGTGTGTGTGTGTGTGTGTGTGTGTGTACTGCATGGTTGTGTGTACTGCATGGTTGTGTGTGTGCGTGTGTGTGTGGGTTGTAGCCTGGTACGAGGCCCAGGCATCTTCGGAGAGATCCAGGTCTACTGGAACATCACTCCCGCTGTGGCCTCTGAGTTTGAGGAGCTGTCTGGTGTGGTGACCATGCGAGACAGACAGTCTGCAGCCACCATCCGCCTAAAGGTATGACAACCACATTCAACACAGACGCTGTCTGTCTTTGACCATGGAATGATATTCATCACGAGGATCTTACCTTAACATACGGCGTCTTATCGTACCTCATCCTAATATGAAGTGAAAATGGATGTAACATGAATCATCCCCAATGCAACTGTGAAACGTAACACTCGTGTGAAGTGATGTAGCCTGTCGGACATTCATTTGAAACGGTATCCGAGTGTGGATGTTGGCACAGAGGCTGAAGGTGGTGGTGTTTGTTGTTGTTGTTTCAGGCGCTGGATGATGACATGGCGGAGGAGCGCCGTGTGTACCAGCTGACCCTGACCTCAGTCACGCCAGGGGCGGAGATCAGCCCCTCGGCCCAGCGGGCCACAGTCACCATGGCAGCTAGTGACCTCCCCTACGGCCTGTTCTCCTTCCCCCAGGGCCTCGCCGGGGCCTCTGAGGAGGAGGGCAAGGTGAGAGAGCTAAGGCAGTCCCAGGCCATGATCAAAAACGTCCACAGTGTTGAAATGCATTAGAGGACATCTACATGACTATTGCTGACCTATCAGAGCCTGAGAACAGTCTGACCTGCCCTATCCGAGGAAGAGTGGTTAAGGGAGGGAGGGATTAGGGAGGGTGATTAAGGGAGTGGCATGAAAGTCATTTGGCTTACTATGATGCATCCATGACAAATTGCCATTCAGTTGATGATATGGCCGTCTGGTTTTTCCCCTACCCCCCACCCTCCTCTCCCTTCTCTTCTCCGTCAGGTCAATGTGACAGTGGTGCGTTCCATGGGCACGTTTGGGAGTGTGTGGGTGACCTACCAGACAGCAGGCAGTGTAGCGGTCAGTGGAGTGGACTTCACTGAAGTCTCGGGGCGCCTGCTTTTCAGCCCAGGCCAGACCACGCGTGGTGTCACATTGAGTATCCATGACGACGACCTCCCAGAGGGGCCTGAGGAGTTTTACCTCAACATCATCACCGTAGAGCTCCTCAACGACAGGTAGGTGGATCCTAGACACGAATCATTGTCTTCTCCCCCCAGTTAAGATTAGAAGTGTTGGGGAGGGAAAGCTGATCCGAGATCTGTTCCTAAGGGCAACTTCCACCGTGAGCTGTTGGTGTGCGGTTTTGGGTGTGTGAGTGGGAGGAGAATCTCAACCTTGGTCCATGATTTAATGACCTCTGTCACCCTCCTGTGAACTTCACTGTAAGAGTGGAAGGTGTTGGTCTCTGGGGTGGGAGGGGTGTGAGCAGTGGTGTCATGGAGGGTAAACGCACGTAAACCCTGTCTACCTGCCTTTTGCAGAAAAAATGCATTGAAAGTTTAGAGAGTGCTACTTTATTCACTGCGAACTGCACTCAGCGTTAACCCACCAAATTTTTGGGGGACTGGGTGTGAGGTAGGGTGGTGTTGTCTCTGACCTCTGTCGCCCTCCTGTGGTCAGTACTGTGGACTTCAGCGTGATGGAGCACGGCCTGCAGCGAGACCAGCCTCCAGCCGTCGGCAACGTCTCGTCCATCAGGATCGTCATCCAGAAGAGTGACAACGCTGAGGGTGTTCTGGAGTTCCTCCCTGACTATGTCAACATCACAGGTCAGTCTCTAAGCCTCTGACACGTTGACACTCTTCAACATAGCTACTGGAAGATAAGGCATCACTTTAGGAAATGTCATCTCATCCTGTTAATATGCCATGTATATGCATAAGAGAGGGATTCTGAGAGTGGTGGATGAATGCAATATGTAAGGAGTACTACAGTACATGCAGTATTACATTCTACTTAAGGGACTGAATTCAGGAAGGTGAGCTTATGTCAAATGTTCAAGATTGTATTTTTATCAAATTAAAAAAAAAGCCAGACTCAGAGCTTCAAAGTGGTATATAATACACTGCAGTTGGGGGAAACATGGGAAAGTTATGCTTCTTTGAGACACTTGTTATTCCACTTTGGAGACAAGTAGGAGAGAAATGACGTTCACACCCTCTTAAGCCTTAGACACACCCATCTCTTTAATAATTCAAATATAAATGCACGAGTCAACATGGATTGTCCTTCAGAAAGTAGCCTCCCTATTATTCTCCTCCATTATCTCAGTCGATCATGGATCCTGCCTTTCTTTCTAAAGCTCAAAGCTTTCTCCTTGGCTATAGGCTCATAATTATTTCGTTTTATTCATATTTACCAGTGGAGGTTCCTCAGAGGAGGAAGGGTAGGACCATCCTTCTCAGTGAATTTCATAAAAATAAAAATATTCAAACATTTAAAAAGTGATACTTTATAGATGAAACTATACTAAATATATTCCATGTCACCAAATAATTGATTACAACACACTATTTTGCAATGAAGGTCTACAGTAGCCTCAGCAATGCTCTGTAGGGTAGCACCATGGTGTAACCGGAGGAAAGGTAGCTTCTGTCCTCCTCTGGGTACATTAACTTCAATACAAACCTAGAAGGCTCTTTGTTCTCACCCCCTTCCATAGACTTACACAGTAATTATGACAACTTCCTGTGGACGTCCTCCAACCTATCAAAGCTTTTGCAGCATGAACTGACATGTTGTCCGCCCAATCAAAGGATCAGAAAAGGAATCTAGTACTGAAAGCATAAGGTACAGCTAGCTAGCACTGCAGTGCATAAAATGTGGTGAGTAGTTGACTGAAAGAGAGAGAAAGACAATTAAGGAGAAGCAAGAGAGACAGCGCTATATTAGGTTAACTTTCACTGAACGCAGCTAGCTAGTTTAGCCTACTCCAACACCTGGCTCCAACAGAGAGGGGTTCTGTTAGCTAGCTGGCTATGACTATCCAACACGGGAACTCTTCCAAGTCAAGGTAAGCTTTTGGTTTTATTAATTTATTGCCACTGGGGCCCGCCGGTGTAACTGCTGAAACTGCTTTCTGACTGTACTCTGAAATGCATGACTGTGGCGGGTTTACTAACATGTTAGTCCTAGCTACAGTATGTTGACTATGAGTTGACAACGATGTAGGCTGTGCATAGCGGTTAGCAGTCATGATATGAAGGTTTGGCTTGGAAAGGTTTTTTCGCCTGGTTACAGACAGCTGATGTGTCGCTCACTGAAGTCCACAAGTGAAGGGAAAAGGTGAGAGGAGGAGAGCGCGTAGATAGTTGAGAGAAGAAATTATATACAAGGAGCAAAGTGATCGTGTTGTTTTATAGGGCTGCTTAGGAAAGTGAACTATGTTTGCGTGTGATCAGGGGTGTATTCATTACGCCGATTCTGTTGAAAAACGTTTCTTATACTGAAGCAAACGAA
Organism: Salvelinus fontinalis; assembly: GCF_029448725.1. Lineage (NCBI taxonomy): Eukaryota > Metazoa > Chordata > Actinopteri > Salmoniformes > Salmonidae > Salvelinus > Salvelinus fontinalis. The sequence goes on along the minus strand of NC_074692.1, from coordinate 3,669,777 downwards.
ACAAAACGGGGATAAACATACCTGAATTTGTCCAATAGAAACTCTCATTTGCAAATGATTACACTCTACATCAGCTAGATGCAAGCTAGGCAGTATTGAATATGCCACTGTCTGCCTCCTAGATTACTCAAAATTCTCTTGACCTGTGCAGCTACATTGGAAACATTCATTCAGCAACCTCATGATGGGTACAGGCAAAATTAGAAAAACCATGTAATAGCCGAAACCTATCGATGTTACATTGAGCTGGGTGAATGGAATATGAATGACAGCATTTTTTTTACACCATTTCTACACAGTTTAAAAAACTCTAAAATGCAATTTGGAGAAGAGCAAAAACAATCTAAATTGACTCCTGCCATTATCACCATGGGGGCTGTAGCGTCATTAGTCTCAGACGATAGGGGTCTTAACATTCTATAAACATGTCATACAGCAATTAGATTTCAGTGCCTTAATATTAAATTGTTGGCGTTGAGCAAGGGTATGACGACTGCCATACTCTTGAAAAAGATAAGGAGAGCCGCACACTCTAGGGGCTCAGATGCAATAATTTAATAACCAACGTTTTGACAGCCAAGCTGTCGTCATCAGTCTCTTTTTCTTTCTGCTAACCAGTCATTTGCCTAAAAATGTGTGCATTTCTTCCACCTCTAGCACTAACACACTTGATTCAACTACTCAACTCATTAAGCCTTTGATTTGAATCAGGTGTGTTACCAGGAATGAGAAACACTGTCCTATATAGTGCACTACTTTTGACCAGAGCCCCATAGGTGTCATTCCTCTTCTCTCCTTTCTGTTATTTCCAGTGGAGGAGGACGTGGGCAGTGTGTCTATCCCGGTGGTGAGGAGGGTGGGTTCCTACGGCCTGGTCACAGCAGAGTACATATCCAGGGGCCTGACGGCCAGCCCAGGCCTGGACTACAGCCTGGCCAATGGCTCGCTCACCTTCCTCCACGGCCACAACACCAGTCACATCAACGTGACCATCATAGATGACCAGGACAGGTGAGTCCGTCTGTCTGTCTGTCTGATCACCCAGGCCTGCTACACTGAAAATCACCTACAGTACCGGTCAAAAGTTTGGACACATCTACTCATTCAAATCAAATCAAATGTTATTTGTCACATGTGCCGATTATACAAGCAGGTGTAGGCCTTACAGTGAAATGCTTACTTACAAGCCCTGAACCAACAATGCAGTTTTAAGGAAAATAAGTGTACGTTTAATAAAATGATAATAACAAATAATTAAAGACCAGCAGTAAAATAACAGTAGCGAGGCTATATACAGTTGAAGTCGGAAGTTTACATACACTTAGGTTGGAGTCATTAAAACTCGTTTTTCAACCACACCACAAATTTCTTGTTAACAAACTATAGTTTTGGCAAGTCGGTTAGGACATCTACTTTGTGCATGACACAAGTAATTTTTCCAACAATTGTTTACAGACAGATTATTTCACTTATAATTCATTGTATCACAATTCCAGTGGGTCAGAAGTTTACATACACGAAGTTGACTGTGCCTTTAAACAGCTTGGAAAATTCCAGAAAATGATGCCATGGCTTTAGAAGCTTCTGATAGGCTAATTGACATCATTTGAGTCAATTGGAGGTGTACCTGTGGATGCAGATCTCCACAAATCTGCTTCATTCTTGGGAGCAATTTCCAAACGCCTCAAGGTACCACGTTCATCTGTACAAACAATAGTACGCAACTTTAAACACCATGAGACCATGCAGCCGTCATACCGCTCAGGAAGGAGACCCGTTCTGTCTCCTAGAGATGAACGTAGTTTGGTGCGAAAAGTGCAAATCAATCCCAGAACAACAGCAAAGGACCTTGTGAAGATGCTGGAGGAAACAGGTACAAAAGTATCTATATCCACAGTAAAACGAGTCCTATATCAACATAACCTGAAAGGCTGCGCAGAAGCCACTGCTCCAAAACAGCCAGATTACGGTTTGCAACTGCACATGGGGACAAAGATCATACTTTTTGGAGAAATGTCCCTTGGTCTGATGAAACAAAAATAGAACTGTTTGGCCATAATGACCATCGTTATGTTTGGAAGAAAAGGGGGGAGGTTTGCAAGCCGAAGAACACCATCCCAACCATGAAGCATGGGGGTGGCAGCATCATGTTGTGGGGGTGCTTTGCTGCAGGAGGGACTGATGCACTTCACAAAATAGATGGCTTCATGAGGTAGCAAAATGATGTGGATATATTGAAGCAACATCTCAAGACATCAGTCAGGAAGTTAAAGCTTGGTCGCAAATGGACAATGACCAAGCATACTTCCAAAGTTGTGGCAAAATGGCTTAAGGACAACAAAGTCAAGGTATTGGAGTGGCCATCACAAAACCCTGACCTCAATCCTTCTTAAAATTTGTGGGCAGAACTGAAAAAGCGTGTGCGAGCAAGGAGGCCGACAAACCTGACTTAGTTACACCAGCTCTGTCAGGAGGAATGGGCCAAAATTCACCCAATTTATTGTGGGAAGCTTGTGGAAGGCTACCTGAACGTTTGACCCAAGTTAAACAATTTAAAGGCAATGCTACCACATACTAACTGGGTGTATGTAAACTTCTGACCCACTGGGAATGTGATGAAAGAAATAAAAGCTGAAATAAATCATTCTCTATTATTCTGACATTTCACATTCTTAAAATAAAGTGGTGATCCTAACTGACCTAAGACAGGGAAGTTTTACTAGGATTACATGTCAGGAATGGTGAAAAACTGAGTTTAAATGTATTTGGCTAATGTGTATGTAAACTTCCGACTTCACCTGTCCACAGAGTCAATGTGCGTGGGCACAGGTTAGTCAAGGTAATTGAGATTGTATTGTTACCTACCCCTACCACCAGATAAAAATCAGTGCGTGATGACGTAGTGCACACAAAATGTCATTTTTCGTTTAAGTTTTCATGTACCAAATAAAAATCTACATTTCAATGTAGTCTGTTGATAAAACGTTTACTGTTGACAGGAGAACAAGAGGAGACAATAGGACGAGGTGGATAATTTTATAATAAGGCCGTTTAATCACATGTAAAGATATCTTAGTAAAATCTTGCAGCAAGGCTCTTTCTGTCTGATTCTTATGGAACCGTCCGGAAAAGAGGGTAGTTTCAACAGTTGTACAGTTTTATATAGACAACAAGCAAAGTAGGTTGATCTGCGAGTCTGGCCTTCCGATTGGTCGATCTGGGTCTTGGGTAGTCCTGAACAGGCCTGGTGTCCACGTTCCATTGGTTCCTGAGATAGTTCTTTGTCTTGAGCTCCAACCTTGTGTTGTGTGTCTATGGTTATCATGGGGGAGGGGAATTATGTGTGTCTGTAGTTGGTGTCTTAATAAGTCCAGCATATGTCCAAGAGAAATGAGGAGTATGTGTATTTTGTATAAAATATGGCTTATGTTGAAATGTAGTTATTACTAGTTTCCAGTCTCTATTACAATTTCTTACAGTTTCCATTGCATTTTCAACTCTATCGATAGTTTTGTCACAAACTTTTGCGTTAAATAACAAATGTGCCTACTCTGGTCGTGGCTCCTGCGCTCTAGCCAACAGCTCGCAGATACAGAGCGGGTAGGCTGTGCGGGTTGGCTAGTCTACATGATGAGATTGTTATGGATAAGTGAGAGAAAATGTTTACTTGTCAATTGGCAGTCAAGCATCGATCATCATGTCACCAGAAAAAGAGCATCGATAGTTATTGGAAAGGAGCATCAAGATCAACGTGTACTTTCACCACCCTGTGAAGTTCATCGTAACTTATTTCATCTGTAGCCTAATAAACTGCATGCTTTCCCCTAGTTGTAGTGGGAGGAGAACACAACATGTCATCGTGTGACTCCAAGTTTCTTCGATATGATGGTTATTATATAAATACTTGCGCATAAAGACGTTTCCACCGCCATTTCTCGCATAATTCATTTTACCGACGCAAAAAGATCCCGCCATGTCGAACGAACAAATGATTTGTTGGCATTCATACAATTGTACAGAAACGTCCTGTTTCCATCACAGCTGTTGTGATTTTTTTTGTTATACGGTAGGACTTTACTAACATAAATAGTGTGGATGGAAACTTGCTTATCGAGGCGTTATTACAGTGTCACCTTTTTGATCTGGATGCCCTGTCTTTAGTCAGCTGTTCTACAACACAACATTCCAAAACTCTTTAGTTTTGACTCATCTCGTCTCTCCTTATGTGTCTGCTGTTGTATTTCAACCGGGCTTAAGAGTTTCTATAAAGAAATGTATCTGAACATAGAGAGACCAGTAATGAGCATGTTGGAACTTTTCTTCCAGGGAGTATGCCGAGATGTTTGAGATCCAGCTGTTCAGCGCCACGGGCGGAGCCATACTGGGGACTCATTTGGTCGCCAGTGTCACCATCGCCAAGAGCGACTCACCCAACGGCGTGGTCCGTTTCCTGAACGAGAGCGTGATCACCCTGGTGAACCCCAACAGCACCCTGAGGCTCAGCCTGCTCCTGGAGAGGGTGGGCGGGCTAGTGGGCAACACTACGGTAAGCCTACTGGGACCATCCACTTCCTCTGTCTGGTCTCTGTCTCTCTCTCTCTCTCTCTCTCTCTCTCTCTCTCTCCCTCTTGTTCGCACAGGAGGCTGGTGAGGGGAGGATGGCTCATAACAATGGCTAGAATGGAGTGAATGGAATGGTATCAAACACAAGGAAGCCATGTGTTCAATGTGTCAATTTCATTCCATTCCAGACAGTATTCCAGCCATTACTATGAGGCTGTCCGCCCCAATTCAGGTGCTAACAGCCGCCTGTACTTGCTAGGCCTATAGACATCTAAGCAACTTTCGGGCCAGTTTCCCGGGACACAGACTAAAAATTATGCTCAATGGAGAATCTCCAGTGAAAGTACTTTTTAGTTCAGGACGAACCTGAATCTGTGTTCGGGAAACTAGTGTATAACCGCCATGTTTTGTCTCTCTGACCTCGTAGTACAAGAGCGTGTTCACCGTCATCGTTTCTCTGCCAGATAGATGTCCATCATTCATTCTATGTTGCTCAACTTAATGACACTGTAATGTTATTAGCTTACAGTGCCTTCGAAGTATTCACACCACTTGACTTATTCCCCATTTTGCTGTGTTATCGCGTGGATTTAAATATTAAATGAGATCTTTTTGTCACTCGCAATACTCCGTGAGGTGAAATTAGGTAATTTTTTCCAAATTAATAAAAAATGAAAAGCTGAAATATCTTGAGTCTATAAGTATTCAACCCCTTTGTTATGGCAAATGTAAATAAGTTAAGGAGAAAAAAGATTGCTTACCAAGTCACATAATAAGTTGCACCCTGTGTGCAATAATAGTGTTTAACAGGATGTTTTAATGACTACCTCATCTCTGTACCCCACACATACAATTATTAGTGTGAGTGAAAAGAAAGCCTGTACAGAATACAAATATATTTTTTAAATGCAACCTGTTTGCAACCAGGCACTAAAGTAATACTGCAATAAATGTGGCAAAGCAATTCACTTTTTGTCCTAAATACAAAGTGTTATGTTTGGGGCAAATCCAATACAACACATTACTACTGAGTACCACTCTCCATATTTTCAAGCATAGCGGTGTCTGCATCATGTTATGGGTATGCTTGTAATCGTTAAGGACTGTGGAGTTTTTCAGGATAAAAAAGAAACGGAATGAAGCTAAGCACAGGCAAAATCCTAGAGGAAAACTTTTTCCAGTCTGCTTTCCACCAGACACTGGGAGATAAATTCCCCTTTCAGCAGGGCAGTAATCTACACTGGAGTTGCTTACCAAGAAGACAGTGAATGTTCCTGAGTGGCTGAGTTACAGTTTTAACTTAAATCTACTTAAATCTGTGGCAAGACCTGAAAATGGTAGTCTAGCAATGATCAACAACCAATTAGACAGAACTCGAAGCATTTTGAAAAGAATAATGGGCAAATGTTGCACAGTCCAGGATTGGAAAGCTCTTAGAGACTTATGCAGAAAGACTCACAACTGTAATCGCTGCCAAAGGTACTTCTACAAAGTATGGACTCAAGGGTGTGAACTTACAGTACCAGTCAAACGTTTGGACACACCTACTCATTCAAGGGTTTTTCTTTATTTTTACTATTTTCTATATTGTAGAATAATAGTGAAGACATAACTATGAAATAACACATGTGGAATCATGTAGTAGCCAAAAATGGGTTAAACAAATCAAAATGTACAGTAGTCACCCTTTGCCTTGATGCCAGCTTTGCACACTCTTGGCATTCTCTCAACCAGCTTCACCTGGGATGCTTTTCCAACAGCCTTGAATGAGTTCCCACATAGACTGAGCACGTTTTGGCTGCTTTTCCTTCACTCTGCGGTCCAACTCATCCCAAACCATCTCAATTGGGTTGAGGTTGAATGATTGTGGAGGCCAGGTCATCTGATGCAGCACTCCATCACTCTCCTTCTTGGTCAAATAGCCCTTACACAGCCTGGAGGTGTGTTCGGTCATTGTCCTCATGAAAAACAAATGATAGTCCCACTAAGTGCAAACTAGATGGGATGGCATATCGCTGCAGAATGCTATGGTAGCCATGCTGGTTAAGTGTGCCTTGAATTCTAAATAAATCACAGACAGTGTCACCAGCAAAGCACCATCACACCTCCTCCTCCATGCTTCACGGAGGGAACCACACATGAAGAGATCATCCGTTCACCTACTCTGGGTCTCACAAAGACATGTTGGTTAGAACCAAAAATCTAATTTGATTTCCACCGGTCTAATGTCCATTGCTTGTGTTTCTTGCCCCAAGCAAGTCTCTTCTTCAAATTGGTGTCCTTTAGTATTGGTTTCTTTGCAGCAATTCAACCATGAAGGCCTGATTCACGCAGTCTCCTCTGAACAGTTGATGTTGAGATGTGTCTGTTACTTGAACTCTGTGAAGCATTTATTTGGGCTGCAATTTCTGTGGCTGGTAACGCTAATGACCTCATCCTCTGCAGCAGAGGTAACTCTGGGTCTTCCTTTCCTGTGGCGGTCCTCATACAAGCCAGTTTCATCATAGCGCTTGATGGTTTTTGCGACTGCGCTTGAAGAAACTTTCAAAGTTCTTGACATTTTCCAGATTGACTGACCTTCATGTCTTAAAGTAATGATGGACTGTCGTTTCTCTTTGCTTATTTGAGCTGTTCTTGCCATAATATGGACTTGGTCCTTTACCAAATAGGGCTATCTTCTGTGTACCACCCCTATTTGTCACAACACAACTGATTGGCTCAAACTCATTAAGAAGGAAATAAATTCCACAAATGAACAAATTAACTTTGTGTTAATTGAAATGCATTCCAGGTGACTACCTCATGAAGCTGGTTGAGAGAATGCCAAGAGTATGCAAATCTGTCATCAATGCAAAGGGTGGCTACTTTGAAGAATCTCAAATGTAAAATATATTTTGATTTTTGTAGTACTTTTTTGGTTGCTACATGATTCCATATGTGTTATTTCATAGTTTTGATGTCTTCACTATTATTCTACAATGTACAAAATCGAAACATTTAAGAAAAACGCTGGATTGAGTAGGTGTGTCCAAACTTTTAACTGGTACTGTATGTTAATTAGTTATTTCTGTATTTCATGTTCAATAAATGTGTAAACATTTCTAAAAACATGTTTTCACTTTGTCATTTTGGGGTATTGTGTGTAGATGGATGAGAAAAAAATCTATTTCATCCATTTTGAATTCAGACTGTAACACAAAATGTGGAATAAGTCAATATTATGGATAATGTGTTTTTCACAAGGAATCGATTTGTTGATAAAATATTTGGTAAGTAATGTATTCGTCTTCATCTAAATGTCTTTACAAGCATGAATGTGATGCATACCAGCCCATCTGAATAATTGATGTCCTTTCCTCAGATAACATGGAGCATGCTGGGTCCCAACACCAAAGAGGTCTTACCACCCGTAAACACAGACATTGGTGAACCTGTGAACGGATCATTTCATTTCAGAGATGGAGAGGGGGGATTACGCATCATCGATCTGAGTATTCTCCCCCATGGGGAGGTGGAGGTGGCGGAGACCTTTGTAGTCATGCTTGAGCTCCTCTCAGGAGACATGGACATTGACCCCCAAGCGGGCTCTGTCACGCTCAAGGTATGTCACCCTCCCAACGAGTGACATCTCAATTTTAATATGCACTCCAGTTGTATTCAAACCATTATTGCATCCTATTGAAATTACTTCACAGTCTCTTATTGATATTTAAGAGTCTCTGAGTCATGGTGATGTGTTTGTGTGTCTGAATCTGTGTGTGTGTGTGTGTCTATATTCTGCATGTGGTGTGTGTGTCTGTGTGTCTCTATCTCAGATTGAGAAGTTTGGTGACCCTAATGGCATAGTGCAGTTCACGGAGGAGGACCTTAGAGAGCGTGTGTACAGTGAGCCCACAGACCGAGAGGGGCCGCTCAACATCTCCTTCCTCATCACACGCAGAGAGGGCGTCATGGGCAACATCACGGTAAGACCACCTCGGGGTGATGATATCATGCAGTTACAGCCAGCAATGGGCTTTATAGGCAATGCTCAGGCTTTGAGCGTGTCCCTTTGTTTCAGAGGTACTCAGAGAATGTATTGACAATGCATGAAGTTTATAATAGACTCCCACTGACATTACACACTGTATGCTGTCACGGTGGTTGTAAGAGACGGACCAAGGCGCAGCGTTTGTTGAGTTCCACATATTTATTCAAAGTGAAACGTCTTTAACCAAAACAATAAACAAGCAACATAACGTGACTATGTGGTGACACACGCACCAACACCAACAATATCCCACAAACACAGGTGGGAAAAATGGCTACCTAAATATGATCCCCAATTAGAGGCAACGATTACCAGCTGCCTCTAATTGGGAACCATACAAAACACCAACATAGAAATATTGAACTAGAACACTCCCTAGTCACGCCCTGACCTACTACACCAGGGGTCGGGAACCTTTTTGACTAAGAGAGCCATGAAAGCAAAAAAAAATGGAAATTTATTTCAGTGAGAGCCATATAATATATTTTAAAAGTGAATTCAACTAAATGTCAGTATAATAAGCCTCTGAATTTGTCGAAGTGCCGCTTTACATTCGACCGTTTCATCAATGTAATTTTGTCATTGCAAATTAGACACACCGCAGAACCTGCTCTCTCCACAAAAGCGAATTCTTCGGTCCATTCGTCCTGAAATGTACAATGTACGATACTCCTCATCTTTTTTTCTTTTCGCCATCGTCTTCGTCGAAGGGTTAGCTTTGAGCTAATGACCGAGCAGACTGATTCAAAAGGAGGCGTTTACCTGTTTTACCTAGCAACGGCCAACGTAGGCCAGTATCATTTAATTAAAATAATGGACAATTGCTCCTGCAGCCCTGAACAGGACATGAGCAGTGAAAAATCGATGGATGGATTAAAACAAGTGAGAATAGGCCTCCCGGGTGGCGCAGTGGTCTAGAGCACTGCATCGCAGTGCTAGCTGCGCCACCAGAGTCTCTGTGTTCGCGCCCAGGCTCTGTCGCAGTCGGCCGCGACCGGGAGGTCCGTGGGGCGACGCACAATTGGCTTAGCGTCGTTCGGGTTAGGGAGGGTTTGGCCGGTAGGTATATCCTTGTCTCATCGCGCTCCAGCGACTCCTGTGGCGGGCCGGGCGCAGTGCGCGCTAACCGAGGGGGGTGGGTGCATGGTGTTTCCTCCGACACATTGGTGCGGCTGGCTTCCGGGTTGGAGGCGCGCTGTGTTAAGAAGCAGTGCGGCTTGGTTGGGTTGTGCTTCGGAGGACGCATGGCTTTCGACCTTCGTCTCTCCCGAGCCCGTACGGGAGTTGTAGCGACGAGACAAGATAGTAATTACTAGCGGTTGGATACCATGAAAATTGGGGAGAAAAGGGGCAAAAAAAAGAAGAAGAAAAAAAAAAAGTGAGAATATTTTGTTTTATCTGAACCAAGGGCTCTCTATGGTCAGGGCGTGACATATGTCCTATAGCGTACAGCCAATTCCCATGTATGTTATAGATGTGTGTGTGTGTGTGTGTGTCTCTCAGGTGCACTGGCAGATCCTGAGTGACTCTGACACATCGGGGGATTTCTCTGACCTTAGCGGCTCCGTGGTCATCCTGGAGGGTCAGAGGGGGGCAGAGGTGGTCCTCGCCCTGCTGCCCGACGCCGTGCCCGAGCTGGAGGAGCTCTACACGCTCAGGCTGAGCGCCGTAGAGGGCGGCGCCACCCTGGACGCCAACCGCAGTAGCACCCGACTTAGAGTGCGGGCCAACGACGAGCCGCACGGCTTGTTTGGGCTGGAGGCGGAGCAGCAGGCGGTGGTGGTGGCAGGGATGGGGGCTGCGCTGGGGAGACTCCTGACCCTGAAGGTGACTCGGCAGGCTGGAGCCTTCGGCAACGCCAGTGTGGGCTACCGGATCAGTACTGGGCCTGGGCTGGATGGACAGGAGCTGCTGGGAGAGGCGGCTGTGGGGAGAGCCCTGGTCAAGGATGGGGAGGACTCAGCCTCTGTTTATGTGCCAATTAATAGTCAGGTAAGGGACCATTGGGGCCAGAGATAGTATACTCAAGACCAGGGTCCCCAATGTATTTCTATGATTTATAACCGTCAATGGGGGATCATGCATTCGTGCCACAACTGAATTTATATATTTCCTGCCAATGCATGTAGATAACTTTGAATATATATAGTTTTCCTGTTTTTGCATATTTTGTAATGATGAACGTCATAAATGACCTAATAAGATCAAAACTATCTCCAGTATATCAAAGTACCCTTTTTGGCTACAATGCCCTGTCGCTGACCCTATAGTCATGCTTACCAGACTGAAAATCTCGCTCTCTGTCTTGTAGGTGTTTCTCTCAGTGGGTGTGAACTTCACTGTGGAGCTGATGGACGTGAGCCTTCTGGGACCTCTCCCCAGCTCCCCACCCCGCCTCCTACTGGAGGCCAAGGTCGCCATAGTGACTGTCCCAGAGGAAGCAGCCAGCGCTGAGGTATGAGTCAATAACTTTATTGAGTAGGGTGAAGTTGCACCTAGATGCTGATCTTGGGTCAGTTTTGCATTTGACCCACTAATGTTTAAGGATAGGATTTGGGGATCTCAGCTCAGGGGAAACTTCTCCCCAGAGCTAACTTTATTGTCCCAATGGGGAAGCAAGGTGTACTGTGTGTGTTGGGCCTTAGTTCGACCCATGTTTATACTTCCTGTCTCACATTACATTAACCCAAGATGAAGAGGAGGCTGACTGAATTACTGGTCTGTGGTTGGTAGCCCCTCCCTCTGAACACCCAACCTCTTTCTGTCAGGACTTATGACAGACTAATGTAACTTCTCAGTCAGTTGACCAGCTTGGTGGTGACCACGACATAGGCTTAGTCTATTGACCTAGCTAGCTACCCCGACTATCTCTTCTACTACCAGACAGTATTATCCAAGCATTTACAGCGGTACACAGGGCTGTGGACAATCTTAATGCCAACTTTGTTTCAAAGTTTCATCACGTCATTGCAGAGAGTCACCGTTACAGTGGAAACGGTCTCAACCATTCGTCTAGTTTTTTTACTGTCTGAATGCCCCATCTTTAGTCAGCTGTTCTATAGCTCATAATTCTAAAACCGTGTAGTTTTGCTTTGTCTCATCTCAATATGTTGTCTATTAGATCTGTCCTGGGCTTTAATGTAACACTCATGAAGTCATCCCTTATTCCTTCTCCTCTGTATGGCTTGTGTGTGTGTGTGTGTGTAGGTGGGCTTTGCCTCGTTGGCACTGCAGGTCTCCAGTGTGGAGACGGGTGTGTGTGAGGCGCTGGTGTCCAGGACGGGGCTGTTTGGGGGCGTGAGGGTGGAGTGGAGCGCAGGGTACCCCCCTGGACAGGCTCCAGTTGGGTTCAGGCCGGGAGTTATCACCCCCAGCTCAGGTAAGGCCCTCAGACAGGAAACTCACCACTGTGCGCTTGAGAAGAGGTTTGGTGACATGTTTATCTGTCTATCTGAGATGTGGAAGTCTCTCCCTGTCTGTTCATTTCCTCTCTCTCTCTCTAAACACAGAAGGGCATGTGAATATGCTGATAAGTGTTCATTTTCTCTATGTAAACCCACCAGACACATTCCACCTCCTCCAGTCTCATTTACATCTCTTTTTTTCCAAACGCCGCCACCAGCAAACGCCCTACAAAATGACCAAACTGATAGTATTGATGTAGGGTGTTGCCTGAGGGTGTTGTGTCGTATTCCTCAGGCTCGGTGACTCTGGCCCATGGAGAGAGGAGCAAGACTGTATTCCTCCAGGCACTCCCTGATGTGTCTGAGCCAGCGGCCTACGCCCTCCACCTCACTGCAGCCGGCTCCAGCTCACCTGCTCCTGGAGTAGCCAGACTCAGGTACAGTAACTAGCCTCACCTGCCAGGCTTATAACACTCCTATATACTGTAGACACAACGGTTGGAACGAGACTGCATTCTGTATGTAATAGTACTGTTAGAATGATATAGCAGCTATGGTGTGATGTTAATCTCTGTTTCCCTCTCCAGGTCAGGGTTCACGGTGGCAGAGGTCGAGCCACTGGGGCTGTACCAGTTCGCCCCGGACTCCCGCCAGCTGGTCATCGAGGAGGACGTGCAGACCATCACCCTCTACGTCCAGCGGCTCTACGGTTTCCGTAGCAACCGTACCCGCCTATCCTATGAGACGGCGTCGGGCAGCGCCCTGGCGGGACAGGACTTCACTGCCGTGCAGGACGGAAAGCTGTTCTTCGACTCGCCTCGCCAGACCTCCGCCTCGATCCGTCTGTCTATACTGGACGATGTGCTCTCGGAGCCCGATGAGATCTTCTATGTCAACCTGACAGACGTTCAGGTGCTGAGCCGTGGTGGTGACCCCCACTCAGGCGACTCCCGGCCCCGTCTCACCCCCCAACGCAGCGTGGCCACTGTCACCATCCTGGCCAGTGATGTCAGTGGGGGGGTGCTGAGCATCGGGCCGGGGCTGGTTCAGACAGCAGAGGACAAGGAGGAGGGGAGCCAGCAGGAGAGGAAAGTGCTCCTCAAGGTGCACAGGTCTGAGAGCCTGGCTGGGCCAGTGAGGGTCAGGGTCCAGGCTTATGGGGACGGGAGTGTCGGAGGTGGCCCTATCCCCTTTACTCTGGAACCCAACAGGAGCCTAGCCCTGGAGGGGCAGGACTTCAGGCTGGAGTCCGCCCTGGTGTCACTGCAGGAGGGGCAAAGCGAGGCCGAGGTCAGCCTACTCATCCTAGACGACTCTGAGCCCGAGGGACAGGAAGTGTTCTTCATCTACCTCAGCGAGCCAGAGGGAGGGGCACAGATCGCAGATGGACCCGACAAGCAGGGCTTCAGCTCCTTCGCCAAAATTATAATCCTAGGTAAAACACTGAAACGCCCATATCAGCCTCAGGCTCCCCTGTCACATGCTCCTTTAGTCTATCCATTGGTCAGTCAATTCAAGCTAATGTCATGCTCTAGTTTGTCTAATACAATTGAATCGCTATAGGTCATTGTTTTCCAATACAATTCCTAAATTAGGTCCCAGGGCACAGACATCTGACATCATTCCAGGGATGTGAAATCTGTTCCACTGTTCATTTGAATATAATTGATAATATAATCAAAGGGACGGTCACAAGAGAATTGGAAGCGTGATGCGCTGTATTTGTTGAACGCTCTCCTCAGTGTACATACAGTGAACAGTATAAGGAAATAGTCATACAACTCTGTCTCTCTCTCCTTCCATCCCCTCCCTCTCTCCCTCTCTCTCAGGGAGTGATTTCCATAATGGGATAGTGGGTTTCAGTGTGAGTTCTCTGCTGGGTCAGGTTCTGGATGAGGACTCAGAAGTGAACAGAACGGCCCTACTCTACCTACAGAGACAACAGAACCGGTATGTTTCTCCGTTTTTTTAATCCTCAGCAACATTCCTCTGCACATGTGACTGTCAGCAAACCAAAGAGTAGCAGCAGTAACAGTGGTGGTACAATCGGCATCATAAGTAGTGTGATACAAGCAAGCTACGAAGATCACCTCCAGCCACTTTGGGGCACTGTGTGTTTGATGTGAGACCCATCTGCTTCTTGCTTTTCTGCCTCCCCCGTGCAGGGCCTTTGAGGACGTTGAGGTGATGTGGCGGGCCACATTCAACAGGGCGGAACTGTCCCTGGTCAACAACGGTGTCAACCTGACCCGGGAGCTGCTGCAGACCTCCGGCACCGTGCTGTGCAGGAGAGGACAGGTCTTCTGTGTCCTCAGCATGGAGGTCCGACAAGACCAGGTGATTCCCAGGTCATACTAGAGGTTAGAGGTCAAGGGGGACCCGAACAGATGAGTCTCTCCAACTCCTCTCCATTTGGACCACTGACCACTGAAAGATGTCCTTATGAAGTAGCTCTCTCCCAGCCCATACATCCCTTGTATCTCACACGATATCTTTCTGCTGTGGCGTCAGAGGATATACAATATGTTAATGTGGAGGTTTGAAGAGAGAGTAGGCTGAAGGTGGCATCGACATCAATGTAAGCTCACAGGAGGAAGGCAGGAAGCCCCTGTGGTGTGATCACAGCCTCGGTCCTCTCTCTTCTCATCTCCTTCCTCTCCTCTCCCGGGTGGTCCTACTCACCCAGCCTCTGCCCGCTTCCTGTCCTGCTGTTTGTCTGTGTGTCTGGGATATTTTAGGGCAGACGTCCACACGCCTCTTCCTATCGAGCGCAGTCTGTCTGCTGTGCTTCCTAAATCCCCTACCCCTTCCTCCCCTCCCCCTACAAGGCTGGTATATGACACAGCCCTCAGACCTGGGAATGAGAGGAATTAGTCCCAGACTCACTGTTGGAGGCTGCAGGACCTGTCCACCAGTATGTGGCATGGGGTTCAATTCTATAACAATTTTTTATAAACATTGCTCGTACTGTACTGTAATCTAATGGCTGGGGCACATAATGTACCCTCTTTCTATTTGTCATCCTTTTCCCCTCTTACGTATTTCAATCTTAAACCAGATAGCCTTTCCTGAACCTCATATGTATGCGTGTTGCCATAGGAACCTGAGTACCAGGCCTGGTTCCTGGTTGAGATCTACCAGGTGGGTGTTGGCGCTGCTATCAACGAGAGTGCCCGCTTTGCCAATGTCACCATGCTGGAGAGCGATGACCCCCGGGGGCTGGTCTACTTTGCGGTGGGCTCCAGACTGCCCGTAGCACACCTCAAGACCACCCGCCTCAGTCTGCAGGTGTACAGAGAGGCCAGCACAGCCTCCACCATCACCGTACACTACCGCATGCTGGTGAGAAATATACACATGTGCACAGTACATACTACACACCACACACACTCACATACATGCACAGGAAACATTTTCACAGTGCACACACAAAACAAGCACCCTCACACACCACACACAGACACACACACATGGAATACTCACACACATTTTTTTTTTTGTAATAATATTTTTCACATTTCCATACATTCACATAAAATAATACTTTTTATATTGCCGTTACATTCCCACACTACCACACATCCTCTCACATTGTCTCCCCCTGTAACCTCTCACATCCTTCTGGTCGAAAATGACCATTTCAAAGTAGGCCAAGTCCCATCGTATTCAAGTTGTTGTGTTGTCTAACTCACCAAATCAGATTTCCATTCCTCACCCTGACCTAATTAAGCTGACCTAATTTTGTGACCTTCGAGGTCTAACGGTGTGTGTGTGTGTGTGTGTGTCTTCCCTCTCCTCCCATCCTGCCTCTCTCCCAGGGGTGGGGATGAGCTCTGTGTGTTTGGTCCACTGCCTAGCTGGGGGCCGACATTCACTTGTAATCCCAGCCTTTGATATTGTAGATCAAAAGGGAGCTTGTCCAGTGCACTTACTAGCACTCCATGTTACATATGTCAAGGTTATCTCCTTTCATCTTTCAGACAGAAATGATGTCCTGAAAACATCAGCTGGATACATATTTTATGTCACAGAGTCCAAATTCGTCTGTTCATCAATCCATCCCTTCTCCCTTCTATTTCGCCACAGGTCTTCAACCTCCTCTTCTCCTCTTATATTTGTACACGCATAAAGCTCTGTTGCAACACCTACTGTATCTCCCCATCCATCCGTCTCTCTCTCTCTATTTCCCACCTTTCCCACCTCCCTCAATCTTTCCACCCTACTATGACCTCACACTCCTTTCTCGTTGTCGTCCGATAGGAACTCCCTCGGGCTGAGGCAGTAGGCCCTAACCTGGTCTGGCCCGCCGTGGCCGGGATGGACTTCCTAAAAGAAGCGGGCCAGCTGACCTTTGACCTGGGCCAGAGGAGCACGGGGCTGGACATCACTCTCACCCCAGACCAGGCCTCGTCCAACCCCCCGCCCAAGCGCTTCCGCGTGGAGCTGTATGGAGCCAGCGGAGGGGCCAGGGTGCACCCTGAGTATGGGCTGGCCAATGTGACCCTGGTATCCGACACAGAGGCCCAGCTGGTTTGGGCCCTGTTGGACCAGCTCCAGCAGCCTCTGGACAGCGCCATACTGGATAGGGTGCTCCAGGCCCTGCTCAACAAGGCCACAGCCCAGCTTACACCAGAACAACTGACCGCCGTTCTGGTCGCAATGGGAAAGGTGAGAGAGGAGGGAGAGCGAGGGAGAGGGAAAACATAGGCTAGACAGAGAACAGAGGGAGACTTTTTTTTGCAAACTTGCTTTGTTTGTTATTAAAAGTGATCTGTTTGTGTGGGGTTTTTGTTTTTGTGTGTGCTTAGTGTGTGTTGCATTTGAGTTTGTCTGCTTTTGCCAAAGGGCAGCCTTTTCCCATGCAAAATAGTGACAGATCTGCAGACGAATTTCCTTTTGAAAAGGTCTCTGTTGTCACTGACTGTCTGACTCTAGCGGCACCTTTCTGTTACACTGTCACTTCATCTGAACCAATCGGCCTCTAGCAGAGCGGGGGACTGAGGGCACAGGGAATAACTGTCACCGCCGTACTAGAAAGAAAGGTTCCAAAAGGGTTTGTCAGTTGCGTTGTACTGTATGTATAGTAGCAGGGAATCACCGAATGCCACTTGTCACTCATAACCCACAGGTACTGTGTGTGTGTGTGTGTGTGTGTGTGTGTGTGTAGATTTAATAGGGGGCTCTTAGGTTACTGGCTATATGTATCTTAGTCATAAACACCTCCGCTCTCTCTCTCTCTCTCTCTCTGCTCGCAAAGGTGCTTATAGAGGCAGAGCGGACCCCTCTTGCTGACAGCAGCCGTGGTTTGACCTATGACCTCCTGTGTGCCATGGCAAACCCCAGCCGTGTCGACACGCAGGGCCTGAGTCAGCTGGCAGAGGTGGCTGAGCGCTTCGCCTTCTCCCTCCTCACACACTCCCAGTGTGGAGCACAGGGTCAAAGGTCAGTCCTGCCCATGGGGGGATTGTGGGTAACTGAAGCGGAGCAGTGCAGTCTATTATTTCTGCTAACGCGAACACTATTGTCTAAGGTCGACTATGGTCTCGTATAGTAGATCTCTTATTTCCCACTGTTACAAAGACTATATGAGTAGAATAAGAGTGTGATTTGTTGGTATTTTCAAAGGGGGAGGACCATTCTGGACACTTGCGCCTACATATCCATCTCTGCCTACCACTGGTACCCTACCCAGATCAACGGGCACATGTTCACAGGCAAGAACTCAGACTCATTCCAGTTGCCAGAGTTCCTCCTTGAGGTGCCAGCCCTGCCCGCGGGCACCCTCTCCCCCTCAGCCTGCCGCCGCGTGCAGCTCACAGAGTACAGCACGGAGCACTGGTTCCTCACCAATGACAAAACCACCGCCCTCAACGGCAAGGCAAGCAGACCCGCACACACTCATTGCCAAATCATGGCAGCTATTAGCACTTTCAGACTGATTGGTAACTATGCTGGAGATGGGATGCCCCCCTTGCAATTTTTCCCAAAGTCATTGTTGTAAAAGAGTGAGGTTTTTTTAATCCGGGGTGACTTACAGGAGCAATTAGGGTTAAGAGCATTGCTCAAGGGCACATCGACAGATTGTTCAGCTGGTGGGCTGTAGGAGTCGAACCAGTGACCTTTCGGCTACTGTAATATGGGCTTAACCGATAGGCTTCCCGCCGCCCATCACCGCTTTACTCATTTAGTCCATTCATCTGGTCAAATAAAGGTAAATAAATGATCATCAAGTTATAGGAGAGTACTATGGTATTACAGGTGAGGATGTTTTTGTCCGAATGTAACTTTTGTGCTGTTCAGAAACAGCAGGGGGCGATGTTGTCCACTGAGGCTCTGTCCTTAGTTTCCGCCAGTTGGTCTTTAGAGCTAAAACCAAATAGAAGTTGCCCATAATAGCTGTAGGCACATATCCAGGGTCAGCTTACCTCCCCCCGATCATTAGTATTGGTCAATTTTGGGGAAAATCCCATATCTGACCTTAAATCAGCATTTAGGGGGCAACTTCACCCTGCTCTGTACTGTAATGGTGTTTCTCTTGTTGTGTAGGTTTTCTCTGCCAGCCTGCAGGGCCGTGGGTCACGGCCCCTGAATAAGAGTGACGAGGTGGTGTACCGTATTCATACCCCTGGGCCAAGGGTCAAACCTGGCCAGTCCCTGTGCCTTCTGTGGAACCAGGCTGCTGAGAGGTACTGTACTCTGTACTCCCACCTGATGCCCTCAACGCCCTCTCACATACACGGTCACTTTCCTTCACACAGTACTATGTAGCTCTGTAGTGTGTTAATATCTGATATACTGTATATGCATATTATATATACCTCACATGCGAATGCAGAATGCAAGTATTATTTAATAACTTCATAAAATGAATGGATTCACATACAAGGCATAAAGCTTAAGTTACAAGGCAATACTGACATTAACGTAGCAATCACAATCTAGGCATACAGACAAACCATGAACAGATTGGGGCGGCAGGTAGCCTAGTGGTTAGAGCGTTGGACTAGTAACCGAAAGGTTGCAAGATCGAATCTCTGAGCCGACAAGGTAAAAATCTGTCGTTCTGCCCCTGAACTGTTCCTAGGCCGTCATTGAAAATAAGATTTTGTTCTTAACTGACTTGCCTCGTTAAATAAAGGTTCGAGAAAACAAACAGACCTAGCTAGCTGTAGTTAACAAGAGAAGCATTTCATACGACCTTATTCCATGGGCAGGATACAGGATAAGATACAGAAGGCCTTTCATTCTATTTATAACATTTGAAGGTGTCTTTAAAAAACATACATATATATATATTTACACCCTTGACCAATCAAATAATACCAAGGTATTGTAACCTGATCACCCAGGCCCAATCTCCAAACTTGATGATCATTTATGTGCCAACTCTCAGATATGTTAACGGTTTCAGAATATTTCAAAGGGTGACAAGTAGGACAAGACAGGAGGACTTGATGATCATTCATTCAGAGCATCTGAAGGCTTGTGTGCGGGATGAGTTAAGACCAATAAGACATATTGTGTCGTCAGAGTTCTCCTCAGGGGACACGTTTCAGATGCATACCAAACATGGATGCAGTAGCGTCACTAACACACATTTCAACAGTCCTATGGATACTATAGAGAGAGAGATTTGGCCCCTCAAAGGGGGGGAAGGGCGTACTGGCTCCTAAATCATTGTCCTTTGTGTCTTCCTTGTGTTGCTGGGCCATTTGCCGGGCAGACCCAGAGGTGACAGAGGTGGCACATAGTTAGCGCTGAGCCTATAGCTCTTACCACAACAAACAGAGCCTTCATGATCACATATGATTTATTTTTGTATGAATCCCCCAAAACGGATATTTCTCTTAGTTTCTGTCGCTATCCTAAACTTGAACCCATATACTAATGTGGTGTGTGACTGAAATTACTATTTTCGACACTATCATTTAGGTGAGTAAAAGCGTCCCCTTCTGCTCAGCTCTGCTCTGAAGGTGTGAACCTCACGTAAGGGTCGGCCTCTAGGAGAGAGGTCAGAGGTCAGGCCCTGTCCAGCCAGGACCTCTTTCGGGCAATGGATGAATTGGCCTCCCCCTCTCTCTCTCTCTGGGTTCGCCCAGCCTCATCTGTGATGTCTGCAAGAGTTCAGTTTGTTCTGCTCCGCGTTCCCGAACATTCCCGCCCATCAGAAGTGTGTTTGAAAAGACATTCCAGAGGAGGCCCGGCGTGGGACTCTTGGCTAAACAGCCTGTAACAGGACGCAGATTTCTCCGGTTCTGTTTGTTCCATGAAGCAGCTGTCTCAAAGATCTGTCTCCCAGATAAGCAACCAGATGACGGCGTTGATAACGTCAGCTTGAGGGAAGAGAGAGAGAGAGAGAGAGAGAAATAGACCTGTTCAAGTTCAACCTCGCCTCGCTGCACTAATGACAGGTCTAATAAAGCCCATCATAGACTTCACAGTCATTTAATCACGAGGACTGTCACAGCGTTTCTTAGACTCATTTCCGTGAGTTGTCAAGTCCTCTCAGAATCCCCCATGCCTGTCACTCAGAAAGTAAATTAGCTCAGCTTCGTTTTCAACTGGAACAAATATGGATTCTGTCCTCCTGTCTTGTCATACTTGTCACCCTCAAATATTCTGAATCAGTTAACATATCTGAGAGTTGGCACGTCGGAGCACTTGAAGAAGCAGAGACACGACACAGCTGGATGTTTCAATCAGAATTTCATAACTTCAAGGCTGGCTACTAACTGTGTTACGCCTCTCCTTCTCCCTTCCCTGTAGCTGGCTGTCAGACGGGCAGTTCTGCAGGGTAGTGGAGGACAGTGGGAACTATGTGGAGTGTGCCTGCTCCCACCTGTCTGTGTACACGGCCCACGCCGAGATGGCCGTCTTGGCCTCCTACAACGAGGCATTCTACGCCTCAGGCTTCATCTGCATCTCAGGTACCGTATGGATGGAGGCTCTCTTTAGGTATACATCCAGTTTAGTTCTTTCAGTCCGCCCCTTTTCTTTATATCACTCTTTCTTCCTCTCTTCCCTTCTCCATATCTTCCTGAAATCTCTCTCTCTTGCCTTTCAAGTCTTCTCTCTCTCTCTCTCTCTCTCTCTCTCTCTCTCTCTCTCTCTCTCTCTCTCTCTCTCTTTCTGTCCTCCATTACCTCCCACGCTGTTTTATATGTTTTGTCTTACATTGTAAGTATTTTCAATCCAGTTTAAAACGTGGGTTTTTATGTTCAATATGGAATGATACCGAATATCTTATTGTCTGATCCTCAGGTTTCGCCTTGGCCATCGTATCCCACCTGCTGTGTTCCCGCTTCCCCATGTTTGCGGCCAAATTGCTCACCCACATGATGATGGGTTGCCTTGGTACCCAGGTACGAGGACCACCCCCTTATTGTCCCCTCGCTGAATCTCCACAATACACAGACACGTCTTCCTCCATCCACAATGATGTTCCCATTCATCCGTTCTAGCCATAAGGCTTTTGAGTGGCGCAAACATAAAACGTTTTGTTCTACTCTGTCTGGGTGTAAGTGAGCTGATTAGCACGTTTTGACAGTGTGGGTAGATTTAGACAGATAAGGAACCTTTGAAAACGGTTATAGAAGCATTCATCTCTATGCAGATCAATTTGCCTTGCTCTATAGGTCAGCAGCCCCCTCTACTCAAACACACACACACACACACACACACATACATCAACAGGCGCTGCAGAATTGTGCACAGGGCCGCCACAATCTTGCGGGCTAAGCCGTTAGCCCTGACAACAAAACAATCCTCCAGCGCCCTTTCCCATAAAAACCATGGCTGCCGTTAACCGTTAGAGCGGTGAAGGAGAAATGTGGCCGGTGGGGGGCTACCACGGAGGAGTGTCTCAGCTCCTTCGGACCTGTGAGTGGGAGTGGGAATTTTCCACTGATCCCCAGTGCCTGACAGAAAAACACAGAGCCCCTACTAAACATGTCTCTCCATGGGGCTAAATACCCCGGGCACACTGATTTTATTGCTAAGTGGAGCCCCTGAACCTAAAAGGTTTGGGATGGAAAATTCCGTTCTGTCTTTTTCAGATACTGTACTGTACGTTGAGACCCAGGTAGGTAGGTATGTGTAGGGGATGTGTGTGTCCTGTTGGGCTGTTCAGTCTTAATGGTCAAGTCCTGGTCGAAGGCTTGGTAGGTTGTGTGCCCGTCATAGCTGAAGGTCTACTTGATTGTGTCCATGGTCTGGGCTTCTTTCTTTTGGGGGGGTAGGTAACTGTACGCATGTTCTGTTCAATTCATTGTACTTGCAAACCCATATAAACAAAGTCAAAATGTTCATGTCTCAAGCAACCAAAAGAAGGCTAAGTCCTGGGTTTCCCACTGGTAAATTGCTGAGCAGAATTGTTTTCCTAAGGTGTGAAAACAGAAGAAAGACAGGTCAATGGGACATCCATCTTCCCATAACTAGCAGTCCCCTGAGTTTGACCGAGAGTTTCTTTGACACTGTGTGGTGACACAGTTGAAGGGTTCATCGAGAAGTTTACACTCAGCACCACAGTTCTGTTTAGCCAGCTTTATGGAGCAACATTTGATTTGATTTGAAATGGGATTGAAACTCCTAAATCAGGTCAAGCGGTTGCTCCACTGTGTACATTTCCGTCACATACACATACATATACATACATACACTATATATATATATAAACATTTGTGGACACCCCTTCAAATGAGTGGATTCAGCTATTTCAGCCACACCCGTTGCTGACAGGTGTATAAAATCAAGCAAACAGCCATGCAATCTCCATAGACAAACATTGGCAGTAGAATGGCTTTACTGAAGAGCTCAGTGACTTTCAATGTGGCACCATCATAGGATGCCACCTTTACAACAAGTTGTTTGTCAAATGTGTGCCCTACTAGAGCTGCCCTGGTCAACTGTAAGTGCTGTTATTGTGGAAACGTCTAGGAGCAACAATGGCTCAGCCGCAAAATGGTAGGCCACACAAGCTCACAGAATGGGACCACTGAGTGCTGAAGCACGTAGCTCGTGAAAATCACCTGTCCTCCAGTGCAACACTCACTACCGAGTTCCAAACTGCCTCTGGAAACAACGTCAGCGCAATAACTGTTCGTCGGGAGTTTCATGAAGTGGATTTCCATGGCCGAGCAGCCTCACACAAGCCTAAGGTCACCATGCGCAATGCCAAGCGTCGGCTGGAGTGGTGTAAAGCTCGCCTCCATTGGACTCTGGAGCAATGGGAACGTGTTCTCTGGAGTTATGAATCACGCTTCACTATCTGGCAGACGAATCTGACCGACGAATCTGGGTTTAGCGGATGCCAGGAAAACGCTACCTGCCCTAATACATAGTGCCAACTGTAAAGTTTGGTGGATGAGGAATAATGGTCTGGGGCTGTTTTTCATGGTTCAGGCTAGGCCCCTTAGTTCCAGTGAAGGGAAATCTTAACGCTACAGCATACAATGACATTCTAGACGATTCTATGCTTCCAACTTTGTGGCAACAGTTTGGGGAAGGCCCTTTCCTGTTTCAGCATGACAATGCCCCCGTGCACAAAGCGAGTTTCCTACAGAAATGGTTTGTCAAGATCGGTGTGGGAGAACTTGACTGGCATGCACAGAGCCCTGACCTCAAACCCATCGAACATCGTTGGGATGAATTGGAGCGCCGACTGCAAACCAGGCCTAATCGCTCAACATCATTGCCCGATTTTTTTCACATTTTTTTGTTTACTACAGTACGTGACTCCATATTTGTTATTTCATAGTTTTGATTTCTACAATGTAGAAAATGGTAAAAAATAAAGAAAAACCCTTGAATGAGTAGGTGTGTCCAAACGTTTGGCTGGTACTGTACCTACATGTATACGTAATACTGTACATATCCTATGCGGCTGGCAGATGGCGAGGCTCAGGGGCCAGGGTTGAGGGTTCATCCTCTTTACGGGGTCTCTGAGGTGCCAGCTGATGCTCCAGACTGTAGTATCAGGCCGAGCCAGAGGAGTATCTCCCTCTGTGTAATTACTCACTGACACGACCCTCTGCGCCAGGGAAATTAAAGGTGCCTCCATGATTGATTCTCACTTCTCCAGCAGTGGCAAGCACATTCCTCCACCTTTTTATTCTCCCTGCCCCCTTACCCTCTCTCTTTCAACATCTCACCCCCCCTTTCTCATTTTCTCACCCCCTCCCCTCTTTCATTGTCACCCCCCTCTACGATGTGTGCAGTCTGTTCTGGAGGCCGATTTGCATGACTCTCATTTAGAGTTGTGAGTCTGGGAGTAAGTCTAGATAATGCCTCTCCTGCTGAGGCGCAAGTACTTTTTGACCTAGTCTCTCGCTCTCTTTTTCGCTCTCTCCCTCTTTCTCTCTCTGTCTGCTTTGTGGTCATTCTTTGTGGTGTTTTGCGTTTGGGTCATGATGACTACCTAGGAGATGACATCTGACGGTGTTCTATCAGTCAAACGGAAGAGATGGTTTAGCTGGAGCATGTCAATCCTCTTTTGTGGGGGATTGTTGAACCCACGGCCTCCAATTCAGCGAGGCCAATTTTTCAAATCCGAAATCTCATTTCCCGACACAACGGCATTGGGATGGAGGAGAGATCAAGGTTATCTCTGAGGATGACATCATTCTCATCAGTAACCATCAGCTGTCTCCTGCTGCCGCTATCAGTCCGATATCTGCACAGCAGTCATTTTTCGCAACACACTTTACAGAAAGGAAAAAAGATAAGATAAGCTAGAACAGCATGAACTGTGTTCTGTAGTGTAGCGCCAAGAAAAACGCTTGCATAGTACAACAGAGAATGGAGCCATGAAACATTAATGCCCTTAACCAACTGATCTGGAGGAATATATTAGATTGATTGATTTAATATTCAGTGTTCAAGGATTAACAGTTTATTGTCCCAGGCTGCGCACCGTAGCAAAGGAGGCATATTAAGTAATATGGTGGGGTCGCATTGACCCATGTGTTCCTTTTGGTCATATATCAGGTCTGGTCACTCTTTCACTCTGGTTGGCTCAGGCAGGGAGTCAACCGGGGTGCACCAACCAACTAACCTGGGGGACGTGGGGAGGCTGTTCATTAGGGTGCAGAGAGAGGACAGTCAGTGGTGTGGACATCAGACCCCCACCCCCCCCCCCCTGAGGGTGAGGAGTGATCTGTCTACTCAGCCACCTCCAGGGAGAGAGAGGTGACCTGGCCTGTCTCTATGATTCACTGGTGCTCTGTCCGCCCGGGTGGTGGCAGACACGCAACGCCACACTCTGACAAGCCCTCCCCGCAGCAAGACAACAGAAGATTGTGTGGAGTGGAAATGTACCCGGTGCTGCAGCTCACCTGGCCGCGTGTGTGTCAACCACGTTAGGGCTCTTCATACGAGCGGCAATAACGCACATTTGCCCTGGGCAATCAGAGGGGCCGCCATAAAGGACTTTAAGAAGTAAGGGCAGCGCTGGAGCTTTGTGTGTGTGTGTGTGTGTGTGTGTGTGTGTGTGTCATCCTGTCAGTATGTGTGTGAGCTACGGGCATGCAACCACACTGGAGGCTGAAGAAATTCGACTTGGCCCCTAAGACCCTCACAAACCTCTACAGATGCACCATTGAGAGCATCCTGTCAGGCTGTATCACAGCCTGGTACGGCAATTGCACCGTCCGCAACCGCAGGGCTCACCAGAGGGTGGTGCGGTCAGCCCAATGCATCACCAGTGGCACACTGCCTGCCCTCCAGGAAATCCACAGTACCAGGTGTCACAAGAAGACAAAGAAGATCATCAAGGACCTCAGCCACCCGAGCCGTGGCCTGCTCACCCCGTTACCATCTGCATCCAAGCTGGGACCCAGTACTCTACCCTTAGAGACTTCTGCCCTATGTAAATAGTAAATGAACAGTGGTCACTTTAATAATGTTTACATACTGTTTTACCCACTTTATATGTATACAATATACTGTATTCTAGTCATGGCTCATCCTATATTACTACTGCTGTACAAACTTTTTCTATTCAAATAGTCCATACTGTCTTTACGCACAATTTGATATATACATGAAAACTATGAAATAACACATATGGAATCATGTAGTAACCAAGAAAGTGTTAAACAAATCAAAATATATTTGAGATTCTTCAAAGTAGTTACCCTTTGCTTTGATGACAGCTTTGCACACTCTTTAAAAGAAATGTGGGGTTACTACATGATTCCATATGTGTTATTTCATAGTTTTGATGTCTTCACCCTTATTCTACAATGTAGAAAATATTAAAAATAAAGAAAAACCCTTGAATGAGTGGGTGTGTCAACCTTTGACTGGTACTGTATAGACAATGCATTCAGCAAGTATTCATACGCCTTGCCTTTTTCCACATTTTGTTATGTTAAAAATTTTGTTTTGTTAAATTTTGTTAAAAAATCTATCTTCACACAGTACCCCATAATGACAAAGCGAAAACAAGATTTTAGAAATGTTTGCAAATGTATTAAACGTAAAGAACAGAAATACCTTATTGTAAAAGTTATGAATACTTATATAAATGAGACTTGAAATTGAGCTCAAGTGCATTCTGTTTCCTTTGATTATCCTTGAGATGTTTCTACAACTTGATTGATTGGACATGATTTGGAAAAGCGAACACCTGTCTATATAAGGTCCCACAGTTGACAGTGCATGTCAGAGCAAAAACCAAGCCATGAGGTTGAAGGAATTGTCCGTAGAGCTCAGATTGTGTCGAGGCACAGATCTGGGGAAGAGTACCAAAACATTTCTGCAGCATTGAAGGTCCCCAAGAACACAGTGGCCTCCATCATTCTTAAATGGAAGAAGTTTAGAACCACCAAGACTCTTCCTAGAGCTGGCCGCCCGGCCAAACTGAGCAATCGGGGAAGAAGGGCCTTAGTCAGGGAGGTGAGCAAGAACCCAATGGTCACTCTGACAGAGCTCCAGAGTTCCTTTGTGGGGATGGGAGAACCTTCCAGAAGACCAACCATCTTTGCAGCACTCCACCAATCAGGCCTTATGGTAGAGTGGTCAGATGAAAGACACTCCTCACTAAAAGGCACATGACAGCCCGCTTGGAGTTTGCCAAAAGGCACTTAAAGGACTATTCTCTGGTCTGATGAAAAGAAGATTGAACTTTTTGTTTTGAATGTCAAGCGTCACTTCTGGAGGAAACGTGGCACCATCCCCTCGGTGAAGCATGTTGGTGGCAGCATCATGCTGTGGGGATGTTTTTCAGAAGCAGGTATTGGGAGACTAGTTAGGATCAAGGAAAAGATGAATGGAGCAAAGTGCAGAGGGATCCTTAATGAAAACCTGCTCCAGAGAACCCAGGACCTTAGAGTACTGGGGCTAAGGTTCACCTTCCAACAGGACAACGTCCCTAAGCAGACAGCCAAGACAATGCAGGAGTGGCTTCGGGACAAGTCTCTGAATGTCCTTGACTTGAACCCGATCAAACATCTCTGGAGAGACCTGAAAATAGCTGTGCAGCGACGCTCCCCATCCACCCTGACAGAGCTTGAGAGGATCTGCAGAGAAAAATGGGAGAAACTCCACATATACAGGTCTGCCACGCTTGTAGCGTCATACTCAACAAAACTCGAGGCTGTGATCGCTGCCTAAGGTGCTTCTACAAAGTACTGAGTAAAGGTTCGGAATACTCTTTTAAATGTGATATTTCAGTTGAATTTTTTTAATACATTTGCTAAATAAAAAATAAAGTTATTATGGGGTATTTTGTGTAGATTGATGGGGGGGGGGGGACTATTTTTATCCATTTTAGAATAAGGCTGCAATGTAACAAAATGTGGAAAACGTCAAGGGGTCTGAATGCTTTGCGAATGCACTGTATCAATATTTATAATCCTGTCTTTGACATTGCTCGTTTTGATATTTCTTAATTCCTTTATTTTTGTTGTTGTAACGGTCGTCGTATGAAGAAGGTGTGGACCAAAGCGCAGCGTGGGAAGTGTTCATGATACTTATTAAAAACTGAACACTGAGACAAAATAACAAAATATAACAACACGAAACAGTTCTGTCTGGTGAAGACACAAAAACAGAAAACAACTACCCACAAAGCATCGGTGGGGAAAAGCTACCTAAGTATGGTTCTCAATCAGATACAACGATAGACAGCTGCCTCTGATTGAGAACCACACCCGGCCAAACACAAAGAAATGCAAAACATCGAAAATGAACATAGAATGCCCACCCAAATCACACCCTGACCAAAACACAATAGAGACATGAAAGCTCTCTACGGTCAGGGAGCGACAGTACCCCCCCCCCCCCCCCCCCCCCCCCCCAAAGGTGCGGACTCCGGCCGCAAAAACCTAAACCTATAGGGGAGGGTCGGGGTGGGCATTTCACCGCGCCTCTGGAAGCTCCGAACCGAAGGGCGCCTCTGGAAGCTCCGGACCGAAGGGCGCCTCTGGAGAGTCCGGACTGAAGGGCGCCGCTGGAAGCTCCGGACTGCAGGGTGTCACTGGAGGCTCCGGACTGGAGACCGTCTCTGGAGGCTCCGGACTGGAGGCCGTCACTGGAGGGTCCGGACTGAAGGGCGTCGCTGGAAGCTCCTGACTGGAGGGCGACACTGGAGTCTCAGGACTGAAGAGCGTCACTGGACGGTCCGGACTGGAGGAAGAATCTGGAGGGAGGAGACGCAGAGACAGCCTGGTGCGTGGGGCTGTAACAGGGCTCACCAGGCTGGGGAGACCTACAGGAGGCTTGGTGCGTAGAGGAGGCACCGGATGAACCGGGCTGTGGGGGAGCACTGGAGCTCTGGTGGCGCAGCCTTGGCACAACTCCTCCAGGCTGAATGCCCACTTTAGCCCGGCCCCTCCAGAGTACAGAAATGCAAAACATAGAAAATTAACATATAATGCCCACCCAAATCACACCCTGACCAAACCAAAACAGAGACATAAAAAGCTCTGTACGGTCAGGGCGTAGAGAGCTAGGTGTTACTGCACTGTTGGAGCGAACACAAGCATTTCACTGCACCTGTGATAACATTTTCAAATCTGTGTACGCGACCAATAAACTTTGATTTGATACACACACACGGATGCACGTGCAGAAACGTATTTGTCCAAACCAAAGCCTACGTCATGAGCAACCGTTCAAATGTGTCTAAACACAAACATACAATCGACCAAAATGTGACGTCCAACTCATAAGTCACCCACCGACACGAACACGCTTCCTCCCGAACATTCACGTCAGCGTTTTTCCAGTAACATCACTTTGTTTTGTATTTCCTTCTAATCTCTCACAACCGCTGGCAGTTTGTCATCAAATTCATATGATTCTCTCGTGTCTTAAATAGCTGTTTTCTCTTACACCTGAAGAGAAAAAAAACACCTCAGAGAGAGGTCTCTATCTTGGCTTATATGTGCATGTTTATCCAGACAGTTGAGCGGTTAGGGCAACTAGATGTATCCTAGCTTACATAACTCCTCTCTGTGGTGAATCGACGACTCACAGTTTCTCATTTATCCCCCCCGAGGCTAGCATATCAGCCCTGTTGCGTTCTGGTCCGGCTCAGAGCATGTGAAACGTACAACCTTTCTCTCCCTGTTGACGAAATTAAAATTCTTATCGGTCCCAAACGAATGGGGTTTGTATGTAGAAGTGTTCTTACTGGATTTCTTCTCGCTGGTTGCATTAGTAGAGGCACGCGTTACATAATCGGATATGCATCGAAGTTCACCTTCTGACCCACAGAATCAAACGTGTCTTTAAGCGACAGCTAATAACTATGGTGGATTGTGTTCCTCAGCAGTGATATGTGGTGTGTTATGTATGTATGGGACAGGCCTATTTCCATAGTCCCTTGCTGACAGGTCGGGGACATCCCTATTGTGTGAGTGGGGATGGTGGGCCCATCGTGGGTCTTCGGGAGTGTTATATATGTGGCATTGTAAGCATGTTCTTTATCTCAGGGCCTGACAACCTGGCCCCTGTGTGTGTGTTTTTGGTTTTGCTATCCTTGTGGGTACCAGAAGTCCTCACAAGGATAGTAAAACAAGGTCAATTCAGACAAGTGGGGAAATTTCGCCAGTCCCCACTAGGAAGAAAGTGTATTTTAGGTTCAGGGTTATTGTTAGGATTTGGTCTTTGGCGTTCCGGTTTGGGGTTGGGGAAAATAGGATTTTGAATCGGAATCAATTGTTTGATCCCCACAAGAATAGTAAAACAAACATTTCTGTCTTCCACTGTGACTTTCTGGAAGTGTCTTGCTCTCGGTTCACACACACTCTGATGTTTATCCCAACGGTCAGGAGGTGTTTAGGTGACCCTAGTTGTGAGTAATACAGGATATCCTGTCGTTCTGGGACGAGGTCCAGCAGTTTGCATTCCGCTCCGCTCGCCTCTGCTGCCCGGAGGGACTCGGAGAGAAAGAAAAAAATGGGGGAGCTCAGAACTAAGGGATTTGAGATATCATCACTCTCCGCACTCAGGGAGGAAAAGGTAGTTGCTTAACCGCAGGGCCTGACCCTGTTTACTTTGTCGGAACAACTGAAGGAAAACACGGTGCTCATAGCAGTGACACATAGGGTCTGCTTCTCGTTAGGCAGGTCACGGTAAATCAACAAGACGTGTGACGTGTGGCTGACGTCAGAAAGCCTCCTCACAAGGCCTGTGTTATTGTCAGAGGCCAGTCTGGAGGGTGTGGGGTGTGAGAAAGTCGGGAGAGGAAGAGATGCTGGCACTCACTCCACTCCTCGATTCCCCCCAAAAAGTCCCTTTCTGGTCTGAGTGCCACGGGTTTTCAGTAGGACCTTGACAGATTTTCTCCTTGAAAACAATGCCTGGAAAATGATATTTTATTTGGAGTTGGTCCCACTTGATAGTAGACATGAAACGATGATGGTAGTGTGCTCAGTGCTACTCCATACTATTCGGTGGAGGGAGGCTCTTCACCTTTCTGCTAATCCTAGCCTAATGACGCCATGCCATGGTGTAATGTAACCGAGGCCTCAGCCAGCAGGACACGAGGGGATAGGGTGGAGATGAGGAGGGCCCCTCGAGGGGGTCACATTACGCCCCACGGGAAGGTTGCTCTCTCCTCCTCTCTTTATCCATCTCTTATACTCAACATACTCCTTTCCTATCCCCATCAGCAAAACCTCTTCTCCATTACATCTCTCTCTCCTCTCTGTCTCTTGAGATTAAGAAACAGGGCAGGGTCTGATTTGTCATTATGAGTGTGTTTCCAACCCCCCCCCCCCCCCCGTTTTAGACTATACCCCTTTGCCCCAGCAGACGAGGTCATTCTCAGATATATATTTTTTTTTACCAACAAGGGGGGCTTGCCTACGGATTGTGACCCCAAAAACAGAGGCACAGGTGGCCTTGAACTTTCCCCCTCTTTCCAGAAAAAGCTTTGCAAACAGAGGCAGGAGGCCGGCCCGACCTTTCGCCCGCATCTGACTCAGTTCTGCGGCCACGTGGGCTGACTGCACCACCATGAGTGTGAAAAGATGTACATGAAGCCTTTTCCAATTCAATCTCCTGTCTTACTCCTTATTATTTAATTGTAGTAACAACACAAAAAATGTTATCACTCTTCAGCCCCTCCCCCCTCCATCTCTCTCTGGTGTCGTCAGGGGGGTGACTGGGAGGACAGATGGCTCTGGTTGGCTATGCTCTCTCCATCAGTCAGTCTGTGCTGTCTCTGCTGGGCTGAGCAGGGCCATCAGTGCATCAGTTATGGACCCGTCCTGAACCTCTCCTCAGTTCCCAGCCACCCACAGCGCTGAGCACATTAGAAAAGGGAAATGACACCGCTGCTGATAAACTCAGTTTTCATCCTGAGCCAATTGAAGCAACCCTCCCTAGCTCTATATCAGGGGTGTTCAATGTTGGTCCTGGAGGGACAAAAGACTTCTGGTTTTCATCCTCTCTTAATCAGGGACTGATTCAGACCTGGGAAACCAGGTGAGTGCAATTAACAACCAGGTAGAAACAAAAAACAGAAGTGTCTCGGCCCTCCAGGACTGGAATTGAACATCCCTGCTCTATACGAACTGCACAACCCTACCTACCCAAACCTGATAACGCTGTACACTTCTTATCCCTGAGAGACCTCCCCCCACATCTAATACCCTATTATACATAGAGGAACATTCCGTAGTTTAAACTATGCAACCTTCATAACTAAAGGCCCCCAAAATCTTGAAAGATCATATGCATTCTGAGTTGGGCAACTACAAACAACTTCTCTGTATTGCAAAACATTAGACCACACAAGAATAAGAAGTAACAGAGGAAGAGACGAGGTGAAAAGAACATCTCAATCCTTAGTACCCTTCATTCTTGTACAAAACTGTATTCTCCCTGCCTCAAACTATACCTCGGCTGGTCTAGTTCTACTTCCACCATAGGTGCTAGCAGTGGCGTTTATTCGTGGATGCCAGGGGAAACCAGGCTTCACTAGAAAATGTACCAAGAAAATAAGAAAAACATATACAAAGTAATGTTTCTTTATGTTTCATCAATTTCCTTCAATTCGCAAGAGGCGGAATATATCACCGGAGAAAGCATGCAAGCAAACGAAACAATGCCCCTCTGTCTCAGTATGTTTATCCAATCTATCGGATTCTGTCTGGTCAAAAACAGTTTGACAATGTTGTCGCCCATAGCGTTGAACGCAAGGAAAGCCAGAGAGCATTTGGCCTCCCTTGGTCATTTGGCTATTTTTTAATCAGCCTTGAGCTAAACTGAGTGAGCTCAGCTGTGAATGGTCCTGGCGCACCCAAAAAAGTGTCTATGGAAGCCAGTATGGATTTGGCTTCATACCAATCAGAAGCCAAATGTCATCATTGACAGAAAAAAACAAGTTTTAGTTCAACTGTTTACTGGTCTTCCCAATGGGTACCCTTATCTGCTATACATACATTGAATTATTGTACAAGGGCACAGGGCGAGACCCAGATGCAGACACGGGAGGCAGATGATTCGAGTCTCTGATATTTATAATAATCCAAGGGGCAGGCAAGAGAATGGTCGTGGACAGGCAAAAGACCATAACAAAGTCAGAGTCCAGGAGGTATAGGGTGGCAGGCAGGTTCGAGGTCAGGGTAGGCAGTATGGTCAGGCAGGCGGGTTCAGAGTGAAGGCAGGCAAGGTTCAAAACCTGGAGGACTAGCAAAAACAGAAAATAAAAAGCAGGCGCACGGAAAAACACACTGGTTGACTTGACATTACAAGACGAACTGGCAACAGACAAACAGGGAACACAGGAATAAGTACCCAGAGACTAATGAGGAAAACAGGTGACAACTGGAGGTGGGTGGAGACAATCACAAAGACAGGTGAAACAGATCAGGTCGTGACACATTGTCTCACATTCAACCACACTCGGCACAGCCAGAAGAGGACTGGCCACCCCTCAGAGCCTGGTTCCTCTATGTTCCCGCCTTTCTAGGGAGTTTTTCCTAGCCACCTAGCTTCTGCATCTGCATTGCTTGCTGTCTGGGGTTTTAGGCTGGGTTTCTGTATAAGAACTTTGTGACATCTACTCATGTAAAAAGGGCATTATAAAAATATTTGATTGATTGATATACACAGAGTGTACAAAAAATTAGGAACACGTGCTCTTTCCATGACATAGACTGAGCAGGTGAATCCAGGTGAAGCCTTGAGAGAATTGTAACCTGCAGTGTATGTGTACCATTCAGAGCGTGGATGGGCAAGACAAAATATTTAAGTGCCTTTGAACTGGGTATGATAGTAGGTGCCAGGCGCACCGGTTTGTGTCAAGAACTGCAACGTCCGTGGGTTTTTCACACTCAACAGTTTCCCGTGTCTTTTCAAGAATGGTTCACCACCCAAAGGACATCCAGCCAACTTGACACAACTGTCGGAAGCATTGGCGTCAACATGGGCCAGCATCCCTGGGGAATGCTTTCGACACCTTGTAGAGACATGCCCCGACGAATTGAGGCTGTTCTGAGAGCAAGATGGGGTGCAACTCAATATTAGGAAAGTGTTCCTAATATTTTGTACACTCAGTGTGCATTGACATTGTAATCTAAAAAATGACTTCATAATAAGATAATACATCAGTGCATTATCACTTATCTACGTGCAACATATTTGGTTGGACAGCAAATAAACTTTAAAGCCATTTCCTCTGTTTGTTTTTATAAGCTGTTTGTGTTTGAGATGAATCAACAGGGCAGGGTCTGATTTGTCATTATGAGTGTTTCCAACCCTCCCCTGGTTTAGACTATGCCCCTCTGGCCCAGCAGACGAGATCACTCTCTGATTTTTCATTTCACCAACAAGATAGGATTGCCTGATGATGGTGAACCCAAAAACAGAAGGGCCGGTTGCCTTGAACTGTTCCCCCCTTCCAGAAAAAGCTCTGCAAACAGAGGCGGGAGGCGCTTTCTCTCACATAGTTCGGCCACGTGGACTGTGATTCTTTGTTTTACCAGCGAGGGAGGTTTGCCCAATGAGGGTGACCCCAAAAACAGAGGTGCCCGGGGCCTTGAACTTTCCCCCTCTTTCCAGAAAAAGCTCTGCAAACAAAAGCAGGAGCTCCCGTCTGACTAACATAGAGCCTAAGCTGCGGCTATTTGGAATTACTTGACCACCATGGGTTAACAGCACTGACTGTGGCTCTTCCCCACAGAACTAACCACATTATAACTACATTATTACAGTGTTCACAGTTTGAATCTGACTGTAAAATGCGCCAAAGGTGAGAGACAGTGTTGAGGTCAAGAGAGTTCAGTACTATAGATGTCTGATGTTATCTGATCACATCGGACAGAAATCCGTTACAGATTTCCTTTACGGTAATTTCTTTCAACGTTTTTATGCGTTACGTTGATGTTTAGAGTTTAGACTTCAGTGGCCATGACAGCTTTTCCCAGCAGCCTTATCTATCGTCAAATTCGTTAGATATAGTTAGACTTGTATAATGATGCTGCTGTTATGTAAACAGACATGTGGTTTTAGTCTTCTACTTCTGAACAATGTTGTTGGTCTAAGCGTTTATTTATTAATTGTCACCACATTGCCTGATAAACATGAGAGGACCCTTGAACTGTCTGACTGAGTGCTCGCTCTGGTCCACTGCTCTATTTTTGGTGGCCAGGTTGTGTTTGCGGCCCTAAATCTGTTTCAGGCTGAACTTTGGAAGGTGAGACAGGGCAAACTCACGGTCAACCTACTGGTTTGGCTTGCTTGATACATTATACAGTTCGGAGAACAAGTATTTGATACATTGCCGATTTTGCAGGTTTTCCTACTTACAAAGGTCTGTAATTTTTATCATAGGTACACTTCAACTGTGAGAGACGGAATCTAAAACAAAAATCCAGAAAATCACATTGTATGATTTTTAAGTAATTAATTAGCATTTTATTGCATGCCATAAGTATTTGATACATCAGAAAAGCAGAACTTAATATTTGGTACAGAAACCTTTGTTTGCAATTACAGAGATCATACGTTTCCTGTAGTTCTTGACCAGGTTTGCACACACTGCAGCAGGGATTTTGGCCCACTCCTCCATACAGACCTTCTCCATATCCTTCAGGTTTCGGGGCTGTCGCTGGGCAATACGGACTTTCAGCTCCCTCCAAAGAATTTCTATTGGGTTCAGGTCTGGAGACTCCAGGACCTTGAGATGCTTCTTACGGAGCCACTCCTTCGTTGCCCTGCCTGTGTGTTTCAGGTCGTTGTCATGCTGGAAGACCCAGCCACGACCCATCTTTAATGCTCTTACTGAGGGAAGGAGTCGTCCTGTCCCCAGTCGTCCTGTCCCCTTTGCAGTCGTCCTGTCCCCTTTGCAGAAAAGCATCCCCAAAGAATGATGTGTCCACCTCCATGCTTCATGGTTGGGATGGTGTTCTTGGGGTTGTACTCATCCTTCTTCTGCCTCCAAACACGGCGAGTGGAGTTTAGACCAAAAAGCTCTATTTTTGTCTCATCAGACCACATGACCTTCTCCCATTCCTCCTCTGGATCATCCAGATGGTCATTGGCAAACTTCAGACGGGCCCGGACATGCGCTGGCTTGAGCAGGGAGACCTTGCGTGCGCTGCAGGATTTTAATCCATGACGGAGTAGTGTGTTACTAATGGTTTTCTTTGAGGCTGTGATCCCAGCTCTCTTCAGGTCATTGACCAGGTCCTGCCGTGTAGTTCTGGGCTGATCCCTCACCTTCCGCATGATCATTGATGCCCAACGAGGTGAGATCTTGCATGGAGCCCCAGACCGAGGGTGATTGACCGTCATCTTGAACTTCTTCCATTTTCTAATAATTGCGCCAACAGTTGTTGCCTTCTCACCAAGCTGCTTGCCTATTGTCCTGTAGCCCATCCCAGCCTTGTACAGGTCTACAATTTTATCCCTGATGTCCTTACACAGCTCTCTGGTCTTGACCATTGTGGAGAGGTTGGAGTCTGTTTGATTGAGTGTGTGGAGGAACAGGAGGGCTTCTTAAAGAAAAACTAACAGGTCTGTGAGAGCCGGAATTCTTACTGGTTGGTAGGTGATCAAATTCTTATGTCATGCAATAAAATTCTAATTAATTACTTAAAAATCATCATTTTTGTTTTAGATTCCGTCTCTCACTGTTGAAGTGTACCTATGATAAAAATGACAGACCTCTACATGCTTTGTAAGTAGGAAAACCTGCAAAATCGGCAGTATATCAAATACTTGTTCTCCCCACTGTATATACAAAAGTATCTGGACACCCCTTCAAATGAGTGGATTTGTCTATTTAGGCCACACCCATTGCTGACACATGTATAAAATCGAGTACACAGCCATGCAATCTCCATAGACAAACATTGGCAGTAGAATGGCCTTCTTGAAGACCACAGTGACCTTTAACGTAGCACCGTCATATAGGATGCCACCTTTCCAACAAGTCACTTCGTCAAATGTCTGCCCTGCTACAGTAGAGCTGCTCCGGTCAACTGTAAGTGCTGTTATTGTGAAGTGGAGACGTCTAGGAGCAACGTGATCTTCATGAAATGGGTTTCCATGGCCGAACAGCCACGCACACACCACCATGCGCTTGTGTTGGCTGGAGTGGTGTAAAGCTCGTCGCCATTGGACTCTGGAGCAGTGGAAACGCATTCTCTGGAGTGATGAATCATGCTTCACCATCTGGCAGTCCAATGGACGAATCTGGGTTTGGCAGATGCCAGAAGAACACTACCAGCCCGAATGCATAGTGTCAACTGTGAAGTTTGGTGGAGGAGGAATAATGGTTTGGGGCTGTTTTTCATGGTTTGGGCTAGGCCCCTTAGTTCCAGTGAAGGGAAATGTTAACTCTACATCAAACAATGACATTCTAGACGATTCTGTGCTTCCCACTTTGTGGCAACAGTTTGGGGAAGGCCCTTTCCTGTTTCAGCATAACAATGCCCCCTGTGCACAAAGCGAGGTCCATACAGAAATGGTTTGTCAAGATTGGTGTGTTAGAACTTGACTGGCCTGCACAGAGCCCTGACATCAAACCAATCGAACACCTTTGGGATGAATTGGAACGTCGACTCTGAGCCAGGCCTTATCGCCCAACTTCAGTGCCCGACCTCACAAATGCTCTCGTGGCTGAATGAAAGCAAGTCCCCGCAGCAATGTTCCAACATCTAGTGAAAAGCCTTCCCAGAAGAGTGGAGGTTGTTATAGCAGCATAGGGGGCATCGACTCCATATTAATGCCCATGATTTTGGAATGAGATTTTCGATGTGCAAGTGTCCACATACTTCTGGTCATGTGCTGTATGTTTCATTGGTTGATTCGTTTGTTTACTTGGAATAACGGCGTCAGTGGTATTGTGTGGCTCTTGCATATCGCTTCCCACCACAGCCTCTTCCTTGGACGATCAACTATTTGCTGATACCTCAGTATACCAGTATTGATGCTAGTTAAGACAAATCTATGACATTAAGTCAGGTCAAATGGAGCCTTGTGTAGCCAGGGGGTTTGACAGAGTATATGTCTTCTCGGTCGGTCGATGCTGAAGAGGCCCTGCTCCGTTTACCACCTTGTTGTCAAGTTGTATCGTTTGCTTTCTAAACTGTAACAAATGCTGAGATGAGACAAAATGTAACATTAAAGAACGACATTGTGCATTGTGCCGGCACAATGGTGTGCAAGCACAAAATTAAAAAGGGAGAAAGGAGACATTTCCTGGAAGAGCTAGGATGTGCTGCTGAGTGGATAGGGGACGTTAACAATGTAATGTCCCTAATTAAACATGGCCCTGTCTATATTCAGACCTGTTGTTCTTCCTTAGTATACCAGCAACCATTCTGCCCAGACTAGTCTGACACAATCACTCTGCCCAGTCATAAGGCCTTTGTTTAGGTTAACACTAGTTGGAGGAGCGTTTGGACAGAACCTGACTTCATCTGTGGAGTCAAGGACGATGGTTACCATGACAACACACTGAAGAGCACAGTCACCCGCCAGTGGAGGCTGGTGGGAGGAGC
Source organism: Salvelinus fontinalis (assembly GCF_029448725.1). Classification (NCBI taxonomy): domain Eukaryota; kingdom Metazoa; phylum Chordata; class Actinopteri; order Salmoniformes; family Salmonidae; genus Salvelinus; species Salvelinus fontinalis. The sequence goes on along the minus strand of NC_074692.1, from coordinate 3,631,318 downwards.
TATAGGAGGTTGTAATAACTGGAATGGAGTAAAAGGAACAGAGTCACACATGTGCTTTCCATTCCATTCTAACCATTACAATGAGCCCGTCCTCCTATAGCTTCTTCCGACAGCCTCCACTGACACACACGTACTGTTCTCTGACTGCGCCACTCAATAAAGGAAGGCAGCTCCAGCTGCTTTTCCTGTCAGTCATTTCCCACTCTGTCCTGTTGGGGTCACTCTCCATCCATGTTCAGGACGTGGATGGAGAGTGATCAATAGTTGCCAAGAGCCCCACTGTTACTTAATGACTGCACATATTTTTAGTGCACACTAATAAATTCCAAAGGCTCTGCTCCAAGGAGAAACAGTTTAAGCTCTCCGCTCTGTTTTGTTGAACTAATTTGCCAGTGTTCTGGGGCCTCATTTATAACCGTTGCATACAATTTACATTAAATACCTGTGTGCACCATTTATGAAAAGACTGCACAAATATATTGAGATTTATAAACTTGGCGCACGCCTGTTCCCCATTATAAATCAGACCTATCATAAAGTGTGCGCGGGTGAACGAGCATTTAAATCCGCCTGAAAAACGCCCATCGTTCACCTTTTATGGTGACAATAACGCCCTTATGTGCTGTATACTTTGGAAGTATTGGAATTATGCCAACACAGTATCTAACCTAAAGGAAACAGCAATGGCGAACTTGATCAAATGTCTTTGGAGGTGTTGGCAGAATGGTTTCTTTTGCAATGGCATTTGCTGTATTTGAACGATTCCGAAAGACAGAAACAATAGCAGATAGTTGTGGACGTGTAAACAGATCGTTTGAATGCAATAATGTTTTGCATTCACATTTTAACCAACCGAAATATTCTACACTGCGAGTGAATTCTGAAACATTGTCTACGCTGGAAAAATTATGAAAACTACCGTACTTAAAGTGGTAGCCTACGCACTTCAATGCAAAATATAAACTGTCTGTTCACCTGTTAAATTCTACTGTATGTTATAAACCAGGCTCCCTGTCGGATGCACAGAGCAAAAACTTGAAATTACAATAGCCTATATAATAGGCACAATTAAATGCGCATAGTAATTTGTTGTATGGCTACTGCGGGATATGAACTCATCATGGCCCGAAAAGGTGATGATCATGGAAATGAAATAAATAAGAAGAAATATGTCTATTTCTAGTTATATTAGAATGCATAGATAAACAGAATTTCGCTCTTCTCACTCACGGCAAATGATTGCATCTTGTTATTATATTCAGCAACTTTTTGTTGTTGTTATGAATAAGAGGGTCTTCATATGTTCCACATTTGCGCTAGGCTACTACAACCAGACCCCTATTCTCTTCTTGCAACGCAGTACTTCAACCACTAGACACGGTGCTTACGCGTGGTCTAAAGTTTGCAGGAGGACAAGCACATTCTCAAGTCAAGTTCAGTTTTAATAAATGTCAAAACGTCGGCATGAAAACTGGCACCTCCTGGAACGCCCTGGAGGTTTCACGCTGAAAACAGCTGTCCCACACTCAAGCAGTCTCGACAATCTGCAGCCGTGCACCGCAGCCATGCACCGCTATAGACAAGTGCAGCCTCACAATTTCAGTCTGCAAAAGCCACCTATGTGCTGTTGTCAGGTAACAATTCCAACTAAAATCGTAATGACATTCATCTGAAACTGACAGACATGGTGGTCTAGTGGCTGAAACAGCTGAGAAAGGGAATCAGTATTGGGCTGTGTGGACAGCAGGACTCAACATTAAGTGCTCAACCTGATCTGGTTCATCACATATGGATCGATCCACTCACTGATGAATGCAGTGGTATTAGAGTATCAGGACAGTTAAAGGGGATCCCTCACCGTCAATGGGCCATTATACAGTAATAAAGCGCCCACGACTAATTAGACAGGATCGTGATATCATGCGGGGATGTCATGCATTATCTATGCATAGTCACTTTATACCTGCTGTGTTCGGCGCATGTGACTAATACAATTTGATTTGATTTGATGATCCAGTGATGTAATCCCCCGCCCCTCCAAATCTCTCAAATGTAACTCAAACGGTGCTGGGATCTTTTGATTTAAGTTGCACAGTTAGATGTTCTGATTATAAAGAGGCAAGCTGGAGCGCAGAGGACGACACCGCTCAGGTGATGACGCAACCAACCAAACGAACGAACCGCCTGCTGTGATGTGACATAGCGGTGGTGCCACTCAGAAATTGAGTTTCCCCAAATCAGATCAGCACTGTTCACTGTAGGCCAGGGGGAAGGGCAGGAGGACACACTGCAGAGTGAATGGGAAGCTGAGAGGAGCTTCATTCTCAACATGGATAGACGGTAGCACCAGGAAGGAGGTATACTGTAGTGCTGAATGAGATGGGATGTGGTGCTGAACCTCCACTAATCAATGCTTTGTGACTTTAAAAGGGACTCTCCCCTCACATACTGCAGCCGTTCAGTTGGCAGTTCCAAAACGTTTAGGTGCATAGGGATCTGAAATTGCTTGGCATTCCTTTGAGTCATCCCTTTGTTGTTGTTGTTATGGCTCTGGGGACCTGGCTGAATGGTAGCCATGTTGTCTAATGTGTGACCATGGTCCCTGCTGTCTGTCTGATGACCGTGGCTGGGAAAAGCAACCATGGCAACTGGGAGCCAATACACACACACTCAGTCCTGTGTATTAGAGTGTGAGTTGACCCATTGAGAGTGTGTTTAGTGCTGACCTTGAACAGCTGGCTCTTGTGTTTTTATAGCTCACTCCTCACCGTGCTTAAGGCATGTGTGAAACACCCCGATGAGCTCTTTGTCTGGCCGAGGCCGGTGGGCGCATATACAACTGTATGTTTTTGGACAAGCATCCTCAATTTTTATTGAACTAGGCAAGTCAGTTAAGAACAAATTCTTATTTACAATGACGGTCTACCAAACCCTAACGACGCTGGGCCAATTGTGCGCCGCCCGATGGGACTCCCAATCACGGCCGGATGTGATACAGCCCAGGATCGAACCAGGGTCTGTAGTGACGCTTCTAGCACTGAGATGCAGTGCCTTAGACCGCTGCGCCACTCGGCAGTCCTATGCCGTCTAGCACATGTAAAACTCATTCCACGGTGGGCCGAGTGTCTGCAGGTTTTCACTCCTATCTTGTACTTGATTGATGAATTCAAGTCACTAATTAGTGAGGAACTCCCCTCACCTGGTTGTCTACGTCTTAATTGAAAGGGAAAAACAAAAGCCAGCAGGCACTAGGCCCTACATGGAATGAGTTTGACAGCCCTGCTATATAGTATTCATTTTGAAGATCTATATTTATATCTCTGATTTTGATATTGACAATGATATTGTCTTTGAGTTTCTAGTGGATAGACCATATGGTTAAATAAAAAAATAGCTTAATTAATGAAAAAAGCATCTAATCAACAACCGGCATTATTACCTCTGCAACTTAAGCAACTGTTTACTTTTTTCACAACTGCCACCAACAGTTTGATGCCAAAATATTGACAACAAATACATACTGGTAATGTGTACAAAAATATAAAGCATTTTTCATGCTGAAACCCCGATATGAAACAGAAATGGTATTCACTAAATGGATGGTTTATATTTAGGAGAATGTTTTACAGCTTTGTCATTCAATTTTTTATTTTAAAAACATCTTGTCGAATTATTTTGTATGTTTTACACGTGATTATGCCAGAGAGAGGGCCAGAGATAAGAACATACACCTGTGATAATCTGAAGTACCCAAAAGTGCCACTAGATGTCTTGTGATCCTTGAAAGATACCAACATTCTGGGAGTTTACTGCTAAACTTTGAAAGTTTCCACTGATATACCCTCCCTTTGCAACCCTAAACAGGACTGGGGGGGGGGGGCGGTTATTTATTTGATAACAGCCCAGTCCTTTGCGGATTCAGCGAGGCTTGCGGAGCGTGTTAACCAAAAACATGACTGAACTTTACTGATGCATGTTGACCTTTAAGCAACTTGTACAAGGTATCAAACAGCAACAGCAAGGTGGCTGCTCCATGGCATGTAGGGCTCTATGTCATAGAGAATGGCCCTCACAAGTACTCCCACTGTTGGCGTTTTTAAGGGGTTTTGTTTGTAATAAGTGGATAATATTTGTTCCTGTACCCTGTTGGATTTGGCATAGGAATTGCATTCTCCTACGGGAACGGTGCTCCAACAGCCGTCAATTCACCATCATTATCCTTTATTGTACACTCTTAAAAATAAAGGTGCAAGTTGGAACCAAATAAGGTTGGTTATTTTAAGAACCTTACAACCCAAAACAATGTTTTAGCCCTCCAGGACCGGAATTGAATAGCCCTGCGGTAGGGTTTTAAGCCTTATTTGCATATTTCTCAGGGTACCGTTCAAGTACATTTTGAGTTACAAGTACCATCCATGACTGTGTTTGCTAGTGACAGAGACATGGTTGTTGCATTAAATCATTTTCAGTCCTGTGGCCTTCACCAAATGAGATTCTAAGTGAATGTGTTGTCATTACAATTACGTTCTTTTAGACAATACATATTTTATAAAAAAGAAGGCCTAGTTTTACCCTAATACAGTGGCCTGAAACTCATAGTTTACAGGCCACATCAGGCCTGCAAGTCACATTATGCTGGCTTGCAAAGTGATGTGTAATTCCTAATGGAATCCTGCCAGAGTGGGGTTATCCAACATTGGGAATTTTTATTCCTCAACCTGCATTCAGAATGACTGCCATGGTTGGGAAGACTAAGATATGAGACTACCTTAAACATCTAAACTGAAACAACCATTTCAGGAACGAGTGCATAAATCCAAGTAACAGATTGGAATATAGAAAAATGTATGTTATTTATATTTGAGTAGCATAAGATTAATGAATCAATCGATGTACATGCAAAAACATAGATATTGAAACAATAAAAAAAAATCTACCTGCAAAAAGGCATGCTGGGAAATATGATAATGTGGGCGCGGTTTTGGTTCTACTCTGGTTATTAACACCAACACTGGAGTTCTTTTACACCACTGAGTGTTAATTTAACTCTTTACAGTGTTCATTTAACACTTGAATCAACACTAGAAATGTTAGACTGTAAAATCAACACTAGCTTAACACAGGCCAATTTGCTGTGTGCTATAAAAGAGACACATTTGCAGGCTTCCATACATTTCAAGAACCTTTTAGAATTCTGAAGAACCGTAAGATGCCACGTCAAGAACCCCACACTCAACTCAAAGGTTCTTTATCGGGCAAGAGTTCTCCAAGGAACCTTAAGAGCTGAGGAAGAACCATTTAAGAACACTTGCCTGCACATGATTTGTTTTGTCAGTGTAGCCAGTCTCATTTTCTTCCATCTATATATGTTTAACATCTCGTACAGTAAAATATAGCGAAATATATGTTAGTAGCAGTTAGACATTGCCATTTCCTCTGCTGCTGCTGTTGTTGTCGTTTACTCTCTGAGCATTTACTGTGAGCATGTTAGGTTGTTTTTCACTCCGTCACCATCCTGCTTGCGTAGGCGGCTTACATGCTTCCTCAGCCAATCATAAATCAGTTGTAGGCGAGTGTCCTTCTTCCCACACTGCCCCACTAACCCACCAACGAGCCAGCCAGCCATCCCTGTGTGACCCCCTTCTCATGGCCGTCATAAGACCACCACCGTGCACGCTACGATTACGCCATAACTGTAAATAACAGTCGCAATCAGACATACATACCGTACATACTGTAACAAACATTCCCTTTCCCACCCACGTAATATACAGTACTGACTCTTATTGACCCATATTCAGAGTTGCCAATAAGGCTGGCCAAGCGCTCACCATGAGTTAGATCATAAATTAGATCACAAAACTCTTCCCCTTTGGAATTTAGACTAGCACTGAGCTCTTACAATATATGGTCCCATTTCTAGATAGAACATGGATGATTTAATCTCCCATTGATTTTGATTCTCCTATTTCAACCAGTGTGCATCCTGCGACTCTCACTACTTGGAGCCTGATACCCCAAACCTCTGGGGGTGCTGAGGAGAGCAGTAGTCTAAGGGCTGAGTGGTGGATAAAGGAAGCTGGGGCTCGCTGGGGATGGGGCTGGGGCTCGGCAGGGGCTTAAGCTGGTGCTCTGCACTCTGTCTCTGTCTGAACAAAAGCAGCTGAAGAAACACCCACAATGCTGCCTGGGCTGGAAAGAGCTAGTTCAGACTGGTAGCTGTTAGAGGAGGAGGGAGGAGGGGACGGAGGGAGGGAAGGAGGGGGATAGATAAGGGTTTTGGACAGCCGACTGGAGCTATGGAGCAGGGCAGACAGGGCTCCACTCCCACTGATGTAATGCTTCTAGCAGATCCTATTATTAGCCCACTGGCACACTAGCTAGCTAACATCAGCACACAGCGCTATCGATTGGGTTAGATGAGCACAACACAAGGACGGGAGGATGCAGCAACAAGAAGCCCTGGTAGCAGCATTGTAGTGGGTTTACGCAATGCCTCACACACATTGTTTGTCGTGGCATTTTCATTACAAAAGCTGCTGTGGTTGTCAGTGGTCGCAGAATCTATACCAAAAACGTTGTTTCCTCATTTGCATTTTGATCCTAATTACATGCACCAGATTTTTGTTACCGTCCGTGGCTTCAATAGACAGAAGCCAATGTGATGTAAATTAGATCACAATTCGTTGTAGGCTTCATTGAGACCTCAAGTCCTTCAGCTCCGGGTGAAACATTGTAACAGGTGTTCAAACCTCATTTGCATACCCCAGATACGCTGGATCTTGTCTTGAGATCAATTCATTTATTGCAAAGGCAGCAAAACAACCTCCAGCTGGCACTGTGACAGAAAATCCAGACATCACATCCAGTCCCTTCAGAGCAGAGACCCGAAAAACAACAACAACCTGAGATCCAACCATGTGCTATCAAAAGAGAACAAAGGGGAGCCCGCTGATTGGCCCGTCTGCTGAACCGTGGGCCAATGGCGTGCCCCGAGTCCCCCGCCTTTCCGCCTTGGCCTTGGTGCTTGATGACAAACACACATGCAGTGTTCCACAGAGGAAGCTCTATTCCCCAACCCTTATGTGGCCTCTGCTCTTCCAGTCTGTCTCAATGCCAGGTATCTATCTATCTCCTGCGTGCACGGCTGCCTCGGACTGGGTTGAGTGCGAGTGTGGGGGAGAGACTGACTGAATTTGTCATCTTTGTACACTGGGATAATAAATTAGAGACAGGCTTTCAGTTGTTTGTGCTGGTGTGCCTTAGTGGTTCCTGTTTTACCGGAGTGTACAGCCTCTCTTTTCACACTCACGCTTGCACACACGTACACACTCACGCATGCACACACACGTACACACTCACGCTTGCACACACACACACACACACGCACACACACACACACACACACACACGCTTGTACACACACACACACACACACACACACACACACACACAGAGAGGATGAGAGACCTGTACTTTGAGTCCTGTACCTACCACACTGTGATTTTTTACTGAGCACAGTGTCTAAGGACCCACGCACTCCTCCTCACTACAAAAAGGAGGCTGGGATCTGGCAACAAACTAACCACATATGCACCTGACAACTACAGTACCAGTCAAAAGTTTGGACACACCTACTCATTCAAGGGTTTTTCTTTATTTTTACTATTTTCTACATAGTGAAGACATCAACACTATGAACAAACACATATGGAATCATGTAGTAACCAAAAAAGTGTTAAACAAATCAAAATATATTCTACTTTGAAGAATCTCAAATATAAAATATATTTTGACTTCTTTAACACTTTTTTGTTTACTATATGATTCCATATGTGTTATTTCGTAGTTCTGATGTCTTCACTATTATTATACAATGTAGAAAATTGTACAAATAAAGAAAAACCTTGGAATGAATAGGATTGTCCAAACTTTGGACTGGTGCTGTACCTAACCTATCCCCGTGGCAGTTTACTGCAGGCAGTGGGGGCACCGGTGTACCACACCCCCCGCAGCCCCCACAAGACGGGGCTCGCTCTCGTAGAATTAGGAATTAGAATACTAGAATGGACATGAACCTTCTTATGATGGGATAAAGGCCAGCCATTTTGGTCAGGGAGTTGTTCGACCATGCACAGCTAGTGCTGTGATAAGATAATTGTGTAAAATATTGAATTTAAAGAATTTAGCTCAAATCAAATGACATTTTATACATACACATACACATGGTTAGCAGATGTTATTGTGAGTGTAGCAAAATGCTTCTAGTTCTAGTTCAGACAGTGCAGCGCAGCAACTTCTAACACGTAATCTAACAATCCCACAACAACTACCTAATACACACAAATCTAAGTAAAGAAATGGAATATGACTATATACATATAAATATATGGATGAGCAATGACCGAGCGGCATTGTTGGGGCGATCTGTTGTGTCGGTATGCAAATTGGAGTGGGTCTAGGGTTTCTGGGATGATGGTGTTGATGTGAGCCATGACCAGCCTTTCAAAGCACTTCATGGCTACAGATGTGAGTGCTACGGGTTGGTAGTCATTTAGGCAAGTTACCTTAGTGTTCTTGGGCACAGCCACTTTGGTGGTCTGCTTGAAACATGTTGGTATTACAGACTCGGACATGGACAGGTTGAAAATGTCAGTGAAGACACTTGCCAGTTGGTCAGCGCAAGCTCGCAGTACACATCCTGGTAATCCATCTGGCCCTGCGGCCTTGTGAATGTTGACCTGTTTAAAGGTCTTACTCACATCGGCTGTGGAGAGCGTGATCACACAGTTGGTGCTCTCATGCATGTTTCACTGTTACTTGCCTCGAAGTGAGCATACAAGTAATTTAGCTTGTTTGGTCGGCTCGTGTCACTGGGCAACTCTCTGCTGTGCTTCCCTTTGTAATCTGTAATAGTTTGCAAGCCCTGCCACATCCAACGAGCGTCGGAGCTGGTGTAGTATGATTCGATCTTAGTCCTGTATTGATGCCTTGCCTGTTTGATGGTTCGTCGGAGGGCATAGCAGGATTTCTTATAAGCTTCCGGGTTTAGAGTCCCACTCCTTGACAGTGCCAGCTCTAGCCTTTAGCTCTGTTCCCTGTAATCCATGGCTTCTGGTTAGGGTATGTACGTAATGTCACTGTGGGGGAAGACGTCATCGATGCACTTATTGATGAAGTCGGTGACTGATGTGGTGTACTCCTCAATGCCATCGGAGGAATCCTGGAACATATTCCAGTCTGTGCTAGCAAAACAGTCCTGTATCTTAGCATCTGCTTCATCTGACCTCTTTTTTAATGATCTAGTCACTGGTGCTTCCTGCTTTAATTTGTCCTTGTAAGCAGGAATCAGGAGGATAGAATTATGGTCAGATTTTCAAAATGGAGGGCGAGGGAGAGCTTTGTATGCGTCTCTGGGTGTTGAGTAAAGGTGGTCCAGAGTTTTTTTCCCTCTGGTTGCACATTTAAAATGCTGATAGAAATTTGGTACAACAGATTTAAGTTTCCCTGCATTAAAGTCCCTGGCTACAGGGAGCGACGCCTCTGGGTGAGAGTTTTCTTGTTTGCTTATGGAGGAATACAGCTCATTCAATGCTGTCTTAGTGCCAGCCTCTGACTGTGGTGGTATGTAAAAGAGATACGGAAAATACAGATGAAAACTCTCTAGGTAGATAGTATGGTCTACAGCTTATCATGAGATACTCTACCTCAGGCGAGCAGTAGCTCAAGACTTCCTTAGATATTGTGCACCAGCTGTTATTTACAAAAATACAGTCCGCCTCCCCTTGTCTTACCAGTCGTCGCTGTTCTATCCTGCCGGTACAGCGTATAACCATGTTGATAGTGTCGTCATTCAGCCACGTCTCCGTGAAGCATAAGATATTGAAGTTTTGAATGTACCGTTGGTAGTTTAATCTTGCGCGTAGGTAATTGATTTTATTCTCCAAAGATTGCACGTTTGCTAGCAGAATGGAAGGAAGTGGGGATTTATTCAATCAGCTATGAATTCTCAGAAGGCAGCCCTCCCTCTGGCCTCCTTTTCTCCACTTCACGCAAATCACGGGGATCTGGGCCTTTTCCCGAGAAAGCAGTATATTGTTCGCGTCGGGCTCGTCAGACTCGTTAACTTCTCTGCGCTACGGATCCCTTTTACGGGATAATTTTCCTAAACAACAGCTAGAATTGCAGGGCGCCAAATGCAAAAATATTACTAAAAATATTTACAATCATGCAATCACAAGTGAAATATACCAAAACACAGCTTAGCTTGTTGTTCATCCACCTATCGTGTTATATTTTGAAAATATACTTTACAGAGAAAGAAATCCAAGCTTTTGTGAGTGTAGCAATCAATGCTAGAACAGTTAGCCTTATATTAGCTTGGTTAGCTTGATCACGAAAGTCAGAAAAGCAATAAAATTAATCGCTTACCTTAGATAATCTTCGGATGTTTGCACTCACGAGACTTTAGTTTTTGTTCGATAAATATTACTTTTATCACAAAAAAACGTAATTTGGGTTGCGCGTTATGTTCAGAAAACCAAAGCCTTGTTCCGTTCGACAAATTCCAAAAAGTATCCGTAATGGTCGTAGAAACATGTCAAATGTTTTTTATAATCAATCCTCAGGTTGTTTTTAACAAACATAATCGATAATATTTCAACCGGACCATAACCTATTCAATAAGAGAGAAAAGCAAAATGGAGAGCTCCCCTCTGGCGCGCAGGCACTATTCAGAGGACACCTGACTACTTTTGAAAGATCTCGTTCATTTTTCAAAATAAAAGCCTGAAACTATGTCTAAAGCCTGGTCATAGCCTGAGGAAGCCATTGGAAAAGGAATCTGGTTGATACCCCTTTAAATGGAAGAAAGACTGGCCAGGAAACACAGAACTGTTTAAAAAAATATCACTTCTGGGTTATATTTTCTCAGGTTTTTGCCTGCAGAATCAGTTTTGTTATACTCACAGACAATATTTTGACAGTTTTGGAAACTTTGGAGTGTTTTCTATCCTAATCTGTAAATTATATGCATATTCTACGATCTGGACCTGAGAAATAGTCCGTTTACCTTGCGTCAAGAGGTTGAATGGAAAAAAAGGATTCTGCCAGTCTGTGGTGAGTAATCGCAGTCCCTCAAAAAAACACAATCGGTTGGGACACGTAAAACATCTGCCTTCTTCTTCGGCGCCATTTTTTCAAAAAGCATGGTCAAGTCAATACTTATGCTGTGGATTATGCATTAAACCACCCAGACACATCAAAGTAAGTTACAGTCCTCTCTCTGAACTGAGCTGCAGGATAGGAATGAAACCGGTCAGGGATGTTACCGGGCCATTGGTGATTGTAATACAGTTACAATTTTCAATGGCTGTGATTGGAGAAAACTGAGGATGGATAAACAACTTTGTAGGGACTCCACAAGAATTATTTAAATGACAGAATGAAAAGAATAATACAAATATACAGAACATATATCTTGTGTGGAACAAGTAATTGTGCAAATAGTAAAGTAATATTGCAAAAAAAAAGTTTGGGCCTAAATTCAAAACTTATGTTTGGGGCAAATCCAACACAACACATCACTGCGTAACTGCCGCCTTATTTTCAAGCATGGTGGTGGCTGCATCCGGGTATGGGTATGTTTGACATAGGCAAATACTGGGGAGTTTTTCCAGATAAAAAGAAACGGAATGGAGCTGAGGACAGGCAAAATTCTAGAGGAAAACCTGCTTCAGTCTGCCTCAGTTTGCTTTACAACGGACACTCGGAGAGGAATTCACCTTTCAGCAGGACAATAACCTACAACACAAGGCCAAATCTACACTTGCTTACCAAGAAGACAGTTAATGTTCCTCAGTGGCCAAGTTACAGTTTTGACTGAAATCTGCTTGAAAATCTATGAAAAGATTTGAAAATAGCTGTGTAGCCATGAGCATCAGCATCTTGTCAGAAATTGAAGAATTATACAAAATAATGAAGGGCTAATTTTGGAAAATCCAGGTGTGTAAAGCTCTTAGAGACTTACCCAAGAAGACTCACATCTATGATCGCTGCCGAAGGTGTTTCTAACATGTATTAGCTCAGGGGGTTGAATACTTATGCAACGACTATATTTTTGTATTATAATTGCTATCTATCTTGTCAAAAAAATAGAGATAAATCTACCACTTTGACATTGGAGTGTTTTCTGTAGATTGTTGACACAAAATACAATTAAATCCATTTTAATCCCACTTTGTAACAATAAAATGTTAAGAAATCCAAGGGGTATGAATAGTTTTGTAGTTTCTGTAGTTTCAGTGCCAATAATGAGTTTTGAAGTAATTTCTGAATTCCTGTTCAGAAGAGTGCAGAGAAAGTTGACAATGATAACTCTTGTTTATTCCACATAAGGAAACATGCACCTCTGAGGAACATGCTTCCTGAGAGTATACTTTTTAATATCTTAAGAAAATATACCTAAGTAAAGAAGTGTATTTAACTTAAATGACCACAAAATATATTTAAAGTATGCACAAAAATGTGCATATTACCAAGCATCCTTTTCTGCAGATGCAGTTTTGATTTATAATATGATATTCTTCCTCATATTTAGCTTATTCAAATGTTTTGATGTTTATTTTACACATTAGATATTACACAATACACATTTTATTGAAATGTTAATTTTTTCCCGTAATGTGAACAACTAAAGTGGGAAATGCCAATGGTGCACAGTTCTCAAAAGTGTTATTTGTAAGTTGCTGCTCCATCCACAAATGCTTTGAAAATAGCATGTTAACATTGGCGTAGGAGATGCTTTGGTCAATTTATTATTTTTTTTATTATTTTTTTTTTTACCGTTATTTTACTAGGTAAGTTGACTGAGAACACGTTCTCATTTGCAGCAACGACCTGGGGAATAGTTACAGGGGAGAGGAGGGGGATGAATGAGCCAATTGTAAACTGGGGATTATTAGGTGACCATGATGGTTTGAGGGCCAGATTGGGAATTTAGCCAGGACACCGGGGTTAACACCCCTACTCTTACGATAAGTGCCATGGGATCTTTTAATGACCTCAGAGTCAGGACACCCGTTTAACGGTGTCAATGAAGGTAACCTTTACATGGCTAATTACAATAGCTGGTTTAGATAATTTGTAGAAGTGTATTTGTAAAAGTATACTTGAAACACATTATAAATACACTCTTTTTATAAAGAAAAAGACAGGAATTCAAATACAGTTTTAGTATAATGAGAAATATACATAAAATTTACTTAAGATGTATTCGATGTATATTTGTTTTGCTCTTTATCTAATATACTAAGAATATACTTAAGTACAAAAAAAGTGTCCCAATTTAAATCATTTTAAGTATATTTAATATACTTAAATGCTAATAAAATACTAATAAAATGTACATTAATTGCATTAAATCTATTTAAAATTGTTCCAATTTAGATATTTTTTGTATATACTTGTTAATAAAGTATTATTTAAGTATATATTATTTTTTAAATCCTCTTGGGTACAGCAGGTGTAAAATGGTACAAATGAAATGCTTAATTACAAGCTCTTTCCCAAGAACGCAGTAGTCAATATCAAGTAAAGAGAAATATGAGAGAAGAGAAAAAAAAGAATGCAAACTATATACAGGACAGTGCCAGTACCAATATTACAATGTGCAGGGGTAATAGAGTAATTGAGGTAGGTAAAAAAGTGACTGGTAGCAGGATAAATACTAATGGTACTTAGAGTCAATAATAGCAGAACAGCATGGTGGAAAGAAGCTGTCTCGGAGCCTGTTGGTCCGAGACCCAATGCTCTGGAACCACCTGCCGAACGGAACCAGAGAAAGGACAGTCCATGGCTGGGTTGACTGTGGTCTTTGATAATCTTTCGGGCCTTTCTCAGACACCGCTTGGCATAAATGTCCTGAATGGCTGGGAGCTCGCCCCGGGTGATTTATGGGGCTGTCCGCACCACCCTCTGTAGGACATTGCGATCAACGGCGTTGCAGTTGCCATACCAAGCGGTGATGCAACGTGTCAGGATGCTTTCGATTGTGCACCTGTAAAAGTTCTGGAGGATCTAGAGGACATGCCAAATCCCTTACCCCTTCACAATTGTGCTGGTGTGAGAGGACCATGTTAAGTCCTCCGTGATGTGGACGCTGAGGAACTTGAAGCGCTTGACCCTGTCCACCGCGGCCCCGTCGATGTAGATGGGGGGGTGCACACACCCCTGTTTCCTGTAGTCCACAATTAGCTCCTTGTTCTTGCTGACGTTGAGAGAGAGATTGTTTTCCCGGCACCACACTGCCAGGTCTCTGACCTCTCCCTTTAGGCTGTCTCATCGCCATCTGTGATCAGGCCCTACCACCGTCGTGTCGTCAGCAAACTTGATGATGGACTTGAAGCTGTGCGTGGCACCAGGACGGAGCTAAGCATGCACCCCTGGGATCCCCCGTGTTGAGGGTCAGCGTGGCGGAGGGGTTGTTTCTTACCCTCACCACCTGAGGTTGGCCTGTCAGGAGTCCAGGATCCAGCTGCAGAGGGAGGTGTTCAGTCTCAGGGTCTGATGACGAGCTTGGAGAGCATTATGGTGTTGAGCTGTAGTCAATTAACCGCATTCTCACACAGGTGTTCCTCTTGTCTAGTTGGGAGGGCAGTGCAATTGAGATTGCATCGTCTGTGGACGATGGGTTGGTCTGTTGGGGTGGTTTGCAAATTGGAGCGGGTCCAGGGTATCTGGGATAATTGACTTTACTATTTATATTTTTGACAACTTTTACTTTTGCTTCACTACATTCCTAAGGAAAATGATGTACTTTTTCCTCCATACATTCTCCCTGTCACCCAAAATTACATTTTGAATGCTTAGCAGGACAGAAACATGGTCCAATTCACGCACTTATCAAAAGACCATCCCTGGTCATCCGTACTGCCTTTGATCTAGCGGATTCACTAAACACAAATGCTTCATTTGTAAATTATGTCTGAGTGTTGGAGTGTGCCCCTGACTATCTGTAAAAGAAAAGAAAAAAGAAAATTGTGCCGTCTGGTTTGCCT
The DNA here is from genome assembly GCF_029448725.1 of Salvelinus fontinalis. NCBI lineage: Eukaryota > Metazoa > Chordata > Actinopteri > Salmoniformes > Salmonidae > Salvelinus > Salvelinus fontinalis. The sequence goes on along the minus strand of NC_074692.1, from coordinate 3,616,262 downwards.
AATATAAGGAATTTTAAATGATTTATACTTTTACTTTTGATACGCATGTATATATTTTTTTATTACATTTACTTTTGATACTCAAGTATAATTAAAATCAAATACTTTTAGACTTTTACTCAAGTAGTATTTTACTAGGTGAATTTTGCTTTTACTTGAGTCAGCAGGAGCGGTAGAGATACTCTTAATGATCAGCTATGAAAAGCCAACTGACATTTACTCCTGAGGTGCTGACTTGCTGCACCCTCGACAACTACTGTGATTATTATTATTTGACCATGCTGGTCATTTATGAACATTTGAACATCTTGGCCATGTTTTGTTATAATCTCCACCCGGCACAGCCAGAAGAGGACTGGCCACTCCTCATAGCCTGGTTCCTCTCTAGGTTTCATCCTAGGTTTTGGCCTTTCTAGGGAGTTTTTCCTAGCCACCGTGCTTCTACACCTGCATTGCTTGCTGTTTTGGGGTTTTAGGCTGGGTTTCTGTACAGCACTTTGAGATATCAGCTGATGTAAGAAGGGCTATATAAATCAATTTGATTTGATATTAAGGTATCTTTACATATACTCAAGTATGGCAGTTGGGTACTTTTTACACCACTAGTGGTGATAAACACCCTGGCAGTCTTCAGTGCTCAGTGGACCTGAGTGCCCAGTACCACTTTGAGTCATGGAGCTAGTAGCAATAGACCTGTGTGTCTGATTACAGGCTACTTTATGGTGGGCCAGTGATGGGCTGTCACTGTCTCCAGAACACATAGCGTGAATCTACCACACTCTTAAATAGTCAGTCTGTTTGTCACCCTTCCCCGACTTAGAGCTAGTGCGGAGACAAGACAGAGAAGACTTGCTTTGTCTTTTGGAGAGCAAATGGATTTGATCAAATGAAATGTGATAATGCATTTGATCAAATCATTTGTTTTATTTGATTTATAGATTAGACTAGATGGGATTTGATTGCTCTTGTATGAACGGGCAATATTGTGTGCAATATCACGCCAATATCACGCCAATATCACGCCAGCAGCATACCACCCTGCATACCACTGCTGGTTTGCTTCTGAAGCTAAGCAGGGTTGGTCCTGGTCAGTCCCTGGATGGGAGACCAGATGCTGCTGGAAGTGGTGTTGGAGGGCCAGTAGGAGGCACTCTTTCCTCTGGTCTAAAAAAATATCCCAATGCCCCAGGGCAGTGATTGGGGACACTGCCCTGTGTAGGGTGCTGTCTTTCGGATGGGACGTTAAACGGGTGTCCTGACTCTCTGAGGTCATTAAAGATCCCATGGCACTTATCGTAAGAGTAGGGGTGTTAACCCCGGTGTCCTGGCTAAATTCCCAATCTGGCCCTCAAACCATCATGGTCACCTAATAATCCCCAGTTTACAATTGGCTCATTCATCCCCCTCCTCTCCCATGTAACTATTCCCCAGGTCGTTGCTGCAAATGAGAACGTGTTCTCAGTCAACTTACCTGGTAAAATAACGGTAAAATAAAACAAATAAACAATATATTACTCACACAGTAATAAAAAAAGAAGACCAAGCCGAAACATGTCTTCAATGGAAATGACTGGGGTTCAGAAAGGTGTCAATAGAGGGGACAAAAGGCATGAGTTGTGGGCTTTCAGAACCCTGAGTCCTTGGCTGCTGTGCAACACTTGTTTGACTGCTTATTTTAGGGTGGATTTTCTAGATAGACATCTAAGGGCATGGTTAGAAAGCCCAGGCAGTAAATGGATAGGTACCCAAATTAAATCTGCAGGGGATTCACTCAGTGATCCACTGATCCTGTCCTGTATGCTCCACTGAGCCCACACCATAGAGCTCTAACCAAGACCTCAGCCCCTTGATAATCCAGAAAATATTAATTTGCTATGATCAATGAATTGGCTCTGTCTGGGGCTGGTCTTATTGAGGAGACCTGACCCTCTCACTGCTATGCAATAAACTCTGTCAAGGCATGAGAAGATGAGGATAACAAAGATAACAACACACACAACACAACACAGCATACCCCTACACTGGCCCCTAGGCTTGGGTTCAATTAAGTTCACTAGCTACACAGGAATAATTGAATAATACTGTGTGTGTGTGTGTGTGTGTGTGTGTGTGTGTGTGTGTGTGTGTGTGTGTGTGTGTGTGTGTGTGTGTGTGTGTGTGTGTGTGTGTGTGTGTGTGTGTGTGTGTGTGTGTGTGTGTGTGTGTGTGTGTGTGTGTTTGTGGCATGCTGTGCCCTTGGCCAGGCCAAGGTTTTATTCGGGGCAAATAACTGCTGCCCGGAATCACACTTCCTAGTAGCCACCTGGTTCAAAGGCTCCATTCCAGGCAGCTCTTGCCCCGGTTTCCTTCCTGAATCATCCCTCCCCTTCTCACACCATACAGAGCTGCAAAACTAACGGAAAACTGAGTTACCTCATTGTTTATTTAAATAAAGCCCCTAACTCAACATAGGTTTCAGGCCTATAGGAGAGGTGACAAAACCTGCAACGATTCATGAGTGCTGGCTCAGAGTTTCTGAAAGGGAGAGGGAGAGAGGGAAGGAATCAACCACCTTAGTGGAAGTGTTACCTCGGGGGCGAGGTGAAATGAGACTGCTTAATGCAATATTTGTTGCCCTAGGTTGCCTGGGCGACCGCATTGTGAAGTAGATTGAGCGTAGCTGTGGCGTGATAGGGCCGCGCAACCTAATGCATAACCTGTTTGGTTGGAAGGGAGAGCTTGTTTGCTCCCTCTCTCGGCTTATGTGCTTATATGGAGAGCTGTTGGTCTTTGATGTTTACTGATAGTCATCATGGATAGGCGATGGCTCTGGGCTAGTGACCCCAGCTACCTATCATAGGATCCTTGTAGGGTTTTTGACACCAATGTTGATCTATCATGGAAATCTGTTAGGTTCCCTATGTTAGCAAATGGTCCTCTGGTGATTTGAGGGTTGCAAGAGCAGTAGTTATAAGACTCGTCATTACTGTAGGCCTAAGGAACAGAGCCCTTATTAGTGTCAGGATCTTAAAAACGTGACCCTGTTTGGTTGATATATATTCTTGTGACCCGGACGTTAGAGAGTGTCAACCAGACTAGTCCCTGCGTCTGCTGTGAAAACGTATTCATTCCAACAACGAGACTTGATATAACTCAATATGCAGATATAATATGTTCTGTCCAAAGACATTTGTCAAGAATCTAACTCCTTGGCTCGCACAAACGTTGTGTAACAAACTTTCATTCTGAAGCTGTGACTTCAAACGTTCTATTCGCTGTAAACAATGTAACTGTTGACCCAAATCAGCTACTTTGACCACTTTCCCAGGACTTTAGAAAAAAACGTAGACAGTGTGGCATCGTGGTCTCTGCTATTCAAATCTGACATCAGAACAGGATTTTCTTCTACCGATCAAACGTTACAGCTGTTTTGGTAACCACGTCAACTAGATTCATTAAACTAACTTCCCACTGTTGAATGTACTGTCATAGGAATCAAATCAAATTTGATTTGTTACATACGCCGAATACAACAGGTGTAGACCTTAACGTGAAGTGCTTACTTACAAGCCCCTAACCAACAATGCAGTTTTAAGAAAAATAAGAGTTAAGAATGTATTTACTAAATGAACTAAAGTAAAAATATAAAAGAGTAAAAAATAAAATAACAATAATGAGGCTATATACAGGGGGTACCAGTACCGAGTCAATGTGCGGGGGTACAGGTTAGTAATGAGGCTATATACAGGGGGTACCAGTACAGAGTCAATGTGCGGGGGTACAGGTTAGTCGAGATAATTGAGGTAATATGGACATGTAGGTAGGGGTCAAGTGACTATGCCTAGATAATGAACAGCGAGAAGCATCAGCGTAAAGACGGAGGGAGGGTCAAGGCAAATAGTTTGGGTGGCGATTTGATTAGCAGTCTTATGACTTGGGGGTGGAAGCTGTTAAGCAGAGAGAACAGTCTATGACTCGGGTGGTTGGAGTCTTCGGCAATTGTTAGGGCCTTCCTCTGACACCTCCTGGTATGGAGGTCCTGGATGGACAAAAGAGAAAAAAGACAAAGGAAAACAGAAAGCAACAATGCAAAAAACAGCAAAGACATCAAGGACAACAAAAATCATAATAGCAAGGCAGACTGAATATGTTTGAGTGCATGTATGGCACTACTTACCTGTGTGTCCGTGTATGTGCACATGAGTTCATTTGAATGAGAGTGTGTGTATACACATGTGTACAAACACCTGCACGGCATCAGCCTCAGGCAAACCGGCATTAGTTGTAAAAACACTGCCCCTCGGTGTCATTCAAACATACTTTTTTATTATGTTTTATTTTGACTTCATTTTTGTATAATTTTATCTTTGACCGTCATTCTGTCCCCCGCCCACCAACTCCACTCCCACTTGTCTCCAGTTCCACATCCCAACCCTCAGCTTCCCTCAGCCCCTCCCACCTATCTCTCCTGGCCACCCTCTTAGGATTTCTACGCACCATATATCTTTCAACTGTGCTGTGATGTTTAACATACAATTTCAATCTATCTAATCGAATAGAATCCACAGATTGTGAGTTGAAGATAAATACTTTTACCACGAGTATTAGTATATTATTCATTGACTGACCCGGTCTCTCCAGATCTCCCAACAGTACTATTTCTAGGGTCAATTTTAGATCAAAGTTCTGCATTATCAGCCATTCCTGAACCTGAGACCAGAAACAGGGTACCTGGGGGGAATACAAAAAAAAAAGGTTTATTGATTCTGTATCCTCACAACAAAATCTGTCATCAGCAAACGTAATGATCATGTTGGAGCCGTGCTTGGCCACGCAGTCATGGTTGAACAGGGAGTACAGGAGGGGTCTAAGCACGCACCCCCGTGTTGAGGATCAGCGTGGCAGATGTGTTGTTGCCTACCGTTACCACCTGGGGGCGGCCCGTCAGGAAGTCCAGGATCCAGTTGCAGAGGGAGGTGTTTAGTTCCAGGGTCCTTAGCTTAGTGATGAGCATTGAGGGCACTATGGTGATGAACGCTGAGCTGTAGTCAATGAACAGCATTCTCACCTAGGTGTTCCTTTTGTTCAGGTGGGAAAGGGCAATGTGGAATGCAATAGAGATTGCGTCATCTGTGGATCTGTTGGTGCTGTATGCGATTTGGAGTGGGTCCAGGGTTTCTGGGATGATGGTGTTGATGTGAGCCATTACCAGCCTTTCTAAGCACTTCATGGCTACAGATGAGTTCTACAGATCGGTAGTAATTTAGGCTGGTTGCCTTGGTGTTCTTGGGCACGGGGACTATGGTGGTCTGCTTGAAACATGTAGACTCGGTCAGGGACAGGTTGAAAATGTCAGTGAAGACACTTGCCAGTTGGTTAGCGTATGCTCTGAGTACACGTCCTGGTAATCCATCTGGCCCTGCGGCCTTGTGAATATTGACCTGTTTAAAGATCTTACACACATTGGCCACGGAGAGCATTATCACACAGTCGTTCGGCACAGCTGGTGCTCTCATGCATGCTTCAGTGTTGCTTCCCTGAAAGCCGCATAGAAGTTATTTAGCTAGTCTGGTAGGCTCGTGTCACTGGGCAGCTCGCGGCTGGTCTTCCCTTTGTAGTCCGTAATGGCCGGTGTAGTAGCATTCAATCTTAGTACCTGTATTGATGCTTTGCCTGTTTGACGGAGGGCATAGCGGATTTCTTATAAGCATCCTGGTAGAGTCCCGCTCCTTGAAAGCGACAGCTCTACCCTTTAGCTCAGTGCGGATGTTGCCTGTAATCCATGGCTTCTGGTTGGGGTATGTACGGTCACTCTGGGGACGACGTCATCGATGCACTTATTGATGAAGCCGGTGACTGATGCAGTATACTCCTCGGATGAATCCCGTAACATATTCCAGTCTCTGCTAGCAAAACAATCCTGTAGCTTAGGATCTGCGTCATCCGACCACTTCCGTATTGAGCGAGTCACTGGTACTTCCTGCTTTAGTTTTTGCTTGTAAGCAGGAATCAGGAGGATAGAGTAATCGCTGTTCTGATATACAGAAACTCTTTTCGGTCATAAGAGACGATGGCGGAAACATTATGTACAAAATAAGTTACAAACAACGCAAAAACAACACACAAAATAGCACAATTGGTTAGGAGCCCATAAAACGGCAGCCATCTCCTCCGGTGCCATCATATGTGTATGAACCTTCAGAAGTGTCAAATTATAGCACTGAGTGAGCACATTCTTAGCATCAGACAATGATGTTTGACACAAATCCGTTACTTGAACTACTTTCCCAACAACTTATACACAAACTTAGAGGGTATGACATCTTGATCTACTGTTCTATTCAAATATCATGCAATACACAACACTGTGTGTTTACACCAGCATAGGGTACATTGATGAGTTAGTTGCAGAATGATGTTGTGATGACGAGGATGATGGGGGCACCTAGAGAGTTGTAAGACAGATGACGAAGCATCATTCTGCAGGTGTGCTTGGAGCGGCTGTATGTGCTGTAGCTTTCCTATCCATCACTCCTGGCAGTCTGGCAGGTGTGCAGGCGCTGTCTTCACCTGCTCTTTTTCCATCTTCTTCTCTCTGTCTCTTGCTCATTCCCTTTCTTGGCTTCATCTGTATAAAGGCAGAGTTAGGAGACTCGATGTCCTCCTTCTCTGTCCCTCCTCACCCTCCCTCGCTCCTTCCATCCCTCCTTCCCTGGCCTTTAGCACTGGTACCGGGCCAGGTGGCAGCCACAGTTACATAAGCAGAGATGGTTCTGTGGTTGGCAGTGTCACAAGGCTCTGTCCCATGGGTTAATTAAGCTCTGCCGTTAGAGAGCTGCAGTATTTTCAGCTGTCGTCAAGGCTTTTCTGAATTCCCCCCAATCGCTAATTAAATTAGGGCCCTACCATATACACACACACACACACACAGATATACACTCAGTATACAAAACATTAAGGACACTTACTCTTTCCATGACATTGACTGACCAGGTGAATCCAGGTGAAAGCTATGATCTCTTATTGATGTCACTTGTTAAATCCTTTTCAATCAGCGTAGATGAAGGGGAGGAGACAGGTTAACCTTTCTGAACCACCCATCCCGGATAATTGTCATCAGCAACGCTGAATAACATAGCATAGCGCCACAGTCAAATAATATTACTAGAAAATATGATATTCATGAAATCACAAGTGCAATATTGCAAAACACAGCTTAGCCTTTTGTTAATCCACCTGTCGTCTCATATTTTGAAATTATGCTTTACAGAGAAAGCAATACAAGCGTTTGTGTAAGTTTATCGATCGCTCGGCAAAACATTAAGTACACTTAGCGTCAGGTAACTTGGTCACGAAAATCAGAAAAGCAATCAAATTAATCGTTTACCTTTGATGATCTTCGGATGTTTTCATTCACGAGACTCCCAGTTAGACAACAAATGTTCCTTTTGTTCCATAAAGATATTTTTATATCCAAATACCTCCGTTCGTTTCGTGCGTTATGCTGAGAAGTCCACAGGAAAAAGCGTTCACGACAACGCAGACAAAAATTCCAGATAATATCCATAATGTCCACAGAAACATGTCAAACGTTTTTTATAATCAATCCTCAGGTTGTTTTTCAAATATCTATTCGATAATATATCAACCGGGAGTGTTGGTTTTTCACTAGGACCGGGAGTAACAATGGCTGCCTTTCTCTCGGATGCATAAGGATGCATAAGAACAGAGAGGTTTCAAAAACAGAGGCACTTCCTGATTGGATTTTCCTCAGGTTTTAGCCTGCAATATCGGTTATGTTAAACTCACAGACAAAATTTTGACAGTTTTGGAAACTTTAGAGTGTTTTCTATCCTAATCTGACAATTATATGCATATTCTAGTTTCGGGGGCTGAGAAATAGGCAGTTTCAAATGGGTACGTTTTTTTGCCAAAAACGAAGATACTGCCCCCTAGCCTTTTAAAGAAGGATGTTTAAGCCTTGAGAAAGTTCAGACATGGTATGTGTGCCATGCAGAGGGTGAATGGGCAAGACACAAGATTTAAGTGCCTTTGAACGGGGTATGGTATTGGTGCCAGGTGCACTGGTTTGTGTAAAGAACTGCAACGCTGCTGGGTTTGTCACGCTCAACTGTTTCCCGTGTGTATCAAGAATGGTCCACCACCCAAAGGACATCCAGCCAACTTGACACAACTGTGGGAAAATTGGAGTTGTCATAGGCCAGTATGCCTGTGCAACGCTTTCAACACCTTGTAGAGCCCATGCCCCGACAAATTGAGGCTGTTCTGAGGGCAAAATGGGCGGGTACAACTCAATTTTAGGAAAGTGTCCTTAATGTTTTGTACAGTCAGTGTATATACACGCACACACACACACATTCACACACATTCACAAACACACACACAGTGTGGACTGCAGTGCCTTTCGGTAGGACACACACACAGGTTCCTGGACGAGTACCCAGGAAGTATTTGTCACTTGTTGTTGTTATTTATTTTGGTCCTACCTGCCTTTGCGCATTGTGATGTAACAGGTCTACAGGAGGGGGGAGGGATAGGACTAGTGCAACTCGGGGTGTCATAAACAAAAATGCACACCCTTTCCCCTCCCCTTGTACTGTAAAAAAAAGATTGCACACCCTCTCCCCTCATGGAGGGAACTAAAAATAATGTATATAACGTATATATATAATGTATATAATAACCACGAACACAAATAATTGTAGCGACTCTGTGTTCATAGACGTGGATATCGACTTTGCCACTGGAGCATGCTTTTTTGGCACAGTCGATGCCACGCAGGGCTACGGGCCAGGAGGTTGAGGGTTCGCCGGCCACCACGGACGAGCTTACTCTCCCGACATGTTTCATTACACTACGATCAGAGCTGGTTGCAGACAATGTTGATGCTATCTTTATATCAACAGGTGTCTGTGCCGGTGCACAGCACAACCAATAGGCAAAGCATACCGACTTCAGGCGCTTCAACATCCCGGTTTGCAGTATAGGCTATACTTAGGCTATGTTGAAGCATTAGGTATAAGTGGGCGAGGTATAGCCGCTAGAGGAGGAAGCAGAGTGTGCATTAAGCTTTCCGTGATAACTGGACCAGCTAGGAGCATATGTGGCCACATTATTATAGGACGACTTGGGAGAATGATCTGATCCGCAACAGATCTTAGTATCAGAACTTAAAATACAGCCTGAAAGGCCTGTTGCTGTGCCTTTCTACACGTTATAAACTGACGAGAGTAGATCCACAACTGATTCAAATCGCAGGGCTTTTTCCGCCGTTATTCAAATGACATTTTCACTTCAGTTTACAGCCTAGAGTATCATTTTTATTGCTCACTTGGAAACATGAATGCAATTATTCATTGCATTGTGGTGTTGTAGGCTTGTCTGGGTAGGATACATCTATTGTCCCTAAACAATATCAATAGGGGAGCTTTTTGAGCTGTGGTGTCTGGCTTCACGGTTTTATTTATGCGCAATGACGCACCTTGTTGCAGCTTTTAATGATTTTATGTGTGGTATGATTGCTACTTAGCTTATTGCAGATGCTGACATACAATCCACCCACCACCATTGTCACTATGAATGGTGAATAGAGGGCAGGAAAGAAAGTTAGACTGGTCGACTATATTTACCTGTGGTATAGTTAGTGCACGGAAAAGCGTAGTGCATAAGGGAAGTACCAAAACACCTTGATATAGGGTAAGCGCATGCAAGCAGATGAGGACATGTGGCTAGGATGGAATAAATGATATAGTAAAACCTTCAAAATGGAGAATGTAAACCAGGGAAAAAATTCACTTCAATAAAAAACACAAGTCTCCCCAAACCCCAAAAAGTTAGAAAACCCACCCTTATTTTGGACCACCCCACCCACCCCAGTAAATGTCGAACTGTTCCTAATACTAGCTGTCTGAGCTCAGACCGCGGAGGGAAAGTGTAAAAGGGAATGTGTAAGTGTTTTTGTGCCATTGTTATTTTGCATGAACTGTATTAGTGTGTGTGAGATTGAGGGGGCTGGATGTTGTGTAGTAAAGAGCATAGTGTACAGGCAAATGTTATGCATTATTCGTTTTGGTGTGTGTTTGTTTGTGTGCATTAGTGTATGTCTGTGGGCCTTTCAGCTGACTCCCCTCTCTGTGTCTCTCTCTCTCTCTCTCTCTCTCTCTCTCTCTCTCTCTGTGTCCCTCTATATCGCTCTGTCTCTCTCTGTGTTGTAGATCTGTTTCCTGGTGTCGGCGTTCCGTGGTCGTGTCTTCTCCGAGGACAGCTGTGCTGTTCTGGGCCTCTCCTCCCACTACTTCCACCTCAGCCAGTTCAGCTGGATGCTCATCCAGGTAAGGCCTGCTGCTGACCCCTGGGCCTGTATGTATCAAGCTTCTTCGAGTCAGAGTGCTGATCTAGGATCAGGTCCCACTTGTACATTGAGTCGTGTTCCTTCTGATCTATATAAAAGGCAAAACTGATCCTAAATCAGCACTCCTTTTCTAAAACATGTCGTACATACTCTAACCCTAAACTAACCAGGACAATATTGGTCTCATTACATTTCCAAATATGCTCCATCTGTGAGTCCAATCATAGTCATATGAATACAAAAGCGCATTAAGTGATGCTGTTTCCGTTATTTTCTTGATTTTTTTTGTTTGATACACTACATATTAGATTATTTTTTGTTCCACTGAAGGCCTGAGTCCTATAGTCAAGGTTCGCCACTGAGATCATTTATGTGTTTTCAAAACCCACTAGATAGAATTTCTATTGAACGATCAGCCTCATTTAAGGTCAGATGCAACCAGTTGACAGGTGGTTTGTCTAAAGAAGTGTAGACCTGAACAATGGCACAGAGCAGGCACTGAAAGACTGGCATACTGTTCTCCGGGCCATCTGTACACCTGCGCCAACCTGTTGAAAGCTGTTCTGATAGTCCTATGCTGCCTTGGCACACACGTTGGCACGCAAGGCCCATGTATGCCCATTTCCGCTTGTGTGGACAATGAGGGTCATTCAGTCAGGGTGCTCTCCCTCTCTCTCTCTCTCTCTCTCGTGCGATAGTCGGCGTTGAGTGGCAGCATTTCTGTCATCAAAGACCAATTGTGGACGCTAGAATTGATATACTGCACCTCTCATGCTCATATCCTTTGCGCTGCCATTTGTTATTTGTCAACTCTTCCTGAATTTAATTGCGGGGCACTTCTTGAAATGATAAGTCGTTAGATCAGATTTGAGGCTTTGAAAGGGAAATTGGTTTGTATCTTTCCATAGATAGTTTGATTTCATTAATACAATTACAGTTCTACCATGTCAAATAGGATTTTTGTGACTCTCTCACTTGGCAGAAATAGATGTCCATTCTTTCCTTTGTTCTTTACCTGACACGTGCGTTTTTATGTCATGTGTGGCAAAATCCCAGATTAGCATGTATTTTGTGTATTTGTGCTGGTACTTGTGTGATAAGATTGGGGTTCCAAGTTCCCCTAGCCCCCCCCCCCCCCCACCCCTCCCAACCCCCACATTAACACACCTCCTTCTGACCCTCTTCCATTCTCACGTAACTGCTTCGAAACACACACACACACACACACACACACACACACACACACACACACACACACACACACACACACACACACACACACACACACACACACACACACACACACACACACACACACTCAGCTCTACAAACGATCACATGTAGGCTTCAAATGGTTCATATTTGATATTTAAGCTTAAATTAAACCCAGAGATGGTGTATAGATGACCTGTGACCTATTTGCAGGGACAGGAATGCTCTGAGCATGGCCTAGTTAATTACACATGGTCAACACAAGCTGATATACCATACCTCGGAGTCTTACCCCAAATGACTTGCAATAACAGGCTGTTATCTTCACCTGCTGCGCTCCACCTCTGTTCTTTGTGACGCGGAGGAAAGCTTTAGTTGTTTATGTACTGGGTGTAATCTGTCTCGGGCACCTAAGTCATTTTTCGGAAAAATAAAAGATTAGTGCATTTAATTAGCTAATGGAGTTTAGCTTTGGAGTCTGACAGGGACATACAGTAGTAGCCGTGCGGTACGCGTAACTCCATTATTTATGTTTCTTAAGCCTGATTGAAATACTTTCCAGATGACCTGGGAGATGTTTGAATGAATAAAGTTTGACTCTGAGATTTCTTCGTAAGTCAATAGGAAACAGTGCAGTTTGGACTGGCTCGCAGCTAAATGTTTGCAGAACGCTGGCAGCCTGGCGTGATGGAAACACGTGGTATTAGTTGACCTGATTTGGTGGTGGAAAAGGTCAACTGCAATACACACTGGAAAGTGTTCACACAGCCGTAGGAAGACACTGCGTTGGTGTGTGATGGTGCCTCTGGCACCCCAATGGTGGAACAAACTCCCTCACGACGCCAGGACAGCGGAGTCAATCACCACCTTCCGGAGACACCTGAAACCCCACCTCTTCAAGGAATACCTAGGATAGGATAAAGCAATCCTTCTGCCCCCCCCCCCCCCTTAAAAGATTTAGATGCACTATTGTAAAGTGGTTGTTCCACTGGATGTCATTAGGTGAATGCACCAATTTGTAAGTCGCTCTGGATAAGAGCGTCTGCTAAATGACTTAAATGTAAATGTAAAATGTTATGTGTTTTCCCCTGACCTGGAGTCAGTCAGTCAAATTGACAAAGTAACATAGTTCTCTCTCTCCGTCTCTCTCTCTCTCTCTGACCTGGAGTCAGTCAGTCAAATTGACAATGTAACATATTTCTCTCTCTCCGTCTCTCTCTCTCTCTCTGACCTGGAGTCAGTCAGTCAAATTGACAAAGTAACATATTTCTCTCTCTCCGTCTCTCTCTCTCTCTCTGTCATGTCTTTTTTTGCATCTCTTTCCCTTTAAAACCACCAAGATTGGTTTCACTTCTCTCTTTCTGCGGTCGTAGCTCATGAGAATATCGCTGACATCCCCGGCTTCATCGACATCCCTACTCTCTTCCCTATACTCCATAATATTGATCGGATGGGGTATCCACCCACTACCCTCCCTCTTCTTGAGTCGTCAGGTATCAGCTTTTTGCTAAGTGGCGTACGCGCGGACGCCAGCCAGGGGGAGGCTTTCACAGACCATCCATGTTGCACTAAATCAGCAGTAAAGGTTCAAAGCAGCCATTTTTATCTCAATATCAAATCATTTCTGGGTAACAATTAAGTACCTTACTTACAAGAAACAAAAATAGCTTCTTAGCAAAAGCAATTTCTCAAGCAAGAATTTTGCTCGGACAGTCTGGGAGTAGGGAGGGGAAAACTGGGGAGGGGAAAACTGAAAACGAACTCTTATTTGCAGAGAGGTTTGGAACTCTCTTTCTTATTGGTCTATTAACTAATTCACCTACTGATGTCACCAGGCAGGCCAAAACGTCATCCTACCAAAACAAGCTGAAATTTCAGGCGGTCTTTTCAAACAGCTTACACTAAAAGGGGATTCTCATCATTTTCAAAATGTCACAATATTACTCCAACCTCATAGTGTGGAAATATATATAAAACACAGGACAATTACATTTTGGATTGCAATGGCCCAGTTGAGCGGTGCAATGGGGGAATACAGGCTGGCCCAGAGCCAAAACATAACAGTGCCTAATTGAATCAGCCAGTCTACGAGCCCTTACGGTGAGCATCTTGGATACAGAGGCCCGGCTAGGACTGTCTTACCAAAGGGCTCCACAACATTATGTAACGGCAAGCCAATACTTGCCAAAGCCTCTTCGGCCTATCCAGAGCCAGGGATAGTGCTGAAGGAAACAGCACAAAACCCAACTCATAATTTGTTTATTCACACACCCAGCTATCACTGATCAAATCAAATCAAAGTTTATTTGTCACGTGCGCTGAATACAACAGGTGTAGTAGACCTTACAGTGAAATGCTTACTTATAGGCTCTAACCAATAGTGCAAAAAAGGTATTAGTTGATCAATAGGTAGGTAAAGAAATAAAACAACAGTAAAAAGACAGGCTATATACAGTAGCGAGGCTATAAAAGTAGTGAGGCTACATACAGACACCGGTTAGTCAGGCTGATTGAGGTAGTATGTACATGTAGATATGGTTAAAGTGACTATGCATATATGATGAACAGAGAGTATCAGTAGCGTAAAAGAAGGGTTGGCGAGTGGTGGGTGGGACACAATGCAAATAGCCCGGTTAGCCACTGTGCGGGAGCACTGGTTGGTCGGTCTAATTGAGGAAGTATGTACATGGAGCTCAATCAAAGTGTCACTCCATTAGCAGCTCAATATGATGCATTACACAATAGTTTCTCTCTCCCTCTCTCTCGTGCTCTTTCTCTCTTACTCTCGTGCTCTCTGCTGCTGATGATGATGCAACACTCGGAGTAGGAGACTGATCATGGAAGCAGAGGGTTTTGTGTGACTTGCATTTGATCCCACACCCACCCATTCACCGATAACTTTTCAGCTCATGAATGCAATGGAATCAAATGTGCAATGTTCTGTTCTCCGTTTATTATGCGATCCTTTCTTGTACAGAAAAAGATGAGGACCTGGCTGTGGATAGGCCTTTTACGGGTATTATCACAATCTAGAGTTATGGAGTGTATTTAGTGTAATCCTCTCTAGGACAAGGTGTACAGCATCTAATACCGAGGGAGATAATCCAAGCCTGCTACTCCGCTCGATTACAAAGCAAACAGTAGTGAGCCATGTGGTTCCTGAACAATCCTTTGGCTCTTCGGCTGGAGATTCTTCCTCCCTTCTGGCTGATAACCCCTCACTAACCCCCTTTTGCTCTCTATCCTCCTCGAATCCCCTCTCCTCCCCACTCCACTTCTCCCAAACCTTCCCCTCCCCCCTACTCCTCAACCTCTCATCACCCTCTGCACCTCCCCTCCCCCTGCCCCCTCCCCCCCCTCTCCTCTTTCCCACCCCTCCCTTTCGCCCCTCCCTTCCCCTCCACCTCCCCTTCCCTCCACTCTCCCAGGCAGTGAACTTTTGGCAGGTGTTGGTGATGAACGACGAGCACACGGAGCGGCGTTACCTGGTCTACTTACTGCTGGGCTGGGGACTTCCTGCTCTGGTCATTATCATCCTGGTCATCGTGCTGCTGGGGGGCTTCGGCTGGACCATACACAGTGTTTACGGCCTGGTGCACGGGGATGTGTGAGTGAAGGAAACACACACTTCAAGTACAGGAGCACAAAGGAGTACACACACACATCAGAGCAAACACACTTGGTGAGAGTGAATAGGAAAATACTCACATGCTTACTTTGTACAACACAAACACAAATATGCTTACGCATTCATACAAAGTAGATAACACGAACAAACACACACACACACACACACACACACGCTTATTCATAGTCGGATGAGGGATGTGTGAGTAGCACATCTATTATACACCTATGCGTGCCCAGTTGCAACGACCTGAGTTGCAGACGCTGTACTTTGTGGACATGGTCCGAGGTCCAGTCCAGTCCAGGTGTGTCCAAATTACTTTTAAGGCTATGGTCAACACCCAGGTCTATGGTTAGAACAAGCTAGTGTCGTCAGCAGGTTCAAAGGTGGATCTACTGAATGGATCATAAAATGAACGATTCTCTCTTTACATTGGAGGTGGAGGGAGGCTGTCCCTCCGCTAGTTTCCGAGGTGGAGAGGTAAGGCTTTAAATAACCCACACGGTACTATTTATACACCTCCAGGAGCTGTGCTGGTGAGGTCATCCTCTCAAACTGCACACACAGGTCCTTACACAGACTTACCCTCCCTAAGATTCTGTCTGTGTGTGTGTCTTAGCATGAAGGGAGGTTTCTTGCGATTAAAATTAGCCTGTGGTCATGGGTAGGTGTGTCTCTTTTCGTGTTTTTGTGAGTGAGGTAGACAGAGGTCTATTTAGTCTTCTGGGCGTTAGCCCCTATTTCATCAGGGCCTGAAGAGTCACCCATCACACGGTCAACACAGGACCTCACCTAGCTGGGTTCCTCTCTGTTCAGGTGGACATTGGTTTCACCCACAACCACTGGCGTCAGTAGAGGGATGTTTTTCTCTCTCACACACATACGTGATGTATTATGTTGACGCGGTGTTTACGCTCTAGTCTTATCAGCTCCCTTCGCATCATAAATAGGTCAAATGGGAGTATGTCAATTCGCTAAGACGAAGCGTATTTCTTTGTGTTCATATTGGTCATATTGGTGAGTGCATGAGCTCTCATGACAGAAATGTGAGACTTGACATTTTAAGACCTCTCTTCTCACGTTAGCCAGGCAACACAGCCACATGGCTACTCGCTTTGTCAGATAGATGTTTGCTCTCCCAGGGAGCCTCTTCTTTCATGCGACAGAGCTAATTATTGGCAAAGCTCTGTTGTCTCAAGCTGGAGTGGCGGCATTAGAATGCCTCTTGACTGACCAGAGGCTTGAAAGGTAATCCCACAGCAAACAGTCTGGGTCTGTCTGTTTGTCTGTCTGTCTGTCACTCGAGAGGCAGGCAGGCATGGTGGGATTGTGGGTAGGTCTGAAGTCTGCCCTCTCTCACTGCCCTCCTTGTCTTCTATTGGTCTGCTGGGCTGTGGTCCGATGGTGGGGTTGAGTGGTGGGGGTGGTGGTGGGTGTTACCCTCTGTTTGGCAAGGAGGGGCAGAACATTGACCCTGAGTCAACAGAGGATGAGGAGGAAGGAATGAGAGAGGAGAGCTTTTTTAGAAGTGTTGGAATGAAAAGATAGACATAGTTCTATATTATTATTACAGTATATTTATTATGTATCACATTTATTATGTGATTTGTAGGTAAAGGTAAAAGATGTTAAAAAGGGGAAGTAATATAATAAATATAATAATAATATAGAACGTTGTGTATATTATTATATAACATAAATTATATATTCAGAGAGGTAAATAGAGGGAGGGAGAGAATAAGTGTTTTTGCCAGATGGTAAGTGTGGATTGTGTAAGAGCAGTGCAGGGGGTGAAGTGTGGATTGTGTAAGAGCAGTGCAGGGGGTGAAGTGTGGAGGGTCTAAGAGCAGTGCAGGGGGTGAAGTGTGGAGGGTCTAAGAGCAGTGCAGGGGTTGAAGTGTGAAGGGTCTAAGAGCAGTGCAGAGGTTGAAGTGTGGATTGTGTAAGAGCAGTGCAGGGGTTGAAGTGTGGATTGTGTGAGAGCAGTGCAGGGGGTGAAGTGTGGAGGGTCTAAGAGCAGTGCAGGGGGTGAAGTGTGGAGGGTCTAAGAGCAGTGCAGGGGGTGAAGTGTGGATTGTGTAAGAGCAGTGCAGGGGGTGAAGTGTGGAGGGTCTAAGAGCAGTGCAGGGGGTGAAGTGTGGAGGGTCTAAGAGCAGTGCAGGGGGTGAAGTGTGGAGGGTCTAAGAGCAGTGCAGGGGATGAAGTGTGGAGGGTCTAAGAGCAGTGCAGGGGGTGAAGTGTGGAGGGTCTAAGAGCAGTGCAGGGGGTGAAGTGTGGAGGGTCTAAGAGCAGTGCAGGGGGTGAAGTGTGGAGCGTCTAAGAGCAGTGCAGGGGTTGAAGTGTGGAGGGTCTAAGAGCAGTGCAGGGGGTGAAGTGTGGATTGTGTAAGAGCAGTGCAGGGGGTGAAGTGTGGAGGGTCTAAGAGCAGTGCAGGGGGTGAAGTGTGGAGGGTCTAAGAGCAGTGCAGGGGGTGAAGTGTGGAGGGTCTAAGAGCAGTGCAGGGGATGAAGTGTGGAGGGTCTAAGAGCAGTGCAGGGGTGAAGTGTGGAGGGTCTAAGAGCAGTGCAGGGGGTGAAGTGTGGAGGGTCTAAGAGCAGTGCAGGGGGTGAAGTGTGGAGGGTCTAAGAGCAGTGCAGGGGGAGAAGTGTGGAGGGTCTAAGAGCAGTGCAGGGGGTGAAGTGTGGAGGGTCTAAGAGCAGTGCAGGGGGTGAAGTGTGGAGGGTCTAAGAGCAGTGCAGGGGGTGAAGTGTGGAGGGTCTAAGAGCAGTGCAGGGGGTGAAGTGTGGATTGTGTAAGAGCAGTGCAGGGGGTGAAGTGTGGAGGGTCTAAGAGCCGTGCAGGGGATGAATTGTGGATTGTGTAATAGCAGTGCAGGGGGAGAAGTGTGGAGGGTCTAAGAGCAGTGCAGGGGGTGAAGTGTGGAGGGTCTAAGAGCAGTGCAGGGGGTGAAGTGTGCATCAGTAATGATTGAGGGTAGGAGGGAAAGGAAAGGGAAAGGAAAGGGAAAGGAAAGGGAAATGGAAGGGAAAGTGGGATACCTAGCCAGTGGGGGATACCTAGTCAACTCAATACATTCAACTGAAAGGCTGTACTTCTGAGGGATTAACTCCACATTGAATTGATAAGGAGCCAGGTGGGTGCATGTAGGTGTGTCTATGCATACGTTTGTTTGTATGTGTGTCTATGCATACATTTGTGTACGTGTGAGGAAGGTGTTGGCCATTCTTAAGTAACTCCAGATTGAATATCTGGTGCTGCAGTCTCACACCGCTCTGCAGATAAGAATTATTGGCACAGTTAGGCCTTGTAAGAGTACATTGGCGTCGGCTAATAGGGGAGGGGGGATCCTAATAAATCAAAGACCATGTGTCTCACATATAGCCTGCAGTCTACCTTTACAGCTCTGCATGTAGTTCTGTGCGATGCTGTTGTATCTCGGCCCTTTGTCCTGATTTGCTCTCTCCTGGCTTGTTGGTTCATTCCTCCTCTGCTCCAGGCCTGCCTCCTGGCCGTCTGTGGCATTCATGCCATTCTTCACCCTGGCTGAACCTTTCCTTTCCTCTGCCTCTTCATCTCTCCTTTTTTCAATGTTATCCTGGGCGTGCCTGGCCCATTGACAAGGGTGAGATTATTTGCCAGGTTTCACATTCTGACAACCAGAGAGGAAGTGGGAGCGTGTTTTTTCTTTTTAAGTATGGTTTATGTTACAGCTGTGCAAACGGAAAAATATTGGTGATTTTGATTAAACTTCTGAACACAGTACTTTGATTTTATTACAGGGAAAGATTGTTTACTCATGATTGCGCCATTCAGGTGGACAACATGTTATCACTCTGCATGTTGTGCATAGGCAGTCAGAAAATTGGTATCGCTATGATTCGATGATAACGTTAAGGTCAAGCGTGTAATACTTGCTGCAAGTTACATTAAAGGGCCATTGCAGTCAAAAAATGTGAATTTCCTGTGTTTTATATATATATTTCCACACTATGAGGTTTGAATAATACTGTGAAATTGTGAAAATGATGATAATGCCTTTTTAGTGTAAGAGCTGTTTGAAAAGACCGACCAGAAATGTTCACTTGTTGGGGGGGCATGGAGTTTTGGCCTGCCTGGTGACATCACCCAGTTAACAGATCAATAAGAAAGAGTTCCCAAACCTCTGCCAATAAGAGCTGGTTTTCAGTTTCCCCCTCCCCACTCAGACCACTCCCAGACATCCTAGCAAAAGTATTGCTTGAGAAATGGCACTTTCCTTCGAAGCTATTGTTGTTTCTTTTTGACAATTTGAATTGAAAACATTCACAGGAAGGTACTTAATTGTTACCCAGAAATTATTTCAAATGAAGATTAAAAAAACGGCTGCATTGAACGTTTAAGATAGTTTCCTGGTCCTATGGTGTGGGCTGGATCAATGTCCTGCTGAGGCTTTTGATGTACAATAACAGCAAATACCCACACAAAACATCAGCACACCTCCCAGCTACAAATTTGTTCAAAGTTCATTTCCATCATTTAACATGTTCTGCAAGGGTGCGTCCCAACCATCTCGCCTTTTCCCCGAATGGGGCACTCGTTCTACTACTTCCCACAAATGAAGGGAAGTGAACAAGTGCACACTTTGAGAGAAAGGCGAGATTATTAGGATGCAACACAGGAGTTCCAGGAACATCCCCTCCCGCAAGGACCAACAACAGTATGTGTCTGTTTTACACCTTCTCCCGCAGGAAAGACATGATGCAATAGTTTATTATTATTATTTGACATGCAGTACCTCACATTTTATTATGTTCACCACAGCCAATTATTTACCTTGGTGACGTAGGGGTAGGGCTGTATTTGTGTCCGTTGTTCCACTGCCACATTAGCGCAGTCCTGTGAGATGGCACCGTTGGCACGCTCATTGAGATAAACCTCTCGTCATAACAAGATGGTTGGGTTGTTTTTCCCAGAGCCAAATACAGGCTCCCCACCTTTCTAAATGACACGACTAGAACACAACAGGGACTGGACAGATGATGGGAGTGAATTCCTCCGAATAGATTACCTGGAAGGAGGGGGAGTGAGAAAGGGAAAGAGAGGAGGGGCGGCAGAGGGAGGGAGAGAGAGTAGGGGGGAGGGGCAGAGATAGAACGGAGTAGAGTGAGAGTGAGTGAGAGAGAGAGACAGACAGAAAAGCAGACCGACAGAAAAGCAGACAGAAAAGCAGACCGACAGACAGACAGAAAAGCAGACCGACAGAAAAGCAGACAGAAAAGCAGACAGAAAAGCAGACAGAAAAGCAGACAGAAAGGCAGACAGAAATGCAGACAGAAATTCAGACAGAAATGCAGACAGAAATGCAGACAGAAATGCAGACAGAAATGCAGACAGAAAAGCAGACAGAAAAGCAGACAGACAGAAAAGAAGACAGAAAAGCAGACAGGCAGAAAAGCAGACAGACAGAAAAGCAGACAGACAGAAAAGCAGACAGACAGAAAAGCAGACAGACAGACAGACAGACAGACAGACAGACAGACAGACAGACAGTCAGACAGAAAAGCAGACAGACAGACAGACAGACAGACAGACAGACAGACAGACAGAAAAGCAGACCGACAGACAGAAAAGCAGACCGACCGACCGACAGACAGACAGACAGACAGACATGCTCCAGAGAAAAGCTATAAATGAATATTGTTCCTGCTCTATTTTTAGATCCATAACAAGTGTCAGTGGTCATTAAGGGACCATTGGGGTGTGACTGTGTCTGGGCATAGGGGAACAGTTGAACCTAGTGGACACCGTAGCTAGGCTTAACACTGTGAGGGTGGTGTGAGGGCCGTCGGAGCAGGGATACCCCTTCAGAAAGAACACAGTGTCTTTGCTGCACTCCCTGGGGAGTGTGTTTGTTGTGTGAGACTGATTTGGGGAGCCATGTCTGACTGTGCCAATTGGCCCACTGTGGTGCTGAATATTTTGCCCTCCCCAACCATGGTGGAATGTGCTGCCGCAAGGACACAACAACACTGAGTGTGACCTTAAACACACACACATGCGCGCGTGCCAAAGTAACTGTGCAGTACTTCAGCTTATCCCCTTATAATAATGTTGGGTTAAAAAGCTCAAATAAGATCAAATATGACACAGAATCCAGGATCAATATTTCACCAGAGATTGGAAGAGAACTGTTCGATTTTTTTATTTTATTTGAATTGGTCAGTGATAGTGGTGGATTTGATCCCTGCAGGATAATGCTCGCTCCCTGACCAACAGCAGAGCTTGTAGACTATAGCAGCCCTCTCCTCCTTGCACGCTCGCCACCTCTCTGTCACTTTGGCGCACTCCGAAGACTCGGCCAAAACAGCAGATATAGCGACGATAAACCTTCGATAAATAAGACGTTGTTTTCAAAAGGAGACGACAACAAAAAATAGACCCCCCTCCCCCGAAAGCCTTAAATAGAGAAATACTTTAAGCGTCTTTAGATATTATGCCCGGGTTGCTTCAGGGCTGCCCTGGTTGTGAGAGGAAAGTTGAAGTAGATGTTTGTGCAGAAAGGCAATGTCTTTGAAGCTTGCTCTTCACTGGGAATGCTGAGAGTCTTATGAAGGATCAGAGGTTTCAGGCCCTGGCTCCTGTTTATGGATGTTGTAGCAAGAATATCTTTAACTAATACAGCGCAGTAAAGGAACATAGCCAGGGCTTCATTTTACTCCTCTCCTTGGCTGTTTACTGCAAGTTTTGTGTACTAACACCCCTCTTCTCTCTCTCTCTCTCTCTCTCCCTCCCTTTCTCCCTCCCCCCTCTCTCTCTCCCTCCCCCCTCTCTCTCTCTTTCTCTCTCCCCCTTCTTTCTTTCTCTCTCTCTGCAGGTGTTTCATTCCTAATATCTATGCTGCTCTGTGTACAGCAGCTCTGGTGCCTCTCGTCTGCCTGGTCGGGGTGCTAGTGGTTTTCATCCATGCCTACCAGGTCACACAGCAGTGGAAGGCCTACGACGACGTGTACCGCGGACGCACCAACAGCTCAGGTATATTACCCCCCCCCCTCCCCACACACACACACACAAAACACACACACACACACACATACATGCAAGAAAACAAAAGGGAATTCACACACAGTTTGCCCACTATGGGACTTATAACATGGGTTGGAGCATCTAGCCACCTCCATGTCCCGAGCAACCGGACCAAGTCAGCCCCGATGTCTGAACGGCTAGCAGACTGCTTCTGCCTCTGTCTGTCTGTCTGTAGGCCTACTGCTCTACTGGATGACCTGCTCGGTGGTCCATGTAGTAGTCAATCAGGGTTATGAAGCTGCCAGATACATTTGACTAGAATGGGTTCCACCTGGTCAGAACTGGTTCATACTGCCCTGTCCTATACCGTCCAGAACAGCCTCAATATGATGGTTCTACTCTCCAGCCTTGGAGGGGACATCTCAACAGGACATTGGCTTGTCATACTGTAACAATAGCAATAACAACGGCAACAAAAGCAACAACAGAGCCTGGCTACAAGGGCTTTCCAGACAGACCAACAGGACCAGGAGGTGACAGCCTCTATAGCGAATACATCATCCACAGAGATACCTCTATTTTTCCGTCTCACCCATCTCCAACAACCCCTAGCAACCCCCACCACAGCCCCCATGGCTGGCCCATCCACAGATGGTGGGTAGGATGTCCTTGTTCCAACACTCTGTGGTAGGTTCCCTGAAAAGCCTGTGGAGCTTGCTTGTTACAACACACATCTAATCCCCAACCCAGGCTGTTGGACTATTTTTACAATGGCCTGCGAAACCACCCCAACACACGCACACTCATATCACATACGAAGCAAGCACGCATCTGATCAGGCACAATAGGGCAGCCTTGATTAAAGCTTTATGCAACGTGCACTGCAGTGTGCAATGTGCACGTCACTTGGATTTAAGCAGAGTGGGTGGAAACAGTTCCTTGCAAACAGAAGATATTCAATACACACACACACACACACACACACACACACACACACACACACACACACACACACACACACACACACACACACACACACACACACACACACACACATTATCCCTGGCTTTTGTTTTGGTCCTTCGGTATCGTGAATCAAATCCCTCTCCATTGTTGCTAAGTATCAGTGTTTTGGTCGCTCCCTCCAACGACAAAGCAAAGCCTGAATTAGTGCGAGTCCTGCGGTTGGCAAGCTGCTCATAGCCACTCCACAACGCCGTGTGTGGTCTGTGCTACGTTGTGTGTGTTAGTGATGCAGGGGTTTTACTCATATCCCCGGTCCCGGAATGTCTTTGCTCTGCGATAGATGCAGAGATGACAGAGAGAACGTCAATGTCAGCTAGATTGAAGCATTCATTCTGTCATTTATGACATTATTTCTGGTGAGCAATGGTTTATTTAGTCCTCTACATAGAAGAGAAACTGCATGTATCTAATTATAGACAAGTTGACCAACATATAGTTTACTAAAATGTTGGAAATTATAAGCTGAAACCAAAAAATCCTGTACCCCTTGTCAAAAAATAGTGTGTCTGTCTGACTGTAGCCTACAACACATTTTCTATGGGGTCTGGTGCGGGCCTCAAATCTTCATTTTATCTCATATAGTCGGGTGGTTGCAGATGGGTTATTAGCAACTGCAGGTGGGTGCGGGTGAACAAACAGCTACCTAACGGTTAAGCGCATTCGGCCAGTAACCGAAAGGTTGCTGGTTCGAATCCCCGAGCCGGCAAGGTGGACAAATCTGCCGTTCTCCAGTTAACCCCCACAACACCTGCTCCCCCGGGCGCCGATGACGTAGACGTTGATTAAGGCAGCCCTGCGCACCTCTCTACCCCTCCCTGGAGTGTGTTTGTGTGTCCGCTGTGGAGCAGGCAGAGCCACCGGGCCTAACAAACACACACAGACTCACACACAGTCACGTCGTGCTGTAGTGGCTGACTCGGCATGCCTCTGACACTGCGGGCGTCTGTTCCTCAGCCTTAGAGCCCATGTACCTGCCTGTGCCCGACACCCTGAGGGGCACACTAAAGCAGCCTCGCCCACAAACACACACACACTCAAGGAGAGGGGTAGCAGTACCATGAGGTCCATAAACAGGTTTTCAACAGCCTCTAAAACTCCTTATTTACACTGGCTGGACGATAAATGCAATTTATTGGTGTTCTGAGAAAATGTGAATGTGATAAATGTGGTTTATATTCACATTGAGGGTGGCTAGGCTGCCTAGGCCTTTTTATATACACTACCGGTCAAATGTTTTAGAACACCTGCTCCTTCAATGGTTTTTCTGTATTTGTAATAGTGAAGAAATCAAAACTATGGAATAACACATGTGGAATCATGTAGTAACCAAAAAAGTGTTAAACAATTCCAAAAATATATTATATTTCATATTCTTTAAAAAGCCACCCTTTGCCTCGATGGCAGCTTTGCACACTCTTGGCATTCTCTCAACCAGCTTCATGAGGTAGTCACCTGGAATGCATTTCAATTAACAGGTGTGCCTTCTTAAAAGTTAATTTGTGGAATTTCTTTCCTTAATGCGTTCGAGCCAATCAGTTGTGTTGTGACAAGGTAGGGGGGGTATACAGAAGATAGTCCTATTTGGTAAAATACCAAGTCCATATTATGGCAAGACCAGCTCAAATAAGCAAAGAGAAACGACAGTCCGTCATTAATTTAAGACATGAAGGTCAGTCAATATGGATAATTTTAAGAACTTTTAACGTTTCTTCAAGTGCAGTCGCAAAAACCATCAAGCGCTATGATGAAACTGGCTCCAATGAGGACCGTCACATGAATGGAAGACCCAGAGTTACCTCTGCTGCAGAGGATAAGTTCATTAGAGTTACCAGCCTCAGACATTGCAGCCCAAATAAATGCATCTCAACATCAACTGTTAAGAGGAGACTGTGCGAAGCAGGCCTTCATGGTCGAATTGCTGCAAAGAAACAACTACTAAAGGACACCAATAAGAAGAAGAGAGTTGCTTGGGCCAAGAAACACGAGCAATGGACATTAGACCGGTGGAAATTTGTCCTTTGGTCTGGAGTTCAAATTGGAGATTTTTGGATCTAACCGCCGTGTCTTTGTGAGATGCATGTAGGTGAACAGATGATCTCCGCATGTGTATTTCCCACCGTGAAGCATGGAGGAGGAGCTGTTATGGTGTGGTGGTGCTTTGCTGGTGACACTATCTGTGATTTAATTAGAATTCAAGGCAAACTTAACCAGCATGGCACCACAGCATTCTACAGCAATACGCCATCCCATCTGGTTTGGGCTAAGTGGGACTATAATTTGTTTTTCAACAGGACACTGACCCAACACACCTCCAGGCTGTGTAAGGCTATTTTACCAAGAAGGAGAGTGATGAAGTGCTGCATCAGATGACCTGGCCTCCACAATCCCCCGACCTTAACCAAATTAAGATGGTTTGGGAAGAGTTAGACCGCAGAGTAAAGGAAAAGCAGCCAACAAGTGCTCAGCATATGTGGGAACTCCTTCAAGACTGTTGGAAAAGCATTCCAGGTGAAGCTGGTTTAGAGAATGTCAACAGTGTGCAAAGCTGTCATCAAGGCAATGGGTGGCTATTTGAAGAATCTCAAATCTAAAGTATATTTTGGTTTGTTTAACACTTCTTTGGTTACTACATGATTCCATATGTGTTATTTCATAGTTTTGATGTCTTCACTATTATTCTACAATGTAGAAAATAGTAAAAATAAAGAAAAACTGTTGAATGAGTAGGTGTTCAACATTTTTGACCTGTAGTGTATATATATTTTCTTTACATATGATCTGATTAGAAAAAAATTCTGGGCCCATCATAGCCCATATAAAACAATTTTTTACAGCTAGTTTATTACTGTGTCATATGCTACAACTAAGGTCTAGAGCTGGTTAGGTTAGCTTACTACCAGATCAGGAAAAACGTTGGGCCCTAGGAAACAATTTCCCACCCCCCATCACTCTGGGACCTGTGGGGCCACCTCTGAAATCACCACACAATGTTACAAATGGAAAAAAACATGTCCTATTTGAATGACCTACATTTGACATGTTTTGGGTATTGGAGATGGGCTTCCATAGTTTTACGTGGCTCAGTACAGCTGGTAGCTACTGCAACAATTGCAGAATGTAACCGGCTGTTAATTTAATTTCAGGTAAAAACTCAATGAAACAATTCTCAAGTATTAGGAAAATGTCTATACATTTCAGCTGTTTCAAAGAAACACCGCTCTGCTATTACGATTTATGCTGTCGGAGTGTTGGCTCAATGAGACAATTCTGACAACACGGATCTGCTTCAAGATGGGCAACTGTCGTTTGAGTGTCGTGCGCTACCTCCGGAAGTAGCAGTCGAAGGCGTAGCAAGTACGCGAGTTTACATGAGAGTAACGTGTGTCGCCAACGGTATTTTTACAATAAAGTGTCGTAAGTGTGAAGAGGCTCCTCCTAGTTCGCCTCAGTGTTGTTTGTTTACATCGCAGCCCAATAGAACAGGGTTCCCCAATTTAATTTGGCCCGCGGGTGGTTTTATTTGCTCCCCCCCCACCAACTTTTCTGAGCAAAACATTTTTTATTGTTGGATATAATAGACTGTAAAAACAGTAGGAAATCAGCTCCAAGTGATTTACATTTTTAAAAATCTGTTCCCAAGTACTTATATACATAATAGAGAGACACAAATGTAAGCAAGTTTTGAAATGATTATGTTTTAGTCAAACTTGGGCTTCTTGCGGTCAATTTGCAGTCTACAATTTATTAGTAATTTTGTTCCGGGCACCCAGACCATCCGCTCAAGAAAAAATCAACCATCGGCTGAATCTAGTTGATGATTCCTGCAGTAGAGAATTGACTGTCAGTGTACCCTGAAGCAATGGCACTCAACTGTTATCATATTACCATGATTTTCGCCTGAGATTGTGGTGAAAAAAGGCCCTCTTTTCATTTGCAAACACCATGCAAATACAGGCCTGTTCAAACAGGTCCTGGAGGACCACAGTCATCACATGCTCTTTGTACCAGAGACACAACAAAAGGCACTTGACTTTCTCACAGCTCTCTGCATCCTCATCCAACAGGACGGGTAGCCTACTCTCATCAGAGAGGTCTTTGAAACCTTGAATAAGGGTTTCAAAATTGCAATAATGACACTTTGAAGGTTTTATCTTTTTTACATTTAGTCAGGAAATGGAGTTTTAGAAACCGTGTTCTAGGCTATAGACTTTCTTCAGTAGGTCCAACTCTTCTATTTCGGAAATGACTGGTTCATTTCAATATGAGGCTGATTCTCTTGGCTTGGATTTGGTCATTGTGAATTGATGTCACTAAAATAGCTGCAGGCTCCACTACAAACAGATACAGGGCACGTCTCAAATGGCACCCTATTCCCTATAGGGCACATAGGGCTCTGGTCAAAAGTAATGCACTATGTAGGGAGTAGGGTGCCATTTGGGAAGCAGTCACAGTAATATCCGTTGGTTTCAGAGGTCTCTCTGTCTGGAGTTTATAGAACTCAAGGATGAGAAGGATGAGAAGCTGGCGAGAAGGCCAAGACTGATTCTCATTTGGGCTCGGAGAGGCTTGATGTGCAGACATGGCTACTGTAGTAGAGATAGATAATGTTTTTATCAGTGGCCAGAGAGCACACTAAAGGGCCCTCTCCAGTGCAATTGCATTATGATGCCCCTGGGTGCCACATGCAGATGAATGCTACTCTAATGGTCGGCATGGAGGTACGGCTGAACGTCTCTAATGTTTCAGCCAATCGGGGATGAGAGCCTCGGGAACCAAAACTGTTGGGTGTCATGGATGACAGGAGTTACTGTGTAGAGATGCCAAGCCTCTTGGCAAATGCTGTTATTGATGAGTCGCACTTACAGGACAGATCCCTGAACCTGTCTCTTCATATTAACTTCCAGACTCATAGTCTCATTCACTGGTACTGTTTTTCTGACAGATTTTAACTCTGCAACGTTTGTGCTGTATTGGATATTTTTAAATAACATTTATTTGCAAGACATATAGCGTATAAAACTACCGTCCATCTCTAATGATTCACAGAATGATTTCAGTTTCTCTGGCTCATGTAGTGGGCTCACTCCCCTCTGATAACCATTGCTATTGACGGTGGGAGAGAGAGACAACAACAGAGGACAGAGGAGCCTGTTGGAATGCTGACGTAATCATTGTGAGACGAGAGGAGGCGACGGACACCATTCCCTCTGCTCCTTTACCAGAACCGGACTGCTGCTGAGATGAGCACAGGCCTCCACTTATTTCACATCTGTCTGGCCCTGACCTGCAGGTACAGCTCTGAAAGTGCTGTGAAATATGCCGCGGCCTCTGACGTCACTCACATTCGATGCCGTGTGTGAGTCTGCAGACGTACTCTACTCTACAGCCAGGTGTGAAATGCAGCGTCAGTGTCAGGCTCGTTACCTTGCAGTAGGACAAGATGTGGTGCATTTAGCGGATGGATAAAGAAACGTCTTAGATAACATGTGTGGAAAAACAAAAGACTGGAGTAGAATAGTCCAAGGGAACCCCCCCCCCCCCCCCCCACCCCCCTTCCCTGTGTATACTAAACGTTTATTAGAAAATGCAGCTTTTCAGTCACACAGATCACCTTGATCAAGGCGTGTGCATGATTCTGCGTTTCCAGTGTTGGTTGTGCTGTACAGACTGAGGTGCAGTTCCAACATGATATCATAGGAAAACGTCATCCTGTCACATCACCATATATGAAAAACGTCACAATATATGACGTTTTGTTTTTTTCTCAATACATTGGATTCAATGGGAAAAGACGTGTCAAATGGTTGACGTTTTTGTCAATACATTGCTTTCAAAGGGAGAATATGACTGTGACACGGTTGACGTTTTTGTCAGTACATTGCATTCAATGGGAAAATATGAGTGTCACAGGGGTTAGAGTTAGACATACAGACAGATTTACAATTCTATGGGCAAATTATTGAGAGGCTCGGTCAGACAGGCAGGCAAAAACTTGACAGGATGCCATTTTGAGTTTGATACTGGGTGCAATTGAGACGTCACTACACACGAGTCCTCCTACTGTACTTATTGTATATATACCACAGTAATTAGAGGAGTCACGATGCAATCACTGACCCTAGACAGGCTGTCACCAGCCATGGGAGTGGTCCTACAAACAGCTGGCCACCTCCTAATCCCAAATTACAGCCAATGGTTACACACTCTGTCTATTCTAAGGGAAAGGACGGATCAAATCTGTCTATCCACCACTTACTTTGGCCCTGAGATGTCGTACTGTTGGCCACAATTTTCAGCTCGCGTTATTTTTACGATACGTATTTGATTAGGCCACTGTCCGACTTTCCAAGAGTATGAGGCCTTTACAGCTGGCACAACCGTTGATAGCCTTTTCTTAAGTACAGTGTTGAGTATAATGTTGTTATCTAATGTGTATTGCCCCCCCATTCTTATCATTGCACTGTTAACAATACTTAACAACCACGCTATTGAGTTGGATGGGTAGCACCCACACAATGTTATCATTA
Source organism: Salvelinus fontinalis (assembly GCF_029448725.1). NCBI lineage: Eukaryota > Metazoa > Chordata > Actinopteri > Salmoniformes > Salmonidae > Salvelinus > Salvelinus fontinalis. The sequence continues at coordinate 3,586,516 of NC_074692.1, read as the reverse complement.
TGTAAAGTATTTTTCTTGCTGCTTCACACAGAATGGATCTGACTGACAGTTCGATAGCATAAGCCGATACCCAGTAATAAAACCATGGTGATGGTTGTGTATCAAACCCGTTGACCCTAGCAAAGCACGGCGTTTATACATTGCAAGACGATACAAATATTGCCAGCCTCGCTTGATCATGTGTTTTAAACAGTTATCTTTAGAGTCAACAGAGTCTGGTCAACAGACGGATATTACTACAGCATTTAAATTAGGCCAATGTTCTTATCTTTTCTTCGTTCATTCTATTGATTATTTCCATTATTATACATGTTAGGAAGACTGATGGGGAAGAAAAAAGAAAAGCAAAACGGCAAGTTCCGCATGACTTATAGAAGAAGTCCACGATGGATCTTGTGGGTCTGCCATTTAGGTGTGATGACAAGTTACATTTCCCTCCTAGCTGACTCTTCCATGTTAACACAGCAGCCCAGAGCAGGCCTGTAGCCAGACCTATTGGGCTGCCCAGCCACAGGACTCACAGAAGAGGGCTTGGGGAAAGAGTTTTGCAAGACCACACAAACACACAGCAACGAGCGCACGTACGTGCACACAAACACAAGCATACGCACACGCGCACACACACACACACACACACACACACACACACACACACACACACACACACAGAGGGCACGAACAGACCCACATCTATTCATAACCCCAGTATTATTAAATTATTCCTGTGTTGCTAGTGAACTTAATTGAACCCAAGCCTAGGGGCCAGTGTAGTGGTATGCTGTGTTGTGTGTGTTGTTACAGCTGATAACCCCTCTGTGACAGTATCGTCAGCACCATCTTGGGTTTCGGCTCGCTTGTTTGTGTTGAACCTCCACACAGTTTGTCTTCTCACACTGAGAAGCATGTCAGTCCAAATATACAGGGGGCATACAGTGCATTCGGAAAGTATTCAGACCCCTTGACTTTTTCCACATTTTGTTACGTTACAGCCGTATTCTAAAATGTATTGAATTCCTTTTTACCCCATAATGACAAAACAAAACTGATTTATATATGGAAATGTATAACAAATATAAAACTGAAATATCACATTAACATAAGTATTCAAACCCTTTCCTCAGTACTTTGTTGAAGCACCTTGGCAGCGATTACAGCCTTGAGTATTCATGGGTATGATGCTACAAGCTTGGCACACTTGTATTTGGGGAGTTTCTCCCATTCTTCTCTACAAATCCTCTCAAGCTCTGTCAGTTTGGATAGGAAGCGTCGCTGCACAGCTATTCCCAAAGATGTTTGATCGGGTTCAAGTCCGGGCTCTGGCTGGGTCACTCAAGGACATTCAGAGACTTGTCCCGAAGCCACTCCTGCGTTGTCTTGGCTGTGTGCTTCGGGTCGTTGTCCTGTTGGAAGGTGAACCTTCGCCACAGTCTGAGGTCCTGAGCACTCTGGAGCAGGTTTTCATCAAGGAACTCTGTACATTGCTTCCCCTCGCTCCTGACTAGTCTCCCATTCCCTGCCGCTGAAAAACATCCCCACAGCATGATGCTGCCTCCAACATGCTTCACCTTAGGGATGGTGCAAGGTTTCTTCCAGACGTGACGCTTGGCATTCAGGCCAAAGAGTTTAATCTTGGTTTCATCAGACCAGAGAATTTTGTTTCTCATGGTCTGAGAGTCCTTTAGGTGCCTTTTGGCAAACTCCAAGCAGGCTGTCATGTGCCTTTTACTGAGGAATGGCTTCCGTCTGGCCACTCTACTGGCCTGATTGGTGGAGGGCTGCAGAGATGGTTATCCTTCTGGAAGGTTCTCCCATCTCCTCAGAGGTACTCTAGAGCTCTGTCAGAGTGACCATTGGGTTCTTGCTCACCTCCCTGACCAAGGCCCTTCTCCCCGGATTGCTCAGTTTGGCCGGGCCACCAGCTCTAGCAAGAGTCTTGGTGGTTCCAAATGTCTTCCATGTAAGAATCATGGAGGCCACTGTGTTCTTGGGGACCTTCAATGCTGCAGAAATATGTTGCTACCCTTCCCCAGATCTGTGCCTCATCAGAATCCTGTCTCGGAGCTCTACGGATAATTCCTTCAACCTCATGGCTTGGTTTTCACTCTGACATGCACTGTCAACTGTGGGACCTTATATAGACAGTTGTGTGCCTTTCCAAATCAAGTCCAATCAGTTGAATTTACCCCAGGTGGACTCCAATGAAGTTGTAAAAGTATCTCAAGGATGATCAATGGAAACAGGATGCACCTGAGCTCAATTTCGAGTCTCATAGCAAAAGGTCTGAATACTTATGTAAATAAGGTGTTAGTGTTTTTATTTTTAATCTATTTGCAAAAATTCTAAAACCGTGTTTTTGTTTTGTCATTATTGGGTATTGTGTGTAGATCAATGAGGATATTTCTTTTTAAATCCATTTTTAGAATAAACCGGTAGGTAACAAAAATGTCTGAAAGGGGAAGTGGTCTGACTACTTTCCAAATGCACTGTAGCCCTATCCTCTCCTCTTCTGATCTTGGCAAGAAAAGGGATCTCTCCTTTTCCAGTGGAAACTGTGGCAAAAAGTTTAAACAGGCTTTTTTGGATAAAAGTGGGCACCATTGTGTTGCGAAAAATTGGGAAGGATTATGGGTTTGGCAGGTTGTCTATTAAGGCCCTTTCTGCATTCAAGGTTGTACAGTAAGATAAGATAATGACTTTATTATCTCCATGGGGAAGTGATGGAAAGCACCCCGCCGCTCCTCTCTCCCATCCCTGTGGACCCAGCAGACCAGCCATTCCCTCCCAGCAGGCATTTGGAACTTGCTCCCACTGTGGGACTCCTACCACAGCCAGGAATGTGCTTGCACTGGTGGAAAAAACAAGGAGGGACGAGTGAAGAGGGATGCAGATGTGTGAGAGAGGCAGAGAGAGAGAGTGAAGGAAGTGTGAGTTTATGATAGCGTGAGATCGGGGGGAAAGTGGGAAAAAGGATCGCACGGAGTGATAGAATTATGGCAAACTGGCACACAGAGGTGGAAGAAGAAGAGGGAGAGAGCTGACAAGGTGGTGGATGTGGCACCTATGTGTAGGCTATTTGCTTAGGCCTGGGCCCGTGCCCTGTGTTTCCTGCCCAGTTGTGAAGTGGACTGAACAGTGTGCCCTACATTAAACCAGCACCCAATGGAACGCACTGACTGCTTGTGTTATGCTGCACTGTGTTACCCTGCACTAGTTTGAGTCTTCCAGTCACCACTTGCTCCTTGCTCCTTCCCCTCATCACCTTTCGATATCACTAAGCTCCACACAACACACTCCACCCCGGCCGGCAGAGAGTCTCCCCAGTAACAGTCAGGATAAAACTGAGTGCACTGGTCAATATCCACCCACAGCCAACACACAGACTGAGAGTGGGGATCAAAGGACCACATCTGCATTGCTGTTCAAAACGAACGGTAATAGGGATCTATTATCCCGGGTCTGGCTAGGGAACATGGAACACTCTGTTCTCAACAGGCAAGAACACACACTAATGGGAACGTGCTCATGTAAATGTCAGATCTCTCTCTTCACCTTCTGTATGTGCGCATTGTGTCCAGTCGCTATGTCTTCATTGTTCAACGCTGAGCTAAAAGAGAGAGTCATGAATGCTGGAGCACATAACATGAACATACTGATTTTTGGGGGGAGGATAAAAAGTACATACAAAAATCTAAATGCAAACTGTTTCTAATTTTAATAGGCCTTTAATTAGTTACATTCACTGCTAAATGGACAACATTTGACCAAATGTATTTTATGTTATGTATATAAAAATAAACTCTGTGACTCTGTGAATGGTGGTTCTCAAGAGCTTTTGAGGGTGATTTGGAAGGGGAAAGGTTGGCAACCATTGTCCTAGTTAAGGTTAGGATTGGGGGAGGGGAAGCTGATCCTAGATCTGTACCTCTCAGCATCAACTGAGAGTGGTTCAAGGTCAGTGCACATGCTTTAGTAGGTTAAGAGGCGGGCTAAAGTCCCTCTGAGGGGCGGGCAAAAGTCCCTCTGCTCCAACATGCTGAAATCAAGGCTTTTAGTTTCACCATAGATCTGTTTCAAGTCTCTAGTGAACCCCCCAGGACTTAACCCGCCTTAACCCACACATACATGTACTTTACATACACACAGACTCTCACACACACTCAGGTGCAGGACAGTCTGACAAAAAATATTGCCAACATTGTTTTTACTTTTTTTAAATGTATTATATATATATACATTTTTTGGTGGGGGGACTCAGCGCCAGCTATCTAAACTTGTAATCAAGGTTGAATTTGAGCCCGGGGGCCCCCATTGATTTTGTTAGTCAGTCACTTAGATATCACATAAAAAAATGAAAATATTTCTCTCCATCCTATGGCAAAATGTAAAGAGTTGCAGGAAATTAGCTGTAAAAAATGCTCATTTTCAACTGCACGAAATGAACACTAAAACGAAAACATTTCCCATCCCTGGTTTAGAGTGTAGTTCGGAGGTTAGCTTTATGGAGTACTTTTTGGGACCAGATGCAATTTGGACAAGAGAGGCTACTTTCTGGGCTCTGCTCAACAGCCCTGTCATTGTGTAGACCGTCTTTGTGCTTACCGCTCTCTCTCTCTCTCTCTCTCTCTCTCTCTCTCTCTCTCTCTCTCTCTCTCTCTCTCTCTCTGTCTCTCTCTGTCTCTCTCTCTCTCTCTCTCTCTCTCTCTCTCTCTCTCTCTCTCTCTCTCTCTCTCTCTCTCTCTCTCTCTCTCTCTCTCTCTCTCTCTCTCTCAATTTCAATTCAATTCAATTTGCTTTATTGGCATGACGTAACAATGTACATATTGCCAAAGCTTATTTACAATATAAAAATGAGAATCAAAATGGTCAACGGGACAACAGTAACAACAATAACTAAGTGTCAAAATAACCAACACATTCAACAATAACAATAAACATACAGTAGAGTACATGTGCAGGTTGATTGGTCTGTCAGACACTGTCCCTCAACTTATGGCAGGCAGCAATGTAGTGCGCTGCCAACCCACAGCTCTCTGCGTCCTCCCCCAACAGGACGGGTAGCCTATCCTCATCAGAGAGGTCTTTGAAACCTTGAATAAGAGTTTCAAATTTGGGGAAATGACACTCTCTAATTGTTTTATATTTTTGACATTTTGTCAGGAAATGCAGCTCCGTCTCAGGTTCTGCTGTTGTGCAGTGGTTGCACAGCCTTTCCTCTACAGGGAGCCAGGTTTTCCTGTGTCTACCCTTCTCAATGGCAAGGCTGTGCTCACTGAGCCTGTACTTTGTCAAGGTTTTTCTAAGGTTTTGATCAGTAACCATAGTCAAATAGTTAGCCACGGTGTACTGTCGATTTAGGGCCAGATAGCACTGCATTTTGCTCTGTGCTTGTGCTTGTGTTTCCCAATAAGCAATGTAGTTTTGTTTTGACTGTGTTGTAATTTGGTTTATTCTGATTGATTGGATGTTCTGGTCCTGAGGCTTCAGTGTGTTAGTAGAACAGGTTTGTGAACTCAGCCCCAGGACCAGCTGGATGAGGGGACTCTTTTCTTTGCTCAGCTCTTGGTATTGCAGGGCTTGGTAGTGATATGAGAGGGGGTCACTGTATTTTAGATGTTTCCAAAACTTAATTGCTCTTTTTTGAGTTTTTATTATTAGTGGATATTTGCCTAATTCTGCCCTGCATGCATTGTTTGTAGTTTTCCTCTGGACATGTAGGAGAATCTTACAGAACTCTGCATGCAGGGTTTCAATGGGATGTTTGTCCCATTTGATGAAATCTTGTTTTGCAAGTGGACCCCACACCTCGCTGCCATAAAGTGCAATTGGTTCAATGACATATTCAATTATTTTTAGCCAAATTTTAATAGGTATTTCAATTTGAATTTCTCTCTCTCTCTCTCTCTCTCTCTCTCTCTCTCTCTCTCTCTCTCTCTCTCTCTCTCTCTCTCTCTGTCTCTCTCTCTCTGTCTCTCTCTCTCTCTCTCTCTCTCTCTCTCTGTCTCTCTGTCTCTCTCTCTCTGTCTCTCTGTCTCTCTCTCTCTCTCTCTCTCTCTCTCTCTCTCTCTCTCTCTCTCTCTCTCTCTCTCGCCATCTCTCTCTCTCGCCATCTCTCTCTCTCTCCCTCCATCTCTCTCTATCTCTCGCCATCTCTCTCTCTCTCTCTCTCTCTCCCTCCATCTCTCTCTCCCTCCATCTCTCTCTATCTCTCGCCATCTCTCTCTCTCTCTCTCTCTCTCTCTCTCTCTCTCTCTCTCTCTCTCTCTCTCGCCATCTCTCTCTCTCTCATCTATCGATGCGCCCTTCAGCGAGAGTGAGTTAGTTGAGCAGTTGGCACAGATTGTGTGTGTGCGTTCGTGCGCGCGTAGGAGTGCGAGCGTAGGAGTGTGTCGGTGCAGACATGGTGTACTGTACTAGGCAGCCCGGTGCCAGGATCTGTGACCTACAGTATAAAGTGTACTGATTAAGAGAGGCCTCATTAATCAACCTCAAGGGCCTGGTCTGCTGCCCCAGATCCAGCTCACTACTCTATACTGGACCAGAGCACTGGGATGATGGACCAGAGCCAGGACATGGAGAGAGAGCAGGGATCAGGACACTCTGAACTTTGGGGAAGCTCCCAATTTCTGATTGCGAAATAGGTTATGTCATTTATTTCATTCTAAGAATGATCTGTCTGCGTGTGCGTGCGTGTCTGTCTTGAGTGCCTGTGCGCTTTAACTGTGTATTAAGTGTTCCCCGTTGTGTGTGCTGCAGAGGTGCCCATGGTGCTGTACCTGTTTGCCCTGGTGTCCCTGGTGTGGCTGTGGGCAGGACTACACCTGGGCTACAGATACCTGTGGATGCTCATCCTTTACGTCATCTTCAACTGCCTGCTGGTAAGACCTTTTTGTCGTTATCTTCAGCGTCTTTGTGTGTGTCATCCAGACATGTTTTTCACAGTAAAATCACAAGGCTTAATTGAACTCCTATGGAGTCAAATGTAATGTTATTTTGGGGGGGTTTATATGGTCCTACTCCCATTTTATGTTGAAACTACTCTGGTCATGGTGTTGATATTCTTGGAGTTAAAACAACATTAAATGTAGTAAATATCCTACTCACAGGGAGTTAGCTGGCCGCTGAACTAATTTAGCAATCGGGAAAAATGTTTGCTGACATGGGCTAATTGACGGACTGTCAGTGACTGACAGAACAAGAGAAAAACTGCTGAGGCACAACCACATTTCTAAATTGCACCTTGCGTATTCTACTATTCTAACTCGCAACAGTAAGTTGAGACCCTGACTGAGTTCTTAAAACATCCCTGAACTACACCATGTAAACTGGAACAACTGTCTCGTTAACGGTTGCTATAAATCCAACCCCTTACAGATTGGTTTAGTTTAGATTATTATTATTTTTTCTTTGTGTAGCGTAAGATAAAAAATGTATTGGGTTAGTTTAGATTATTTGATTTTTTTCTTTGTGTAGCGTAAGATCAAAAAACATTCAATGTACGTGCGAAAATACAGATATTGAAACAAACAGTTGAAAAAAAATCTACCTGCAACAGAGCATGCTGGGAAATGTTGACAATGAGTCCCCTCCCACATCTATGCATAACTCCATAGATTGAACTCTGTCTCTGGTTACACTTAATGGTGTTCGAAGTACTCTGTCCCAATCCAACTCCAGTTATCAACACTGACTCCAGGCATCTTATCCCTCTCTTGAGGGTTAAGATAACGCCCGGTAGAGTCAATTTAACCCTAATGTTCATAACACAATGATTTCCACTGACCTTGATTTACTGTCTAGTGTCTTGAATCTCTCGATTGCTGTCAAAACGGCAATCGAGAGGGAAACCTGATTTAGTTTTGTAAATGTTACAACAGAGCACCAACTACTTCCTGGATACTTTAAGAGCCCAATGTAGACATTGACGCAATAACTCTCCTACGGTTTCTGTTTGTCAGTGTGTGTGAGTTCAGAACAGCCTCCCTCTATCTATCGTTGCTCAGTCTCTGGAGGCCTTGGCGGTCAGCACACTTGTATTATATATTGATCCCTTAAACCACTGCACTGTTTGGCCCCTTGAGTGTGTGTGTGTGTGTGTGTGTGTGTGTGTGTGTGTGTGTGTGTGTGTGTGTGTGTGTGTGTGTGTGTGTGTGTGTGTGTGTGTGTGTGTGTGTGTGTGTGTGTGTGTGTGTGTGTGTGTGTGTGTGTGTGTGTGTGTGTGTGTGTGTGTGTGTGTGTGTGTGTGATTCGTGAGTCTGTATGACTGCGTGAGTGTGTGTGTGTGTGATTCGTGAGTCTGTATGACTGCGTGAGTGTGTGTGTGTGTGTGTGCGTGCGTGCCTTGATGTGTGTGTGTGCTTGCGCATGTGTGTTTGCGTCTTGATGTGTGCGTGCATGTCTTGATGTGTGTGCTCGCATGAGTGTGTGTGTGTGTGATGAAGGGTATTCGAGGACTTTGCAGCCATCCTTTGATGTCTGGCCCGGGCAGGGTGGGAAAAGCTCTTCTTGAGGGCTATCATAGATACCATATCTCCGGAGAGTGACATCGCCCAGGCCAGACCACTCTCTCAGTACTCTCAGTACAGTGTGGGAATGCATATCAGAGAGCGTGAGAGAGAGGAGAGATAACTTTATCATCAGATATTTCTGTACGACTGTATAGTCTACAGCCAATAGCATTAATATCTCGTTTCGTAACGGTTGCGTAACTGACAATGTGTTGAAGATGTTTGAACTGTTCAACCCCACTTCATTGCCTGAACTCTGAAGGGGTGTTGCTTGCTCGTTGAGGGTAGATTCCTCACTCCTAAAGCAACCGTATCATTTGAAAAGGACATATTATAAAAGCATTCAAATTGTTGAGTTAGGTAGGCGGTGGACTGGACAGTGGAATAATTGTTGTTTCAGGCCAGTCCTGGTGAATGTCTCTGCTAGCTGTCACTTTCTTCTAGACGTCATCTGTCCATTAAGTGTGTCACACAGGACCCTAGTGATATGTAGCGTCTGCACGTGAAAGACGACAGAAGCGCAGTAAAGTCAACCCGTGGCTTTAATGAGTGCAGACATGATGTCATTTTGACAATAGCTGAGGTAACACAACACCTATAAGCCCATGCCATGTACAAATACCCCAATATGAGGTAATCTGATCAGCTGTCCAATGGACGAACAGTATGGCCTATTTTGTCCAACATTATCCATATCAAAAGTATCTTTCTAAGACATGGCTTTGTTTGTATATATATATATATATATATATATATATATAAATATATATATATATATATATATATATATATTATATATACAAAAGTATGTTGACACCCCTTCAAATTTGTGGATTCGGCTATTTCAGCCATACCCGTTGCTTACAGGTCTGTAAAATCGAGTACACAGCCATGCAATCTCCATAGACAAACATTGGCAGTAGTATGGCCTTAACTGAAGAACTCAGTAACTTTCAACGTGGCACCATCATAGGATGCCACCTTTCCAACCAGTCAGTTTGTAAACTTTTTGCCCTGCTAGAGCGGCCCCGGTCAACTGTAAGTTATTGTGAAGTGAAAACGTCTCGGCCACGAAGTGGTAGGCCACACAAGCTCACAGAACGAAGCACGTAGTACGTAAAAATCATCTGTCCTCTGTTGCAATACTAACTACAGAGTTACGAACTGCATCTGGAAGCAACGTCAGCACAAGAATTGTTTGATAGGAGCTTAATGAAATGGGTTTCCAAGACCAAGCAGCCAAGCGTCAGCTGGAGTGATGTAAATCTCGCCGCCATTGTACTTTGAAGCAGTGGAAATGCGTTTCCTGGAGTGATGAATCATGCTTCACCATCTGGAAGACAGACTAATCTGGGTTTGGCGGATGCCAGGAGAAAGCTTCCTGCCTGAATGCATAGTGCCAACTGTAAAGTTTGGTGGAGGAGGAATAATGGTCTGGGATGGTTTTTCATGGTTCAGGCTAGGCCCCTTAGTTCCATTGAAGGAAAATCTTAACGCTACAGCATACAATGACATTCTAGACAATTCTGTGGCAACAGTTTGGGGAAGGCCCTTTCCTGTTTCAGCATAATAATGCCCCCGTGCACAAAGCGAGGTCCATACAGAAATGGTTTATTGAAATCAGTGTGGAAGAACTTGACTGGCCTGCACAGAGCCCTGACCTCAACTCCATCGAACACCTTTGGGATGAATTGGAACGCCGACTGCGAGCCAGGCCTAAGTGCCCAACATCAGTGCCCAACCTCACTAATGCTCTTGTGGCTGAATGGAAGCAAGTCGCCACATCAATATTCCAACATCTAGTGGAAAGCCTTCCCAGAAGAGGGGAGGCTGTTATAGCAGCAAAGGGGGGATCAACTCCATATTAATGCCCATGATTTTGGAATGAGATGTTCGACGAGCAGATGTGCACATGCTTTTGGTCATGTGGTGTATTTTTACGAATTCCCCTGCCACTATAAGTTCCAACACAGGATGAATCCCCTGAAAGTGTAGAGAAAGTCTGCCTCTGAAGTGTCTTTCATGAGTGAATCTCTCTCCCTTGACTCTCCCGAGCCCCTTTCACAGACCTCCCTCTCCCTAGCCACTTCCACTCCCCCCCCACACACACATCACAATTCTAAAATAATCAGCTCTATCATCCCTAGGGAGAAAGAACAGAACACGGTTGAACTAAGTTATTTTGTTTCAACCAGAGAATCTCCACAGCCTCCAATTGCCCTGGGCTTAGATGTAAAGACAAAAGCAGTCTATAAGCAGTTGTCTCTAGGGACAGTGTCTCTGTAAGACAGGAAGAAATGAGCTGGAACAGACAGTACCCTTTTCTACAGGTAATGAGCTTCCAAGGAGAGCTGCATCCGAGACCATCGATTAGCTCTAAACAAACACATCTGACCTAGATTTCCCGAGCGCTGCTGTTTCGGCTGCTGCTCTCTGCTATTGACGCCTGCACCAGGCTGTTTTTGAAGCTCTTGCCGCCTCTTTCGGCCCTAACACGATTAAGGGACAATTGTTCTGCCTTGAGAGTCTGCTTTTATGGAGCAAAACCAATTACTTTAGTGGGTAGACGAGGAACGTGGAGATGAGAGCGCTGACATTTGTTGTCGTGATTCGGCCGTTAGTACCACGTCGTCGCCAACGCTAATGAACATCAATAGAGACGACCGTAAATGTTGCGAACCATAATGCATCGTCATGTATCAGGTTTTTATATTTGGCTTCGCGGAATGTAATTCAATTCGTATGATTAGGATTTATAATATAGTCACATTCGCCTACGTTGCATGGAGTGAAGTTTACACCTGCATTGCTTGCTGTTTGGGGTTTTAGGCTGGGTTTCTGTACAGCACTTCGAGATATTAGCTGATGTACGAAGGGCTATATAAAATAAACTTGATTTGATTTGATGATTTGATTTGATTTGATATTATACGTGTATGGCTAGATAACAAATCTTCAGATTAAGGTTTTCTGTGTCTCAAACCACCTCAGACCGTCTAAGAAATCTCTTTCAATTAATTTACTTTCTAGCTAGCCATTGAGTTGGCATAATATCAGAGTACATTATGTCACTTTCTGCTGTTCTGTGGCTATGAACTTACTCCAGTTGCTTATGTGCCTCTATTCGGTTGCACAGTTTGCGGTTGGATGCTCTTTCAGTTTGTTTTGTATTATCTCGCTCATGCGGTACATTTTCCATGAGGAGAATTTTCCATGTTGTTATTGTTGTTAGTGTGGCTGTTGCTATGACTGTAAAAGGCTGTTTAATGGTTCTGCTCACTTCGGCTAATTGCTGAAAATCGTTAAACAAGTGCAGATGTTAGAGCGTGCGCGTCTGCGCGTGTGCGCATAGGTGGGTGCGCTCGCGCTTGTGTGCACATGCACGCGCACGTATGCGCCCACGCACAGAAGGGTCGATTCTATGCATTCATTTCAACTATATAGACTCTCTCAATGCTATTTACTTTATGATTTAGGCTAACAGCTCTGAACCACAGCAGCCCCGGTACATGGCCTCCAGTAAGCAGCCGTCAACCAGCTGGCTCCAGTGTGCTTGGCTATATTTTATACATCCTGCTTAGTGGTTAGTTAGCGCTGCTCTGGAGCTTCAAGGCAACCTCAAAGTACAGCTGTACATGAAGGCAGCCATCAGGGGATGTACAGTAAAATGTCTGTGTACCAAAGTACTGTATGTCTGCAGGACCAAGTATTGCACTACATAGGGAGTAAGGTGCTTGGCACACAGCCTATTACAGAGAAGACTTTGCACCGTATTCAATTTATGGAAGTGGAACTGGCAACTGGGTGGATCCAGCATGATTCTTTTTTGGCACTGCAGAATTGTAAGTCTGGATCCTAAGGGTCAAGATAGCCAATGTTTACAGTGTGATCCTAGATGTATTCCCGGTTGCTTTTCAGCCATGTACGTTCTCGGATCTCTTGCCTTCCATGGGCAGACATCCTCCGGCGCATCCTACCGCGTCTAGTGTAATATCATCGGCTCTATCCAGCACCTAGCTCCAGCTGTCAACTTGGATGGGCCACCGTCTTACAGTACCGAGCAGTCGCTGTGTGTGTATTACGACTCGGGGAGGAAAGGATGTGTCACGTCTCCAAGCTGTTTGCTCTCCCTATAAGGGTCGTGTACCAAATGACAACCTATTCCCTATATAGTGCTCTACTTGATCAGAGCCCATATGATGTAGTGCCCTATATAGGGAAGTAGTAGTGCCCTATATTGGGAAAGGGGTGCCATTTGGGACGCAGGCAAGGACCAACAGAGACATTTCCCTTGATGTCAATTTCAGTGACTTACAAATTACATAACAAGTACTTAACTTCGTCTGTGTCTATAAAACACAGGCTGTTTCCAAAATGGCACTATATAGTGCACTAATTTTGACCAGGACCCATAGGGTGCCATTTGGAACGTAGACATATACTACTAGTTGCCAAGTATTGGTTTCAGTGTTTTTCGAGTGAGAGCAACCTCTGTGCCCCAGCACGTTATTCAGGACAACCATAGATTTAGTACGTTTCTTCTCAACGCTCCACACGGACAGACAGACAGGGGCATTACCGTTGGAGTCTATCAATATAGATGGTACCCAGAGCTGGCGTATCCAAGGCTTTTTTTGTCTCTCTCTCTCTCTCTCTCTCTCTCTCTCTCTCTCTCTCTCTCTCTCTCTCTCTCTCTCTCTCTCTCTCTCTCTCTCTCTCTCTCTCTCTCTCTCTCTCTCTCTCTCTCTCTCTCTCTCTCTCTCTCTCTCTCTCTTTCTTTCTTTCTTTCTTTCTTTCTTTCTTTCTTTCTTTCTCTCTTCTGACTTATCGCTTGTCGAGGGGTTGTCCTCGCTTGTCGCTGAATTTGTCCCGAATTATAGAAGAATAATCCAATCACAGCAGCACGGTTTGTGTGCTGCTGTAAACTTTAATTTGATTTGATTTGTGTCCGCCCCTCTGCCAGTAAATGGGCTTGGACATTATTAGCTCACAAACAAACAGCCCCCCTTTCTTTGAACAATGAAAGACGCCAGGCACCCGCTACAAAATTACATTTACACCCGCACTTCCTGATCGGGCCACACAGCGGACTATAAATAGACTTCTCTTCATTGCAGCCCAGATCCTGTCACGAGCCCTGTCGCTGGAGATGAGTTGATCATGCAGAAGTAGCAGCCTCATTCGTCGATTCAACCCAGCACACGTTGCTAGGAGACATAGGAGGGATAGGCCCAGTGGTCTAAGCGCTATGATGTCCATGTATTATCATTTGTTCTCTTTCTGTTGCCCATCTCAGTACCTCTCTGTTTCTCCTTTGCTTTTTCTCTGTTTCTCTGTTTTCTCTCCTTTCAATTGATTTCTGTCTCTCTTGTTCGTTTTCTACTGAAAGCATTCTCTCCCTAGCCAGCTAGCTGGTTAGCGCTGTGCCTCTCTGTACCTCTTGTGTTCTCCCTCCTCTCTCCTCCCTCCCTGGTTCCCATGGTGGTGTAGGGGCCGTGACCTAACCTCCTGTAGTAACACTCTCGCTCTCTTTGTCTCACACGCACACACACACACACACACACACACACACACACACACACACACACACACACACACACACACACACACACACACACACACGTCAAGTGCCCAGAGCAGGGAACACTTACATAACAGCCTGTGGGTAATAAAGCCTGTTCCTCGGGCCGTGCTGGCTCAGGCTGGTCCTTAAACGGCGTGTGCTAATCGCCCTGAAGATTGTCAGGATGGGGCCGCTCTCACTCTATCAGAGACTACTGATAGTGGCTGCTCCACACACACACACACATACACACACACACACACACACACACACACACACACACACACACACACACACACACACACACACACACACACCACATACACACACGCTCCGCTCAGGCTATAAAGGCACTCTGAGTGATTGTTGTGGGTGTACTGTGTCCATTCCCATATGTGTGCTTTTTCCCCAGATAGAAGCTCATGTTCCCTATTTACAGTGCACCAATAAACAGGTAGTGTACTAAGCCTGTTCCCTTCGCATCTCGTATCCATTAAAAGCCAAGCGTTTATTTTTCCCTTTCAATGTCAGGGTTCCAAGGAAAGTGTAATGATTCCCACATTTGTATCTACATAGGGAGCTTTTGTCTCTCTATCAGTGTTGAGTGGCTCTCCTCTCCCTGAGCCGGACTAAACTGCCTGGCTGTTAAGATCAATAGGCCACTGGTGAAACAGGGCTTTGCTGACATGGAGAGATTGCAATTGGTTTAATTTAAGTCCCAGTTTTGATGAACTTCCTGCTCTAGATTGCTTGGTGATGTCCTGTTCTCCTGGGTGGGTGGGTGGGTGGGTGGGTGGGTGGGTGGGTGGGTGGGTGGGTGGGTGGGTGGGTGGGTGTGTGTGTGTGTGTGTGTGTGTGTGTGTGTGTGTGTGTGTGTGTGTGTGTGTGTGTGTGTGTGTGTGTGTGTGTGTGTGTGTGTGTGTGTGTGTGCGCGCGGTAATACTATGTTTGCAGTGCAGTGCATCACTCCATCTCTGTCTATGGTTGCCGTCATCCCCTCCTGCCCACCTGGTGTTGTGAGATGTCTGCCGGGACTGTGGTATTTCACAGAGGAACGTGCTGGAGTAATTCACACTGGCCTGTCTGCTGACACAGAGGATGTGATAGAGATACTAGATCAGGATGCTGCTGACTGACAGTGATGTCATGTCCAAGGGACGACGCCTTGCCACTTGTACCATTCTCAATCAATCCAAACTTTCCCCCTACGGGACGTGCCGCTCTGCGTTGTGTGGAGCCTTTTTGTGTGTACGTTCAATTCGTGATGTGCCTGGCAGGGTCGAATCATTTTTGAATTGCAATGGAGGTGCCACGTTTTTTGATCTTTACCCTCTGTTCCCCAGGGCCTGTACGTGTTTGCGGTGTACTTCCTGATGCACAACCAGCTGTGTTGGCCATCCAAGGCCAGCTACACGGTGGAGATGAACAGCCACGGCAGCCCAGACTCCACCTACCACAGCGGTGTAGGGAGTGCCGCCACCATAGGGGCGGAGATCAACAAGTCCACCCAGAACCTCATCAGCGCCATGGAGGAGGTAACACCCCCACACACACACCCTGCCATCTTTCCCTCCCTCACTGCACGAAACTATGGAGAAAAAGCAACAGAAAATGGTGAGGAGTCCTTTTCTAACCCCCAAGTCCCCAACTGACTGACTGACTGACTGACTGACTGCGTCACCCTTACCCCCCGTACTGCCCCCTCCCCTTCCCGGTGCCCTTACTCTAAAGCCCTTACCTCAACCCCTTCCCCAGTCCCATCCCTCTCTCTCCTCTCCCCTCTCTCTCTCTCCCCTCTCTCTGGGCTCGGTTTGACAAGTCCTCTCCTCACTCAGACCCTTGTCAGCGGATCCTCAGGGAAACACAGCGTGTCCCTCCGCACTTTCTGTTTGTGCACAGTGGCTTGAGTCAGCTGTCCCGCATTTACGCTCACACTAACGTGCGTGTGTGAGAGCTGCTATGCGGAGAAGTGTTCTCCTCTCCTCGACTAGTAGCCCACTTTACCCTACAACTAAGCCCTCTCAATATGACCTGTCAGCCTACATGCTCCACAGGCCCAGTCCATTCATCCCCTGCTAGGTCACAGCTCTGCTGGACACCCTATAAGAAGTTACACTGAAGACGAGATGGGGGGGGGGGGGGGGGGGGGGGCAGTTAGAGAGAAAATGGAGAGGGGAGGAGGAAGGGGTGCGGAGGGGATTGGTACATGGGAGGTGTCAGCCCCCTTCAGAGTGGATATGGTAAATGGTGGCTGCATACTGTACCACAGCTCTAGACGCTGTACCAATTACAGGCTATTACACCACGCAGACAGCATGGTCATTGCAGGCCTGTTCAGATTAGGCTATTACACCTGTCTGTCTGTCTGTCATTACAGGCATGTTCAGATAGGCTATTACACCTGTCTGTCTGTCTGTCTGTCATTACAGGCCTGTTCAGATAGGCTATTACACCTGTCTGTCTGTCATTACAGGCCTGTTCAGATAGGCTATTACAGCTGTCTGTCTGTCTGGCTGGCTGGCTGGCTGTTGATGATATGTTGATCTTTTGAATCAGCTGTGTAGTGCTAGGGCAAAAACTAAAATGTGCACCCCTTTAGGACCAGGATTAAGAAACACTGAGATAGGCTATTACACCTGTCTGTCTGTCACTGGGCAGAGAGCGAGGGAGGCTGGTGAAACTGGGTTTCTTGGAAAACTCAGACTAAGAGAAAATTAGACTCCACAAGGATTCTTTCCACAATGCAATAATTCCCTGTCTGTGCCTTGGATGGCGTCATTTGGTATGTATGAGAGGACAGGGATAGTTGTCCAGTGATGGGTTATATTACTACCTGGACACATACTGTGTGCTGAAAAACATCCAGTCTCTTTTGGTGGAAGCCACACAAGATTGCTTAGCCAAGTGAAATATCTTAGCTATGTACACAATGTGCCAGTTCTCATGGCTGGCTGGTTGTCTGTGATGGTGCTGAACTCTCTCTTCCCATCACCACTCATCCAGACATCCAGTGATTAGCCCTGGGAACTATCTGGGTCTCTCTCTCTCTCTCTCTCTCTCTCTCGTGCCCCCCTCTGTCACCACTCTCTCCCTTGTTATTTATCTCCCTCCCCCTCTTCCTCTCCCTCTGTTTCTCTCTCTCTCTCTCTCTTGTGCCCCCCTCTGTCACCACTCTCTCCCTTTTTATTTATCTCCCTCCCCCTCTTCCTCTCCCTCTGTCTCTTACGCTCTCTCTCTCTCTCTCCCGTGCCCCCCTCTGTCACCACTCTCTCCCTTTTTATTTATCTCCCTCCCCCTCTTCCTCTCCCTCTGTCTCTTACGCTCTCTCTCTCTCTCTCCCGTGCCCCCCTCTGTCACCACTCTCTCCCTTTTTATTTATCTCCCTCCCCCTCTTCCTCTCCCTCTGTCTCTTACGCTCTCTCTCTCTCTCTCCCGTGCCCCCCTCTGTCACCACTCTCTCCCTTGTTATTTATCTTCCTCTCCCTCTGTCTCTCACTCTCTCTCTGAAGAGAAAGGATTCACCAGTGCAGCAGGTTCAGTGCAATATTTGCGTATTTGAGACTGATTTTGTATGAGACCCAGAGCCAGCGACCTCCCTCTCACCCCATAACCCCCACATGAGCCTTCGTCCTGCGTTAACCCCTTTGACAACATAAACTCTGCGTGACCCTCCACGTCTAAGACGTGATTACACGGCTGACAGTCCCATTCTCTGCTGTCCTGAGCTGACTCCCTGACAGAATGGGACTGGTTTTTGTCATTGCATTAATCACGGAGGTTTAGTTCCCCCCTTTACGTGCCCGTCTCTGGTTTGTGTTGTTTATGCAAACACATAAGGATACCCACTGTGCACTC
The DNA here is from genome assembly GCF_029448725.1 of Salvelinus fontinalis. NCBI lineage: Eukaryota > Metazoa > Chordata > Actinopteri > Salmoniformes > Salmonidae > Salvelinus > Salvelinus fontinalis. Next base: position 3,568,594 of record NC_074692.1, on the reverse strand, counting down.
CAAATACTGTAAATGTTAGCTCATAAAAAACACTCTAGAAATGTAACCCTGACATCATTCATGCCCTCTGATCAGTGTCATTTCAACGTGTTGGACAGTGGCTGTCTTTGTTAATGCCGTATACAGTCTGTAAAGATATGCTGTGTGTGTGTTTGTGTGCGTGCATGCGTGTGCATGTACGTGTGTATGTGCGTGCATATTTGCGTTTTTATGTGTGTGTGCGCGTGCCTGCGTGCGTTTTATGTGTGCACTTGTGGTCATGCTGTGCCTGTGTGTGTGTGTGTGTGTGTGTGTGTGTGTGTGTGTGTGTGTGTGTGTGTGTGTGTGTGTGTGCGTGTGCGTGTGTGTGTGTGTGTGCGTGTGCGTGTGTGTGGCAGGTGTCCGCAGACTGGGAGCGTGCGTCCCTGCGTCCGGGCAGTCAGCCCAGCAGTGTGTTTAAGCAGAGCCCTCAGAGTGGGACCTACACCACCGACGGAGGAGGCTTCACCAACGACAACCTAGTGGCCGACGAGGAGTCCCAGGAGTTTGACGACCTTATATTTGCCTTAAAGACTGGTAAGAATCACTTTGGCCGACGTCCTAAATGCCGCCCTATTCCCTGTAGTGCACTTTGTAGGTGATAGGGAGCAATTTAGGACACAGACTATCACTTATCCTGCAGACATATTATTCATCAGTCATCTACAGCCTATATGAAGCCAATAATTAGAGCCCAGAGTTTTTCCTAATCAGGTCATACGGTCAGAAGAAACTCTGTGTCCTACTCATCAACACCATAATGGTGTCGAGGGAGAAGTGGATACTGCGATGAGTCAGTATACATGCAAATCACATCTTATTCCATCTTAAAGTTAAATATATATATATTTAACTAGGCAAGTCAGTTAAGAACAAATTCTTATTTATTTACAATGACGGCCTACCGGGGAATAGTGGGTTAACTTCCTTGGTCAGGGGGCAGGACGACAGATTTTTACCTTGTCAGCTCGGGGATTCGATCCAGTTAGAGTTCCAATTTGTACTTGAGCATACATGTACCTGATCTGGAATATGGGGGACTGTCACGACTTCCGCCGAAGTCGGTTCCACTCCTTGTTCAGGCGGTGTTCGGCGGTCGACGTCACCGGTCTTCTAGCCATCGCCGATCCACCTTACATTTTCCATTTGTTTTGTCTTGTTTTCCCACACACCTGGTTTACATTCCCTCATTACTTGTCATGTATATAAACCTCTGTGTGTGGAATTGTTTGTTGTAAAGTGTATGTGCACTTCTGACTGTTTTTTGCGACGGGTTATTTTACCCGTATTTGGTTTGTTCTGGGTGCAGCTTGTTTTTTGCATTATTATAGTACTCCAGTTGTTACCCGTTTCTGCTCTCCTGCGCCTGACTTCCCTGCAGCCAGTTACGCACCGCTTACAGGGACTCACATATGGTTTTATAACCTTTGTGTGATTTGGTGTGCGCGCATTTGAACGTGTGCATGTGCATACGCATGGGTGTGTATGGAGGCCTGGAGTCGGTGTGTATGTGCGTGTACGCGAACGTGCGTTCGTTCGTGGGCCCATGGCAGCCATTACTGCTGGCCCTGCTCGGTCAGTCCTCAGCGAACCCTGTCTGTAGGAACCATTTTTCCTCAGCCATCAATGTTTACTGAGATATGGGGTCTGATATATCAACGCTCCCCACTCCCATTCTCAAATCACAGAGGAATCGATCTACGCTGCCTGAATAACAAGTGGCAGGGACCCAGCTGAAAACATGCCAAGGAGTGTTCAGGACTTTTGTTTTGTCTGTTTCTCTAGGAAATATAGGGCGCGCCCCAAATGGCACCCTATTCCCAATATGGTGCACTACTTTTGACACTACTTTTGACAAGAGCCCCATGGGCCCTGGTCAAAAGTAGTGCACATCGCATAGTGATGTCATGTTCTTTTGTAACCTTAAAGTGGACCAAGATGGCAGTGCTGTGAGAGTGTCATGTCATATTTGCTATTATTATTATTATTGTTATTGTCACAGCATAACATCCTCATACCGTTTAGATGTGATATGTCTCTTCACTGTACATAGCTACTACGTTCACTGTAGTTGGATTCTTTAGAGAGGACACGTGTTATTTCCATGAACCTTCTCTCACCCGTGAAGATTTCTGTTTATAGAAACACACCCCATGGGGGAGAGACGTGTCATGCGTCTTACCTTATTTCCCAGTCAGGCCTGATAACCAAGGTGTCCATATCATGGAAAGAACTCCATCTGGGCTTTGACCCCACCTCGTGGTGGCCCCGCCGGGCCCTTGATTGAGTGGCCTCTGAAGGGCCCCGTGCAACACAGAGGTTAATCTGGCATCTCAGTGCTAACCGGGCCCCTGGGCGAGGTCAGTGAATACACGCCAGTATCCACTCTCCGGGAAAACACATGTCTATCGCCGTGGCCGAACTCAATTAGAAGTCCCTGGCGGCAGCGGACTTGGAGTTAGTCAGAGGTGTTAATGAGAGTGGATTGGCTAGAGAGGGTAATGTTACCGTAAATACAAGCCTCGGGGAGAGGAGAGCGCTAACTCTTCTTCAGCCGTCTTTAACGTGTAGTGTGTGTGTGTTTGTGTACGATGTGTGTGCGCGCACGTGCGTGCCTGCGTGAGCTATAGTTGTTATGGAAGACGATTCAGCATTTCACTGGCCTTGCCTTGACTCCTCCATCGCTCAACTGTACACCCCGTCATTCAGCCGCAAGTTGAACACGCATACGAATGGGGCGGCATTCACGGCTCTCTTATTGTTACAACAACATCGGGGAAGACGAATTCTACAGGTGAACGAGATCGAAAAGCACAAAGGAACAATTATAACCACACATATCTGCTAAGTCTATTACCTGTATTACCTGGGGTTGTCGGGGGAATACCTGAAGCGCTGGTTGAACAAGATGTTTAATCCTAAATACATCCAAGACAAGGACTTGGAGAAAGAAAAGCTGTGGTAGAGCGTTTCTCCTGGCCGGTGTTGTAACCGTCCCCCTTACTGCCTCCCTCTTGGCGTGTATTGCTGACCTCTACCTCTCTACGTGGCCGGCCATATGTTGCCACACTCAACCTCCTTCAGATCTACCCTAGACCTCTCTCAGACGCAGGCAGAGGTCAGGGAGATAGAAGGGAAGTCTGGAATGAGGTTTTGCGTAATAGACCAGTCAGTCAGTCAGTCAAGTCAGTAGCAGCACACTCATTAGGCTCTTCACAGTCCGTTAGAGGGTGAATCGTTAACTTACCATCCCACTTGTTGTCCTTAAAGCTCTGCTTTTGCTGTACAGTCCCTTCGGAAAGTATTCAGACGCCTTGACTTTTCCACATTTTGTTACCTTACAAAAATAAATACATCTCAGCAATCTACACACAATACCCCATAATGACGAGGCCCAAACAGGTTTTTAGAAATTTTTGCATAATGTATTAAAAATCAAAAACAGAAATACCTTATTTGCAAGAGTATTCAGACCTTTTGCTATGAAACTCAAAAGTGAGCTGTTTCCATTGATCATCCTTGAGATGTTTCTACAACTTGATTGGAGTCCACCTGTGGTAAATTCAATTGATTGGACATGATTTGGAAAGGCACACCTGTCTATATAAGGTCCCACAGTTGACAGTGCATGTCAGAGCAAAAACCAAGCTATGAAGGAGTTGTCCGTAGAGCTCTGAGACAGGATTGTGTCGAGGCACAGATCTGGGGAAGAGAACCAAAATATTTCTGCAGCATTGAAGGTCCCCAAGAACACAGGGGCCTCCATCATTTTTAAATAGAAGAAGTTTGGAACCACCAAGACTCTTCCTAGAGCTGGCCACCCGGCCAAACTGAGCAATCAGGGGAGAAGGGCCTTGGTCAGGGAGGTGAGCAAGAACCCAATGGTCACTCTGACAGAGCTCAAGAGTTCTTCTGTGGAGATGGGAGAACCTTCTAGAAGGACAGCCATCTCTGCAGCCCTCCACCAATCAGGCCTTTATGGTAGAGTGGCCAGACGGAAGCCACTCCTCAGTAAAAAGCACATGACAGCCCGCTTGGAGTTTGCCAAAAGGCACCTAAAGATTCTCTGGTCTGATGAATCAAAGATTGAACTCTTTGGCCTGAATGCCAAGCGTCACGTCTGGAGGAAACCTGCCACCATCTCTATGGTGAAGGATGGTGGTGGCAGCATCATGCTGTGGCGATGTTTTTCAGGAGCAGGGACTGGGAGACTAGTCAGGATCGAGGGAAAGATGAACGGAGCAATGTACAGAGAGATCCTTGATGAAAACCTGCTCCAGAGCACTCAGGACCTCAGATTGGGGCGAAGGTTCATCTTCCTATAGGAAGATGAGTGGCCCAGCCAGAGCCTGGACTTGAACCCGATCGAACATCTCTGGTGAGACCTGAAAGCATCATACCAAAGAAGACTCAATGCTGTAATTGCTGCCAAAGGTGCTTCAACAAAGTTGAAGGCAGAACAGTTGAAACTGGCGCAGCAGCACGGCCAGGTGGACTGGGGACAGCAAGGAGTCATCATGCCAGGTAGTCCTGAGGCATGGTCCTAGGGCTCAGGTCCTCCGAGAGAGAGAGAGAGAGAGAGAGAAAGAAAGAGAGAAAGAGAGAATTAGAGATAGCATACTTAAATTCACACAGGACACCGGATAAGACAGGAGAAATACTCCAGATATAACAGACTGACCCTAGCCCCCCGACACATAAACTACCATAACTACTATAACAGAACATGGCCAAGATGTTCAAATGTTCATAAATGACCAGCATGGTCAAATAATAATAATCACAGTAGTTGTCGAGGGTGCAGCAAGTCAGCACCTCAGGAGTAAATGTCAGTTGGCTTTTCATAGCCGATCATTAAGAGTATCTCTACCGGTCCTGCTGTCTCTAGAGAGTTGAAAACAGCAGGTCTGGGACAGGTAGCACATCCGGTGAACAGGTCAGGGTTCCATAGCCGCAGGCAGAACAGTTGAAACTGGAGCAGCAGCACGGCCAAAAGTACTGAGTAAAGGGTCTGAATACTTATGTAAATAAGGTATTTCGGGTTTTGATTTTTAACACATTTGCAAAAAAAGTTTTTGCTTTGTCATTATGGGTTATTGTGTGTAGATTGAGATTTTTTTTTTTTTTTTTACAACATTTTAGAATAAGGCTTTAACGTGACAAAATGTGAAAAAATGGAAGGGGTTCTGAATTCTTCCCGAATGCACTGTAATTGACTGTCATCAAAAGTATTATTGAAATAACTGCGTAGGTAATCTAGAGGTCGTTCTGTTCTTTGGATTACATCACATTGTGTTCCTCCTAAATGTCACCCTATTATTCCCTTAAAGTGATGGTCCAGAACTTTTGTATAATTTCAGCCAGTAGTTTTGAAAGTGGTGCTCACGAGACAAAACAGGTCCCGTTTTTTTGTGTACTACATCAAATCAAATTTATTTATATAGCCCTTCTTACATCAGCTGATATCTCAAAGTGCTGTACAGAAACCCAGCCTAAAACCCCAAACAGCAAGCAATGCAGGTGTAGAAGCACGGTGGCTAGGAAAAACTCCCTAGAAAGGCCATAACCTAGGAAGAAACCTAAAGAGGAACCAGGCTATGAGGAGTGGCCAGTCCTCTTCTGGCTGTGCTGGATGGAGAGTATAACAGAACATAGCCAAGATGTTCAAATGTTCATAAATGACCAGCATGGTCAAATAATAATAATCACAGTAGTTGTCGAGGGTGCAACAGGTCAGCACCTCAGGAGTAAATGTCAGTTGGCTTTTCATAGCCGATCATTGAGAGTGTCTCTACCGCTCCTGCTGTCTCTAGAGAGTTGAAAACAGCAGATCTGGGACAGGTAGCACGTCCTGTGAACAGGTCAGTGTTCCATAGCTGCAGGCAGAACAGTTGAAACTGGAGCAGCAGCACGGCCAGGTGGACTGGGGACAGCTAGGAGTCATCATGCCAGGTAGTCATGAGGCATGGTCCTAGGGCTCAGGTCCTCCGAGAGAGAGAGAGAGAAAGAAAGAAAGAAAGAATTAGAGAATTAGAGAATTAGAGATAGCATACTTAAATTCACACAGGACACCGGATAACACAGGAGAAATACTCCAGATATAACAGACTGACCCTAGCCCCCCGACACATAAACTACTGCAGCATAAATACTGGAGGCTGAGACAGGAGGGGTCAGGAGACACTGTGGCCCCATCCGATGATACCCCCGGAATTTATATGATATGTTACGAATCCAATTCAAACGATATGTTACAAATTTGTTGTGCTTAACATCCTGGACTGCATCTTTAATAGTGTACTTCTTAGTGGGTCCTGGTCAAAAGTCGTGCACTAGGGAATAGGGTGCCATTTGATACACCCTATTGTTCATGCCTTTACCTTTGGGACCACTGGTCATGAACCACTCTCTTCTACCTGTCAATTTGGACACGTTGACTGTGGTTGAAGTGTATAGATAATGTTCAAATGTGATAAGTTACGTGCTGTTTTGGTTGTTGATTATCATTCTCACTCACCTTTCACTCAGAACACTACAGCAGTTGTTGATGTAGAAATGTTCTGTAGGCCTTTAACCACAAACAAAATTTGAGATTTTCTGTTAAGGAATCAGTAAGTTAACACTGAATGTCATGTATTAATGTCATGTATTATCATAGCTCCGGTCCACAGCGTAGTGCGCATTCTTCCACTACGCTCACCGTGCACTAAGCACTGGACCAGAGTTGATCATGATCAATAAGTGATGATTGACATGTGTGCTGTCTTTCTCTCCCTGTTAGGATCTGGCCTTAACCTGAGCGACAACGAGTCGATCCACGGGAGCCATGATGGTGGGAGTACGGCCCCATCCCAGATCGTTGAACTTAGACGTATTCCCATCGCCGACACACACCTTTAACCTCCCACGTTTTTATACCACAGAGAAAAACACAACAGTATTTTTATATTTCTACTGCCTTTGCACTAAAACATCCCGATTTTTTTTAATAGAAAAGTTGTAGTTTTTTCGTTAGCTGTTTCATATCATGAAACCCGGTGATGTTTTTATGTCTGTTTTTATATATGAATATGTAAATGTTTTACTAAATTAATTTGTGAAAGTCTTTGATGGTGTTTTTGAAGTGATTTTATCTCTCCTTGGAGGTAAACATTTTGTAAAGTTTTTAGGACACGAGCCAGCACCCTCAAACCTGCTGCTAAGGTTTGTGTAACATTGTTAATAAATAATTCAACAGCTATTTTACATTGGGCTGTCTTGATTCAATTTGTCTGCCTGTGATTGCGTTTGGAGCGGCTGGCAGCAGTCTATGGTCTGTCCACAGTTGGACATAAAGAGAGGAGAGCTTGTGTGCGAGCTGCGTAACGCAGGATGTGGAATTGCTGAGTCGCTGTTGGGTCAGACTAGAGGACACTGTGAATGCATGCAGTCTCCTGGGGGAATTTCACAAACTTGTTCTACACAGTCTGAGTAATCTGGTCCTGGGAGATCAGGTCTGAACATTTCTGCTTGGGTCTGCAAAAGCGCCGGGAGGTAGAAATATGGAGTATGGATGGGGAGTATGAAAGTTCATATTGAGCCTGGAGATTAAATCTAATGTCAAACCTGTAAATGTACTGCATGTACACGATCAGGATACTGAAGCATTTGTCAGACAATAGACTATTCATGGGTTACACGTTACATCACTTCAAAAGTTCTATGACAACTGACAAATCGGATAACAAATTCAATTATCCAAACTAAAATGTCAAATAAGGAGCCTGTTTCATCTGCAAAGTGAGAGCCAGCAGTGTGCGCATTTAACTAAGCAAGTCAGTCAAGAACTAATTCTTATTTACAATGACAGCCTACCCCAGACAATGTTGGGCCAATTGTGCACAGCCCTGTTGGACTCCCAATTAGTGCCAGATATGACACAGCCTTGATTTGAACCAGGGACTATAGTGACAGCTCTTGCACTGAGATGCAGTGCCTTAGACCGCTGCGCCACTCGGGAGCCCAATGAGTGTGTTCACTGTTCAGCTTGGAACTGTAAACTCAGTGGTTACTTGACGCTGACCCCTAACCTCTGACCTCAAAAATTGCTAGACTTGGTTAATGGATAGAATAGAAACTAGTTTTGGGGGGGCAAAGCTGAGAGCCAGAGGGAGAATTACTAACATAATATGAATGTAGTCAATTTTGATTATTTGACACTGAGAACAGCAGCTAATATGCTCTCCAGAGATGCCCTACTCCTTATTCATTTAGTTAATGAGCTTTCAGTTCCAGACAAACATTGGAAGGACTGTAGCCTGCCTGATATGATGCTACTACTACTGCTGCTATTACAGTACAGGAAAAACAAGCCATAACCAGTGACTAGTAGTTCAGGTCAGGAGCTCTAACGGAAATGCATTACAAAAGGGTTGTGGCGTCTAAACTCCCTCTATGCTGCTGAGGTAATTTATGTATGAAGGGCAACAGGGTTGGAGGCTCCACAGTCCACACATTGAAAGCTAAGACCTATTCATCTGCCACTCTGTTCATATTTGTAGGAAACAAAGAGGGTCCCTGGATGCGTCTCAACTGTGGGTAAGTGCTGGGTCTGGTTTCGCTGGCTTTCTTGGCAGACGTAACGGAGAATAGAGCACATTGGGATATTTTGTTTCTGCCTTATTCGAGCCTCACCTCCTGGTCTCACCCTGGCGGTTCCTTTACGCACCTAGTGGATACTTACAGTTGAAGTCGGAAGTTTACATACACCTTGGCCAAATACATTTAAACTCAGTTTTTCACAATTCCTGACACTTAATCCTAGTAAAAATGCACTGTTATAGGTCAGTTAGGATAACCACTTTATTTTAAGAATGTGCAATGTCAGAATAATAGTAGATAGAATTATTTCAGCTTTTATTTCTTTCATCAGATTTCCAGTGGGTCAAAAGTTTACATGCACTCAATTAGTATTTGGTAGCATTGCCTTTAAATTGTTTAACTTGGGTCAAACGTTTTGGGTAGCCTTCCATAAGCTTCCCACAATAAATTGGGTGAATTTTGGCACATTCCTCCTGACATAGCTGGTGTAACTGAATCAGGTTTGTAGGCCTCCTTGCTCGCACACGCTTTTTCAGTTCTGCCCACAAATGTTCTATAGGATTGAGGAAAGGACTTTGTGGTGGCCACTCCAATATCTTGACTTTGTTGTCCTTAAGCCATTTTGCCACAAGTTTGGAAGTATGCTTGGTCATTGTCCATTTGGAAAACCCAAGCTTCAACTTCCTGACTGATGTCTTGAGATGTTGCTTCAATATATCCACATAATTGTCCTACCTCATGATGCATTCTATTTTGTGAAGTGCACCAGTCCCTCCTGCAGCAAAGCACCCCCACAACATGATGCTGCCACCCCCGTGCTTCATGGTTGGGATGGTGTTCTTCGGCTTGCAAGCCTCCCTCTTTTTCCTCCAAACATAACGATGGTCATTATGGTCAAACAGTTATATTTTTGTTTCATCAGACCAGAGGATATTTCTACAAAAAGTGCGATCTTTGTTCCCATGTGCAGTTGCAAACCGTAGTCTGACTTTTTTTAACGGCGATTTTGGAGCAGTGGCTTCTTCCTTGCTGAGTGGCCTTTCAGGCTATGTCAATATAGGACTCGTTTTACTGTGGATATAGATATTGTTGTACCTGTTTCCTCTAGCATCTTCTCAATTTCCTTTGCTGTTGTTCTGGGATTGATTTGCACTTTGACACCAAAGTACGTTCATCTAATGGAGACAGAACGCATCTCCTTCCTGAGCGGTATGACGGCTGCGTGGTCCCATGGTGTTTATTTGTGTACAATTGTTTGTACAGGTGAACATGGTACCTTCAGGCATTTGGAAATTGCTCCCAAGGATGAACCAGACTTGTGGAGGTCTACAATTTTTGGGGGCTGATTTCTTTTGATTTTCCCGTGATGTCAAGCAAAGAGGCACTGAGTTTGAAGGCAGGCCTTGAAATACATCCACAGGTACACCTCCAAATGACTCAATGATGTCAATTAGCCTATCAGAAGCTTCTAAAGCCATGATGTAGTTTTCTGGAATTTTCCAAGCTGTTTAAAGGCACAGTCAACTTAGTGTATGTAAACTTCTTACCCACTGGAATTGTGATACAGTGAATTATAAGTTAAATAATCTGTCTGTAAACAATTGTTGAAAATATTACTTGTGTCATGCACAAAGTAGATGTCCTAACCGACTTGCCAAAAGTAAAGTTTGTTTACAAGAAATTTGTGGAGTGGTTGAAAAACAAGTTTTAACTTCTTATGGCTGGGGGCAGTATTGAGTAGCTTGGATGAAAAAGGTGCCCAGAGTAAACTGCCTGCTCCTCAGTCCCAGTTTCTAATATATGCATATTATTAGTATATTTGGATAGAAAACACTCTAAAACGGTTTGAATGATCTCTGTGAGTATAACAGAACTCATATGGCAGGCAAAAACCTGAGAAAAAATCCAACCAGGAAGTGGGAAATTTCAGGTTGGTAGATTTTCAACTCAGCCCCTATTGAAGATACAGTAGTATATTGGTCATGCTGCACTTCCTAATGCTTCCACTAGATGTCAACCGTCTTTAGAAATGTGTTTGAGGCTTCTACTGTAAAGGGGGGCTGAATGAGAGGGGATTGAGTCAGAGGTCTGGCAGAGTGCCAGGAGCCCGTTCCATTTGCTTTTTCTGAAGACAAAGGGATTCTCCGGTTAGAACATTATTGAAGATTTATGTTAAAAACATCCTAAAGATTGATTCTATACATCATTTGACATGTTTCTACGGACTGTAATGGAACTTTTTGAAATTTCGTCTGCAACTAGTGAACGCGCTTCGTGAGTTTTGATTTGTTTACCAAACGCGCTAACAAAAGTAGCTATTTGGACATAAATGATGGACATTATCGAACAAATCAAACATTTATTATGGAACTGGGATTCCTGGGATTGCCTTCTGATGAAGATCATCAAAGGTAAGTGAATATTTGTAATGTTATTTCTGACTTCTGTTGACTGCACATTATGGCGGATATCTTTTTGTCTTGATTGGGCTCTGAGCGCTGACCTCAGATTATTGCATGGTTTGCTTTTTCCGTAAAGATCTTTTGAAATCTGACACAGCGGTTGCATTAAGGAGAAGTGGATCTAAAATTCCATGTTTAACACTTGTATCTTTGATCAACGTTTATTCTGAGTATTTCTGGAAATTGATGTGGCTTTCTGCAAAATCACCGGATGTTTTTGGAACTACTGAACATAACGTGCCAATGTATACTGAGATTTTTTGATATAAATATGAACTTTACCAAACAAAACATACATGTATTGTGTAACATGAAGTCCTATGAGTGTCATCTGATGAAGATCATCAAAGGTTAGTGATTCATTTTATCTCTCTTTCTGCTTTTTGTGACTTGTGTCTTTGGCTGGGAAAATGGCTGTGTTTTTCTGTGATTTGGCGGGGACCTAACATAATCGTTTGTGGTGCTTTCGCTGTAAAGCCTTTTTGAAATCGGACACTGGTGGGATTAACCACAAGATTACCTTTAAAATTGTTTAAGATACTTGTATGTTTGAGGAATTTTAATTATGAGATTTCTGATGTTTGAATTTGGCGCCCTGCACTTTCACTGGCTGTTGTCATAGGATCGCAGCCATATTAATGACTCCAACCTAATGTAATCTGTAACTTCATGATATGACGCCCTGAGGAAAACAAATGGCGTATCTATAATGGAGGGTGGTGTCACGTTCCTGACCTTATTTTCCTTTGTTTTGTCTTTGTTTAGTATGGTCAGGGCGTGAGTTGGGGTGGGCATTCTATGCTATGTGTTTCTATGTTGGGTTCCTTTTCAATTAGCCTGATATGGTTCTCAATCAGGGGCAGGTGTTTTACGTTTCCTCTGATTGAGAACCATTTTAAGGTAGGCTGTTCTCACTGTTTGTTTGTGGGTGATTGTTCCTGTGTCAGTGTTTGTGCCACACGGGACTGTTTTCATTCGTTCGTTTGTTCACGTCGTTTATTTGTTTTGTATTTTGTCAAGTGTGTTTTTTCGTCTTCGTTGCTTTATTAAAAGATATGTATTCAACCCACGCTGCGTTTTGGTCCGATCCATGCTCCTCTTCAGACGAGGAGGAGGACGAGCGTTACAGGTGGAGAAGTATTGAAGCCACTCTTACTCCGTACTAAGAGCAACCTTGATTTTGTGTGATGAGTTGTCTACTGGCAGAGATGCTGATGGCACCCCAAATCTTGTCCTGAAATGTCTGTTACTGTATTCAAACACTAAACAGGCTACATTTAGTTGACAAAAAGCTTTTACTGTATCTTGTAACTCAGCAGTAAGCTAGGCTTTCTCCCATTTACACTGTCCACACCACACCAGCTCATCCTCAGCTTGTACAGGACTCATTTCAGCAGAACTGAACAATAAAATTACGCAACATGAAACAATTTCAAAGATTGAACTGAGTTACAGTTCATATTCAGGAATCAGTCAATTGAAATAAATGAATTAGGCCCTAATCTATGGATTTCACATGAATATACAGATCTGTTGATCACAGATGCCTTAAAAAAAAGGTAGGGGCATGGATCAGAAAACCAGTCAATATCTGGTGTGACCACCATTTGCCTCATGCAGCACGACGCATGTCATTCGCATAGAGTTGATCAGGTTGTTGATTGAGGCCTGTGAAATGTTGTCTCACTGCTCTTCAATGGATGTGCGAAGTTGCTTTATATTGGTAGTAGCTGGAACATGCTGTCGTACACGTTGGTCCAGAGCATCCCAAACATGCTCAATGGGTGACATGTCTAGTGTGTATGCAGGCCATGGAAGGATTGGGATATTTTCAACTTCAAGGAATTGTGTCCAGATCCTTGCGACATGGGGCCATGCGTTATCATGCACAAAAGTTGAGAGGGCTCTTTTATTTCAGCTCATGAAAGATGTGACGGACCCCAAAACTTTACATGTTACGTTTATATTTTTGTTCAGCATACTTTGATGTGATGAGATGAGAAGGTTGGGATGTTGTTTTGTCTCTTAAATTATGCAGCCCTTGTAGTGAAACAATCTGTCCAACATAAGGTTTCAGATCAACTTTGCCCTTTTAATCTTTCAAAAGCCAATGTTTGCTCTCTCCCTCTTGAGGAAGTAACCCGGGTAACAATCCGAACTCTTTTGATGAAACGCTTCAGCATTTAAACGTGCAGTATTTATATTGCGTTTGGGTGACATACTGTAGTTGTTATCACTCTGTGGCCTGGTGTAATTTATGCAGGGGGTCCTACCACAGATTTGACTGTTTGTGGTCTGTGGGTCCTGGCCGGTGTCCAGTAGCGTAGCACAGCCACCGGCGAACACTTGTCATCAGCCACTTAGGTCAGGAGTTATGAGGGGAGCTGCAGCAGAAATAGACCTTTGGACTCTTTCCATTCTCAAAAAGTCCTTTGCTGTGTGGAAATGTGTTTACCATTGGCTCTGAGAAGGCTCATCTGATATGGCTGTGAGTGAATGAGGCACATGGGTTTAGGGAAATGTATAGTTTGTATCCTGCATTTAGAAGGAATGTTTTTATGAGGTTAATGTATTGTCTCAAGTGTAAACAAGTTTGAAACGACAGGCTGTAAGGGCAATGGGACACTTCATGTCCCAGGTCTTGAGTGTGACAGGCCTATAACTCAGATCTCTCCTCCAATGTCTAGCGCCTGGTGCCTGGTGACTCATCCTATCTCCCAGTCACCAGCCCTCCTCTCAGTGATTCAGCACTTTCCCACCAGAACACTTTTTTTTTTCTCTGAGAAGAATCCCCTGTTCTTTTCTAAGCCTGTGCTCCCTTTTTCACAAAATGCACACACAAATATACAGGAGCCATGTGCACAGCCTCAGGCTTGATTTATAAACAACACACAGTGGATTTATAATAATTCTGTTCTGGTTTCTTTTAACTGAAACAAGCACCACTATTCTATACCAGACAGTTACCGTATATACACTGAACAAACATATAACGAAGTGTTGGTCTCATGTTTCATAAGCTGAAATAAAAGATCCCATAAATGTTCCATATGCAAAAAAAAAGCGTATTACTCTCAAATGTTGTGCACAAATTTGTTTACATTCCTGTTAGTGAGCATTTCTCCTTTGCCAAGATAATCCATCCACCTGACAGGTGTGGCAGAACAAGAAGCTGATTAAACAGCATGATCATTACACAAGTGCGCCTTGTGCCGGGGACAATTAAAGGGCCACTTGAAAATGTATAGTTTTGTCACACACCACAATGCCACAGATGTCTCAAGTTTTGAGGGGACCGTGCAATTGGCATGCTGACTGCAGGAATGTTCACCAGAGCTGTTGCCAGATAATTTAATATTAATTTCTCTACCATAAGCCGCCTCCAACGCCTAACTGGCCTCACAACCGTAGACCACATGTATGGCATCGTGTGGGAGAGCAGTTTGCTGATGTCAACGTAGAACAGATTGCCCGATGGGGGCGGTGGGGATATGGTATGGGCAGGCATAAGTTACGGACTACGAACACAATTGCATTTTATCAGGATCGACATGTACGACCGCGTGTTCCAATTCGCACCAATATCCAGCAACTTCGCACAGAAGAGGAGTGGGACAACAGTTTACAGGCCACAATCAACAGCCTGATCAAATCTATGTGAAGGAGATGTGTCACGCTGCATGAGGCAAATGGTGGTCACACCAGATATTGACTGGTTTTCTGATCCACACCTCTACCTTTTTTTAAGGCGTCTGTGACCAACAGATGCATATCTGTATTCCCAGTCATGTGAAAAACATAGATTAGGGCCTAATTCATTTATTTCAATAGATGGATTTCCTTATATGAACTGTAAATAGTCAAATCTATGAAATGGTTGCCTGTTGCATTTATATTTTTGTTCAGTATAAGTTCACAATGCATACCAGGTGAATAGGATTGTAAAATGTATTACCAACGTTTCAATATTTGTTAATTAAATTGCTTTTGAGTTCACTTGACTCGATGGATGGATCATGTTATGACAATGTCTTTACATGGTTGATTTTTTCCTCTTTGTTTGGCTGGGACGGTATCGTATGAAATTTGATCATGTCAGCCTTTCACCATTTTGTATCGCCTTTCCTTTCTCCATGTCTTTTTCAGCACCGCACCTTCAAGATAGATATCTATTCAGCCCCGTTAGCATTCTTCAAGACACCCGTGTTTGAATGTGCGGGCATGGGCTATTCAGGGCTTTTTGTGTGAACACACACCGCCTCTCATTCGTCACAATAGTGTGACCTGGTTTCAAATAATGTGTCTGAAAACACTCTTTGTCAACCACGTTGATGTGACCAGACAAGACATTAGAAGGTCATGGATTCTACTGTCATTAAGATAACTCATAAAGGACTTGATGTTTTTCTATACCACAATTAATGCCCGGTCTTTGAAGACGTTCATACCCTAGAAATGATTGATTACATGGCAGTGAATTGACTATGAGCTAAATAGGTTAATAGTTTACACAGTTAGAAAGTAATGTATATGGTTCTGTAGGCTATTTGGCATGTGTGAGCTTGTGCAAAACGTTTTTCCCTTAACTCACAATAACTCCTGTGTTACTACTCTACATAGGCATTGGCATAAGTCAATTCCTTAACAAATCCCCTCCTGCTGATGTTTGTTGAACAGCCAATGGCTTGTTCAGGGTCATTTGCAGTTCGTGGATGATCTTCTGACGCAAGAGATGGAGAGCAAGGTTTAGCATCCATCACTTGATTAAATGAACCGGAATCTAAAGACGAAACATGTACAGTGTTACCGTACTTCTTAATCCTTTCACAATGCCATTGAGGATTCTATTGCCACTGCCTGCACCTGACTTCTGAGGTTAACAGGTCATTCACGTCAGTTGACGTGAAAATAAATGTTATATCATATCGAAACGCTACAGGAAACCCTATAGAGGCATGGATGTTCAGTTGCCAAGGCACGTGTCACGGTAGAGCTAATCCAGTGCGGACCAGAGCTAATTTCATAGTATCTTGATGACAATACAACCAGCATATACTGTGGAATCAGGCTCTTTCAGAGAAATTATTGGGATAAGCACTTAAGTTTACGACATGCTCTGCTCTTAAGAAAGTAGTCTGCAAAACGTCTGTGATTTGTGCTTCTGTAAAGCCCGTGTGACCCGGCGTATTACAAACGGGCCCTTTGACAGCTAAAGGATCCCTGTGTCTCGGGAACATCTTTCTCAGAAAAGGGACCCCAAAGCAAAATTCGCTGGGGCCACAGAGTCCGTGCTGTGTGAATTTATGTCAACTTAGAGCTTTTACAACCCCACTGTGATGGGAAGGGACCGGCGCAGGATGAGAACCCACAGGTTGGTCAGAGATGAGTGGCTCTCTAAGTCTGCAACGTGCCTGTGTGTCTGCTCTCCCTGGGTGATTGATGTGTTCTGAAAGCAAGCAGGGCCTCATTAAGGCTATACGATCACAGGCTGTACTACCAAAGTATTCCTTACCGCACAGTCACATGCCAATGGCTTTGAAATCTGTTGAAAGAGCAGGTTGGAGGGGCGGTGGAGGATGTGAGGGGGAAGCATTAGTCAAAATGCATGTCAAAATGAAGAGCATACAAATGTGAAAGGACTGTGCTGTGTAGAGTACTTGTCACGTTCGTCGTAACATTGAAGAGAGGAGGACCAAGGCGCAGCGTGAAATGAATACATATTTAATTAACGAAGACGAAGAACACTTGACAAACTATACAAAACAACAAACGACCGTGAAGCTATATAACAAATAGTGCTGACACTAAACACTACACATAGACAATAACCCACGAAATACCCAATGAATATGGCTGCCTAAATATGGTTCCCAATCAGAGACAATGATCAACAGCTGTCTCTAATTGAGAACCAATCTAGGCAGCCATAGACATACAAACACCTAGACTAGACACTGCCCCATAAACATACAAAAAACCCTAGACAATACAAAACACATACATCCCCCATGTCACACCTTGACCTAACTAAAATAATAAAGAAAACAAAGATAACTAAGGACAGGGCGTGACAGTACTGTTCTATCACGATGTCCCGTACACTGACATCATCACTAGAATCTTCTCTTTTGCATGTCGTCTAGTTCTGGTCCTGGGGTCGATCTCATGGGCCCTGAAGGACTCTGGTTGTCACAGTGATCCACTAGGTCCTATTAACTAGATACCAGGTCAGCCAAGTCAACATAGTCATGCCCAGAATGGTGGGGGGGGGGGGGTAGTAATAGGAATGTTGGTCATAATGGGAGGGCGAGGATGGCTGAGCAGCAGAGGGATCTCAGTGAGCACTGGAAGACGAGGGTAGTCCAGCGAGGGTTTTCAGAGGAGAGGCTATGGAACAGGGGGGGGGGGGGGGGCTGCTATCCAGTGCTTACAAAGAGAGGGGGGTGCAGTATTGGAAGGGGTAGGTTTGATAGCAGGTTGGATGAGGAGAGAATAAAACAGGTGATAGAGGATAGGATATAGATCAGGCTATGATGTAACGATTCTCTAGCTCTTCCTCCTCCTCGGACGAGGAGAGGAGAGAGGGATCAGAAGACCAATGTGCAGCGTGGTAGTTATAGGACATAATGAATTTATTGAACACAAGACAAAAAATGAACTATACTTGATACTTAACAAAATAACAAAACGAATATAGACTGACCTGAACGTAAGAACTTACATGTAACGAAGAACGCACAAACAGGAAAAACAGAATACACAAAAGAACGACCGTACAAACAAACCGAGACAGTCCCGTGTGGCGCAACAAACACAGACACAGGAGACAACCACCCACAACAAACAATGTGAAAACACCTACCTTAATATGGCTCTCAATCAGAGGAAATGAAAACCACCTGCCTCTAATTGAGAGCCATATCAGGTCACCCTTAAACCAACATAGAAACACATAACATAGACTACCCACCCAAACTCACGCCCTGACCGTCAAACATACAAAATAACAGAAAACCGGTCAGGAACGTGACATATGATTAGATGGTTCAGTACATGCATCTGCATTTTTATGAGGTGTGTAATGGCCAATGTATTTACAGTCAGACAATAACATACAGTATGTATTCAGGGGTAGCCTATAGGTCCTGTAGAATAAGTGTAATGTTTGACCCACTTTTTATTGAACTAAATAAGACCGGCCAGTGAAGAGGCCATTGAGGAGAGGACTAAATAACTTCTTTGACTTAAAATGAATTGAACACGTTTTGTAGACCGGAGGCTATCTAAGGTCAGGGTAAAGTGATAGCTAAAAACAAACATGCTTTTAAGATAAATGAGTACCACCTGAGCAGATCGAATTTCCTGAGTGGCCAGACAGTTGACCCAGTTTTTATATCAAACCACTGACACCTCAGTCTGATAACGTGACCCTTTGGCACTTTCCGTACCAACCCCGATGTCAAAGGGCTTTTTGTTTGACATGCCTTGGTGAGGGCCAAAACGCACAGACGCCCGTGAACGTCTTGAGCCATGTTGAAACACAACCCTCTCCAACATTGGCCTAATTGGAGGGGGTGGGGGGGGGGGTCGGAATCTAGCCGAAGTCACTGGAACATATGACGTGCGAACCCTACCGTCTGGTTGGCAGAAACCCACAGCGGTCTGTGACAGGGGACTGGTTAACCCTTCCTCACCACAGGAAGCCAGGGTCCTGCACGGACAGCTTGGATTTTACGTTGAACCCGTCCGCGGGCTGGGAATAGATACTAGTTTTGGCGGGCCTACGGTATGAGTTGTATTGCTATAGCTGTTGACCTTAGCTCTTCGCCTGAAGCGGTTCAACTTACTACTACCACACATGGCTCAGTCTATAAGCAGCTGTGTTTAATCCAGCACTGCTTTAGGTTATGAGGAATCATAATGAATAGATATTTTCAATGTGGCAGTACAGTATATGCATGTCTCACTGCTATCATAGAGGACTGAACTGGCTTTACCCCTGGCCCTCTTGTATAATTGTATACTGCTCGTGTGTGCGTGCGTGCGTGTGTGTGTGCGTGCGTGTGTGGGTGTGTGTGCAGTCGCAAAGTAGCAGATGACATGCAGGGCCCTGATAAAGTATTCCAGCCCCGACAGCTATCTGTGCCAAGGAGAACACTGAGTCACAAAGTGGCCTCTAAGCGTGGTCATCAAACCGGTCTCAACCAGTTTGGTTTATCATTCGCCACTTCTGCTGCCCGCGACAAGGAGAGACACGCCTTAAGGAACAGAGCTATTGATACGGAGGAGGAGAGACCCTGAGCAGACTGCACTGGGTTTGCATCACCCTGGTCCACTGTAAATAGGTGAGTGCTTGCAGGGCCATCTCAGAGAGGGGCACTGGGACAGACAGGGATGGGGACAGGGGCTGAATATCTTTCACATATCTAGTTTGCTGCTTGGTTGGACTTCGATGTAGAGTTAGTATAGCCTTTCCTCTGGGTGAAAGGAACAGACAGTAGTGGTTTGCATGATAGTGGGAAAAAATCAGCAGTGACCACAGTGAGAGGCCATGTGCAACAGGATGTGACACATCAAAGAGCCACGGTCACAATGACTCCCCTGTGTGCCAGACACAACCGGTCTTAGCCGGATTAGATCCAGCGGCTGCAACTGTCTCAGAAACCGGTCCAGTCAAGTTTTTTTCTGCAGGTCGGCCCACAACATTTCTTTTAAACACAAAAAGCATATCCCATCTCGGGCCTTAGGGTGGGTTGTTGACTGAGAACAAAGAAGCCAATGTGAAGTTAACAAGGAGAAGTAACATGAAATACGGAGTTAGAGGCCTCCTGACATAAGAGCTGCAATGCCAGGCTCCTGAGAGTCACCTAAATGTTTTAAGGAGTGCACACAATCACATCCAGGTCATACTATAGACAAGTTTAGTGCAGTTTATCCAGGGTAACGGTGCTGGTTTGCATAATCAGTCTCAAACACTCTGCCTTATTATTGAGTTTGCATATCAGGTCAATATTGGGCATCCTTAACTGCCTGTTGAGAAATAAAGTGTTACGCAGTGAACGTAACCCTGCTTCTCCAATAACAATCCAGCTAACAACGAAAGAGCCCATAACTTTAGAGAATGTTCCAGTGATATCCAAGGACTGTTTCCAAGAAACAATTTCCCTTCATTTCAGAACTTCAGAACTTACCCAGAACGTGGTTACCATGTTCTCAGAATATTCAATGTTAATTAAGGTTCTCGACATGTTTCATTGGCATGCTGAAAGAATATTCCAGTGTCCAGTTTTCTGAGGGTGAGGAGAATTGTCCATCAATGTGACACCAAACATACGCAGAACATGATTGCCATGTTCTCTGAATAGAAGTTATTCATGTTCTAGTCCCATTTCTTGGGACGTGGCTAGAACGTTAATGTGTTCAAGTAGGTTTATGTCTGGAGGTGTTTGTCTAGTTCCCGGCATCCCTAAAGACATTTTGTTTCATTACACATCACTGCTTGTTACTGTTGCTCAGCTTGACTTGAGCACCACAGAAGTCTTTACCAGGAAGTGTTTTATTTTTTATTTTTTTATTTTTATTTTTTTATCCCCTTTTCTCCCCAATTTTCGTGGTATCCAATCGCTAGTAATTACTATCTTGTCTCATCGCTACAACTCCCGTACGGGCTCGGGAGAGACGAAGGTCGAAAGTCATGCGTCCTCCGAAGCACAACCCAACCAAGCCGCACTGCTTCTTTAACACAGCGCGCCTCCAACCCGGAAGCCAGCCGCACCAATGTGTCGGAGGAAACACCGTGCACCTGGCCCCCTTGGTTAGCACGCACTGCGCCCAGCCCGCCACAGGAGTCGCTGGAGCGCGATGAGATTAGGAAATCCCTACCGGCCAAACCCTCCCTTACCCGGACGACGCTAGCCCAATTGTGCGTCGCCCCACGGACCTCCCGGTCGCGGCCGGCTGCGACAGAGCCTGGGGGCGAACCCAGAGACTCTGGTGGCGCAGTTAGCACTGCGATGCAGTGCTCTAGACCACTGCGCCACCCGGGAGGCCCAGGAAGTGTTTTCTATGCTAATGTGACCTTTTTATACTCTACATACTTCTTAGGTCAAACTGTTTGTAACGCACCACCAGTAGTGACATTGCAGCAGCGGTGGAAAAAGAAAGGGAACAGCTACCCTACTGGTGGCATCGCTGTTTCCACATCATTTCAATGAAATGACTTTGAACCAACTTGGGATAGACTGAATTAATGTCTTTGCCCAGTGGGACATGCTTTAGCTTTGAGACAGTTAGCCGTTAGCTATCTGGCTATTCTGATGATGTCTGAGATCCAGAAAAAGGCGTTTATGGCTCGGGTCCAAGCCAATAGCCTAAGATCAGTCGCCTTAACATATGGTTATTTGAAAGCTGTCTCAGCATTGACTTAGGTTCTTGTTATTGTCTCCGCAAGCAATCACACACTGACCTGCAGGATTGCTGCAGTAAATCTGAAATGAATCACGAAAGGCCTCAAAGCTCAGCTAGAAACGTGGCAGAGGAAATG
Organism: Salvelinus fontinalis; assembly: GCF_029448725.1. Classification (NCBI taxonomy): domain Eukaryota; kingdom Metazoa; phylum Chordata; class Actinopteri; order Salmoniformes; family Salmonidae; genus Salvelinus; species Salvelinus fontinalis. The sequence goes on along the minus strand of NC_074692.1, from coordinate 3,546,991 downwards.
CTCAAATAACCGGGACATAAAAGTTTAGGGTAGGCTTGAGAAAACCAGATTTTGCAGTGACCTACTTCTAGTAGTCCACTAGGCCCTCCCATCATGCTGGCTCTGAGGACCAGTATGGTGTCCAGTTGTACTCTCTATGACATATTCACATTCTGAACAGAATAGGTGTAGGTTTCAACTGGATTGTTCTGCTTTGGCGCTGCTGCATTAGAACGAATGGCCTTGAAATTGATTTCAAAGTCCCACCCTGCCTCTTGAAAAATTACATCATCTTTTTCAGGGAAATCCTCCCCTCAAGAGTGTAATTAAGACAAGGGCGAGTCCCAAATGGAAAAATATTTCTTACTTTTGATCAGGGCCATAGGACTCTGGTTAAACGTAGTGCACTATATAAGGCATTGCGTGCTTTTTGGGACACCATTTACACCAGACACCAGGCCAGCCATTATTAAAAAACCTGCTCTATATAAACCAGAAAACGTGTTCAAGTATATTACACATACTATAACGTGCATCAATCCATGTATTATCCATATACAGTTCTTGACACAGCAAATAGTTTCACACATCATCACCCATCTGATTAACTGTGTTAAGTAAATGGGTAGGATGAGAAACTCTTTTCTCAGAATCCCCAGTACAGTCATTCACAGTTCACCCGTCCACATTACCCTGAGTGCACTCAGTCAGTAGCGTGAAACGTGGTCTGGACTGGCACATGGACAGATTGAAGGTGTCTGGAGAGGATTGCAATGGTATGTGTAATACATTCCTCACAAGCAACTCAGCAAGCGATGATGTTGAGCAAGCCTGCCAAAGTCTTTTGTCTTTCTATTGTGGTCTCCTGAAACTGGCTGCCAAAAACTGAGTCAGATGAGAGGCTTTTTTTATTTGGCACCTCGTCCCAGTGATCACAGTGAGTCACGGAACTGGAGTAAACTGGACTGCCCTTGACCCAAAGTGACTCTAAATTTCACTTCTCACTGTGTGGGGGATGGATAAGGACCATAGGAGAAAGAGAGACAGATGGGTTCACAGATGGACAAATGTTACGTTCCCCAGTTTCTGTGTTGCTGTGGGTTTGTATGTGTGTGTATTTCAGGAAATGGCTTCCTGGAATCCTAAAGCAGCTGATTCGTCGGCCCCATCGCTGATTGGAGCTCTGACCCCTCTGTCTCGTCAGGGATACAGCTGTCTCTTCATTACCAACTCCTCCAGCTTGATAAAAGCCAGTGTTCCTTCGTCGGGGAAGAGAGCTTGTTTTATGTCCTGTGTTGATTGTTGTGGTGGTCAGTAAAAGTTTTGTGGATACTATTTCGTAGCCGCTCATTCGAAGGTATGTGTATGGCAATAGGACTTAGTGTTTTTGGATATTGAAATTGTTAAGGTCAGGTAAGAAGTGGGAAGGCAGGTAAGATATGAGAGGGGACTCAGTAACTGTTACTTTTACTTGCTTTGGTTCCGTCCAGATCCTTTCCCCCACATTACTGTGTTAAGGAATAATACATTCCCTGTAAATGGTATTTTTCTCTGCCTCTGTCGTCCTTCCCCGCACCTACGATCACACACTTTTTTCACTCCACGGGGAGTTGAGATGCAGCAGGGTGTTGCGTTCCATCCTCCAAGAGACGAACGTAACAACAAAGACATGTATTACATAGAGGGGGGCCCTGAGAGAGAGAGAGAGAATTAGAGGCTAAACTCTGGTCTCAATGCAATGGCGCACCATGGAGCTTCTGTCAGGAGACAGACTAGAGTTCCCCAGCCACATCATAATTCACACAAGCACAAACGACTTGACAGCCCAGCAGGAAAGGGTGGCCACAGCGCTTAAGGAAGTGATTGAAAAAGCTTCTTCCTCATTATGTAGTCATCTCCACCCTGCTACCACGAAAATACATTCATCCTGCCACCATACAGCGGGTGAATGAAAGAATTTCCCAGGACTGTGCCTCAAAACCTAACGTCTACCTGGCCCACCACCCCACCCTGGACTTGAACTGCCTCTACAACCAGTCACACCTATACAAGGCAACAGTCCCCACCTTTGCCAGGACCCTGAAGGACATCAGCCTCAACTGGAGCCCCAGCACCTCACACAGGAGAAACAGAGAAATGGACACCTCGCCAGCACCAGCGAGAAAACCTCCCAGAGGACCTGCACCAAGTGGATGCACACCAAGAGTACCTACACCCAGACCACAGCTCCACCAGCCACATCCCCACCCCAACCAGTCGACCCCCCCCCCCCCCCCACAAGCCCTAGCCACACCCTATATAGCCCCCCCTAGATCAGGCATATGCCCCTTCTGCCCCCCCCCATGTCCCCCACCCCTCCCACACATATGGCCAGGGTGTGAGCAGAGCAACAGGCCCAACCCCCACTAATACACCTGCACAAGCCCCATCCTGCGACCTAAGAGGCATCATATACCAGATGTTCAGCATCCTCTGCACATACCTAATGGTTCGGGCCTAAACCACACAAATAACAACACTGGACACTATGGAACTCAAAGCTTTTACTATCTCATCTTTGTATTTACAAGGTCTGAGGTCATCTACCTCTTGACATTGTCATCCTACAAAAAACATGGTAACTGATTGTCCTCTAGGTTACAGAGAGCCTGTAGTCCCATCCACCAAACTACCAGGTGTGAAACAGGGAAGAGACTCAGGGGTATGCTAATTTGGTATAGAGCAGACCTAAACCCTATCTACTCAATTAATCAAAACAGGAACATTTTACATTTGGTTAGAAACAAGTCAGGAAATAATCTCAACAGGTGAAAAAGTTCCTCCTGTGTGCTACCTATATCCCCTCACTAGTATCCCCATACTTTAATTAAGACAGTTTCTCAATCCTAGAGTGGGAGATCAATAACTTCCATCTCTTGGCAGCAGTACTGTTGACTACTTTACGACCGACCTAAACCCAAAGTCTCTCAGAGCGTTCGCAGTCAGCCCACTGACACCCCAATCAGATCACAGCAGTCACAGCCTACCTGAACAGAGCAATCATGAGGCATCAATGGCGAACAAACGGCCTACTATTAAGAAATGCTATAGATTGAAGGAGGGTAGTGTAGAAACCCAACAGAAAACAATTAGCCAACAACAAATTCAATCCCTTTTAGACAACTTCCTGGACAAAACGTTTCACTGCAATAGTGATGGTGTAAACCTGGCGGTAGAAGGCCTAAACAGTATACCTCTCAACTTCCCTATCAAATCTAAACGTTTCAACATTTCAACCTGAAAAAAATGTACAACAATGAAAAATGAAGAAAGCAAAAACTTAAGAAAGAAATCGAGGAACCTAATCCAACCAAAAACACAGAGACTCAGAAAACCGCAGCCTACGCCTTCACTATGGTGAAACACTAAAACAGTACAGAAATGCACGAAGGAAAAAAAGAAAGAACAGCACATCAGAAATCAGCTCAATGTGATTGAAGAATCGACAGAACCGAACCACTTCTGGGGAAATTGGAACACACTAAACAAACAACAACATGAAGAGCTATCTATCCAACATGGAGATGTATGGATAACTTCTCCGTTGATTCTGGCTCCATAACAACAAGCTAGAACAAACAGAAAAAACCTATACATGATCAATTAAAAATCTTAGAGTCTGCTGTTAAAGACTTCCAGAACCCACTGGATTCTCCAATTACATTGAATGAACTACAGGACAAAATACAAACCCTTCAACCCAAAAAGGCCTGTGGTATTTATGGTATCCTAAATGCAATAATAAAATATTCAGACCACAAATTCCAATTGGCTATACTTAAACTCTTTAACATCATCCTCAACTCTGGCATCTTCTCCAGGACTTGGAACCAAGGACTGATCACCCCGATCCACAAAATTGGAGACAAATTCGACCCCAATAAATACCATGGGATATGTGTCAACAGCAACCTTGGGGAAATCCTCTGCACTAAGATTAAGAAAAGCTTTGACTATGTATAGACTCAGTGAGCATGGCCTTGCTGTCGAGAGAGGCCACCATATGCAGACCTGGCTCTCAAGAGAAGCTGCACTTCCTAACCTCCTGCCAAATGTATGACCATATTAGAGACACATATTTCCCTCAGATTAAAACAAATCCAATGTTGACAAACTCCCATATCTATTATGTGAAATACCACAGTGCTACAACAGAAGCAAGATTTGTGACCTGTTGCCACAAGAAAAGTGCTGCAAATAGAGACAACATTTCCTAGCAAAATGTTAAAAATATAAAACCATTAGAGAGTGTCATTTCCCCAAATTTGAAACCCTTGTTAAAGGTTTCCTGCACATGTCCTTGTGTGTGTGTGTGTGTGTGTGTGTGTGTGTGTGTGTGTGTGTGTGTGTGTGTGTGTGTGTGTGTGTGTGTGTTGGGTTAGGGGACGTGTACATGTGTGAGTATGCAGAGGGGTGGAGCTGTAAGGGTGTGTGTGGCCAAGCCTCTTGCTGGTCATTGGCTTGGCTGAACCAGCTAAAGTAATTTGGTACACCCCTCCAAAGGAGATTTCATGAGTCAGGGCTGAATCATTGCACAGAAGAGAGAGGGAGGGGAAACATGATATTTAACTAGGCAAGTCAGTTAAGCGTAAATTCTTATTTACAGTGACAGCCTACACCGGCCAAACCTGAAACAATTGCACACCACCCTATGGGACTCCCAATCACGGCAAGTGATTGGGCCTAGATTTGAACCAGGGTGTCATTAGTGACACCTCTAGCATTGAGATTCAGTGCCTTAGACCGCTGCGCCACTCGGGAGCCCGATAAGAGAGCAAAGGAGGGAAAGAGGGGTACAGAATAGAGAGAGGCTTAAGAGAGAAAGTAAAAGGCAGGGCTGTGAGAAGAAAGACAGAAAGAAGGTGAGAGAGTGGGAGTCAGTGGCTTCAGTACAGCAATGCTGGCAGTCAAAACTCCCATGTCTCTCTCCCTAACTCACCCTGTCTCTCTCCCTAACTCCCTAGAGAGTGGGAGTCAGTGGCTTCAGTACAGCAATGCTGGCAGTCAAAACTCCCATGTCTCTCTCCCTAACTCACCCTTTTTCTCTACATGAGGTAGCTCTCACTTGTTTCACAGTGTGACAGCAAGAGCCCAGGAGCCTGGCAAGTACAGCCAAGTACAAGAAGAGCTGCAGTTTGCCCCAATTTTCTCTGCCTCCCTATCTTTTTCTCCCCTATTGACTCAATTATAGAACAAGGGAATACAGAAAATGGAAGTACCATGCTCGCTGTTAGGATTCGACATATGGGCAAGAAGAGAGTTTTTTTTTTAAATACAAAAAAATGGTGTGCATAAATCATATTCCCACCTCAAGCTTCTGGAGATAAACATTTAACTGAAACAGTTGTATCACATTGGCTTTTTGAGTTTGAAGACATCTCACATCCGATCACCATCTCAAACACAAATGTTATTTAGGATTCTGATCCCCTGGTGGCTTTCATCAAATTGTAATTTAACCAAAACCAAGGTTGTTGCTAAGAGATTATAGGAAACACAAGCCACAGACTTACATAGTAGGCACAGTCCTGGGAGGGTGTTGTGCATCACAATTAGGGCAAGATATTATGAATGTATTAGTATATTCATGTGAGCAGTTTGCTTATGATGTATTTATACATTTATTTTGATGTGGCATGACTTGGATGTTTTCCTATTGTGGCTCTGACCCATCTGTTTAGTAAGGTGATATGGTGAGTACCCTAATTATTTTTAGTGCAACGAGTTTATGATCAATCGTGCTGATTCCCAGAAACAAGTGTGTCCTTTGTTGTTTCTTTCAGGCATGTACTTGCCTATTGTTCCCAGGCCATTCAGTACAGAGACAAAGAGCAGGTAATGTATGGGCCCTTTATGATCAGCTGATAAGCTCTGGTACCACACTTAGGAGTGTTTGCCTTTCGCTAAGGTCATTCCGTTTCAGTCTCTCCACAGTGCCTCAATGAAACCCCACCTAGAGGAATTGTCAAACACCATGGCCAGTGGACACAGTCCTCCACAAGGCTTTTTAGCTTTTGCATGTCGCCAGCATTAATGCTAGCCTAGTCCCCAGATCTGTTTGGTCAACTCCATTGTCATTGCCTACTCCGTTGTCAAGTTGGTGAGAGAGCAGAAACAGACTGGCACCCAGGCTACATTAATGCAACTTGAAGGGACTGTGATGATTGGGGTTCAGCTGGGGTTTCAGATGTATTAGCTGGTTAAGCGACCAAACAATGCCTGCACAACTTTGAAATTGTCTCTCTGGTTCCATCAGCCTTTATTCAGGATGTCAACAGGCAGTGTCCCTGTCCTATTTCGGGCGAGGCCAGTGAGCTGTTTTTACCGCCCCATAAAGGTTGCTAAATGCCTGGCAGAGCAGGGGAGATTTATGGCGGTGTGTGTACAAACTGAGAGCAAATGGCAGGAGAAAATATGGCCGATACACACCCTTAGTCTTTGGTCCATCTATCCCGCAGCTTTTAAGGCGGTGCTGTGCTATAGACAGGGATTGATTTGAATGGGTTTGTTATTGAGGGTTTTACTGAGCAGTGTACATAAAATATGCCTTTCCTGACTCATTCCTGGGCCGAGGAAATCTAAAAAGTCATAATTATCAGCGTGTGGGAATAGTGTGCCGTGCCCCATTTGCAGTGGGTGACCTGATGGGGCCACCCTGCTATTTTAGACTGTGTCAGCTCTTCTAAGACGGTGTTGTACAGGGATCTGGATCAGAGATGTGGAGGCATGTGGTAGTGGTCTCCGTACACAGCACCCTGACCCCGACCGAGAGCTTGTTCAAGTTCACGCTGCGCAAGTGGTGTTCAACACCAGATACCAGATTGTCATACACAGATGCATTTACGAATGCCTTATTTTATGTGCTGCTAGCCAACAGAGAATGATGAGATAGAAAAGTAACTGATGGCTAGACGGACTGTACAGGCACTAGCATGGAGAGCGCTGCGGTGTGCCATGAATCTCCAGTGGGACAGAGAGAGGGAATTGGTTAGTGGTCCACGTGAGGCCTTGCTTTGGCTGAGCATCTGCCACACGCTCTCAGACCCATAAAGCAGGCGTGCTAGTGCTTTCCTTTCAGCATATGTGCTGTTCGTGCTACTATTTCACAGGCTGCAATCAGATAGAAGGGGGGGGCGGGGTCTTTGTGACTAAGGGAGAAAAACATTTGTGCTGCCGAATGCTTGTGCGGTGCGGTGGGGCGAGGAGAGAGAAATGGGGGGGATGTTCTCGTCTGGGACTGGCAGGCACCTGCTGCACCTGCTGTTTTGCTGTACTCAGCCACGGGTGGGGGTGGTAGGGGGGGGGGGGGTTGTGGTTCGTTGTGACTCAGGAGAAACTGATCGGGTGGAGAGGGCTCGAGCCTAGAGGGGAGGCTGGGCACTGAGTCAGCCATGTCTAAAAAAGGAAGCTCACTCCCCCGGAGGGAGGAAGTTAAAAAAAGAAGTGAAGTACTCCCCAGTCTCCCTACCCTAGACTCTTTGAGCAGTCGTCAGTATTAAGTGACACCATGCTAACATTTGGGGCCTAATGAAAGCACAGCATGAGCAACTTACTGCCTGCCCAGTGTAATCGTTTGTGTGTCGTCCATCCCAAAATGCACAGATTTGAAACAGAGCAACGTATCACACTCAAAATTACAAGGAAGGTAGTAGACACAGGCAACGCATTCCTTGGCACAGCTTTTACCTTTACTCCCAAAGGCCTTCACAGGGAACTATTTTTGAAAGGTTGATTCCAAGATTGTTATTTGTTTTAGTCACAATGGTATGCCACCTGCAAGAAACACTCCCGAGAAATCTCTATGTTACGGTGCAAATCCTCATTAACCTAACAACCATAGTACAGTTAAGGTAAACCGCAATGTCTCCCTCTACCCGGATCAGAATAGACTTGACCCACCGTGGAGAAGCTAGGGTACGCTAAAACATGAGTTGGGCAGACTGAAAGGGTACAGCGTGTTGCACCACATATTCCCACATACAGCAGCTATGTCAGCTTCGTGTCACACTGACAGTGACTTTGTGTTGCTCTCTTAACCAACATCAGAGAGTGCTGGTTCTGCCTGTTAATAACTCGCTCTGTTCGACTCCGTTATGTTGAAGAACACATCACTCTACCTAGGAAGAGTTGTTTCTGAGACATCAGAAGTCCTCAATGGACCTGCAGAGTGTGTGGAACACATCTGCTCTGGAAGGAATGTTACAAGAGAAACCCTTCAGAGAAGGTATCGCACAAGGTGCAAAGTAAGGGGAGGCATCTGTCCAAAATGCAATCTGTTCAAGTCAAAAATGAATTCTGGGCGACTTTTAATGGTGGCCTCCCATTAGGGATATTTAATCAGGCCTGACAAAGCCTTTTGTTTACCTCCAAGCCATCCTGCGCCCGCCACTGGCAACCCACACGTATAATCCCTGCCTGCAAAACTACTGAAATTAACACACGGCTAATCCACTAACAACAAACGTCATACCATATTAATCTCTGCTACATTATAGTGTGTGTGTGTGTGTGTGTGTGTGTGTGTGTGTGTGTGTGTGTGTGTGTGTGTGTGTGTGTGTGTGTGTGTGTGTGTGTGTGTGTGTGTGTGTGTGTGTGTGTGTGTGTGTGTGTGTGTGCGTGTGCGTGTGTGTGCGCGTTTGTGTGCATGCACATATACGTGTGAAAGTCTGAGGGCATGATTACGAAACTACAGACAGGAATGGAGAAATTGTTGTTAGAGCTGTTATGTAAAGGAACATCATGACAGTTGTTGTAGTGAGTTGTCACAGTGAACCAAGGAGGAGAAAATATTTACTAAATGCATTTCAGACTGGAACAATTTGATAAACTAAACCAGATATTCAGAGAAACTATTCTGCATCGTCCCTTTTTCAGGACCCTGTCTTTCAAAGATAATTTGTAAAAATCCCAAAAACTTCACAGATCTTCATTGTAAAGGGTTTAAACACTGTTTCCCATGCTTGTTCAATGAACCATAAACAGTGAATGAACATGCACCTGTGGAATGGTGTTAAGACACTGTCACACCCTGACCTTAGAGAGCCTTTTTTATGTCTCTTTTTGGTTTGGTCAGGGTGTGATTTGGGTGGGCATTCTATGTCCTTTATTTCTATGATTTGTGTTTCTATGTTTTGGCCGGGTATGGTTCTCAATCAGGGACAGCTGTCTATCGTTGTCTCTGATTGGGAATCATACTTACCCTTATAGTGGCACTATAGCCCTTGGAAGCTTCACGGTCGTTTCTTTTGTTTCTTGTTTTGTTGGCGACATTCTAAAATAAAAGGAAATGTACGCTTACCACGCTGCACTTTGGTCCACTTCCTTCGACGGCCGTGACAGACACTTACAGCTTACAGACGGTAGGCAATTATGGTCACAGTTATGAAAATTTAGGACACTAAAGAGGCCTTTCTACTGACTCTGAAAAACACCAAAAGAAAGATGCCCAGGGTCCCTGCTCATCTGCGTGAACGTGCCTTAGGCATGCTTCAATGAGGCATGAGGACTGCAGATGTGGCCAGGGCAATAAATTGCAATGTTCATACTCTGAGACGCCTAAGACAGCGCTACAGGGAGACAGGACAGACAGCTGATCGTCCTCGCAGCGGCAGACCACGTGTAACAACACCTGCACAGGATTGGTACATCCGAACCAATCCTGTGGTACATGTAGGCCTGTTGTAAGGCAGGTCCTCACCAGAGATCACTTGGGCCTATGGGCACAAACCCTCCGTCGCTGGACCAGACAGGACTGACTTGACCCTCCAGAATGACAATGCCACCAGCCATACTGATCGTTCTGTGCGTGATTTTCCCTAAGACAGGAATGTCAGTGTTCTGCCATGGCCAGCGAAGAGCCCGGATCTCAATCCCATTGAGCACGTCTGGGACCTGTTGGATCGGAGGGTGAGGGCTAGGGCCGTTGCCCCCAGAAATGTCCGGGAACTTGCAGGTACCTTGGTGGAAGAGTGGGGTAACATCTCACAGCAAGAACTGGCAAATCTGGTGCAGTCCATGAGGAGGAGATGCACTGCAGTACTTATTGCAGCTGGTGGCCACACCAGATACGGACTGTTACTTTTGATTTTTACCCCCACTTTGTTCAGGGACACATTATTCCATTTCTGTTAGTCACAAGTTTGTGGAACTTGTTAAGTTTATGTCTCGGTTGTTGAATCTTATGTTCATACAAATATTTACACATGTTCAATTTGCTGAAAATAAATGCAGTTGACAGTGAGAAGACAGTTTCTCAGAGTTTATCTCAGTTGTCACTTAGTAAGATCAGTAGGCTATGCACTATGCCTTCCTCCACTAGGCTCAGCCAGGTCTCATAGACAATACGTAACATCGTAAATGTAAATCCGGGACACTCAAATTAATATGATATGTTAAGTTTGGTATGGTTACATAAAACAGATGGTTACTTAAGGCAAAACCGAAAGTTGGGTGGACGGATGGATGTATAACATGAATGTCTAGCAACCCAAAGGTTGTGAGTTCAAATCTCATTATGGGAAACTTTAGAATTTTAGCTAATTGGCAAGATAAGTACTTACACATGTTTTGCTACTTTGCAACTTCTTAGCATGTTAGCTAACCCGTCCCCGTCCCCTAACCTTAACCCTTTAGCTAACCCTTCCCCTAACCCTTTAGTCATCCCTTCCCCTAACCCTTTAACCTAACTCCTAAACTTAACCCCAACCTTAACCCTAACCCCTAACCCTAAACCCTGGCCTAGCTAACGTTAGCCAGGTAGCTAGACTTCTTAACAAATCATACATTCAGCAAATTCATAACATATATTACGTTTTGCAATTTCATAACATTTCATATGAATTGTAATTCGTATCATATCATACGAAATGGGTGATGGACATCCACAGATTAATACATACCATACAAAACATAACATATCATAAAAGTCGTAGCTCAGATTTACGTAGAGACTAATACGAAACGCTCTGAGACCAGCTTGCTGGGCTTGCACAGTTTTATGCTTGCCTTTGAGCTTGTTCTTTTTTCTTTGGAGGGGGGGGGGGGGCAGTGAGGTGCAAACACACACAACCCTAATACTATGCCTATTGCCTGTGTTAGTGAGAAGGGACTTGAACTTGTACTGCTTTGGCAGTGGTGCCGACAGGTCTATATGTGTGAAGGAATGCTGAACATGCTGGTCTTGACTGTAGAGTATAGCGCCCCAGCATGGGTACGTGGCTTTGTGACTCGGGCTATCAGGTTCCCCCATAGCACACATAGGCTCAGTGTGGTCAGGGCAGGCATCAGCAGGTGTCCATTTCTCCGCTTGCAGCTGTCACCTCTTCCTTAATGTGTTTTTCTCACGCATTGCCATGGTGACAGGTGTTGATGATGTGGCAGCAGAGGAGCAGTGTCTCACCAAGGTACAACACTGTTTCAGTGTTTGACTGTTTTCCTGCGCCTGTTCTTCCTCAATGCCTACGCCACATCAAAGCTGACATGGTGCACTAGGCTTCTGCTCTTTCTCCTGTCCTACGCCGGTCGGTTCGCTTCAGCATATTGCATCGCGAAGGTAAACAACTTGTCCTTCGCAAGGTTGTTGAAAATCCCTTGCAGAGTACTTGTCACAAGTGACGTCTGTTGTAATAATCGCACTCTTTGTGACTTGGCAGAGAGAGTCAAAGGGCTTCAAACTGGAATGAGCCAGTCTTCTCTTTGTTGTGGAAGCTGATGAAGAGCTCTTACTCTCTAAAAGGTTCGGGAACATTCTGGCCTCGCTGTCTAACAAACAAAACGGAGCAGAAAAACATCTGTATTTATGTCAGATATGAATAGCAGACTGCTAGCCTGGTTTTCGAAGGAGAGTGTTTGAGCTGAGGTGTGTGCAGTACGGCTGGCGGAAATGAACAGCTCGGCTAAAATGCATCTAAGCACAATGATTCCTTGTAATAGACTCTGTATGCCAGCAGTCTTCTAACAAGGAGAGACTTGATCAGACTGGATTTATCCGTCGTGACTAGGGGCATGTGACCTAAGCAGGAAAAACTCCTGGCCCGTGTCATAATGTTAAACAGAAAGGAAAACGCTGCTGCTCATGATGCTAGGTTTCGACCCTGAGTTCTTCATCAGGCATCCAAATCCTTGTCATAATGTTGCCTTCTGGTCCCTATGCTCCCAGTCCATCAGGCTCTGAGACGCTATATTGTGCAAGCAATGTATTTGATGGAAGAAATACTTGGGGGAATTTGATTTTATAAAGCACTTTGTGTTCTCTCTAGGTCGGCAACAAAAATGTGGTCACTCGATGTTCCCTATCATAGATGAGGCCCTTTTAACTTTGAGTTTTCAATAGGGACATGCCGCTGGGTATTGGAGTAATATGATGTTAAGGGTTGGATTCAATCCCTGTCGCGGAGGTATCGCAGAAGATCCGCGTTAGAGCTCTATTCAAATTTAAAGGCAACGTTCCCATGTTCGCGGAGACTGTATTCACGGAAAAAGCTGCATATGTCGGCTCAATCAGAAATGACCTTTAGGCCCAATAGGCCTGATGACAGACGACTGAGGCCAATAGGTCAAGGCTCAAGGCTCAAGACGAAACGACCATTTGACAGTGACCTTTACTATTAACTTTAGAGGGAGCAGCATGCTAGAATCACAATGACGACATCATTTCACTAGAAAACAGGATTAAAAAGAACAAAGTGAGCATGGGAACTGTAACCTCGTGGCCGACTGCCCATTAAAATCATAACAAAACCTCTTGCCAATGTTAACTTTTAACTTAACCTTCGACTGTGACACACTTTCAACAATAGTGTTGACTTTTCCTTCTGAAACGTAATTCACTTCGTTACGTCTCAGCTGGCTGAAACGGGAGACGCCAATAGACGTAAAAGTCATTTACAAAGTAAGCAAATACAGAGAGAGACATGTAAAACCCAGACTTTGAAAACTGGTCATTGAAACCAAATCAGTAGTGACCAGTCCGTAGGGTAAGAGGAGTCAACTTTGTTGTTGGTTTTTGCTCTGTTCTGTTGAGCATTCCCATAAGGGCAGACAGGCACTTAAGATATTCAGACAGTCTTTGTTGAAGAATTTACCTCGAATAACTATTGTGAATGGTCATTTTCTCCAAGCAACCACATTTTTTTAAACTTAATTTAATGGCTTCATTATCCTCTAATGCCAGACAATTCAGTATCATATTAATTTGTATTGTGCTTCTATTATGGCAACTAAGCTATTAGACTTTATTCACCATCTTAACACTTATCTCTCCATGTGGGCTGCAGACGTCCGTATGAGAATTGGCTGACATTTTGGGGGGATTATACAGCCAATTCAAGTAAGAAATTCAATACCTTCCTTGCCTGCATTTGCGTGAGCTTTTATCACCTTAATTGTTCTATTGGCTAAACATTACATTCGCAAGTGCTGTAGATCAAGTTTCACACTATAAAACCGCTATATAGCAACACCTGGGGAGGGGAATGCTGGTAACCTGATCCCACATCTGTTTGTCATGTCAACTCGTTGTTCTATGATTTGGGACCAGGCTAGAATGCTGGGGCCAGTGGGTTCTTCACTCTGGTTGTATGCAGAAATGTATATGTGCATCTAACTGTGGTTATGTCACAGTGATGATGAGGCAGCTAAGTCTCTCCCATCAAGGCCTTGGACGTGCCTGGTCACAGGTCTCTATGGGCTGACTGACTGACTGGAGCAGTGGTTGCGGTGTCTGGATTAGCCTGTGAGAGGAAACAGCTGAGGCCTGCGTAGCGTCAGCACTAGCTAATCAGCGTGCTGCTCCCCCCAATAATCCCACCCTCCTTTATCCCTGTTCCAGGGGTCAGCCAGGCACAAAGGGCCAGACCCACAAGTGTCAAAGAGACCAGGCCAGGGGGAGTGGGGCCCGGGGGGGTGGGGGGGGGGGGGGGGGGGGGGGGGGGGGGGGACACACAAAGGGACACAAAAGTGCTAGGTCAAAGCTGAGCAGGCCGCTGACTCATCATGGAAAAGAAATGTGCGTGGAACGATTACCTGGCACTTCTATGACAGTGATGCGTCAAATATGGTTAGCATCCATACTTTGAAGAGCAGAAAATCATTTGAAATGTTCTGCTGGAGGCCAGATTTATGTGCAGCTGGGTGTAATAAAAAATACTGCCATAATCAGTTAACTTGACTCAGGCTCGAGTAGAGCCAATAGCCTTGCTTGAGTATAGTGCATTTTTCATTTCTCAGAATGTTCCCATCATTGTGGGTAATATTCTACACTCCTTTTCTTGCTTTGTAATCAATTATTACAAAACATAGCTGACGTAACGCAATGGATTGTCTACGTATTACACTGATCGTTTTGTTACCTCACAGGTCATGTATCTCTCGCCCATGCCAACCATGAAGGCATTTCAAACACAACTTCAAATTGAAAATACTAAGAAATTGATCAAAACTTGCATTGTTTCTTCTGAACTATTACAAAATAAATGTATCGATTTGTCTTTCTTCATTTTGCGCAGTGCAAGGCACTTTGAATGAAATGAACAATGTGTACAGTTAGTTAGTACATTGTCTATTGGAATAGAAACAACCCTCCATTGTATTTCATCTTATGGCCATCCTTTGATATCAATGCCTGATTGGAAGAAATCATGTTCAAAGCCCAATACAACCCAGTTTGTTCTGATCGAACATGGTCAGCGACAACCAGGTGAATCTCAACCTAACGTCGTATCCCCTTGATGAGGAAAGTTAGTAATGGTTCAGCATTCAGTGTGAATCAATATACTGTATCCTCCGTGGCATTGTACAGTGCCTTCAGAAAGTATTCACACCCATTGACTTTTTGTTGTGTTGCAGCCTGAATTTAAAATTGATTACATTTTGAGTTTGTCCTGAATACAAAAGCATTTGTTGTAAATCCAACAGAACACATCACAGAGTATCACTCTTCATATTTTCAAACATGGCGGTGACTACATCATGTTATGGTTATGATTGTCATCGGCAAGGACTAGGGAGTTTTTGGGGTATAGAGCTAAGCACAGGCAAAATCCTAGAGGAAATCCTGGTTCAGTCTGCTTTCAGTGGGAGACAAATTCACCTTTCAGCAGGACAATAACCTAAAACACAAAGCCAAATACACACTGGAGTACCTTACAGATACAACATTGGATGTTCCTGAGTGGCCTAGATACAGTTTTGACTTAAATCGGCTTGACAATTTAAGAAAATACTTGAAAATGACTGTCTAGCAATGATCAACAACCAACTTGACAGAGCTTTAAGAAGTTTAAAAAGAATGATGTGCAAATATTGTACAATCCAGGTGTGCAAAGCTCTTAAAAGACATACCCAGAAAGACTCACAGCTGTAATCGCTGCCAAACTGTATACTTACACTACTGTTCAAAAGTTTGGGGTCACTTAGAAATGTCCTTGTTTTTGACAGAAAAGCACATTTTTTGTCCATTAAATAACATCAAATTGATCAGAAACACAGTGTAGACATTGTTAATGTTGTAAATGACTATTGTAGCTGGAAACGGCAGTTTTATTATTGAATATCTACATAGGCGTACAGAGGCCCATTATCAGCAACCATCACTCCTGTGTTCCAATGGCACGTTGTGTTAGGTAATCCAAATGTATCATTTTAAAAGGCTAATTGATCATTAGAAAACCCTTTTGCAATTATGATAGCACAGCTGAAAACTGTTGTCCTGATTAAAAACTTCTTATGGCTGAGATCCCGCTAACGGGATCAATATGACAACAGCCAGTGAAAGTGCAGGGCGCCAAATTCAAAACAACTGAAATCCCATAATTAAAATTCCTCAAACATACAAGTATTTCACACCATTTTAAAGATACACTTCTTGTTAATCTCACCACAGTGTCCGATTTCAAATAGGCTTTACGGCGAAAGCACCACAAACGATTATGTTAGGTCAGAGCCAAGTCACAGAAAAACACAGCCATTTTTCCAGCCAAAGAGAGGAGTCACAAAAATCAGAAATAGAGATAGAATTAATTACTAAACTTTGATGATCTTCATCAGATGACACTCATAGGACTTCATGTTACACAATACATATATGTTTTGTTCGGTAAAGTTCATATGCAATAATCTGAGTACGGCGCTCAGGGCCCAAACAAGCCAAAAAGATATCCGCCATATTGTGCAGCAACAGAAGTCAGAAATAACATTAGAAATATTCACGTACCATTGATGATCTTCATCAGAATGCACTCCCAGGAATCCCAGTTCCACAATAAATGTTTGTTTTGTTCGATAATGTCCATCATTTCTGTCCAAATAGCTCCTTTTCTTAGCCCGTTTGGTAAACAAATCCAAACTCACGAAGCGCGTTCACTAGGAGCAGACGAAAAGTCAAAAAGTTCCGTTACAGTCCGTAGAAACATGTCAAACGAAGTACAGAATCAATCTTTAGGATGTTTTTAACATAAATCTTCGATAATGTTCCAACCGGAGAATTCCTTTGTCTTCAGAAATGCAATGGAACTCAAGCTAACTCTCACATGAATGCACATGGTCAGCTCGTGTCACTCTGGGAGAGACCTTACTCAATCCCCTCTCATTCGGCCCCCCTTCACAGTAGAAGCATCAAACAAGGTTCTAAGGATTGTTGACATCTAGTGGAAGCCTTAGGAAGTGCAACATGACCAATATCCTACTGTATCTTCAATAGGGAATGAGTTGAAAAACAACAAACCTCAGATTTCCCACTTCCTGGTTGGATTTTTTCTCAGGTTTTTGCCTGCCATTTGAGTTCTGTTATACTCACAGACATCATTCAAACAGTTTTAGAAACTTCAGAGTGTTTTCTATCCAAATATACTAATAATATGCATATATTAGCCACTGGGACTGAGTAGCAGGCAGTTTACTATGGGCACCTCTGGGCACCTTATTCATCCAAGCTACTCAATACTGCCCCCAGCCATAAGAAGTTAAAGAAGCCATACAACTGGCCTTCTTTAGACTAGTTGAGTATCGATTTGATTACAGGCTCAAAATGGCCAGAAACAAATAACTTTATTTTGAAACTCGTCAGTCTATTCTTGTTCTGAGAAACGAAGGCTATTGCATGCGAGAAATTGCTAAGAAACTGAAGATCTCGTACAATGCTGTGTACTACTCCCTTCACAGAACAGCGCAAACTGTCTCTAACCAGAATAGAAAGGGAGGCCCCGGTGCACAACTGAGCAAGAGGACAGTTACATTAGAGTGTCTAGTTTGAGAAACACACGCCTCACAAGTCCTCAACTGGCAGTTTCATTAAATAGTACCCGCAAAACACCAGTCTCAAAGTCAACAGTGAAGAGGCGACTCCGGGATGCTGTCCTTCTTACTCTTTTCTTTTTATTGGCCAGTCTGAGATATGGCTTTTTCTTTGCAACTCCGCCTAGAAGACCAGCATCCCGGAGTCACCTCTACACTGTTGACGTTGAGACTGGTGTTTTGTGGGTACTATTTAATGAAACCGTCAGTTGAGGACTTGTGAGGTGTCTGTCTCTCAAACTAGACACTCGAATGTACCTGTCCTTTTGCTCAGTTGTGCACCGGGGCCTCCCACTCCTCTTTCTTTTCTGTTCTGTGAAGGGAGCAGTACACAGCGTTGTATGAGATCTTCAGTTTCTTGGCAATTTCTCACATGGAATAGCCTTCATTTCTCAGAACAAGAATAGACTGATGAGTTTCAGAAGAAAGTTATTTGTTTCTGGCCATTTTGAGCCTGTAATCGAACCCACAAATGCTGCTGCTCCAGATACTCAACTAGTCTAAAGAAGGCCAGTTGTATTGCTTCTTTAATCAGAACAACAGTTTTCAGCTGTGCAAACATAATTGCAAAAAGGGTTTTCTAATGATCAATTAGCCTTTTAAAATGATAAACTTGGATTAGCTAACACAACGCGCCTTTGGAACACAAGAGTGATGGTTGCTGATAATGGGCCTCTGTACGCCTATGTAGATATTCCATTAAAAAATCAGCAGTTTCCAGTTATAATAGTCATTCACAACATTAACAATGTCTACACTGTGTTTCTGATCATTTTGATGTTATTTTAATGGACGAAAAATTTGCTTTTCTTTCAAAAACAAGGAAATATCCACTGTAAATTACCCCAAACTTTTGAACAGTAGTGTATGTAAATTAGATATTTCTGTATTTCCTTTTCAGGAAATGTGCAAAAATTTCTAAAACATGTTTTCACTTTGTCGTTATAGGGTATTTATTGTGTGTCAATGGTGAGAATTTTTGGGAGATTTACTCCAATTTGAATTCAGGCTAGAACACAACAAAACGTGGAATAAGTCAAGGGGTTTGAATACTTTCTGAAGGCACTGTCTGTTCTTCTGTATTTCCATGCTGCTGTAGCCGTGTTGGGTGTCAGCGGCTGTTCCTGGAGAGGGGGGTCACCGTGACTTTTCAGTCATATTGTACCTGTCCAATTTCTGTACTCAACCCACTGTGAGTGACCTATGACCTTCACATAGGTCATGACCCCTGGAGCTCCCTGAGAGGAAAGGTCATTGAGTAACTGGAGTCAGTGTCCCTGGTGTCTGTGTGTCCAGCACCTCAGACATCAGCTTTGGCATGACCCCTGAACCCTAATACCCTGCTAGAAGAACACATCCATGGTCTCTCTAGAAGATACAGCCCACGTCAACATTTCACATCCCTATAAGTAAACACATTGTATTAGACTAGAGTAAAGCCGGGATTCAATCCAAGGCACATAAAGCCACGCTTCGAATTTGACTTGTAAAGGTAATTTACACTTGCGGCATTTACAGTGAATGCGAACATCAAGAAAAATGCCATTAAAAGGCGCCTTGTCAGCTGTTCAGCTCTATAACGTGGAGATAAGTTGGGTGGATATAAACTTCTGTTTTGGGTTGGGAGGCCTTACAACAAGCTCACTTTTACAGTAACATACACAACTTTGACCAAGACAAGTAAAACCATGTACATGTGGATGTAACGGTCATGCCTGTATTGGCATTCCTTACTTAGTTTTGATTGTTTATAGCTACTTGCTTGTCATTTCTTTCTAGGAAACCACTACCAAGGGCTCTATTCAATCCGTAGCGCTGAACAGCGATTGAAATTTAAAGGCAATGTTCCCGCATTGGCAGAGACTGCATTCACGGTTGCATATGTCGGCTCAATCGGAAATTGCCTTTACATTTCAAATTGCGCTATAGCGCTGAACTTCAACATACGGATGGAATCGAGCCCCAAGTCTTGTGTCAGGCTCACACTATAAGATTGGAATAGTGGATCCAGTGTAATGATGTCTGTTTTTAGGAACAACCAGCAGAGGCGCTGTTGCACTAGTTATGGAAGCTTGGGCTGCGTGTGTAGTGACCAAGTTAGTGATGCCTTGCTTTCTTTCAAAATGTGGGACTGCTGTACCGATATTGATATTAATTTAGTCAGGCTCAACCAACCATAGACTATATAAAGATGAAGATCTTTATATAGTCTATGGTTGGATGAGCCTAACTAAATTGATTTCAGATAACTTACCTGATCTAAGTTATCAGATTTTTTAAAACCCATGCTGAAAGTTTCATTAGGTTTCATCAAGAAGAAATTACTGGTTCCCACAACAATGTACATTTTTAACAAAAGTTTATTAAACTCAAAAGAAATACTAAGACAGAAGGTTACAATCATTCAGGACATTCATACAATATCTATATATGATCGTGATTAAGAAACTATAAAAAGACAAAAAGGACTAATTTGAACATACAAATAGTGAATGAAACTAATTCAAATGAGTAATATTGCACTTTGTTTCTAAAACACTTCAGATGCACTCTCCCATTTCTAACGTTTTGATTCCTCACTTTAGTTAGTCAGGAATTTAGCTTTTAAAAACTGGACTACACTGAGGCCCGAACAATGGACTATAGAATTGACCAACCTGAAACAGATTTAAGCTTATTCATTTGTATTTTAGCTTGATACATATTCCCCAAGATAAAAATCTAAACAAAAAAACAAACAAAAGTGATTTTATCTTAGAATAGCGGTCTATTCCATTTGTAAGCTAATTCGTTCTCAGTGGGAAGGGAGGGTTGCTGATCCACAGCTGTTCCCTGAAGCTGATAGGTGAGTAGAAATGGGGTTGTCTGACTGGATAACTACCGTAACCATCAATGCCCAAGTACATAAACTAGCCCAGTCATCACTAAACACATTCAGAAAAAACACACAGAGGCTTGTCCAGGGATCATCATTTAAAAAATAAAATAATAATTTCTTTAAAAGGAAAAAAAAATTATTCCCTTTTTGTCCCTTTGAAAAGCATGAAAGGACTGCATAATCACACATACAAAGAAAAGAAAATAGCTAAAAGAGTAAGGTTGTAAATTATATTGACACTTGATAACAAAGCATCATAATTATGTCAGTTCTGTGTCAAGGCCACTAAGATAAGATCACTTTAATTTGTAGTTTGTCTGTCACTGTAAGCAGTATTCTTATAGTTGCTAGCTAGATCTAAACAGAGCACACACACACATACAAACTTGTCAACTAATTATAACTGTAAACTTTCAAAAAACGTCTTAGAAGATGAAATAATGCATTTATGTCCAACACAACACTGTTTGACTAAATGTCTCATCAGGAAATGATGTGGATCCCCAACTCTTCACAGACCTTCACTGTCAATGCAATTTTAAAAATGTTGTCCTTATCAAAAAGTGCCTCATGTTTAAGACGATGCCAAATCTCCACTATTACTGGTCTAGGTGTTGAATGAGTTTGAAAACCAATGTATTACTCATTTCAACCTACCACTACTTGTTCTGCCCAGTTTGAGTGGAGCTTTAGCAACGTCCAATTCTTCCCCAGCATTTAGCCGGGCTGGGTTTGCGTCTGCCCCGTTATTTGAAGCAGATCAAACCATGTAGTCTTACTTTTTTAAATGATATATAATTCTAGCATTTCAGGCTTCACTGGTCTGGAAAATAAAACAATTGGTGAATGAAGTCGGCAAGTGCAGCGATGGCAAAAAGGGGAATGTCGTTCATTTTGGAAAGCAGCATCGCTGCTCTGTGTGTATGTCTCTTCTCTCTTGTTATGGTAATATACTTTTTCATATATTTTTTTAAGAAATTCTCCTTTCGCTATTTCAAACAGTACAATTAAAACAAAACTATTTTTTTTCAACCGTTTGGCGAGTGAGAAGATCACCTGAGACAGTGCTTTTTTTAGGCAGTATTGTACGCCTCTGTGCTATGAGTAGAGGGGCTGCAGACACAGAGTGTGCGAATTCTGATATGTCCCACTCTTTCCATCTCACACACACACACACAATTCTGTGTTTCATGCTATACTTGAATGGCAAGCTCTAGCCTGCGGCTCCTCTACACCAGAACAAGCACAACATAAACACGAAGCAAACAATGCTTGGCATGAAAAGGCATTCTAAGTTTGGAACTAATTCAAAAGGACAGAACATAGTACAGAACCAGAAAAAAGTGATGCCACACTTTGAACCAAACTGAGGAGGCAATATAGAAAAAGAGCTTTTGGATGGAGAGAGTGTGCTACTGCATTCAAGTCCAGTCTACAAATCATTAAGGAAATGTAATAAGGAAAAATAACATCTTAAAACAGCTTAAACAAGGTCAGTGCATTGTTTTTGTCCAAATATGTTCTCTGCGTTGTTCGACGTTGTGCGGATAAGAAGTTTATGAGTTAAGCCTGCAGTCTCTTTAGTCCAGCGTGTTACTAGGCAGAAAAAAAACTATTAGTGATTCTTTTTTCTTCTTAAAATGGAGCCACACAACTCAAGCAAAGAATAACATGTGCAAAAATCCCAAATGAGGCAGGAGGAGGCTAGTCTTTGCTCCATTGCTGACTGCTGCTGAGCGTTTCAGACAGTGGTGGTTATATTGTATTCTCTTCTTCCTGTTTTTCTTTTTTTCTGCTCAGGTCTCGACATGATAGTTCTGCTCTATGTGAAAGCCATGTCCGCAAGTGCAGTGGTTACAGAAAAAAAGCAGGCGATTAAGAGCCATAGGCAGACATGGCCCTGGCGTGTCATCACTCACTCCACCAAGGCTGTCTCCACTAAAAGTTTTTTTTTCTTCCCCCTCATAGGTTAGGTGGATGTTCGACCGGCCTTTCCCCGGCCAGGCAGGCTGACAGGAAGGCAGACTTCCTGCGCCTTTCTCTGTGGGAGGGGGCAGGGCTTTGTTCACCTGTGGTATTTGTTTGTTTGTTTTTTTCCCCTCTCGACATTGACAGCGGAGTGCGAACGCTGTCACCGGGGGAAAAAAATACAAAAACAGAGTTGACTAGAAACGCCCAAAACTTCTCCGGGCAGGACTCTGTGTTTCCTTCAACGTGACGGACAAGTGTCAGGTCTCCGTTCCTCCGTCCGGCTGGCTTGATCAGGATTGGGATCAACCTAGAGGAAGAGGAGGAAACGCTGCTTTAACGAAAAGACCAAGACCTCTCGGCTACCAGACTTTAGTATGATCACTTATTGCAGTGTGTAAAAGTCGAGGGTGTATGCTGTGCTGATGCATACCTCAGAGTAGAGCGGAGGGGGCTGGAAGCGGAACTCCTGGATATAGGCAAAGAGTGGTCCCTCGAACTCATCCCTGGCCGAGGTCACCTCCAGGCTCTGTCTCTGCTCCTCTGTCACGATCTCTGAATAGCTTGGTGGGGCTTCAGGGCGCTCTGGCAGGGCCATGCCTAGCCAGCTCATGGTCATGCTGCACTGGCTGCTGACACTGGAGGTGCGGCTGCCGAAGGGGTGCAGTGGGATAGTGCCGATGACCAGTGGCAGGTTCAGAGACAGGTTCATAGCTCCGGGGATGTCCACGTACACCTGGAGAGGGTAAGCAGCACACAACTGAGGGTTAGAACTGAAGGCCCACCTTCATTGAACAACAAACCTGTGTGTTCAACAGTGTTAAGACTTAGGCAAGGGGCAGTCCGATGACAGGGTAAAGAGGTCATTAGCACCTCTAAGACAGGTGTTGCCACTAATATTCTAGACTGATCCTCTTAACTGCGTATGGAGAGAACACAAGGTATAATGGGAGTGTCTTTGCCATGACTGCCTAGGTCACAGGCCTTTACGGGAACCATAGAGAGCTTTCTAGGAACCACTCAAGAAACCTATTCAAAAGTGCCTAGTACCAATGTGGATCCCGATGACGCATATTCTCATTTTACAGCACACTATACTCCATATTTATATGGATGATAGCTACAGATTTCTCTCAACCTGTTTGAATTGGTTATCAAAGGTCAGAGCGAGAAAGAGATGGTCTATCCAGGGCAGTAGCTGTACTAACCATGAGAGAATACTCTACTCGGATGATGCTGCAGTCCAAGATGGAGGGAGAGATGGGGGGGATCTTCAGCATTTTGCCACTCCACGTCTCTGTCTTGCCCGAGGACAACGACTCTCCTCGGAGGTTGGCCACCAGCTGTTTGACCTCCTTCATTTTCCCTTTGGCGTAGAAGGTCTGTGTTTGGTAAATGGCTGCCTTTGGCACGACCATGCGAGACGAACAATTCTCAATCTCGGCGAAGATCTGAATAGACTCTCCTGCAAAGACAAGAAAGAAGGGGTTCAGTTAAATCGGTTAAAGGATCGTTTGATTGAGATGGCATCAAACATAATAAGGCAGTCATCTATCTTCAAGAGTGCCAAATGACTAATCAATAAGGGTGACAGAGTCGGGGTGTTCCTCTTACCTGGGGTATAACCCTTCCTTTCGATTTTGGCACTTAAGGAGATTGGACCTGAGGTGCAGAACCAGCAGCATAAAGTCTTGTCTTTCGTGCCTGCCTGGGGTGACTGAAACAGAGAGGAAACGTAAGTGTTTGGAAAAGTCTTTATTCCTCTACGCAGTCCTCCCTAGGGGGAAAACACATGTTATTGGCCCCCTGACAGAAACTGCACCTTGTGCAGCTAGCATAATGACATAAAGCGCCTGAGGCCTGTCATTCAAATACAGGGAGATACCAGTTTCTCTTTCCATATACCCGGAAGGCATGTTTAGACAGCAAGTGGCTGTCACAGACAACCCAATATTTAAAATAATTTCTCACTCAGCAGTAATTGCACACACACATAAACTCAACATCATCACTTCATTTTAACCATGTGCTGTATGTCATAATTTCTCTACAATACCAACTGATCAGGAAATAATCTGTTAGGTATGGGGAAACCGTGTTTTTCACAACCTATGTCCACTGGTGTCCTCTGTGCTTTGTGTCAGTTGGTACGACAACATCAACAACATGTGGGACAAGCACATTCTGCGACCACAATAATAGGCACTGGCAGCCACTACGCCAAATCAGATTACAACGAATTAAAAGTAAGGGGCCTGAGTGCTGGTACTGGCTAATTCTTTCTATATTTAGGCAACAATTGTGGCTAGAAATTAGTAATCTGCCTTTAAGTCACTCTCTTGGCTGCCAATGAAACTCGATCGCCGTTGCCAAATGAACCATTGAACAATTCTAAAGACCCTGAAGAGATTAGGGGTGACCAATTAAGTGCCTATAGTCTACTACACATACAAACACTGTACAGGAGAAAGATCCTTAAGCTCACCAGCAGTAAGGGAGTGTTGATGTCGATGTGTTCGAAGACTGTGAATTCTTTCTTGGTCTTCATGGGCAGAAGCCATGGCCTGTGTAGCTCGGCCTTCACCCAGTAGCGCACACTGCCATGTTTCCCTTCGAACGAGGTAGCCAGGGGTCTGAGAGGGATAAGAGAGGGGACAAAGAGAGACAAGGGGGGGGTCAAAAACAGGTCATTTCAGGAGAACAAAGCCAGACGCTATTTCAATCTTCAACTAAGGACAGACATACGGATATTAATATAAGTATTTGTCATTAATTTTTTTTTTTTTAAATCTGTCTTTTGATAGGTAAAGAGGAGATCCTTACATCTGTGGAAGCTCAAGGCTGAATGCATACTCATGTCGTCCTGAATGGATGGTGGTGAGTCCTTCTTCTGAGTTGTCATCGTCTGAAACAAGAGGAGGGACAATATTCCAACACGTATACCATACCTGGAAAATATACAGTACGATGTCACCTACGTATAAGAACACAGACGTAAAGCAACACCGCCACAACAGAAGGGAACAGAGCACGATAGAACTTCACGTCATAATTATTATCATTTTCATTTCTTGGACACCAGGAAGGCACAGCTTGTAATGACAATGATGAGAAGAAGAAAAAAATGAAAATGTGAAATTATGATCTCTATGATTAAAGATCCATTTGACCCTTCTGGAAACACATATTTACCCATGTATTTAAAAAAATAAAACTTTAAGTGTTGAACAAGAATCCTTTGACACATTGTTTAAATCAGTATTAAATAAAAATATTGTTTTTATGAAAGCACATAAGTGATATAATCTGTCCCAATCAATGATTAACTGTAAAATAGAGAATCTAATAATTATTTCTCACATTGTGTATTATTCTTGTGTAATAGGCGGAGGGGGGGACGGGGCGTTATTAAGCATTATATGATTTGTAAGAAATTGTCGATTTTTTTTCTTTACATAATGTCTACCCTGCTGTGTATTATTTAAAAGTTACGCGTTATGGAGCCGGAGCTCCGTTTCTGCCAGCTCAGCGCTCCCTCCCAGCCTTAAGCAGCGGCAGAGTCGTGGTAAACAACTGCCGAACTGTCACTCAAAAGCAGACTGGAGCAGGAGAGGACCGGCCTAAACCGGAGCGAGCAGCTTCCCCAAGCCGGCTCTCTCATAACGCATTCACTGTGTGCGGCATTCAGTCAGTGGCACAACCGAACGTGCTCACTATCATGCACAGCCCTCTCAAGACCTGACGCGTGTACTGCACCAAGTACCAGAGAAATTTTACCCACTCAATATTACACGTCAGAAAAATATTGTAACGGATAGAATAGAGGAACACACACAGTTATTGAAAAAGAGGACAGACAAAGAAGCAAATTATATTACTTAAACCTTTATTAAATGCCACGGATACCCTTAACTGCATACATGATTGCAATAGGAGACACATAGTAAGGCTTTGACCATTTCAAGAAACTTAAAACTATTCAACAATTGATATAAAAACATTAGCAACATGCATACATTATCCCCCATACATAGACAGATTAAATACATTATTTTCACCATCAAGAAACATTCAATCACAGCCAGTAACAAGGAAAAGGTAACTAAGTTATAAATTGGGCAACACTGTACAAAATACTTGATGGCATAAATTCCCACCCCACATTAAATTAAGCTACTTCAATTCTCGGACGGACCTTTCTATCCAATCAGCTGAAAAATCAACTACCTCAGGAACAAGCTAACAAACCTGTTCTAGCGACTAGGACTACCAAATTTCAGTGATGTGTAATTCTGAAGTGAACAAAAAGTAATATCCTACATTTATTATCCGCAAATAGGCTAAATTGTTTAGCCTCCAGATAATCATATTCCAATTTCTAGTTCATAGCCAATTGCAGGCCTTGTTATGTACTATTCATTATGCTACACACAGTAGGCTAGCATTAATCACTAGATAAAAGCATAATAGAATAGGCTAAATGGAACGAATGAAATGTATTTTCATGCGACTTTGTAACATTGTGCTGACAGGTCGGATACAAAGTTGCCGACTTTTTTCTGTCATTTTCTGCAAAAGCATGAGGTCATTTGAAGACACATGAGCACTTCAGCCAATCAACGGAGAGAAAGCCCAGTCCCTTCACCCCACACAACCAGTTTCTGAACAGGATTGAACCAGCTTTGAACAATGGTGGAAACTTAAGAATAGCTACAACGTTAAACTTTACATGATCGCTCGATAACTATTTTTTGGATCAAACTGCACATATGTAAAACAGACTGCTATGCACCTTCATGTACTGCGTTTGAGAAAATATTGTGGTTCATATAATTGTTATATAGGCTAAAATGAAGGAAGGATAGAGAAGACTCCCATTCACTATGCAACCGACAGCCACCTTGATAGCCTAAAGATACACTTTAGAATTATGTAGGCTATATGCCTACATGATTATGAAGTATCATGCTTAAATAAATTCCCATATGTTAAATATAAAAATGAATTGAAGAATACTGTAGTTGACATGTCTCAAGACATAGCCTACATAATGTGTTATAGACGGCTGTATAGTCAGTATTAAACCAAATAAAAGGTACTGTTGTGAGCTGCTTGATAGATCGTCCCCATATCTGTCTCTGTTATAGATTAAATTGTGTTCATTGTTAGCCTATAGTATAGGTTGACATCACAAGAGCATTCTATGTATGGAACCTCAAGAGCCACCATGACTAGCCTACACAGAGCACGTCAATAACAAAGTTATTTCTTTAGCTACAAATAAGGTTGTATATTCTTACCTCTTTCATGTCCAATTAGGATGTCTCTATGGTTTAGATATTCTACTTCTTCAGTGTAATTTTGCGTATAGGCAGTGTTGGAGCCAGCATTTCGCGATTCAGTCCAACGAACTTTCGCAAATCCTTTTGCATGAATTTTAAGAGATTTCACACGGATTTCTCCAGTGACTTCGATGATCACCCTCCCTGAGACCGAGTCCCCACTTGCGAAAACGGGGACATTGCTGTCATTGAGACAGTCGTAGCTGACGGTGAAGCTCTTCACCTTTCCTAGCACCATGGTGAAAAAAAACACAGGTAGCCTACCGAAAAATGAAAGTATATGAAAAATAATCTCATAAGAAACAAAATCTGTATTTTAACGCCGATCAATATCTTTGCCCTGCAAAAGCAGTGGGCATGATCAGGGCTTTCTTTGACAAAAGTTCATTTAGATGTAAAGGCTTAATAACAGCAGTGGATGCTGTTATCGTCCGCCCGTCTGCGCGTTGGTCTCTGGTCAAAGACAAGGAACTTTCGTCGCTCAGCTCACTTTAAGCGATGATTTTGTGAAAAACAACCCATAGAGCATGCGCAGAACTTTATCAGCCCCCTCCTTCCGCCTTATGGAACAAGGTAGAGAGTGGCAGTCAGCCAAATAACAAGTTTGGTTAAACAGCTGATGGTATTACAAAAGCAGGCGTGCATCCATTAAACTCGAATTATTTACGGTGTTCACCCTACAAAACAATACTCAAAGTCAAATGAGTAAAACAAACCTGTCACTACAGGCCTATATCATGTTGGTAGGCATAATACAGTATAGCCTACATTTTACAGTGGATTTCCACATTTGATGATGCATCACAAAGCCACACTGACTTCGCCCAGACAGCATGCTAGGTATCAACAGCCAACCCACTCGTACTTAAAAATATTTTACTTAAGTCGTTTTTTTAGGGTCTGTATTTTACTATTTATTTTTTTACGTTTACTTTTACTCCCCTACATTCTTAAAGAAAATCATGTACATTTTACTCAGTACATTTTCTCTGACGCCCAAAAGTACTTGTTACATTTTGAATGCTTAGCAGGACAGTAAAAATGGTAAAATTCCTCGTCCAGAGATTATCCCTGGTCATCCCTACTGCCTCTGATCTGGCGGACTCACTAAACACAAATGCTTAGTTTGTAAATTATGTCTGAGTGTTGGAGCATGCCTCTGGCTATCCGTAAAGGGAAAAAAAGTGCCGTCTGGTTTGCTCAATATAAGGAATTTGAAATTATTTATATACTTTTACTTTTGATACTGAAGTATTTTTTGCAAGTACACTTACTTTTGATACTCAAGCATATTTAAAACGTTTGATACTTAAGCATATTCAAAACTAAATTGTTTTAGACTTACTCAAGTAGTATTTTACTGAATTACTGTTACTTGAGTAATTTTCGATTAAGATATCTTTACTTTTACAAAATATGACAATTGGGTAATTTTTCCACGGTTGGAAGCTATAGTGGGCTTCGATTGGTCAATAACGCCGCGATATCGCAGTGCTTTTGCATAAATTCGGTTTCCCCAACTTTTGTCCCTCCCTGTTCACGCTCCCTCGCCTATGCTATAGCATTGCCGAATGAACCAGGCCCACCTCGCTTCCCTCTAATGAAAATTAATGTCTTCTGAAATGTAATCGCCTCTTGTCGTCTCCTGTGAAAATCCACTGTTAAATTTACGCTATTATGTATTTATGGCTATAGTAAGGCCTACACACCTGTGCACAACTATGAATAGGCCTAAACCCATTGCTGGTGGACATAAAATCCTGATTAAAATCTAAATAATACACAAAGGCTGTGTTTACACAGGTTGTCCAATTCGGATCATTTTTTCCCACTAATTTGTATTTTCACATCATATCTTGTTCACAGCTGATCTGATTGATCAAAATAGCAATTAGTGGGGAAAAAATATCAGAATTGGGCTGCCTGTGTAAATACAGCCATAGATGCTTGGTTTGAGTCAAACAAATGTGATCTGTCTTTGCAGACTTTGAGGCTCGGGTCGCCATCTCGTGGCTATCTTGGATATTGTTGTCAATGGGTGCAAGTGAGCATGACACCTGTTGCATGTAGACTTCACACCAATTTCAAGGAGAGATAGAAGTGGCACAAGGCATATTTTGAAAATCCCTAGTTAATAAATAAGATAAGAATGGATAATTTAAGTAAAATGCTAACTGATGGAGGCAACAAACATACTTCCACAAAGCAAAGTACGATTAGACTTCTTGTAAATCTTCAATCCCGATACAATGTCTGATCAGTGGTGTAGTGGGAGCTATTTGCTGGTATACCCCATAAACCCACTTTTTCTTTAGTGGGCAATATGTAGGCTATACTCACTTCTTAATCCTCACTGATGCGTATCAAAGTAGTATAGTGGAGGTATATGCAGTATCATTTTAATATCTGTGATGTACTAAATGCATGTAAAAAAAATCCACTAGAGTTTATACACTTTATCCATTTTGCTGCAGCTCTCTGCCCCCCTGACTGCTGAATCATTAACCCATATTTTTTACCTGATTATCTCTGGTACTATACCCAAGTTTTGGAAGGCAGTCCATGTACTCCCCCTTCACAGTGGTGGGGACTCCTGTGACCTAAATAATAAATAACAAAAATCGGCCTATTTCTAAACTTTCTTGCCTAGCTAAAATATTAGAATCCTTGATTGGACTGTTGTTTCTCTTTGCTTATTTGAGCTGTTCTTGCCATTATATGGACTTGGTCTTTTACCAAATAGGGCTATCTTCTGTATACCCCCCTACCTTGTCACAACACAACTGATTGGCTCAAACGCATTAAGGAAGTAAATTCCACAAATTAACTTTTAAGAAGGCACACCTATTAATTTAAATATATTCCAAGTCACTACCTCATGAAGCTGGTTGAGAGAATGCCAAGAGTGTGCAAAGCTGTCATCAAGGCAAAGGGTGGCTATTTGAAGAATCTCAAAGAAAAAATATATTTTGATTTGTATTGACACTTTTTTTGGTTACTACATGATGCCATGTGTCATTTCACAGTTTTGATGTCTTCACTATTATTCTACAATGTAGAAAACAGTATAAAATTATTATTTTTTTTAAATCGAATAAAACCCTTGTGTAGGTGAATGTGTAGGTGTTCTAAAACGTTTGACCCATAGTGTACTTTTGGTCATGTAGTGTAGCTAGTTTCAGCGGAATATCAGGCAGCAAGAGTGTGCAGCTCTCAACTGGTTGTCGCATGGGAGAAGCTCATAGAATTGAATGACATCCGTAGCCGGTAGGGTAGGAAAGAGATTTCAACTCATGATATCTACCAGTAAATTCCAACTAAGACAACAATGGGTATGCAAACCTGGTATTGAAAAAGTTTTGTCTGAAGTCTTGGTTAAATCTTTTCAATGCGCAATTCAGTCATCATGCGCTGTTTTAATGAAAATGTCTAAATAGGGCTTCCCCCAAAAAACGGTCCAAATTAAATGTTGACTGCAAAGTAGTCCTACCTGGCAGAATGATATCGTGATGATTTGAAGCCTAACAATTGGAGGGCATTTGTTTAGCAAACTCTGCCATCACATGTAGCCTACATTGTACAGTAGGGTGAATTCAGAAAGAGTGGGATATCATATAAATTAACACAGCTTAATCCTGATGCGTTTATTTATTGTTCTGACAAGAGAACATCTAAAACGATTGTTACTAAGCCCTTGCAGAGAAACCACATGATCAAAATCACATCACTTCATTGGTGTGACATCAGAGGGGGCAGAGCAAGCTTCAAATAGGAAGCTCATCCTGTGAAGAACACTGCAAGATCATAGCTTTTTTCTGTTTTGATGATAAGGTTATAAAACTGTCAAATAATGCACTGTGCCAAATTGTGATGTAAATGTGCATACCATGTACTGGTGCATTAAAATACATTAAAAAGTTGACAATATTATGTTTCAATTTTGTAATTTAGTCATTTGTTTCCGCTTTACCGACTATAGCTAGCTAAAGTAGGACAGCATGGAGTAGCTAAAGTGGGACAGTCTTATAGGCTTTTCCAATGGAGGAAAGAGATCCAGTTTACATTAGGGACCCCCTCCAATGGAGAAAATAGATCCATAGGGCTCTGGTTCTTGTAGTACTATATCCTGTATTTTTTTGTATTGTAGTACTGTTATTAGTTCTGTTATTTGAGTGAATTCAGAAAAAGTGTGACACTTATTGCATTTCTGTCTTCTGTAACCTCTTCAGACATCCTGTCCAACATATTAGCCCAACATGATACATTTATGAAAAATTCTCCGATGTTTCCTAAATCACACAAAGTTTAATTGTCATTGGGGCACAATTAGGACTATAATAATGGTGTCCCAGTTTATCTAACCTGCTGTCCCAGTCTACAAAATGCAAACTGAAAATATGGTTGAGTCATGACTCCTGTAAATATGATTAATTTTTTTTTTTTCAATGTGTTTGATTATGAAACATCTTGAGGATTTCAGAAATGTATCGTGTTGGGCTAATATGCTGGACAGATGTTGATAGAGATCACAGAAGACGGAAATGCAATATTTGCCCCACTTATTCCGAATTCCCCCTATAGAAATAATACATAATAATGTTACGTGGTTTAAATATTGTTGTGTACTTAGAACATTTTTTTTTGTATTTCTATAAAAGAAAGGTGTGGTTTTCAGAGTGAAAACAAATGTATGGGAAAAGTCATAAAAAATGTATGGGAAAACAGGGCGCTTTTTGGGAAATTTTGGTCAAAATTAGAGAAGGGGAGATCGGCGCACAAAGTAACAATTTTAGATTTAGAAGACTGTGGTAGATTGAAAATATTTTTATACAAACAACATGCACATCTTAGCCACCATTACACACTGTAACAATGTTTCTAGGACATCCCAGTCGTTTACAATTCAACCGAAAGTGACAGAAGTAAAATGGACTCCCCTATACTCACTTCTCCAAGCACCACTAATGATCATGATTCAATGTTGCAAATCAAATCTTATTGGTCACATACACATGGTTAGCAAGTGTAGCGAAATGTTCCGACAGTGCGATAATATCTAACAATTCCCCAACAACTACCTAATACACACAAATCTAAAGGGATGGAATAAGATATGTACATATAAATATATGGATGAGCGACAGCTGAGCGCCATAGGCAAGATGCAATAGATGGCATAAGATACAGTATATACTTTACATATGACATGAGTAATGTAAGATATGTAAACATTATTAAAGTGCCATTGTTTAAAGTGACTAGTGAGTTTTTATGTAGGCAACAGCCTCTCTGAATTAGTGATTGCCGTTTAGCAGTCTGATGGCCTTGAGATAGAAGCTGTTTTTCAGTCTCTCGGTCCCAGCTTTGATGCACCTGTACCGACCTTGCTTTCTGGATGATAGCGGGGTGAACAGGCAGTGGCTCGGGTGGTTGTTGTCCTTGATGATCTTTTTGGCCTTCCTGTGACATCGGATGCTGTAGGTGTCCTGGAGGGCAGGTAGTTTGCCCCCGGTGATGCAGACCGCACCACCCTCTGGAAAGCCTTGCTGTTGAGGGCGGTACAGTTGCCGTACCAGGCGGTGATACAGCCCGACAGGATGCTCTCAATTGTGCATCTGTAAAAGTTTGTTGGGGTTTTAGGTGACAAGCCAAATTTCTTCAGCCTCCTGAGGTTGAAGAGGCGCTGTTGCTCCTTCACCACACTGTCTGTGTGGGTGAACCATTTCAGTTTGTCTGTGATGTGTACGCAGAGGAACTTTAAAAAAAAACAACTCTCTACCTTCTCCACTACTGTCCCTTCGATGTGGATGGGGGGTACTCCCTCTGCTGTTTCCTGAAGTCCACGATCATCTCCTTTGTTTTGTTGACGTTGAGTGAGAGGTTATTTTCCTGACACCACACTCCGAGTGCCCTCATCACCTCCCTGTAGGCTGCCTCGTCGTTGTTGGTAATCAAGCCCACTACTGTTGTGTTGTCTGAAAACTTGATGATTGAGTTGGAGGTGTTCATGACCATGTAGTCATGGGTGAACAAGGAGTACAGGAGGGGGCTGAGCACGCACCCTTGTGGGGCCCCTGTGTTGAGGATCAGCGAAGTGGAGATGTTGTTTCCTACCTTCACCACCTGGGGGCAGCCCGGCAGAAAGTCCAGGATCCAATTGCACAGGCTGGGGTTGAGTCCCCGGGCCTCCAGCTTAATGATGAGCTTGGATGGAACTATGGTGTTGAATGCTGAGCTGTAGTCAATGAACAGTATTCTTACATAGGTATTCCTCTTGTCCAGATGGGATAGGGCAGTGTGCAGTGTGATGGCGATTGCATTGTCAGTGGCCCTGTTGGGGCGGTATGCAAACTGAAGTGGGTCTAGGGTGGCAGGTAAGGTGGTGGTGATATGATCCTTGACTAGTCTCTCAAAGCACTTTATGACGACAGAAGTGAGTGCTAGTAACGATAGTCATTTAGTTCAGTTATCTTTGCCTTCTTGGGTACAGGAACAATGGAGGCCATCTTGAAGCATGTGGGGACAGCAGACTGGGATAGGGAGCGATTGAATATGTCCGTAAACACACCAGCCAGCTGGTCTTCGCATGCTCTGAGGACGCGGCTAGGGTTGCCGTCTGGACCAGCAGCCTTGAGGGGGTTAACACGTTTAAATGTCTTTCTCACGTCGGCCACGGAGAAGGAGAGGGGGCGCCCACAGTCCTTGTTAGCGGACCGCGTCGGTGGCACTGTATTATCCTCAAAGCAGGCAAAGAAGGTGTTTAGTTTGTCTGGAAGCAATATGTCGGTGTTCGTGTCATGGCTGGTTTTATTTTTGTCATTTTTTTGTTGTAATTGCCTGTAGACCCTGCCACATACGTCTCGTGTCTGAGCTGTTGAATTGCGACTCCACTTTGTCCCTATACCAACATTTGGCTTGTTTGATTACCTTGCGGAGGGAATAACTACAGTGTTTATATTCAGCCATATTCCCAGTCCTCTTTCCATGGTTAAATGCAGTGATTCGCGCTTTCAGTTTTGCGCTAATGTCGCCAGCCATCCATGGTTTCTGGTTAGGGTAGGTTTTAATAGTTACAGTGGGTACAACATCTCCAATGCACTTCCTTATAAAGTCACTCACTGAGTCAGCGTAAAGATCGATGTTATTCTCTGAGGCTGCCCGGAACATTTCCCAGTCCGCGTGATCAAAACAATCCTAAAGTGTGGATTCCGATTGGTCAGACCAGCAGTCATACATACATTGTTCCTTGTATAGCCCTTTTCAAAGAATCTCAAAGCGCATAAAAAGTCAAACAACAAAGGCAACAGTTAAACATGTCACCTCGCACGAATGATGTAGCTCCCCCCGTGCTAATTAGTGACAAGTATTCAAATTTTTGTTGCGTGGATTAATGAGAGAGAGAAAAAAAAGGCTAAGTCTAATTTGCAGAAAATGTAATAGGTCCTTATGGGAAACATACTGCACACAAGGAGCTGCATATCTGCACAAAATCTCATGACTGTAGCTCAAATGGGACAGGATATATGCTTGTTCAAATTTTGGAATTGCAGTTGATTACTATAGCGCCACCCTTGGGCCAACAAGTGTAATTGTGTAAATACGCTTCTTTCAACCAAGTTTGTGCAAAATCGGGGCAGTGGTGTCTGAAATATTGCGTGACTAACATAAGAACGTATGGAGATAGATCCATAGTCTCCCTCGGATTTAATTGTGGGGGACAACAACAACAAAAAATTACTATTAAATGATGTAGTCTCTTCGGATGAAGGGCTCCCGAGTGGTGCAGTGGTCTAAGGCACGGCATCTCAGTGCTAGAGGCGTCACTACAGACCCTGGTAAGATTCCAGGCTGTACAACCGGCCGTGATTGGGAGTCCCATAGTGTGGCGCATAATTGGCCCAGCGTTGTCCTGGTTTGGTCAGGGTAGGCCATCATTGTAAATAATAATTTGTTCTTAACTGACTTGCCTAGTTAAATAAAATAAATAAATAAGTTGAGGCAGTTGGGTCTGGAAAGGCAGTCATTAATACAGTGTTGCAAAAGTAGACCTCTGTCTCCCTCTGCTGACGTGAAGCTATTTGCATATTCCTTCCCGGGACCAGAGTTCGCCATCACGGCCCCGTTTTGTCTTGTAGAATACTTTAGGCAACTGGGCCACCGTAGTTACTTTGCCGACGGAAAGTGGTGAACGTGTGGTATCTAGCTAGCTAACTACTTGAACAGGTGAAAGTATGTTTTGAATTACATGTTTTATTTATTAATATTTTCCCTTCAAACATATATTTAATGAACTGATTTGATTTCCAAATTATAAAAGCATGGGTTTCATGTAAACGAACCATAATACGAGCTAGCTACTTAGCGTCGTTAGTCAACAGCTGCAACACATATGGATATGGCTGCAATATGTAGTTAGCAATTTAGCTAGAGCTGTTTTATCTGATTTAGTTAGTTAGGCAACGACATTCGATGCTTTCGTTGAATACCGATGCTTTCTTTGAACCAAGCTAATCGGACACGGTTTCTTTCAGTAGCACAAGTTAACTAGATAACGTTACTTTTAGCTAGACAATTTATCCAATTACCGAATGCCCACTCCCCTCTGCGCCGAGTTGTAAATTTAGTTTGAAAGTGTCAACCGACTAAAGGCAACCCAGTTATCTAAATAAGTGAAATGCCATTGCGGGACAGGAAGACCAGTAGTAGCCCTTCATCGTGACTCTCAGTTCCATTCCACATAGCCAATTCATTGGACGAAGAAGTCGTCTTCTGCTGTACGGGGGAGTTTTTTTAATCGCCCCGACGCTCTCTCTGAACATGAACACCATTTGCGGTACGGTTTTTGGAAGCATAAATACCTTATTTAATATCAGCGAGAAATAATTTTCACTAAAAACGTTACACACCTTTAATCGGGTTAGGGTTCCCACACGGTCTTATTCCCATGTTACAGCGCTTGTTTACAGAAAGCAGACGACAGTGGACTGACTACCTGTGCTAATTAGCTACCTGTCTCCCGGAACAGCCTGATCGCATAGACTAGACGTAACGTGGTCAACGTAAATCTGGTGTGTTATGTTTGGTATGGTTACTTAAGGTGAAAGGAAGGTGGTTGGTCGGGCGTATAACACAAACGTTCAAATCTCACCATGGACAATTTTAGCAAATTGTCACATTTTCTACCTACTTTTTAGATACTTTTCAACTACTTAGCATGTTAGCTAACCCTAATCTTATCATTTTTAGCAAACCCTACCCTAACGTGAACTTCTAGCAACCCAATGGTTTCGCGTTCGAATCTCATCACGGACAACATTTGCATTTAGATCAAATTAGCAACTTTTCAACTACCTCATTTTTTTTCAACTACTTAGCATGTTAGCTAACCTTAACTCTTTTAGCTAACCCTTTAACCTAATTCCCAAACTTAACCCTAACCCCTAGGCTAGCAGACGTTAAGCTAGCGTATGTTAGCGTTAGCCAACTAGCTAACATTAGCCACAACAAAATAGAATGTAGCATATCATACATTTAGCAAACATACATTTTTCAAATTTGTAACATGTACGAATTGTAATTTTGTAATTTATCATACGAAATGGTGATAGAAATCCCCAAATTTAATACATACCATATCATACATTTAGATACATTTAAAGTGTTGGTAACATGAAACTAAATGGAGTGTCACAGATTTTCATACAGAAAAATTCAAAATGCTCTGAGACCAGGTTGCTCCGAATACCTGTGTGTAAACTGAAGACAGAGGACACAAAAGATGACACAAAAATACTGTCGGCTTCCACTGTGTTAAAACTGTGTGCATAAGTGTGTATTTATCCTTTGTGAAATTATTCTGATGTGATCTTTTTGTTTTTAGAACAGAATCGATTCAAGTTTAGATGAAGTATTTGTCTGTTTTGGCTTCTAGAGCCAATTCACCTTCAAACAGAACATGTAAAGTCCTTGGACTATAAGGAGTAACGTTAGGCACCTTTAGTCCATTGGGCAAGTGCAGCAGCATCAAGTGATATGTAAAACGAATCTCCATCCAGCTAGCTAGCCAGCAAGTGTTTTACTACTTTGATTGCTCGCTATAACGTAGGCTCATAGGCTACATAACAAAAGTTGTCTTTTATTTGAAGATCAGAAGTAGGCAGGCTAGCTAATTGTAAAACCAGGCATTCACATTGTATTGGGCATATAATTAGGAACTAGAATACTATACTGAACAAAAATATAAATGCAACATGTAAAGTGTTGGTCCTGTGTTTCATGAGCTGAAAATATGATCCCAGAAATGTTCCATACACACAAAAAGCTTATTTCTAATGAATTTAAACAATTTATCTGCACTGTATGTTTGTTAGCTAGCTAGCCGGTTTTAGAAGAATGATTCATTTGTTTTTACATTTGTATTAACTGCAAATACAGTGCATTTGGAAAATATTCAGACCACTTCCATTTTTCCACATTTTGTTACGTTACAGCTAGTGATGCACCGATATGACATTTTTGGCAGATATTGATATCCGATATTTTCCTTGACAAAAATAACAATACCGATATTTACAATTTTAGCGGCCTTTTAAGCATTCTAGTACAGTTAAATAGTTAACACACACATGGATTCAGTGGTCTAAGGCACTGCATCTAAGTGTAAGATCCAGCCATGTTTGGGAGTCCCATAGGGCGGCGCACAATTGGCCCAGCATCGTTAGCTGGGGTAGGCCGTCATTGTAAATAAATATTTGTTCTTAACTGACTTGCCTAGTAAAATAAAGGTTACACACACCACACAGACCAAAAAGTAATTTTGTTGGCATTTACGTATGTCTCCATTACCAGTAAAACATAATCAAAACCTATTTCTTTCACTTACTTGCTGTTTCTTTGTTCAGTCATTTAATTCTCAACTAGGATTTCTAAGGAACGCCGTTTGGGCCTTTGTCAAAAAAGATACGTCAAATAACACTATTTGACGTGTCAAATAATCTTGTTGACCAATCAGGACCTGATTGGACCCAATCAGCACGTCACATAATTTTTTACGTAGTTATTACACATTGATTACACTATCACTCGTATTTCATATGTCACAATGATTCATCGATACGTATGCTATGATGCTGTTAAAGTTGTCTCGCGCACCTACGGTGCTCGTCATTTAAAAAAAGCTAGCTAGCTCATGGATGCAAACAATATTCTTCCCCAAAAACATAGCAAAATGACAATCTGTTTCAGTAGCTATAGTTAGCTAGCTAACTATATAGCTAGGTGTCATCTAAAATAACCCTAATTTACAAGACAGTTCTTATTTGACTAATGGTGGTCGGACCCATCTGTGAAGCTAGCCACAATAAGGATTAGCCACAATAGTGGACTTTGCAGTTAGCCTTCAAAATACAAATGTCATTGACAGTGATGCAAATGCATACAAATAGTAGAATTATTCCATAATTGAATAGATCATGCTAAACGAGGTTGGATTGTTGTTGTATACCGTCAACAAAAGACAATAATTTGTTAATTTGACAAATCTGTTGAAATCACACTGGATGTATTATACTTCAGAATTGTATTGGGGCCATACTTATTTTAGTGTACAGCCTTACCTATGGATTGTGGATCAATGACATGGTGTATCAGTCTACTCAGTGACACCCAGAGAACATTAGCATCGTTGTTCTTATTGCAGAAACAACTGTGAATTGAGCCACATTTATTGTCAACCTATGTGTATTGCACACTTTTCCAGAGGGAAAACAATGGATTAGAGGTCGACCGATTAATCGGCGTTGCCGATTAATTAGTGCCGGTTTCATCTGCCTTTTTGGACACCGATTACATTGCAATCCACGAGGAGACTGTGTGGCAGGCTGACCACCTGTTGCGCGAGTGCAGCATCAAAAGGACCTTGTGGCTGCAAGGAGCCAAGGTAAGTTGCTAGCTAGCATTAAACTTATGAAAAAACAATCTTCAGATAATCACTAGTTAACTACACATGGTTGATGATATTACTAGGTTAACTAGCTTGTTTTGCGTTGCATATAATCAATGCGGTACCTGTTAATGTATCATCGAATCACAGCCTACTTCAACTTTGCCAAACGGTTAATGATTTAACAAAAGCGCATTCGTGGAAAAAGCACTTTTGTTGCACAAATGTACCTAACCATAAACATCAATGCCTTTCTTAAAATCAATACACACAAGTATAATGTTTTAAACCTGCAAATGTAGTTAAAATAAATTCATGTTAGCAGGCAATATTAACTAGGGAAATTGTGCCACTTCTCTTGCGTTCAGTACAAGCAGAGTCAGGGTATATGCAGCAGTTTGGGCCGCCTGGCTCGTTGCGAACTGTGTAAAGACTAATACATTTTCCAGAATTTTACATAATTATGACAACATTGAAGGTTGTGCAATGTAACAGCAATATTTAGACTTAGGGTTGCCACCCGTTCTATAAAATACGGAACGGTTCCATATTTCACTGAAAGAATAAACGTTTTGTTTTCATATTGATTGTTTCTGGATTTGACCATATTAATGACCTAAGAATCGTATTTCTGTGTGTTTATTATGTTATTATTAAGTATATCATTTGATATTTGATAGAGCAGTCTCACTGAGCGGTGGTAGGCAGCAGCAGGATCATAAGCATTCATTCAAACAGCACTTTGCTGCATTTGCCAGCTGCTCTTAGCAATGCTTGAAGCACAGCGCTGTTTATGACTTCAAGCCTATCAACTCCCGAGATAAGGCTGATAATACTG
Source organism: Salvelinus fontinalis (assembly GCF_029448725.1). Taxonomy (NCBI): domain Eukaryota; kingdom Metazoa; phylum Chordata; class Actinopteri; order Salmoniformes; family Salmonidae; genus Salvelinus; species Salvelinus fontinalis. The sequence continues at coordinate 3,506,717 of NC_074692.1, read as the reverse complement.
AAGTGCGTATAAGAACATCCAATAGTCAAAGGTATATGAAATACAAATGGTATAGAGAGATATAGTCCTATAATTCCTATAATAACTACAACCTAAAACTTCTTAACTGGGAATATTGAAGACTCATTTTAAAAGGAATCACCAGCTTTCATATGTTCTGAGCAAGGAACCTAAACATTAGCTTTTTTTACATGGCACATATTACCACATATTATTTTTGGCAAGTCAGTTAGGACATCTACTTTGTGCATGACACAAGTCATTTTTCCAACAATTGTTTACAGACAGATTATTTCACGTATAATTCACTGTATCACAATAACAGTGGGACAGAAGTTTACAAACACTAAGTTGATTGTGCCTTTAAACAGCTTGGAAAATTCCAGAAAGTTATGTCATGGCTTTAGAAACTTTTGATAGGCTAATTGACATAATTTGAGTCAATTGGAGGTGTACCTGTGGATTTATTTCAAGGCCTACCTTCAAACTCAGTGCCTCTTTGCTTGACATCATGGGAAAATCAAAAGAAATCAGGCAAGACCTCGTAAAAAAAATTGTAGACCTCCACAAGTCTGGTTCATCCTTGGGAGCAATTTCCAAATGCCTGAAGGTACCACGTTCATTCTTACAAACAATAGTACGGAAGTATAAACACCATGAGACCACGGAGCCGTCATACTGCTCAGGAAGGCGATGCGTTCTGTCTCCTAGAGATGAACGTAGTTTGGTGCGAAAAGTGCAAATCAATCCCAGAACAACAGCAAAGGGCCTTGTGAAGATCCTGGAGGAAACGGGTACAGAAGTATCTATATCCACAGTAAAACGAGTCCTATATCATAACCTGAAAGGCCGCTCAGCAAGGAAGAAGCCGCTGCTCCAAAACCACCATTAAAAAAAGCCAGACTACGGTTTGCAGCTGCTCATGAGGACAAAGATTGTACTTTTTGGAGAAATGCGCTCTGGTCTGATGAAACAAAAATGTGACTGTTTGGCCATAATGACCATCGCTATGTTTGGAAGAAAAAGGGGGAGGCTTGCAAGCCGAAGAACACCATCCCAACCGTGAAGCTCGGGGGTGGCAGCATCATGTTGTGGGGGTGCTTTGCTGCAGGAGGTGCACTTCACAAAATAGATGGCATCATGAGGTAGAAGATTATGTGGATATATTGAAGCAACATCTCAAGACATCAGTCATGAAGTTAAAGCTTGGTTGCAAATGGGTCTTCCAAATGGACAATGACCCCAAGCATACTTCCAAAGTTGTGGCAAAATGGCTTAAGGACAACAAAGGCAAGGTACTGGAGTGGCCATCACAAAATACTAATTGAGTGTATGTAAATTTCTGACCCACTGGGAATGTGATGAAAGAAGTAAACGCTGAAATAAATAATTCTCTCTACTATTATTCTGACATTTCACATTCTTAAAATAAAGTGGTGATCCTAACTGACCTAAGACAGGAAATTTTTACTTGGATTAAATGTCAGAAATTGTGAAAAACTGAGTTTAAATGTATTTGGCTAATGTGTATGTAAACTTCCAACTTCAACTGTGTGTGTGTGTATATATATATACACTGCTCAAAAAAATAAAGGGAACACTTAAACAACACAATGTAACTCCAAGTCAATCACACTTCTGTGAAATCAAACTGTCCACTTAGGAAGCAACACTGATTGACAATAAATTTCACATGCTGTTGTACAAATGGAATAGACAAAAGGTGGAAATTATAGGCAATTAGCAAGATTTGGAGTCACATTTGTGGCCTGCTGGAGGTCATTTTGCAGGGCTCTGGCAGTGCTCCTCCTGCTCAAAGGCGGAGGTAGCGGTCCTGCTGCTGGGTTGTTGCCCTCCTACGGCCTCCTCCACGTCTCCTGATGTACTGGCCTGTCTCCTGGTAGCGCCTCCATGCTCTGGACACTACGCTGACAGACACAGCAAACCTTCTTGCCACAGCTCGCATTGATGTGCCATCCTGGATGAGCTGCACTACCTGAGCCACTTGTGTCGGTTGTAGACTCCGTCTCATGCTACCACTTAAATGAGAGCACCGCCAGCATTCAAAAGTGACCAAAACATCAGCCAGGAAGCATAGGAACTGAGAAGTGGTCTGTGGTCACCACCTGCAGAATCACTCCTTTATTGGGGGTGTCTTGCTAATTGCCTATAATTTCCACCTTTTGTCTATTCCATTTGCACAACAGCATGTGAAATTTATTGTCAATCAGTGTTGCTTCCTAAGTGGACAGTTTGATTTCACAGAAGTGTGATTGACTTGGAGTTACATTGTGTTGTTTAAGTGTTCCCTTTATTTTTTTGAGCAGTCTATATACACACACACACAGATTGGCTGTTTTTGGTCCTCCAATAATCGGTATCCGTGTTAAAATCATAATCGGTCGACCTCTAGCGAGGATGTTTTGGAGTCTGATAACTCTGAATATCTTGGGTATTGAGTAAACTGTTACTCCATTTCATTGATCACCAATCCTTAGGTAAATTTGTACAGTGCAATATGAATGTCAATACACACAATAGACTGTCTGGGGAGGTGATTTCACACAGTCGCAGTCCCGCGATAAGAGCTACAACGCTAATATTTGCGTATACTCTAAACAGTTGTGCTCTGTGGGTGTCACTGAGTAGACTGATACCCCATTTCATTGCTTCACATTACAACCTTGTTTAACATTATCTAGTCTAAATATGGCATTATTCCACCAATTGTAACTTTCTGCGTCACTTTCAAATAGGTACTTTTATTTTGAAGGCAAACCGCAAATACCACTATTGGGCCTAATCCTTATTGTGGCTAGCTTTACAACACAAACCAGGCAGGTCGAGACTCACTAGCCAGATGAAGCTAGCTGGCTGCTTATATCGTTAGCTTTGGGCAACAGGGTTAAGTAGCTGGCTAGCTGTTCAATTTCAATAGGCAAACAACAAGTGGCTACCTAGCTAATACTTACTCACAAGCATTCCTAAATCATTGCTAAGAATAGTGAAAATGACTGCAGTTTCTACTGGTCATTGTTTTTAGGCTGGTTGTATTGGTGCTAGTTAGGTACCAAGCTAAAGCTAGCTAGCTACCCCAGAAGTTGCAGTCGAACAAATAAGGCTTTATTACAACGCGGTATTGTAAACACATCGTTTGTTGCCGGTGTTTGCTTGTTTGCAGACTTTTTTTGTACAGCTTTGACTGGGCTACTGATAGTAGTGGTGGCACTTGGCTTGCACGTGCAAATTCAGAACACACAACATGCTATAATAGAACTGTGTTATTTGACGTGTCAAATGAAAAGCTTATTTAACGCATCAAATAGTCTTATTGTCAAATTGTGTTATTTAACGTGTATCTTTTTTGACATGCAAAGACCCAAATAGCATTCCATAGTATGTTGTGAAGCTAATAGCAGTGACGCTATTAGTCTGTAACTCCGGTAGGGCAACATCTGAACAATAGCGCACTTGGTAACGTTTGGACTGTATGTACTGGCTCTCGATCAGTTGCCAACATCACCCACAACAGAGAACGGTTGATTGACAAGGGCAATGAATGCCATTATCTTGGCGTTTAATGGATTTTGCATTTTAGTTCTCTCGCTGAAATTTTCTTGGTCATTCAAATGACTGCTCAACTTGTCTGCTTGATCCACACAGCAGCCATTGTGGCTAGGTTAGGAATGCTGTGTCGCAAGTGTAGTGCAACATTTTATGTGGCGTCATCACATCATGTACCTACCTTATATAGGTATGCACGTCAGCTTTGACATCAGTTTTTCACATCAGCGTTAAACTTGACATTGGGCCGATACCGATCTTGGCATTTTTCGCTCATTTCGGCCAATTCCGATATGTTCACCGACTATATCGTGTATTCCTAGTTACAGCCTTATTCTAAAATGGATGAAAAATAAATAAATACCCATCAATCTACAAACAATACACCATAATCCCACGGGGTACCAGTACAAAAAAAAGTATGAATGTATGTACTTGTAAGTCGCTCTGGATAAGAGCGTCTGCTAAATGACTTAAATGTAAATGTAATAATGATAAACCGAAAACAGGTTTAGAAATTTTAGCAAATGTATTAAAAATAAAAAACAGAAAGACCTTATTTACACAAGTATTCAGACTAGGGTTGCAAAATTCCAGGAACTTTCAATAAATTCCCTGCATTCCTGGTTGGAGATTTCTGGATTTCCTGCTTATTCCCTTCTTATTCTGGGAATCCTCCAACAGGGATTTCAGGAAGTATTGAAAGTTCTCCAAATTTTGCAACCCTAATTCAGACCCTTTGCTATGAGATTCGAAATTAAGCTCAGGTCCATCCTGTTTCCATTGATCAGCCTTGAGATGTTTCTACAATTTGATTGGACAAGGCACACACCTGTCTATATAAGGTCCCACAGTTGACAGTCCATGTCAGAGCAAAAACCAAGCCATGAGGTCGAAGGAATTGTCCATAGAGCTCCGAGACAGGATTGTGTCGAGGCATAGATCTGGGGATGGGTACTAATACATTTTGGCAGCATTGAATGTCCCCAAGAACACAGTGGCCTCCATCATTCTTTAATGGAAGAAGTTTGGAACAACCAAGACTCTTCCTAGACCTGGCCGCTCAGCCAAACTGAGCAATCGGGGGAGAATGGCCTTGGTCTGGGAGTGGTCACTCTGACAGAGCTCCAGAATTCCTCTGTGGAGATGGGAGAAACTTACAGAAGGACAACCATCTCTGCAGCACTCCTCCAATCAGACCCTTATGGTAGAGTGGCCAGACGGAAGCCACTCCTCAGTAAAAGGCACATGACAGCCCACTTGGAGTTTGCCAAAAGGCACCTAAAGGACTCTCAGACCATGAGGAACAAGATTCTCTGGTCTGATGAAACCCAGATTGAACTCTTTGGCCTGAATACCAAGCGTCACATCTGGAGGAAACCTGGCACCATCCCTACGGTGAAGCATGGGGGTGGTGGTAGCATTATGCTGTGGGGATGTTTTTCAGTGGCAGGGACTGCGAGACTAGTCCGGATCGAGGGAAAGATGAATGGACAAAGTACAGAAATCCTTGATGAAAACCTGCTCCAGAGTGCTCAGGACCTCAGACTGGTGAGAAGGTTCACCTTCCAACAGGACAATGAGAGAGAGAGAGACTCTAATCGCTGCCAAAGGCGCTTCAACAAAGTACTGCGTAACGGGTCTGAATAGTTATGTAAATGTGATATTTCAGTTTTTTTATATATATATTAATATATATACCTTTTGCAAAAATTTCAAAACCTTTTTGGGTTTGTCATTAAGGGGTATTGTGTGTCGATTGAGAAAAAGTAAATATCAGTTTTAGAATAAGGCTGTAACATAACAAAATGTGGAAAAAGTCAAAGGGTCTGAATACTTTCCGAATGCACTGTATGCCAAACAATCCATTCAAACAATGCATTCAGTTGATGATAGGACTTAGACAAGTTGTAAATGCAACAAGAACTGGTATTTTATCATAGTATTCACAGCTTTCTAAGAACCTAAATGTAGACATTTCTGGTCTGTTAAGATATATTTTAGAGGCTATTTACACAGAACACCCCCCTGTATAATTTGTATTTATAAGTACAGTGCCTTCAAAGTTTTCACACCTCTTTACATTTTTGTTATCTGAATTTGAAGTTGATTGTCACTGGCCTACACAATAATCCATAATGTCAGTGGAATTATGTTTTTAGACATTTTTACAAATTAATTTAAAATGAAAAGCTGAAATGTCTGGAGTCAATAAGTATAGTATTCAACTCCTTTTATGATAAGCCTCAAGTTCAGTAGTAAAATTAGCTTAACAAGTTGCCTAAGTTGCATGCACTCACTCTGTGTGCAATAATAGTTTTTAACATGATCTTTAAATGAGTACCCCATCTCTGTATCCCACACATACAATTATCTGTAAGGTCCCTCAGTCGAGCAGTGAATTTCAACCAAAGACCAGGGAGCTTTTCCAATGCCTCGCAAAGAAGGGCACCTATTGGTACATGGGTAAAAATATAAAGCAGACATTGAATATCCCTTTGAGCATGGTTAAGTTACTAATTACACTTTGGGTGGTGTATCAGCACACTCAGTCACTACAAAGATACATGTGTTCTTCCTAACTCAGTTGCCGGAGAGGAAGGAAACTGCTCAGGGTTTTCACCATGAGGCCAAGGCAGACTAAAACTGGACAAAAAACTGAGGATAGATCAACAACATTGTAGTTACTCCACAATACTAACCTAAATGACGAACTGAAAAGAAGGAAGCCAGTACAGACTAAAAATATTCCAAAATATGCATCCTGTTTGCAATAAGGCACAAAAGTAAAACTGCAAAAAAGGTGTCAAGGAAATTAACTTTGTCTTGAATACAAAGTGTTATGTTTGGGGCAAACACTACAGATCACTGAGTACCACACTTCATATTTTCAGGCATGGTGGTGGCTGCATATGTAATGGGTGTGTTTGTCATCGGCAAGGACTAGGGAGTTTTTTAAGATAAAAATAAATGGAATAGAGCTAAGCGCAGGTAAAATGAGACTGCTTTCCAACAGACATTGGGAGACAAATTCACCTTTCAGCAGGATAACTACATTAAACTCAGGGCCAGAAATACGCTGGAGTTGTTTACCAAGACGACATTGAATGTTCCTGAGTGGCCTAGTTACAGTTTTGACTTAAATCGGCTTGAAAATCTATGGCAAGACTTGGAATGGCTGTCTAGCAAGGATCAACAACCAACTTGACAGCTTGAAGAATGTGCAAATATTGTTGTGCAAAGCCCTCAAGAGACTTACCCAGAAAGACTCGCAGCTGTAATCGCTGCCAAAGGTGATTCTAACGTATTGACTCAGGGTTGTAAATACTTATGTAAATGAGGTATTCCTATATTTAAAAAAATGTAAAAAGTGCAGCAATTTCTAAAAACAAGTTTTTGCTTTGTCATTATGGGGTATTGTATTCGGGCTACAACACAATGTAGATTAAGTCGAGGGGTATAAATACTTTCTGAACGCTCTGTATTTGACAATATTATAGGTTGACAATAATTGTAATTTACAATATATGTTGCATCACATGCCTGCCTTTTTATTTTCCTACATCAGTAAAATCAGGATTATGCCTCTACTGTCTTTCTTTCCAATTAGACTGGTTTGGATTTCTTCCTGACCAATATGGCTGCAATTTTCGTCCCATTCTGGAAGTTTGAGGCTTCATTACATAGTCCTCTAGTAATTTAATAGGATCTCTATGGTATTGGGTCTGTTTTTATGGCTTTCTTTTTGTTTATTGTTAGGGTTGCACTGGAGAGGTTCAGATTAGAAAGGTTTTGTTACGCATTGCCTAATTTGATGTTTTCTTTCTGCGTCTATCTTGCGTTTGTTGTGCATAGGTCAACAGATGACATCAGCAATGATCTCCGTCCACACCACAGCTTCTCGCTTTGCCTTGCTTCAGGTTGACTCTGATTCGGACTCCGATTCGGAGTCAGGAAAGACCAGAGGTGGTCGGGACTCTGGAAAGGGTCGGCCTGGGAAGGCAACCGAGGGGAAATCCACCGCGAGCAACGGCAAGAAGGAGAAGAGGAAGAAGAAGCGAGAGCAGCAACAGAGCGAGGCCAATGAGGTGACTGGCAGAGGCATTTAACCTCCTCGCTGAACACCGATTTCTGGTGTTCCCAACATCAGGTCTCAAAGGTTTCAGTTCGACTATTTCACCTGAGCTTGTGGACTGATGATGACTCCTGTCTCCTGTCCCCAGTTAAGGAGTCTTGCCTTTAAGAAGCTCCCTCAGAAGTCCTCTGCCCCGCCCCCCTCCCTTTCTCTGCAGGGTGTGGCCAATGAGCTACTCCATCCCGTGGCAGGGGACCAAGCCATGCCCCCGGAAGGCTGGCAGCAATGGAAACAGAGGGACTACCAGGTAGAACCTGACACCCCCCCCCCCCCCGATCTGAGAGGATCAAATAGGTTTTAGAGATATGGTGAAATATGGTCCTACAATTTCATTTATTTTCTTCATATCTACATGATTGCTTAGGGGTTGTTTCTGAGCAGGGCTCATGGTAACACCTGACATGGTGGGCATGAATGGGCATTACAATTTCTTATGGATGTTACCCTTACCTGATACCCCCCCCCCCCCCCCCCAGCTAATCCCATCCTTATTCTTCGTCTTTGTTTTTGCCCAATGCAGTTAACGAGTGAGCTGTATGAGGCAGACCTGGAGAAGGCACTGATTATAAGTAAACTGGAGTTTGAGGAGCACAAACAGGTACCATACTGCCCCAATGCAGCACTAGAGCTCTGCTACCCGAGCCCGATGGACCCCGACATTATACATCGTGTTAGGGCAGGGATAGTGCCTGTTTTTTTTTTTTCATCAATAGCTAGGTTACTGGTATCACTAAATTGATCATTAACATTTTGAAGCTTAGCCATTTGGTTGTGCTCTGCTGCGCAGTACATATCATGGTGTCAGAAGTTCTTCAACCGTGTCAAATATAAGACCAGAATATGGTCGGAGTCCACAGGAGAGATTATTTGAATGAAAATAATAATGTTCCTTGAGTTTTGTTGGTTTAGAGTGACGAAAGGTAACTCGTTTGTCACTAACTGTTCTCTGTCTCGTCATTGAGCAGAACAGCAAGCAGGGGCGTTTCTATAGATACTCACACTAGCAGAGATATGCACAGAACGCAGCATGCAGTGGAGGAAGCAAGGGACAGACAGACGAGCAGCTAATGGATACTAGCAGAGGAAGTTATTTCTGGGTTCGGCCAGGGCCGGTCCTTAAATTTGTCAGTAGCAATCAGGCATGAGTAGGGCCTGAACGCCGTGGGCATGGGTATACAGCACCCTGTCACAAAACATCTATCGTTAAACGATTAACAGAAATCAGAACCATAAAGGGAGAACTACACACATATGGGTCGGAAGCAAAATGTTTATTTTTTGATGAGGAAATGAGTGTTCCATTAAAGCAGAAGCTGTTCTTTTAAATTGCCTCCCGTCAGGATGATGACGGAACAGATACTCCCTCTCCCAAGTCCCGAGGAGGAGCAGCGGCAGGGAAGAAAGACAAGAAGAAGAGCCAGCAGGGAAAAGACAAGAAGATGACCGTGTCTCTGAAGGACTTCCAGGCAGAAGGGGGTGAGACCAGCAGTGGCTAGAGCTACACTTATGTTAAAGGCCCAGTGCAGTCCAAAAATTCCTGATTTTCCTGTGTTTTATATATATTTCCACACACATAATACTGTGCAATTGTGAAACTTATAATAATGCCATCTTAGTGTAAGAGCAGCTTGAAATTTCCGCCTGTTTTGGTGGGATGGAGTTTTGGCCTGCCTGGTGACATCAGGTGGTAAATTTGTTCATATATAACAATAACGTGTTTGAACAAACAGTGAACGTTCTGTACCTTGTCTCTCTCAGTAACTTTCCATACACATATTTCCTGTTCTCCTTCATCAATAAATGATTATATAGTGACAGCAATAAGTATAATTCAAGTCAGAACCCAACAGGAGCAATAAGAAAGAGTTTGAAAACCTCTGGCAATAATAATAATACATTCTAGTAAGAAATAATTGTGTGAGTGCTTAGATTTGTCCTATTTCAGACATGTACAAGTGTGTGTGTGTGTGAACTGGAATTTTTTAAAATGTTTTTACATATTACAACTCTCCCTGAGACGGCCTTTTGAGAGTGGGGTCACGGCCAGGGTCTGTCGTTTATCAATGGAGCAATTAGGGGTAAGTGCCTTGCTCAAGGGCACTGTTTTTTCACCTTCGGTTCATGGCCCAACGCGCTAACTGCTAGGCTACCTGCCGCCCCAATAACCGCTAGTTTTCCACTCCCCACTCAGACCCTTACCAGACAGTCCTACCTAAATTCTTGCTTAAGAAATGACGCTTGGAAGAAGCTATTTTTGTCTCTTTTTTTGACCATTTCAATTGAAAACCATCACAGGAAGGTACTAAATTGTTACCCAGAAACGATTTAACTTCCAGGGAAAAAAGGCTGCATTGGGTCTTTAATATTGAGCACTGCCGCATTTCATAAATACAATACCAGCATAGCAGTAACACTAGGACTACTTGTTTAGCAATCAACTTTGAGCAGGCGCTGCGTGCGTATAATATGCAATAATTGTCTCTGTTTTCTCAGTGGCCCCACTCGTGTTATTATTCCGTTTTTTGACGATGTTCACTTGACTTGTTGAATCCCCCTGTAAAAACCATAATTCTCCTTTACAGATCAGCTGAGTAAGAAGCAGGAGAAAGAGGTGAGGTATGGCATCATTGTTGTTTTTGGTGTTTGGCTTCGGTTGAGGGTTTTATACCCTGTAATGTAAGGATGAATGTAATGGACAGGTGGTGATATGACGCGAACTAGTGCAAATTGTGTCGGTTGTGTGCGAGTGATTTTACTAATTAAAAGGCTGAATCCACTCTCCAGGAGCCCAAACTGCCCGCACCTCCAGAAGACAAGTTCTTCAACAAGCTTGAGGATGACGTTAGCAAAATCGTACAGAAGGAGAAAAGACGGGAGCAGTTTTCTAACGGCACTGACGCCGAGGTCACGACTTCAACGGAGCATGAACCGGTGAGACCGACGGCAAATCAGTTCATTCCAAGTGTAATGGTTTTGTGTTCGGATTATATTTGACCATTGAGTGACTGCTGATGAGACCATCGAGGACAGGGTAACTCTATCTGTCAGAGCCTAACTGTGACTCCCATCACACCTGCCAGGACCCCCGAACTGAGCAGCTAAAGGACGACTTGGAGAAGAAAGACCAAGATATCGAGAAGTTAAAGAAGGTCATTTCACAATGGGAGGTGAGTCGTTGGATGGATACTGTACTGGGCTTTGGATGGAGCATGTCAAGAAGACAGAATAGCGCCATCTGGCATTTACAGTTGGTGTGAACGTGCTATTGTTCTCGATCCTCAGGTGAAATACAAAGAAGTGAAAGCCAGAAACTCCCAGCTGCTGAAGATGTTGCAGCAGGGAGAGAGTACAGCTACTGCACTCCTAATTCAATCTGAGACTATACAGTAATCCATTACTGATGCATTAGGTAGGCCTACTTGTTCTCATTCATTCTCTTCCTCTCTCCACAGTGAAAGATAAAGCAGAGATCCTACTGCAGGTGGAAGAGCTTCTAAATATCAAAGAGGAGCTGTCTTCACAGGTGTGTGTGTGCTGTGCGTGTGTCTCAAACCATTAATCGTGTGCATAGCTGTCGTTCTGGTTGAATGACATGTATTTCTCTCTCCAGGTGACATCACTCCATGCCTCACTTGAACAAGAGAAGTCGAAAGTGAAAGGTTTGCAAACGGATCAGCCAAAACACCATCAGGTAAGACGTCACATAGATACTCGTCGCACTTGCAAGTAAAACTCAATACAATACACATTTAGTGTATCTCATCAAGTGTCCCTATCTAAAATCAAACCAACAGCTCACGCCTGGTTCAGAGAGAGGGATAAAGGCTGCAGTGTAGAATGACCCCAGTTTGTTGTGCTGTTCAACCTGTGTAAAGATGTGAGTCGAATGGGTTGTCTTTTAAATCTAAGGCGTGCGTATGTGTGTGACCCACTCTTAGATCAGGCAGGAAGTCACCTCTAGGAAGATTACCAAGGTAACAGTGCAGCAGCAGTAGTCATCACTCTCCAGAATAGTACAAAAAACAGAACTATTCACTCTGTCCAGCTCATTACTATATGAGTGATTCCAAAACATTTCGTTTTTTACTTAATGTATGAATATTGACAAATCTAATCATGAATATTGAAAACAAACCACCATTTTAGATTTGGAAATGTTTTCTATATATTGTTGAACATAATGTGGTCATATCAACGTTAGAGTGGGATCTCTGCTACTTTTAGAGTTGTGATCCAATTTGTAAGCGTTACCAACCGAGTGAATGTGAAAATAGATTGAAAATGGTCGCCCTCTGCTGGTGATTTGCAGGATGTGCAATTATACAAGTAAAAGGAGGACTGTGATGGGTTACATTGCCTCCCAATTTCGCTGTGAAGTATGGGCCAAATCTTTAAAAGTGGCAGATTTCCCACTCTGGAATGTTGATATACTGACCCAGTATATTATGTTTAGGGCTGTCAAACGATTCAAATAATTAATCGCGCTAATGGCATTAGTTAATTTGCTCAAATTTGTCCCTAAAGAAAGATTTTTCAATTTAAAAAGTAGTGCATTGAGTTAAAGGCATACTTTGATTTGATTGTAAGGGACGGAAACACAGAATTATCTAGGCTACATCGGAATGTTTTAATAGCGTTTTCACTATAAACAACACAAAAGTCACTGTAGCATACAGCTAGCTATTAATGCTACCAATGTTTAAGTAGGCCTACTCCCGCTTATCAATGTTCTTCAAGTTTAACACTTGCTCACACACACACACAGAGCTTTAAGTACTGTTAAAGCTTCAGCCATTCTAAATGAGTGTGACTACAGGGGGGAAAATGACTGGCTCTATGGATACAAAGAGCTTTTAAACCATCTGTACAGTTCAGAGAACCTTATACACAGGCCTACACACTCTCCCTCCCTCCTCACACCCTCTCTCTCACACTTATACACAGGCCTACACACTCTCCCTCCCTCCTCACACCCTCTCTCACACTTATACACAGGCCTACACACTCTCCCTCCCTCCTCACACCCTCTCTCTCACACTTATACACAGGCCTACACACTCTCCCTCCCTCCTCACACCCTCTCTCTCACACTTATACACAGGCCTACACACTCTCCCTCCCTCCTCACACCCTCTCTCTCACACTTATACACAGGCCTACACACTCTCCCTCCCTCCTCACACCCTCTCTCTCACACTTATACACAGGCCTACACACTCTCCCTCCCTCCTCACACCCTCTCTCTCACACTTATACACAGGCCTACACACTCTCCCTCCCTCCTCACACCCTCTCTCACACTTATACACAGGCCTAGACACTCTCCCTCCCTCCTCACACCCTCTCTCTCACACTTATACACAGGCCTACACACTCTCCCTCCCTCCTCACACCCTCTCTCTCACACTTATACACTCTCCCTCCCTCCTCCCTCCTTGAATTGGAAAGGTAGGTAAGGGTTGAGGCTTTACCACACATGCTAAATTAGACCAATTCATCCACTAATGGAAACAACAGCGCGATGAGCAAACATTATTGGAGATATGGACTATCCTGCTAGCATACTGCTCTGCCTGTCCCGTCTTTGCCACCCGCCTCACTCTGCTTGCTCCGCCCAACGCTTATGGTGAGTTTTTGAGAAGGGTGCAACTGCAGCCCACAATTCGGGGCGTTCCTGTATGTGAACATTCCTGCATCTGCATAAACCCCTCTTTATACTTCCATTGGTCCATTTTTAAGCTATGACTCCAGTACATAGGTGTGAGGCACGGGCGATCTACTACAGTAGATGGTAGTAATGCACCGTAACGTTGGATGCCAACCGCCAATAAACCCCACAGAAGAAGAGGCCAGGGGCTTCAACGTTAGGGGGGGCTGGAATTTTTGCGGGCTGCACCCTATTGGGAGTTTTACTGCCGCTTTACAGCTGCTCTCACACACATCCTTTAACACAGTTGTTCTCAACTGGTTTTGCCTGGGGACCCAGATTTGACAATGACAATTGAGTCGCGACCCAATATTATGGACTGTTACATTTTATAATGTTTTGCTGCAGCTGCATTCTTGGGCAGGTTTCCCTTGCAAAATAGACTTTCTCAATTATGGTATTAAATAAAGTCAATTACACAGCCTTTTTAACTGAGAAAACATTTATTATCAATTCAGGAGAATAAGCTATTAGGAGGCCAGTTCAGGAGTGGGGTGTAATAAATGATCAGACTCCGAACATAACATCAACACCAGTCTAATAATGTTAATGAACAGTAACACGTACCAGTGTTTTAAAATTGTTTTTTTTTCAATCATTAGGAATTCTTAATCATCAATTATCATGACAACCTTAAAGTTTTTGCCCTTGTAAAGTCAGCAACAATAAGTGGTGCAGCGGTATCCTTTCAAAATAAGTTTCGGTGCGAAGGTTTACCTTTTTTAAATCCCCCCCCCCCCAGTTGAGAATCACTGCTCTAAAACACACACAATCATACACACCCCACTCTTACAGTGCGGCACATCCAGGCACATACAGTACTTTGAACCAGGAGGGTATTCCTTTTCACTTCATGCAATCAAAATGTGTACATAGTCAATGGTCAAGTTATCATGTTGCTGGGTAGCATGACTAGCTAAACAATGTAGTTTGTTATAAAACCAAAAAATACTGACTCCAGAGTAGTTTAAAACGACCCGCGACATGCACAAAAAAAATAGCTTTGGGAATATTGGGCATCATTTTTGTATTATTTTGTAGAATGACTCATGGTCTTTAGTGATGTTAAAGGCGCAAGCATTGACCAGTAGGGCTGCTGTCCAAACTCCTAAAAGACACACCCTCGCCTTATGCCCTTGGGGGAATCCCCATCGCCATCTTGGCGGGCGGTCCCACTGATTAGCCAAGCAAGGGAAGTTTGCAACGTAAGCCCCTCAACCCTCGTTTTTAGTCGAGTTTGCGAGTGTACAATTATGTTCACACCGGGGCCTGAAACTCTCCTTAATTCAAATTGCGACGATTGTACATCCGCTAAGAATTCAGCGAAAACTTAAAAGCAACATCAATGGAGAAGTCAACATACAAGTGTAAGTACAAACTAATGCAAATAATGCACATGACAGCACAAACACGTCTCATAAAAAGTAAATATGTTTGTGTTTGGTTATCTTTTGGAAATTGTAGAAATAAAGCATTTTCCTTCTTCAGAAGTTCCAGCTAGTCAGGTTAACGTTAGTCAGCTAATTAATTTTTCTAGCTATCATACAGTAGGCGTATATTAATCATTGTATATTTAAAATAAGTAGACATGCACTCATAATTGACTGTAGTGCATTTAAAGTACCCACAAGCTACCGGTGTCTGAAAACACAATCATCGCGGGATGAACGAGTGATGAATTTCCGGGCAAGGGCGGTCCATTTTTAAAATCATTCCTTCCTCCCTCGCCACTTTCCCTGCAAGTGTATACTTGTCATGGTACGTCATCAGAAGGGTCTACTTAATTTGAGGGCTGAGGGGATAGGGTGTGTGTTTGGACTGTAGCCTAGATGTGTTCCGTGTTGTGTTCCGCGCTTAAAGGGGGCTGTACGGATAACACGTGCTCTTGAAAGGTTCCATGCGGTGATGAAATAGAGAAGTGATTTAAGCCCTTGGAGACAGTCAAGCCCCAGACAAGCGGACCACCAAACTAACAATGTAAGAACATTTCCGTACTCACTCCATACTTCCTGGTCTCCTCTGATTGGCAGGGAAACAGGAAGGGGAAAAAGGGTTCAGAGTCTGATCTATGAAGACCACAGAGGGAAGAACATTGACTGCAGAATACAACGAAGCAAAGCACTCCTATTCTTCAGGGTCTATTTGTTTGTATGGTTACTCTCTACTCTCTGTCTTCATGCACTATGCATGCCTTGTATATCACACACACCAACGCCTGGATGTGCCGCACTGCAGAAGTTATTAAAAGGCTTGTAATGAAGGCTGTTCTGATTTAAAGATATGTTTTCTGTTGACTGACATCGCAGCTCCTCTTTTTGTTCTGGTCTGCTCCCCGCCTTCTCTGGGGAGATGCCAATGACAGGTGTGATTATTAATTCTTTTTCTTTTCACTGCAAGTTAAATAAACTACTTTTTCAGTGTAAAATCATGTCTCCTTTTGTGATATTACTATGTGCTAATGGTACACAAAAGATGTGAAACAGTTTTTGGTGCTCGTCACTTATGACAAATCACATACAGTTGAAGTCGGAAGTTTACATACACCTTAGCCAAATACATTTAAACTCAGTTTCACAATTCCTGACATTTAATCCTAGCAAAAATAATCTGTTTTAGGTCAGTTAGGATCACCACTTTATTTTAAGAATGTGAAATGTCGGAATAATAGTAGAGAATTATGATTTATTTCAGCTTTTATTTCTTTCATCACATTCCCAGTGGGTCATAAGTTACATACACTCAATTAGTATTTGGTAGCATTGCCTTAAAGTTGGTTAACTTGGGTCAAACGTTTCGGGTAGCCTTCCACAAGCTTCCCACAATAAGCTGGGTGAATTTTGGCCCATTCGTCCTGACAGAGCTGGTGTAACTGAGTTAGGTATGTAGGCCTCCATGCTCGCACATGCTTTTTCAGTTCTGCCCATACAAAGCCCTGACCTCAATCCTTTAACAAAATGTGATGGGCACTCCAATACCTTGCCTTTGTTGTCCTAAAGCCATTTTGCCACAACTTTGTAAGTATGCTTGGGGTCATTGTCCATTTGGAAGACCCATTTGCGACCAAGCTTCAACTTCCTGACTGATGTCTTGATGTTGCTTCAATATATCCACATCATTTTCCTACCTCATGATGCCATCTATTTTGTGAAGTGCACCAGTCCCTCCTGCAGCAAAGCACCCCCACAACATGATGCTGCCACCCCCGTGCTTCACGGTTGGGATGGTGTTCTTCGGCTTGCAAGCATCCCCCTTTTTCCTCCAAACATAATGGTCATTATGGCCAAACTGTTATATTTTTGTTTCATCAGACCAGAGGACATTTCTCCAAAACGTACAATCTTTGTCCCCATGTGCAGTTGCAAACCGTAGTCTGGCTTTTTTGTGGCTTTTGTACCCGTTTCCTCCAGCATCTTCAAGGTCCTTTGCTGTTGTTCTGGGATTGATTTGCACTTTTCGCATGGTGTTTATACTTGCGTACTATTGTTTGTACAGATGAACGTGATCCCTTCAGGCATTTGGAAATTGCTCCCAATGATTAACCGGACTTGTGGAGGTCTACAATTTTTTTAATGAGGTCTTGGCTGATTTCTTTTGATTTTCCCATGATGTCAAGCAAAGAGGCACTGAGTTTGAAGGTAGGCCTTGAAATACATCTACAGGTACACCTCCAATTGACTCAAATGATGTCAATTAGCCTATCAGAAGCTTCTGAAGCCATGACATCATTTTCTGAAATTTTCCAAGCTGTTTAAAGGCACAGTCAACTTAGTGTATGTAAACTTCTGACCCACTAGAATTGTGATATAGTGAAATAATCTGTCTGTAAACAATTGTTGGAAAAACTACTTGTTATGCACAAAGTAGATGTCCTAACCGACTTGCCAAAACTATAGTTTGTCGACAAGACATTTGTGGAGTGGTTGAAAAACGAGCTGTAATGACTCCAACCTAAGTGTATGTAAACTTCCGACTTCAACTGTATATGGGGCATACATCAATCTCAGCTCTGTAGATTTTCAGCGAAGAGGCGGAATCAATAGGTCATGTATTCTGGTATTGCCCCTATGTAGCCTGTTTCGCGTCACAGGTTCAGGAATGGTAAAAAAAAGTCACAACATGCACTTAAAATTAACCTTACAAATAGCAGTGTTGGGTGAATTGGGAAAGCCATCGTCAGTCAATAAATAATACTCGTAGGAAAGGTTTTCATCTGAAGCTCACAATCTGTGGATACTATACGATTAGACAGACAAATCATGTAAAACATCACAATTGAAAATGATATGGCACATGGAAACCAAACGAGGGTGGTCTATGGTGATAGGTGGGATGGGCTGAGGGTTGGGATTAAAGAGCTCATGTTTGGTCATGTGTTATTATGTGACTGCTGTATGCAAACTGTATGTATATGTAACAGAAAAGCTGGGGGAAATTATGTATATTTGTCCTCCGAAGAGGGGGGTGGGTTAATAAAAATAAGAGGCAGACAAAGGGTCATAATCCAAATCAGAGTCCGGCTGGTAACAGGACGGCAGGCAGGATCAGGACAAGCAGAAAGGTCAGAACTGGGAAGACTATGAAAAACTAGAACACAGGGAACACGCTGGTAGGACTTGACGGGACAAGACAAACTGGCAACAGACAGAACACACAGGGGTTAATGAGGGGAGATGGGAGACACCTGGTGGGGGGGTGGAGACAAGCACAAAGACAGGTGAAACATCAGGGTGTGACAGAAATCATTCCAACATTGCCTACAATGATGAATAAGGTACTAATGAGGTAGACCTATATAAGCAATATAACAATGGAGATGTACAAACTATGGCATAAGGGAACGATGAGCGGATAAGAGGCAAGCCATAATTTCAATTAAGACAATGAGTGAGTAGTCTAACTATTTGTTCAGCACTTTATAAATGTACAGAGAACGAATTCAGAACATGGGCTGTTCTTACTGTATTCTCCCTGTGCACCAAGTCAGAAATGTAGGATAAGTAACGGGGGGAAATAAGTAGACAATGAAAGCTCTTGCAATATTCGATGATGATGTTTCACCAAAACAGGCTATATTTCTTAGTGAGACACATGGGCTACTAACAGCTTACTGCACAACATACATGTAGTAGTACTTAGCTACTGTATACATATCTCCCTGGCATATTACATAATTTATGCACCCATATACAAGACGTATTTCTAGACTCAGTTGTTGTGCTGTGCTCACTTGAACGTGGCGCGGCAGTCCTTGAGGGCAAACTTTGGTATTCAACTTTGGCATCAAAGTCTTGTATTTTCTGGATTTCTGGTGCTTTCAAGACCACTGGGAACAAACAAAAAAAATAAGGTCGAATCATGGCGTCAGGTCGGAGTTCTAGAAAGAGGCCAGAGTTCCGGATTTGGAATTCCGAGTTGGATGACCGTTCGAAACCTATTTTCCCAGCCCGAGCTAGTTTTTTTTCCTGAGTTCCCAGTTGTAAGTTTTAACGCTGCAGAAGTCATGCTGGATTGACAGCATGGCGAATGTATTCAACCTTTTCTGGCCCATGGTGTTGCGTATGAATGTTTATCCTTTTAAGCTTGGAAAAGAGACCCTTTCAGACAAGTTTTAAACCCTTAAACCCAGGCTTGGAACACACACCCTCTCCACCGAATAGCAGGCAGGGGAAGAAAATGAGTGATTGATTTGCCACGCTTGCAGTTAGCCATTGATTCCTTCCAAACCACTCATTGTAGAATTTGCCATTTCCGACTTGTGTAATGTTTATCTCCAATGGCCGATGAGCACCGATATGTTTTATGTATAATTTCTCTTCATATGACAAGGATTGAAAAGGATTTGCCAGTAGATTATGGATGTGATTCATGATGATGACTGCTTGTCTAGCTTGCTATCTAAGATTGTGAAAGTATGATCAGTCCAATCAAAGCTACAATAGATATAAAGTCATTTGACTTCAATTTATCCGTAGCCAATGACCTTGAGCCTTCTTGGATTTGCACTTCTAATGTAAAGCTATGGCAGCACCCAAGGGATCTTGAACTGCCCAGCTCTCCGTGTAGATTCGGCAGTGACGGCCAGTCACTGCGCAACTAGAGAAGATGACCAACTTCTACTCTGTTTTTTCTCTGGCTGCCCCTCCACCACAGAAAGCACTGAGCTAGGCTGAAACACCTGCATTTTAGTGCTGCCTTACTCAAGAAAGAAACCATGTTTGTATGTCTTTACTAACTCAAGTGAAGAACATTTTCTACATTGTTTGCAAACTGATATGTGACACGAATTAATGCCAAAATATGCAAAACAGGCAACAACACAAAAATAGAATGACGGGTCGCCACTGGGCTTATCTAGTTTATATGATTATGATGGTCATAATGCTTCATGACAGTGTCATGAAGTGTATTTTCTTAGTCCAAGTAAAGTGAAGCACCCTATTTCACAAGTGAACAGGGTTTAGGTAGGTTAGGCCTACATATGGGAGGATTAAGTGTTTTCTTTCCAAACCCTATCAAATGTTTCATATCTTTCAAGTTGAATTGAGATTAAGGCTATTAATTGTGTGTATCGCTGAAACTGCCTCGAGTGCACCTGGCCTGTGACAAAAACAATGTGCTCAGTCCACCACTGGAGGGGGGGCACTGTTGACTAAACTCTCTTCTGCCTAGAGAGAAAATTGAAAATTCAGGAGCCATTGAAGTACATGTGAAACTGGAGCAGGGATCTCAGGGCTCGGTTAAATCCGTAATGCTGAAGTTCAGATTCAATCAGTAAAGCCTAAGATCAGCGGTGTAGAGTGGTTGAAATGTAAAGGTAATTTTCGATTGAGCCGACATAGCCTTTGCAGCATTTACCGTGAATGCGGTCTCCGCAAGCACAGAAACATTACGCCACAACACTGATCTTCTGCGTTATGGATTAAATCCAGCCCCTAGTCAGGAAAGCACTTGTTTTGTATCAGATAGGTGTTACTTGAGTCATGAGCCTTGGTGTGTTCATTCCCTCTCTGTGTCCTCCCTTACATGCTGACTACAGGCGAGCGTTGCAAAATAAATGTAAACATACATGTTATTCAATTATTGCACCCACACTGCTCGCACACGGTGCAAGTCCTGCCTCTCCCATCTCCTCATTGGTTTATAGAAGCAGATACCCACGTGCCATCTCCTCATTGGTTATACCCACGTGGGTGATTGAAAGATGAACTGAGTTCGTTCGGTCGGTCGTCGTGTTAACTAGGAAAGTTATATGCCAATCGCCATATAAAGTCCAAAGAAGAAAAAGACTGGAAGGAGGAGAGATGACTAGAAACAATTCGGTTGACCGTTTTATGTGTGGATGAATTGTCGGAGTAGAGGACCTTGTGCATTTCAGATAAAATAACTCAACGTTTATATCCCAGGACAAATTAGCTAGCAACAGCAAGCTAGCTAAATAGGACAAATTAGCTAGCAACTGCAAGCTAGCTAAATAGGACAAATTAGCTAGCAACTGCAAGCTAGCTAGCTAAATTGCCATAAATGTTTAATGCTTTTCTATCTGTCCCCAAATTAATATTATTGGTTCAGAGTTTGTTTTCATATTTCAACCTGCGTGTCTTGAATAAAGTTACCCCTAGATGAGGGCCTTGGGTCAGTTTTGCATTTCACCCACTAGGATTGGGGGAGGGAAAGCTTAGTAGGGGAACCTTCAGTCCAGAGCTGATGAAATTCTGCAAAACTGTCATTTAAGGACACGGTCTGAGAGTTGAGGTTTGACTTTGAGTCACAGTCCAATATTTGCATCCCCAGGTGTGCCGGAGCACATAAGAGGATGTATGTTGATATCAGCAGTCAAAGGAAAAGGGAATTTAAAAAAACACCCTACACAAAATGTTTAGTAAACTTTTATTTTTAGTTGATCAGCAAAAAGAGGAACTGCAAAAGGGATAGTGTAAATTGATTTCAGCTGGGAAAAGCTGCAGATTCTACCATATGTGATACAACCAGGACATCCTCAAATAAAGATGGTCCACAATTTATATAGTTAAAATCATTTGATAGTTTATCAAGGCTCAAGCCATGCAAAACTATTACATTCAGCGAGCGAGCTGGAAGCATAGGCCTATTTGGGTGTGCAAAAGCCTGTAGGCCTATTCTGAGGCACATTTATAACCCGACTCCCAGACTAAAAGGTACATAATTCTGTCTCAACAAGCACATCGGATCTAATAAGATATTTCTGATATTATTGCGGACTCCTATTTTACCAATAAAATAACATGGACTTGCCCAGATAGCATCTGACACTGCACATGAAGCCTAATTGGTCTTTATGAACCTGGTCCCTGGCAGTGTCTGTCCAATGTGCTTTTTTTTTGTATGTTAAAATGACAACGCACTGCTCTGAAAACAGTTTGCACCCTGCAATTTCCAGAATTGACTATGCTCGCTTATTGTGTCCCCTTTAGAATGCCAGGTGATATTGTGCAATGAGATTAATTGCTCACGACTCGAGAGTATAATATCATTATGAAATCCAACCACATTGGAACGTTCGCTGTCGTTGACTAGTAGGAACAATGGTAAAAGCAGGAGACAAGGGTGTGTCCCAAATGGAACCTTAAACAAGGTCCAATGCAGCCATGTTTATCTCAATATCAAATAATTTACGGGTAACAATGAAGTACCTTACTGTGATTATTTTTTGACAATTTTTAATTGAAAACAAACAAAGATAGCTTCTTAGCAAGAATTGTGCTAGACTGTCTGGTAGTGGGGAGGGGAAAACTGGAAACTAGCTGTTATTGGCAGAGAGGTTTGAAACTCTTCCAGGTGGTCTTTTCAAACTGCTCGTCATAATGGTCACCATTTCACAGTATTATTCCAACCTCATATTGCAGAAATATATATAAAAACACAGGCAATTCACGTTTTTCACCTTTAATCCTCAAAGGGCTTTGGTCAAAAGGGAATAGGGAATAATAGGGTGTCGTTTGGGACACTGCCAAGGAGTTTAGAGTGCTTGATGAGTGTGTGACCTTTTAGCTGCTGCTCCTTGTGCATGACTATTCCGAAGGCTTTCTGACGTCAGCCTGGTGATGACAATCAGCTACAGGCTGACTACAGTGTTGTCACTCTTCCGTTTATATCTCCCTGCCGTGAGAACATGGGTGTGCAAAAGCTAGACAGATATCTTACTGTGTTACTGTGAGAGCACTCCTTTTCAGATAAATAAATAATACTTCCCGCTAAATGGAAGATATTCGTATAATTCTAAATAGCTATTTGCGGCAGGAAGACCTACTGTATAGCTACTCTCATTCGGAAGATATCTTAACAGCCAAAAGGGTTATGTTTAAAAGAGTCATTTCAACAAAAATGTAAACCAAAAATAGCCGATTGCTTTCTCTTCAACCTATTCTGCGATGGAATACCCGGGAGTTCCTCTCCAGCCAAATGTTGATCCTTTGCAGGCATTCTTGTAATGCGTACACACCGCTGCGTTGATGCAACATAGGCTGTACAACGTACATTCATTTACAGCAGTGACCACACTGACATACTGTATGCCGTAGCAAAACCACCAGAAGCTTATGTTGTTCGAACAGTACCAAATGGAACTTGATCCACACCTCACTCTCCTCTTATTCTTGTAACATACAGTAAAAGTAGCTCTGAACAAAGTAGCAGCACCACTGGTTTAAGTGAGCAGGGTTAGTGTCAAGGCAACGCTTACTTATGAAAAAAAAGAAAAGAAAGTCGCACACCCCAATGATTTATGGGTAAAGAAAAAAACAAATGTACCCATTAAATCATGTGCAACTTCATTTTTTCCCCTTCTACATGCGTTCACTATTCAGTCTACCAGTACTCTCTGCGTTAGCCTTGGACCCAGCTCCTTTCAGGAGTTGGGAGTCTGACGTGGGGATGGTCTGCGCTCTGGAAGCCTGGATACGCCATTGATGTTGGCCTGTTTGGCCCCGTCTGCGTTTCCACCGAGGTCCTCACTCTGACCACACAGCTTCAGGGCTGTGATGAACACATCCAGGTCAAACGGGCCCTCTTGCCCCCTGGAGGGAAGCATCTGGAGGCGCTCATGGATCGCCGAAGGAATCGGAGGTGACATTGACGGAGGAGAAGAGGGCAACAGAGAGGGAGGGGAGCGGGATGAGGCAGGTGGGCTGAGTGTGTCGTCCTCGTCCAGCCCAGCTGAGGGCCGTAGGACCGGCGAACAGCAGTGGAAGAGGGGGGCGGGGAGGGGAGTGGGAGAGAGGGGCAGCGGGGGTGAACTGGAGTAAGGCAGGGGTTCCTGGGGCAGGCTGGGGGAGTGGAGACGAGACTGAGTGCTCTCCACCCACCGAGATATCTCCTGGAACAGGTCCCCAGGCGGCTCCTCCACAGGCAGCTCCTCCACACTGGCCCCTCTAGGCTCAGGCACCGGCAGCTGTCTGTTCCTCTTCCAGTGAGACAGGTCCAGGATCAGCTTGGGCTCGGAGTAGTGCTGCGGTTTGTCTTCCCTCCACGCAATCTTATCTAGATAGGAAGGAGAGCCCACTTTGTAGTCACAGGAACGGTCACAGTCCAGCTCAGTATAGGCCGCGCCCCCGCAAGCACGCTCCAGAGAGGAGTGGGAGTGGTCCAGGAAGCGCTCGGCAGAGCTGCTGTTGGAATACTTGCGAGGGTCCACCTGGGCCTTCTCCAACAAGGGGTTAGAGCCTGCCTTGGGATCCCTCAGGACCTCATCCTCCTCTGGGTCACCCACCTCCAAGACCCCAGGCAAGCACTGACACCCACCCTGCTGCTGCCAGCAGAAGTCTGATGAGAGGCTGGTCTCATACCTGTACAGTGGAAACAAAGTGCTTGTCAATGAAATATCTAAAGTAGCCATTTCGATCTATTGTTGTGAAGAAAATATTTGTCTTTATACCCGTTACATTTTCTCCTAATTTGTCTACACACACACACACACACACAATGAAAGATAAATGAATACGAGACTGAAATCATCTGGTAGACAACTTATATTGAACAAAAATATAAAACGCAACATGTAAAGTGCTGGTCCCATGTTTCATGAGCTGAAATAAAAGATCACAGAAAAGTTCCATATGCATAAAAAGCTTCTCTCTCATTTTGTGCACAATTTTATTTTCATCCCTGTTAGTGAGCATTTCTCCTTTGCCAAGATAATCCATCCACTTGACAGGTGTGGCATTTCAAGAAGCGGATTAAACAGCATGATCATTACAAAGGTGCACCTTGTCCTGGGGACAATAAAAGGCCACTCTAAAATGTGCAGTTTTGTCACACAACACAATGCCACAGATGTGCAATTGGCATGCTGACCGCAGGAATGTCTACCAGAGCTGTTGCAAGATAATTGAATGTATTTCTCTACCATGAGCCGCCTCCCATCGTTTTAGCGAATTTGGCAGTGCGTCCAACCGGCCTCAACCACAGACCACATGTAACCACGCCAGCCCAGGACCTTCTTTACCTGCGGGATTGTCTGAGACCAGCCACCCGGACAGCTGATGAAACTGGGGGTTTGCACATGGTCAGAAACCGTCTCAGGGAAACTCATCTGCGTGCTTGTCGTCCTCACCAGGGTCTTGACCTGGCTGCAGTTCTGCGTCATACCCGCCTTCTGTCGGAAAATGCACACCTTCGATGACCATTGGCATGTTGGACAAGTGTGCTCTTCACGGCTGAGTCCCACATTCAACTGTACCGGGCAGATGGCAGACTGTGTATGGCGTCGTGTGGGCGAGCAGTTCTTCCATGGCCTGCATACTCAGACATTTCATCCATTGAGCATGCTTGGGACGCTTTGGATCGACGTGTACGACAGCGTGTTGCAGTTCCCGCTAATATCCAGCAACTTCACACAGCCATTGAAGAGGAGTGGGACGTTCCACAGGCCAAAATCAACAGCCGGATCAAATCTATGCAAAGGAGATGTGTCGCACTGCAAGAGGCAATGGTGGTCACACCAGATACTGACAGGGGCGTGGATCAGATTATTTTTTTTTAAGGTATCTGTGACCATCAGATGCATATCTCTAATCACAGTCATGTGAAATCTATAGATTAGGGCCTAATGAATTTATTTAAATTGATTGATTTTCTTATTAACTGTAACTCAGTAAAATCATTGAAATTGTTGCAGGTTGCGGTTTGTTTATTTTTTATGTACTGGCTTTTAAGAGGGCAACAGCGGCATGCAGGTGAAGTGTCTGCCAGGAGATTTAATTAAGAGTAGAATGAATTAGCTTCTATATATATAACATCCATGCAACATTTAAAATCGGCAACATCTTACTCAACTTTATTTATACTTTTCTTTGGTGTATTCATTGTGCACAGCCATGTCACAGTTCCTTTCATAATCTCTTTATGTTGCTTTGCTGTGTTATTTTTCACTAAGTCCGTCTGCTGCTATGTGTCTCTGTGTGAAGTTTAGCTGACACCATAGAATTAAATAGAAATGAATGACATAGTACTATATGAAAAAGTTCACTGCAAAAAAGTTCACTGTCAACCTTGTTTATTTTCAGCAAACTTAACATGTGTAAATATTTGTATGAGCATAACAAGATTCAACATCTAAGACATAGTGAAAAGTCTGTGGAACTTGTTCAGTTTAACAGAAATGGAATAATGTGTCCCTGAACAAAGGCCCCCCCTTTGTTCAGGGTCAAAATCAAAAGTAACAGTCAGTATCTGGTGTGACTGACCACACTGGTCTGACTGACCACACCATCATCCGAAGGCACTTAATTTGTACAACTCTGAGGAACAAAGAGAACTTTGGCGGACTTTCCTTGAGGCCTTTTTTTGCCAGAAATATTGGTTAAATGAATAACTTGATTACCTTTTTTACACTGATATAAACTTTTTTGATATTTTTTACATTGCCACCAGCTGCATTAAGTACTGCAGTGCATCGCCTCCTCATGGACTGCACCAGATTTGCCAGTTCTTGCTGTGAGATGTTACCCCACTCTTCCACCAAGGCACCTGTAAGTTCCAGGACATTTCTGGGGGGAATGGCCCTAGCCCTCACTCTCCGATCCAACAGGTCCCAGACGTGCTCAATGGGATTGAGATCCGGGCTCTTCGCTGGCCATGGCAGACATTCCTATCTTGCAGAAAATCACGCACAAAACAAGCAGTGTGGCTGGTGGCATTGTCATGCTGGAGGGTCATGTCAGGATGAGCCTGCAGGAAAGGTACCACATGAGGGAGGAGGAAGTCTTCCTGCAATGACAACAAGCTCAGTCCGATGATGCTGTGACACATCGCCCCAGACCATGATGGACCCTCCACCTCCAAATTTGATCTCGCTCCAGAATACAGGCCTCAGTGTAACGCTCATTCCTTCGACGATAAACGCGAATCCGACTATCACCCCTGGTGAGACAAAACCGCGACTCGTCAGTGAAGAGCACTTTTTGCCAGTTCTGTCTGGTCCAGCAACGGTGGGTTTGTGCCCATAGGCGACGTTGTTGCCGGTGATCTCTGGTGAGGACCTGCCTTACAACAGGCCTACAAGCCCTCAGTTCAGCCTCTTGTGGACAGTCTGATCACTGATGGAGGGATTGTGCGTTCCTGGTGTAACTCGGGCAGTTGTTGTTGCCATCCTGTACCTGTCCCGCAGGTGTGATGTTCAGATGTACCGATCCTGTGCAGGTGTTGTTACACGTGGTCTGCCACTGCGAGAACGATCAGCTGACAGTCCTGTCTCCCTGTAGCGCTGTCTTAGGCGTCTCACAGTACGGACATTGCAATTTATT
This sequence comes from Salvelinus fontinalis, assembly GCF_029448725.1. Taxonomy (NCBI): domain Eukaryota; kingdom Metazoa; phylum Chordata; class Actinopteri; order Salmoniformes; family Salmonidae; genus Salvelinus; species Salvelinus fontinalis. The sequence goes on along the minus strand of NC_074692.1, from coordinate 3,479,533 downwards.
GCCCTGGCCACATCTGCAGTCCTCATGCCTCCTTGCAGCATGCCTAAGGCATGTTCAAGCAGATGAGTTGGGACCCTGGGCATCTTTTATTTGGTATTTTTCAGAGTCAGTAGAAAGGCCTCTTTAGTGTCCTAAGGTTTCATAACTGTGACCATAATTGCCTACCGTCTGTAAGCGTCTTAATGACCGTTCCATGTTCATTCATTGTTTATGGTTCATTGAACAAGCATGGGAAACAGTGTTTAAACCCTTTACAATGAAGATCTCTGAAGTTATTTGGATTTTTACGAATTATCTTTGAAAGACAGGGTCCTGAAAAAGGGACGTTTCTTTTTCTGCTGAGTTTAGATGTATCTCTATGGCTGACACACACTAGCCTGGTCCCAGATCTGTTTGTGCTATCATGTCAACTCCTTGTCACTAGTTGACATGACAGCACAAACAGATCTGGGACCAGGCTAGACACACACCTGTCCCAGTGAGAGCTAAAGGCCTGGCTGTGACCAGGCTCCGTGATTAGGCTATCATCCAGCTCGTCCTCTATGCGGAAGGGCTGGGGCGACATGGGCTCGTCCTGAGGAAATGAGTACTGCTGCAGGAAGGGATGGGACAGGGCCGCTTCTGCTGTCAGCCGGTCCATGGGGTTAAAGGTCAAGATACGCTCCAGAAAATCAATGGCTAGTGGAGAAAGAGATGTGAACAGAGAATAGAAAATGGTTTCAAATGATGTGCATACGTGGCTGCAAGTAATGCCATATCGCATCAGGAATAAATATTTTTTTCTCTAGGAATAGTAGGCAGCAAGTTAGTTAGACACATGTGTGTTCATGATTTTTAGCATAAAACAGTTATCGTTTAAGGGAGAACAAAGGCTCCATCTAATTCTCCATCCCGCTCACCATCCGCCTCCACCTCCACCTCAGGGATCAGCTCCCTAAATGACCTCTTGACCTTCCAGCCATGGCTGACATAAGTGGGCATGACCTGCAGAAGATCCAGGCGGTCCTCTTCCCTCAACACAGGCACCGTGTCCAGGATCAGCTGCATCTGTTCCAGTTCATGGGCTCCTGCAGAGCAGCCAGGAGGAATCAGGCAGGAAGACAGAGTACCAGGAGTAAAGAACTATATCAAATCAAATCATGATTCCAAAACTAGAAAAGGTCATTTTCATGAAGAAAAATGAGGTGCCTTGTTTAACTGTCCAAAAGTATTTCTGTGGTAGAAGTTAAGAAATTGTTAAAGGCTAGTGTTGAAATTGAGGTTAACTTAGAAGTAGAAGTATTTTTAAAGACTGGTATTAAAATGGTTGGAGCAAGCTACTGGGAAAAGAACAGCTGCACCCTCATGACTAACGAGCTACTGACACGATCATGGACCACACACTTTTATCCAGACCCAATTATTCAGTATCTGTACATGACCAAATTAATATTAAACAATGACACCAAAAGCCTAACGAAACTGTCTTAAAATGAGTATTATATCATGTGAGCACAAAAAGCCTTTTTTTCTGTTTGGTTTCTGTTCCAAGTCTCCAAATGATCTGTTTTTCTTTTGACTTCCGCCAGTGTCATCGTAACAGCAGTGGGAGCTATAATGACGCTGCCACTGCGAGACAACATAAAAGCTCGGCTCTGTCCCAAATGGCACCCTATTTCCTATAGTGCACTACTTTTAACCCTGGTAAAAAAAAAAACATATGTGCACTACATAGGAAGTAGGGTGCCATTTGGGAGACACCCATATCCTGGAACATTTTGCTTCAAATAATTACTCTTGTTGACACTGTTAAGCAGGTCAGATAGAGAACAGACATGCAAATGGACATTTCTGTATTATTACATCCCCGTAAACAAAGTATACTATCTCTTCGCAACACCAAAAAGATCCTGGACAGACAAATAGATAGTACTGCCCAACAGCATAAAAACAAAATGGGCACTACCCAGTTTATCTGAATCATTAAATCTCTCAGATCATATTCATATCCACACCTCTCCACCTCAATAGACCTCTTACCTGCAAAGAGCATGCGGCCTGTTAGCATCTCTGCCAGGATGCAGCCAGCTGCCCACATATCGATGGCCTTGGTGTAGTTGTTGGGAGAGAGCAACAGGCGTGGAGACCGGTACCATTTAGTCACCAAGCCCTCTGACAGGTAGCCCTGGCCAATACACACAGACAACAGCACACACAGGGTAAGCGTCACAAGTCCATTTATACGTAGAAGGTTCTCTAACTTTGTACATTTTTTAATGGCTCTTTCGCTAAGATATTTGGAGGGCGTTTTTACAGCTGCCCCCAATTCTTTACGCTCACACTTTATGGGTAGGCTATAGAAGGCAGTATTCTTCTTCATGTCAGTTACAAAGTTGAGAATATATATCTAAGTATGGTGGAACAGAGTATCAGAGATAAAGCGTTTGTGAAAATGTATTGCTGCACCTACCTCCTTTGAATTGGCCCTCTTTCACTATTCTGCCTAATGACACACCGGCTTCATCTCGTTAGAGCAGCACGACGTGACCACTTTATCTCCTCGTTTTTATTTAGAACATCCATTACACCTAGACAAATCATTTGCTTTGCTATCATTGTGGGGACAAAAAATTGATTTCCATTCAAAATCCTATCTTCGCTAACCCCTAACCATTAACCTAACCATAATTGTCACCCTAACCCTAACTCCTAAGCCTAAAATAGCCTTCGTCTTCATGGCGACCAGGGAAATGTCCCAGAGAGAGAATTTTCCTTGTTTTACAATCCTTGTGGGGACTTTTTCCAGTACCCCCCCCCCCAAACACACACACCTGATAGACGTAGAGATGAGATTATGAAACACACAGCCACTGGACTGAGACCAACATTCACTGCGACCAACCTCTGCAGGATCTTGAATTGAATTTGATTATTGCATTACACAACCCCAGTGCAAGGTAAGCATCCCCTGTCCTCTCTGTCCCTCCCCTCCACTCTCTGCCAATGGTTAACGGAGCACTGTTCAATGTTTGATGATGAGCAGCAGAGACAGCCTTAGGACCACACAAACTCCCCCTCTCCAACTCTCCTTCGTTTCACTTCTCCCTCCCTCCCTCCCTCTCACTCACCCTCCATCCTTCTCTCCTTTCTCACCTCCTCCCACTCTCCAGGTGATTAATAATTAAATAGGGTTAGCTCAGCAGGCGGAGAGATTCAGTTAGGCCTCCTCCTATCACCTTTGCTGCAGCCCCTCTTCTGTGACTAAGCAATCTGTCAAATGTCTGCTTATTGTCCAAAAGCACAGTTTAGTCAGTCACTGATGGTTCCAAAAGTCAGATGTACCATTATAGGTGCATTGTTGCGTTACTATGGGCCCTGGTCAAAAGTAGTCCACTTAATAGGGAATACGATGCCATTTGGGACACATCCTGTCTATATTTGACAGTAACGAAATGTTGTTAGGCGTTGTTAGCACTTCAAATCAAAGCATCTGTCATTATGACAAATTCGGCAACAAAATTAAAAAAATGGTATAGCACCATTGAGGAGAGATTGGCCCTAATAATGACAACAAACGTAATGCTTAAAGAAACCTGCCAACCCTCTGTCACAGGCTGACATGCTTACTTTCACGAGCGCAGCGGCACACTCACGGGTCAATTGGAACAATTCAAACAGCCCGTCAACTTCCTCTCCACGTCGGAGGCTGACGACAGATCCCTGACGTCTTTTCTCTGTTGCGTCTGCTGCTAAGGTCTTTGCAACGTTACATTTAGGATGAAATATTCTTAAAATGGTGGTACTATCATGCAAGGACTAATCCAGCAGCTGTAGTGAGCATTGGCCTGTCAGCCTCTCTCTAAGTAAGCATGGCATAGGAAGAACAGGAGACACTACGGTTGCGAAAATGACACCCTTTTTCCCTATATAGCGCACTACTTTTGACCAGAGCCACATAGGCTCTAGTCATAAGTAATGCACTATAGGGAATAGTTGTGCTGCCCTAGTACACTATAAAGGTGTTGAAGTCTAGCTTGAAATACACTTATTCATGTTAACATAATATAACTTATTGATTCCTTTACATGTATAATGAATGTACAGTTGAAGTCGGAAGTTTACATACACCAAGTACTTTTAAACTCAGTTTTTCACAATTCCTGACATTTAATCCTAGTAAACATTCTGTCTTAAACAATGTAAAGGCAATGCTACCAAATACAAATTGAGTGTTTGTAAACTTCTGACCCACTGGGAATGTGAGGAAAACTAACTGTAGAATCACCACTTTATTTTAAGAATGTGAAATGTCAGAATAATAGTAGCTTTTATTTCTTTCATTACATTCCCAGTGGGTCAGAAGTTTATACACTCAATTTGTATTTGGTAGCATTGCCTTTACATTGTTTAACTTGGGTCAAACTTTTGGGGTAGCATTCCACAAGCTTCCCACAATAAGTTGGGTGAATTTTTCTCCTGACAGAGCTGCTGTAACTGGGTCAGGTTTGTAGGCCTCCTTGCTCGCACACGGTTTTTCAGTTCTGCCCAGAAATGTTCTATAGGATTGAGGTCAGGGCTTTGTGATGGCCACTCCAATACCTTGACTTTGTTGTCCTTAAGCCATTTTGCCACAACTTTAGAAGTATGCTTGGGATCATTGTCCATTTGGAAGACCCATTTGCGACCAAGCTTTAACTTTCTGACTGATGTCTTGAGATGTTGCTTCAATATATCCACATAATTGTCCTACCTCATGATGCATTCTATTTTGTGATGTGCACCAGTCCCTCCTGCAGCAAAGCACCCCCACAACATGATGCTGCCACCCCCGTGCTTCACGGTTGGAATGGTGCTCTTCGGCTTGCAAGCATCCCCCTTTTTCTTCCAAACATAGCGATGGTCATTATGGCCAAACAGTCACATTTTTGTTTCATCAGACTAGAGGACATTTCTCCAAAAAGTACAATCTTTGTCCTCATGAGCAGCTGCAAACCGTAGTCTGGCTTTTTTTAATGGTGGTTTTGGAGCAGTGGCTTCTTCCTTGCTGAGAGGCCTTTCAGGTTATGTCAATATAGGTCTCGTTTTACTGTGGATATAAATATTTTTGTATCTGTTTCCTCCAGCATCTTCACAAGGTCCTTTGCTGTTGTTCTGGGATTGATTCTCACCAAAGTACATTCATCTCTAGGAGACAGAACGCGTCTCCTTCCTGAGCAGTGTGACGGCTGTGTGGTCCCATGGTGTTTAAACTTGCATACAATTGTTTGTACAGATGAACATGGTACCTTCAGGCACTTGGAAATTTCTCCCAATGATGAACCAGACTTGTGGAGGTCCGCAATTTTTTTCTAAAGGTCTTCGCTGATTTCTTTAGATTTTCCGATAATGTCAAGCAAAGAGGCACTGAGTTTGAAGGTAGGCGTTGAAATATATCCACAGGTACACCTCCAATTGTCTCAAATTATGTCAATGACATCATTTTCTGGAATTTTCCAAGCTGTTTAAAGGCACAGTCAACTTAATGTATGTAAACTTCTGACCCACTGGAATTGTGATACAGTGTGAATTATAAGTGAAATAATATGTCTGTAAACAATTGTTGGAAAAATTACTTGTGTCATGCACAAAGTAGATGTCCTAACCGACATGCCTAAACTATAGTTTGTTAACAAGAAATTTGTGGAGTGGTTGAAAAACAAGTTTTAATGACTCCAACCTAAGTGTATGTTAATTTAACTTCTAACTTCAACTGTTTATGTTGGGGTCAATAGAGGGTGGATAAGAAGGAGGTGTATGGAAAGTTACTGCGTGAGGAAGGGGGAGTGCAGAAAGTTGACATTCTGTTTAAACGTGGTATTGTTAAATCTCATGGCTCCTAAAGAGGGAGGCAAAGGGCAACAACCTGGTTTCAGCCACTGATAATGTAGGACACCCGTGGAGTAGGGAGGAGTGAGGAATTTGGGCCACGGTCAGGACAGATGCAGTGAGGAGGAACAGTCAGTCCTGTCACACACATACATTTCCACACCCATGAATGTTCTAGCAGGAGGCTACACCAATGAGAGGAACCAATTAAGTTCCTGACTGGCAACAGAGATATATTGGCTGTGTAGAAGTGCAAGGAGTTGACTCCAGCTCGTAGGAGGGTATAAATATATGCATTTGTGTAAACATGTCTTTGTATTTGCAGCTGTTTGACCCAGTGGGGGAATACACTTGGTTTTAGCTATTCCTAGTCATCTGTTTGAATTTTTACACTGTTTGTTTAGAACGTAACAAAGGGAATAGTGTGCCATTTAGGACACACTCTGTATCTCTCTCCTCTGAATCAACACAGGCCTGTCAGAGGAGTTCAGTACTGAACATTCTGTTCCACTCAGAGAAAGAGAGCGGTAGCTAGGTACACATTATGTACATGGCTGCCTGGACTGAGGAGTAGCTACAGTGCATTCACAAAGTATTGACCCCTTGACTTTTTCCAAATTGTGTTACGTTACAGCCTTATTCTAAAATGTTTGAAATCATTTTTTTACGTCATCAATCTACACACAATACCCCATAATGATGAAGCAAAAAGCAACCACTTTTTTTTTTTTTTAATCTTTGCAAAATTTGAAATCACATAAGGATTCAGACCAGGATTCATACTCAGTACTTTGTTGAAGCACCTTTGGCAGCGATTACAGCCTAGAATCTTCTTGTGTATGACGCTACAAGCTTGGCACACCTGTATTCGGGGAGTTTCTCCCATTCTTTTTTTTTTTTTTTTTTTTTGTCATTTAGCAGACGCTCTTATCCAGAGCGACTTACAGTAGAGTGCATACATTTATTTTTTATATTTTTTTACATACTGAGACAAGGATATCCCTACCGGCCAAACCCTCCCTAACCCGGACGACGCTATGCCAATTGTGCGTCGCCCCACGGACCTCCCGGTTGCGGCCGGCTGCGACAGAGCCTGGGCGCGAACCCAGAGACTCTGGTGGCGCAGCTAGCACTGCGATGCAGTGCCCTAGACCACTGTGCCACCCGGGAGGTCCCTATATTCTTCTCTGCAGAGCCTCTCAAGCGCTGTCCGGTTGGATGGGGAGCGTCGCTGCACAGCTATTTTCAGGTCTCTCCAGAGATGTTAGATCGGGTTCAAGTCCGGGCTCTGGCTGGGCCACTCAGGGACATTCAGAGACTTGTCCCGAAGCCACTCCTGCGTTGTCTTGGCTGTGTGCTTAGGGTTCTTGTCCTGTTGGAAGGTGAACCTTCGCCTTCGTCTGAGGTCCTGAGAGCTCTGGAGAAAGATCAAGGATCTGTACTTTGCTCCGTTCATATTTCCCTCGATCCTGACTAGTCTCCCAGTCTCTGCCGCTGAAAAACATCCCCACAGCATGATGCTACCACCACCCCCATGCTTCGCCGTAGGGATGGTGTCTGGTTTCCTCCAGATGTAATGCTTGGCATTCAGGCCAAAGAGTTCAATCTTGGTTTCATCAGACCAGAGAATCTTGTTTCTCATGGTCTGAGAGTCTTTGTGCCTTTTGGCAAATTCCAAGTGGGCTGTCATGTGCCTTTTACTGAAGGGTGGCTTCCGTCTGGCTACTCTATCATAAAGGCCTGATTGGTGGAGTGCTGCAGAGATGGTTGTCCTTCTGGAAGGTTCTCCCAACTTCACAGAGGAATTCTGGAGCTCTGTCAGAGTGCCAATTGTGTTCTTGGTCACCTCCCTGACCAAGGCCCTTCCCCCCCAATTACGTATTTTGGGCGGGCTGCCAGCTCTAGGAAGAATCTTGCAGGTTCCAAACTGCTTACATTTAAGAATGATTGAGGCCACTGTGTTTTTGGGACCTTCAATGCTGCAGAAATGTTTTGGTACCCTTCCCCAAATCTGTGCCTAAGCATACTGCTAAAGCAACACTCGAGTGGTTTAAGGGGAAACATTTAAATGTCTTGGAATGGTCTAGTCAAAGCCCAGACCTCAATCCAATTGAGAATCTGTGGTATGACTTAAAGATTGCTGTACGCCAGCAGGAACCCATCCAACTTGATGGAGCTGGAGCAGTTTTGCCTTCAAAAATGGGCAAAAATCCCAGTGGCTAGATGTGCCAAGCTTATTAGAGACATATCCCACGAGCTGTAATTGCTGCAAAAGGTGGCTCTACAAAGTATGGACTTCTTTTGTCTTATTTATTGTTTGTTTCACAAGAAAAAATATTTAGCATCTTCAAAGTTGTAGGCATGTCGTGTAAATCAAATGATACAAGGCATTTAAGGCAACAAAATAGGAAAAATGCCAAGGGGGGTGAATACTTTCGCAAGGCACTGTATAGACAGGTGTGTGCCTTTCCAAATCATGTCCAATCAATTGAATTTACCACAGCTGGACTCCAACCAAGTTGTAGAAACATCTGAAGGATGATCAATGGAAACAGGATGCACCTGAGCTCAATTTTGAGTCTCAAAGCAAAGGGTCTAAATACTTTCCGAATGCACTGTATGTGAATAGACGTTGTTCGAACATGAGGGAACGAGGGCAGGCTGAATGGTACAGGGAGAACAAGGTTGTGTCCCAAATGACACCCCATTCCCTATACTTCCATTACTTTGGACCAGGATCCAAAGGGCACTGTGTAGGTATTAGGGTGCCATTTGGAACACACCCTTGCTCTTCCTGTCCCATTCAGCCTCCCCTCGTTCCCTCATGTCCGAACAACGTCTATTCACATAGCTACTCCGAACTCCTCCGACAGGCCTGTGTTGATTCAGAGGAGAGACATAAAAAAGGTTATTTTCCTGCTTCCTAAGAGGAATCGTCCCAGGTTAGTCCTTCTTTTCACTCTAGCATCCATACAACCTGATTTTTATCCGGACAAAGGCCTAAGGGTTTGATGTCCAAATCAGCTGTTGCAACTAACACATTTGACCCATACTCTGATGATGGGTAAGGGAGGCCAGGCCAGATGTGTAGTTGATACACAGACTACTCTATAGCTGGCCAACTATGCACAATCCACTGCGTAAGAGCAGCATCGATGCTTTTTCTCTCTCGACTTCACGCAGAGCACAGCACTGCCCATTTGTTATTTTGGCTACACTCCCGCTCACAGCCTGAGCCATCTCTTTCCCCTGTCTACACCGTGCTGCCCCGAGATCAGATCTATGGGTCTGGGCCCGGGCCAGGACAAAGTTCCCCTTCCACTGGGCCTTCGCTGGGCTACTAGTGTTACACAGTGTTCCACCACAATAATAAAGCAGTACAATAGACCAGTACATTGTCACATGAATCTCCCAGAAGCTTATCCCCAACAAACAGACAGGGAAATCATTCCATTTGATTACTGGGTAACTTAAAAATCGGGTTAGGTTATGAAAGCGCGTCTCTAGCACTAGCTAAAGACGGATGATAATGCGGTCATTTCCATTTACGCAAAGCAGAGAATCATCAAAGTCGACACAAGGCAACAGAGTTGATGCATGCGACTTGGTGCAAGGATCTATTCATACACGCACCACGACCACACAGCAACATGCACAAAGAGGCATCTTAATATGGGTAGAATGCTGTGTCGTTTGGAAATCCAGTACAATTGTCGTTTTTTTTTTATGTCTCCGCCTTACATGTAGGGCCAGGAGTTTTTCCCTAGGACTAAGGCCAGCTTTTTCTGATCAGGTCACATGGTTAGGAAAAACTCCTGGGCCCTGATTCATGAAGCGTCTTAAGAGTGATGATCTAGGATACATTTTGCATTTCAGATAATGAATACGACATGGACAGCTGAGACCTGATCCTAGACCAGAACTCCTACTCTGAGGCTTTATGAATACTGACCCCGAGCTAGCTGTTCCCTTCTAACTGCAGCCCACTTTAACTAATAGTCTCACCTTATGGGAGTAGTGCGGGTCAACGATTCTGGCCAGGCCAAAGTCGCCGATCTTGAGCAGTAACTGGTCTGTGTTGAGGAAGATGTTGGCTGGTTTAAGGTCGCGGTGCAGCACGTTGGCTGAGTGGATGAACTTGAGGCCTCGAAGGAGCTGGTAGAAGAGCAGAGTGGTGTGCCCGCTAGGAAGTGGCCCCTGCTCCAGCAGGTGAGCTAGGTCCATCTCCATGCACTCCTGGACGATGTACAGGGCGCTCAGCTGGGCTGGGTCGCGATGAAGCGGGCGGCCGTAGGGGCCCAACACCTCGTGCACGCGTACCACGTTCTCGTGCTGCAGGCGCCGCGTGATCTTGACCTCTCGCAGGGCGTGCTTCACGCTGACCACGTCACGCATCGCCAGCTTCTTCACAGCCACCCGTTGGCCGCTGCGCTTGTCCACAGCGGACAGAACCAGACCAGTGGTCCCGCTGCCCAGGGGCCGGGGGTCTATGAAGACGTCCCCCAGGTCAAAGCCGTGGAGGAACAGTGGGGAGTCCTGTTTGGCCATGGCTCAGGTGACCTCCACCAGTTATTGCATGACGAGGTAAAAAAATCTGAAAGGATGGTACATGATTTGACAAAGCAAATAAAAGGAACTGGAGTCATACATACACATAAGTAAATAATCCCATCTGTAAAATGGTCATTATTTCAAATAGAAATGTGTTTTATAATTGCATGGGTTTGATTGCTTTTCCTGGAATAAGCTCCATCGAATTTCAAGTGTATCACTCTTGAACAAAGTGAATATAACAACGTGTACAGTAGTCAAGCTTGTTCCATCTACCTCAGATATCAGAGAGTGTAGAGCGAGTGATGAGACAACTCTACACCCCGGTGCAGGGCAAGTGTTGCCATAGCAACGCCCCAACTGTGTCTGCTACAGATAGAAGCATGGGATGGCAGAGGCAGACACTCGGTACTGGTCTCTAATCCTAGCTGAGCGATCCCCAGCTCAACTCCCCCTGGGGAAATGAGCCGAGAGTTACATTCACAGAGATTCCAGTGGATCCCGCTCCTTCCATAGCAGTCTACCAGTCAGTTAGTGACCCGCCCATTCAGTCCTCCCCTGGCCGATATTCCCAAACTTCCCACTCAATCCCGGTTATGTGGCATTGAGTTAATGAGTGTCCATGGAATTCCTCAGCCTGTGGCTAGAGCTGTAGCATGGCGCTGCCTCCCTCTGGTTTCTGGATACTGCTGTTTGCCACCATTACCACCTGCTGCTTCTGCGACAGAGGGGGGAGATAAAGCAAGTTATGCATGAAATAGAAAGATGATATCCAATGTGCCGCATTTTAATGTAGACTGCATGGTGATAACGCACAAGTCACTTTTTTGCCTCTCATTCACACAGAACTCCTACTTGGTGTCATGTTATCCCTACCTAATATAATAGATGCAAGGAACAGATAGCATAGCTTATGTATAGGCCTACCTGATGTTTATATGGGACGTCAGAGCCCATCTACTGCATTGCATAGTCTAGTGGAGGAACAATCTAGACATGACCACATTCTAATTATTATTTTTAACATTAAAATGACTTGATGGTTAGATATATTATATAATTATAAGAAGGGGTAGTAGACAAATATCACAGCACAATAACAGATCATGTTTGGCCTATTAAATTCATTGACATCTGAAGCCCAGATCATTTATAAAATGAATGTGCTCCATTTGGATATTTTTGTATATAGACCTACTCAGTTCAAACCTGACAAATGTGCTCGAGAAAATGATTATTTGTGCCATAGCCCATCAGTAGAAAATACAATGCTCTTGTTCTATTTTAAAATAGGCATTTCCCTCAATGGAGACAAATATAGGCCTATTGACACTGGATCTATTTCAAAGGTATAGAGGAGGGTACCCCAACTGGCGGCCCGTGGGCCGAATTTGGCCTGCGGGTGATTTTATTTGGCCCCTCAAGTTTTCTGAGCAAAACATAATATTTGTAAAAATGTTGACATAAAATACTGGAAAAACAGCTCCAAGTTATTAAACATTTGGAAATCTGTTACAAAATATTCCCACACATAGAGATATGATTCTATACAAATGTATGCAAGGTTTGAAATTATTACATTTAAGTCAAATATTATATCTGTTTGGGCTTCTTGCGGTCCATTTTATTTCCCATTTTTTGCCTTTTGTAACATAGGCATAAAGTCTATAGGCCCATTACATAGTTAATTAAGGTATTTGTATCACATGAGTTTGGTGGCACCTTAATTGGGGAGGATGGGCTTGTGGTAATGGCTGGAGCGGAATCAGTGGAACGGTATCAAGCACATCGTTTGATGCCATTCCATTAGCGCCATTCCATCCATTACCATTAGTCGTCCTCCCCTCAGCGGCCTCCACTGATTTGTATGTTTATTAACCAGTCTAGCCTGTAGATTCACAAGTAATAGAAGTTGTAATATATACCAAAGAAACACTAGTAGACCTATGACAGAAAATATGTGATCATTTTCAGTTACCTGTTGTTATTTTATATGTTATTTATTATGGCCATTTTATAGGCTAATATTACAGTCATTAAACATATACACTATATATATACACACACAAAAGTATGTGGACACCCCTTCAAATTAGTGGATTCAGCTATTTGTGGATTCAGCTAATTGTAAAAATCAAGCATACAGCCACGCAATCTCCATAGACAAACATTGGCTGTAGAATGGCTTTACTGAAGAGCTCAGTGACTTTCAACGTGGGACTGTCATAGGATGCCACCTTACCAACAAGTCAGTTTGTTCAATTTCTGCCCTGCTAGAGCTGCCCCGGTCAACTGTAAGTGCTGTTATTGTGAAGTGGAAACATCTAGGAGCATCAACGGCTCAGCCGCGAAGTGGTAGGCCACACAAGCTCACAGAATGGGACCATCGAGTGCTGAAGCACGTTAAAAAAAATTGTTTGTCCTCGATTGCAACACTCACTACCGAGTTCCAAACTTCCCTCTGGAAGCAACATCAGCATAAGAACTGTTTGTCGGGAGCTTCATGAAATATGTTTCCATGGCCGAGCAGCTGCACACAAGCCTAAGATCACCATGCGCAATGCCAAGCATCGGCTGGAGTGGTAGAAAGCTCGCAGCCATTGGTCTCTGGAGCAGTGGAAACGCATTCTCTGGAGTGATGAATCATGCTTCACCATCTGGCAGTCAGATGGACAAATCTGGTTTGGCGGATGCCAGGAGAACGCTACCTGCCCCAATGCATAGCGCTGACTATAAAGTTTGATGACCTAGAAATAATAGTTTTTCATGGTTCGGGCTAAGCCCCTTAGTTCATTTTAGACGATTCTGTGCTACCAACTTTATGGCAACAGTTTGGGGAAGCCCCTTTACCGTTTCAGCATGACAACGCCCCCGTGCACAATGCCAGGTCCATCCAGAAATGACCTCAACTCCATCGAACACCTTTAGGGATGAATTGGAACCGACTGCGAGCCAGGCCTAATCGCCCAACATCAGTGCCCGACCTCACAATGCTCTTGAGGCTGAACGGAAGCAAGTCCCCGCAGCAATGATCCAACATTTAGTGGAAAGCCTTCCCAGAAGAGTGGAAGCTGTTGGCAGCAAATGGGGGACCAACTGCCTATCAATGCCCATTTTGGAATGGGCATTGATAGGCACATACTTTTGGTCATGAAGTGTTTTTTGTTGGTTATAGGCTAGGCTACTGTAGCACAATGCATCGGGCTGCATCATTGTGTGTGGTAGTGGCTACATTGTAACGCCCTGATCGCAACAAGAAACATTCAAAACCTCTAAAGGTAAAAAGAAAAGATGCGGTAAAAAGTGTCATTCCCAAATTTCTCGGGACGTGAAAACCTCTGATGAACATGGGCCAGTAGCCAGCCTTTTGCTCAGCGAGCGTAGCGTTATCTTTATCTATCGGCCCATCCATTGAAAAGTACAAAGGCGCAAGCACGATATCACAACACAGCGAGAGCACTCACCATACAGCATATGCTAGGATGAACATCGCAGCCTGTCGCAATCTGTGGAGGTTTTCGACAATTATCCTAGTCTATTTGACTGTCAAAAAGTCAGCGGGACTGTGACCAAGATCGTGGTTACTGTAGGTGTCCGCTAATTGCATAAAACTATTTATTTAGGAATAGGATACGAGGATATCTGTTCCGGTAGTCTGCGCACAGGCTGCACTATGAATTATTGAGTGCTGCTCTCTTTCTTTCGGTACTTCCCACACGGAGCGTTGTAACCTCTTCTAAAACACAAACTCCACCACGGCGCCCCCCGATATGACGTCACGTTCACAGCTGTCAATCAATGTCTCTGACACCTGCTGAAGCGCCATCCCATAGCCCTAACAGGGGGAAAAAAACTATTCTCTGATATAGCCTAGCTATATCGAACAAAATATAATTATGAAATGGTCTATGTTTGCACGCAATACAATGGCTACGTGTATCCTTAATCCAAACCAGTTCCACCAAGAATAGAAGTGTCACTCATGGTTCTCATATGATCTCACTTAGACCACAGCCCTTCAGTCAACCATTCAGTTATACCAGGACACAAGTCCAGAATGTAACTGATTAACATTCCTAATATTGAGTTGCACCCCCTTTTGCTCTCAGAACAGCCTCAATTCGTTGGGGGCATGGACTCTACAAAGTGTTGAAAGCATTCCACAGGGATGCTGGCCCATGTTGACGCCAACGCTTACCACAGTTTACATGGGAAACTGTTGAGCGCGGAAAAAACAGCAGCGTTGCAGTTCTTGACACACTTAAGCCATGGGCGCCTGGCACCTACATCTTTTGTCTTGCCCATTAACCCTCTGAATGACACACACACAATCCATGTAGCACGGCTTAAGAATCCTTCTTTAACCGGCCTCCTCCTCTTCATTTACACTGATTGAAGTGGATTTAACAAGAGACATCAATGTGGGATCATAGCTTTCACCTGGTCAGTCTCATTGAAAGAGCAGGTGTTCCTTATGTTTTGTACACTGAATATCATCTTAAGGACATCACGAGTTGAGCAACTAGGGTGACCTACTGGTCTCATAAGGACAAGAAATAGAGGCCCTAGCCCCGTCCACTCTGTCAAGGGTTTTAAGGGGAGATTTCCCTAGGTACAGATTTAGAATTGGCTTCCCCTCCCCAATCCTACTCTAAACATTAGTCAAGAAAACACTTAAACTGACCCAAGATCGGTGTCAAAGGACAACTTCACCCTACACCCGTTCCTTGGGCTGCCGAAACTCCTCAACAGCTGCCTCACAGTGGACGTTGGGAGCCCAGATTATCAATGGGGTGGGGAGGAGGTCTCACGGAAGGAGTCGTCATGGAGGTGAGGTGTCATCCAATCTCAGCGGAGGGGAATCCTGAGAGCAGTCAGTGCGCTATTAACCCCGTTTTCACGGACACTGAACATCTCGCTCCCCTTAAAACATATATGTCATATTGGGAAATATGAATAATATGTTATAGGCCTGTAGGATACACTCCTTATTAGATTGTAGGGGCACCCAGACTATGCCTACAAGAGTTGTTAATTCAACTATGTAGTTTAAGATGAATTTTTTCAAAAGTGCAATTAACTTTGAGTACATACCACTTTCCTTGGAAAAAACTGGTAAGAACTTTAACATTTTATATAGCTACATATGTTACAATGTAATTAGTGTGCTTTCTAAAGGCAATAACATTTCTTTAAGGCAGCTAAAGCAAGGACACATTTTCTTCAGGAAACATACTTTTCCCAGTTACCTTATTCCCCTACCTTGGAGTAATGCCTATGTAATGTTAAGTTTTGCCAAACGTACACAGATCCTGTTGTAAAACAGTATCCTACTAGTGTGGTGTGCCTTTTTTGTGGGCTTTTGCATTTACAATGAATTAAAGTGCAACATTTCCATGTCGTGCTCTCTCTCTCTCTCACTCCTGGTCTCTGAGCAGGTTCCTCTTCCTAATGATGTCCAATTACTGTTTTTTCTGGTGTGTGTATGAGCCTAAAAGGGGCTGAGAAATCACTTGCTCCAACTGAATCACAAAAAAAAAATCCAACTGCTCATGAGCATATAGACAAAAGCAGGATTGTGCATGCACAATTAATGGTTCCCAACATTTCATCCAGTATAGTTTTTATACTACACATTCCATTTCTGCGGTATAGTTGATGACCATTGCTATGCACGCTAAGAAGCCAACCTTACTGAAGCATAAATCACTCGTTGCCCTATCCGTCTGTGCTGGCACAAATCTACTACTCACTGGAATCCTCTCAGGATCCTTCACTCTTGACCCATCCTCTATTTTCTTAACTCCCTCAGCATATGACACCTTCTGCACAACTCTGACTCTGGCCACTTCAACCTGCCTCACTTGCACCGGACACTTCCAATCCCCAGCAACATGGGCACCCCTACAGTTGAAACACACAACTTTATACACAATCCTCTGTCCAATGGCCTCCTGCACATTTCCCACATCTTGGAATCTGCCCCCTAAACACTACGGCAACATGAGCATAAACGTTGCACCTCAAACAGAACAGTGGAGTCTGCACAAAAGCTCCAACAGGATAACTGATATATGCTAACATGACATAGTCCTTTTGAGTCAGAAACTCTACCAGACAAAACAGTGACACCTCTGTTTCACCACGCCCCCCCCCCCCCCCCCCCCCGGGTCTGCGTCGCACCAAACAGCGGGCGTCACAAACACCAGGAACTTTACATTTCAATCACTCCACCTCCACACTACCCTAGAAATCACTCCATTCAATGGTGCCCTGTTCCTAAGAGCAAAGCAAGAAACAGATCTTGATCCAAGTTACATGACGCCTGCTCCCTCAGTTCAGAAGAAACAAACATCACGTGTCCACTACAGTTACCGTCACTGATTCAACTGCACCAAACTCCTTTCCCACACACCCTGAAACCACAAATGGATCCATCAAAAGGCAAGGGTCCACTTTCTCCAAAGATTTCACTCCTATTTGTTCAGATTCTTCTTTATCATGTCTGGTGCCATTCTTCCTCAACACACATCTTCCCACTACACTAGACTCTTCTTCCTCGCGGTCCAGAACCACGTCTATCTGTTCACCCCGCTCTGGACGCGCCTTCATCCACTGTATTGCTTGCAGAGCACGCACTGATGGCATTTCTCCAAACCCAACTTTTGTTCCTTGGCCCAATTTACAAGTCTGGCTATCTCTGACATTTCCAAGCTTCCTTCACCTCGCCTCAATCTTTATGAACAGTGGCCACTCCAGTATGGGTCGGTCCACGACACCATCTTTACCCATAACCCCTTAAAATGCTGTCCTACAAGTAAACCCAAACGGTGGCCACCAGGTGTCACAACAGCAGTAAAGGGATGTTCCATGCAAATAAACAGCTTCTCCAGAACAAACAATTCTATATTTTATTTTATACATACAAAATGTCTCTTAAAATACCGACCCCATCATTGTGACAGCATGAAGCTAAACAATAAAACAACTTTAGTTTTAGTAAGTAGCTCAAAAGAAAATGTTTGTGTGAGTTCTTCATATGCAAGTTCATGTATTGATCTTCATGTACGAACGAGTGCATGAGTGTCTCTTCGTGTACATGTGCATGATTGATCTTTATGTAAAAACGTGTGCACGGTATAAGTGTGTTCTTGAGCTGAAAGGAAAGGGGAAAACAAAGGTTAAGACTGGAACTGTCATGCCTGCTCCCGCTCTCCCTTCCTGGCGCTCAAGGGCGCCAGGCTACTCAGCATTACGCACTCCTGCCTCCATCATTACGCACACCTGCCTCCCTAGTCACGTGGATCAGCGACTCAATCACCTGTGTTGTTACCTCCACTATATCTGTCTGTTCCCCAGCTCTGTTCCCCGCTTCAACATTATTGTCGTCATGTCGTTTTGTTCCCCCTTGTTCTGACGCTGTTCCTGTCTTGTTCAACTCCCTGTACCTGCTTCTCATCTACAGTGTCAGTTGTTACAGAATGCTGAAGCCACCGAATTAAGCATCGGGGAGTGCTGGCTTTTCGGTTGGTGGTGATGTCGGATCCGGAGGCTGCCGCCGATGGAATCGGGGGTGCCTTAGCCGTTTCGCCAGACTCCCACGCCCCGGACGGTTCGCCAGGCTCCTACGCACCGGCCGGTTTGTCCATCGCCCACACCTCAGCCGGTCCGTCAAGCTCGCCCTGGTGGGACACCGGGTGGCGCCCCTGGGGGGGGGTGTACTGTCCCGACTGATCCCCCACTCTTGCTCCCTGGCGCTCGAGGGTGCCAAGCTACCCAGCATTACGTACTCCTGCCACCATCATTACGCACACCTGCTTCGCTCGTCACACGCATCAGCGATTCATTGGACTCAATCACCTGTGTTGTTACCTCCCCTATATCTGTCTGTTCCCCAGCTCTGTTCCCCGCTTCAGCATTATTGTCGTCATGTCATTTTGTTCCCCCTGTTCTGATGCTGTTCCTGTCGTGTTCCATGTCCGTTCATTAAATGTTCAACTCCCCGTACCTGCTTCTCATCTCTAGTGTCGGTTCTTACAGGAACAGACAAACTGGTGTGTCGTGTAGTTGTTCAGTGTCTTAAAGTCTTTCAGTCAAGTCTAGTAAGTGTTCTTTGGTAACAGGATGGTTGCTTCTTCTGGCATGAACTTCCTGTTCCATCTTTCATTCTCTCTTATTCTAAGACTTTCCTTGTTTTTGCTTTGGGTTTGACTTGTATGTGGAGCTGTCTCTTCTGACATTCACATTCCTGCTTCTCTTTAGCAATTGAACTCCTTTGTCCTGGTTTGTTCAGAGTCATTTTTCCATTCCTTAACCAGCTTAGGTGGGTTATTTTTGTTTTTCGTGGATGTCTGTGTGAAATGAGGTGAAATTGAGTTTGACTGAAGGTCTAGGTCGTTCCTTCTCCTGTGAGGAAGACTAGACCAATGCTCTGAGCTTTGGGTTTCAGTAAAACAGCGTCTGTCAGACTTCTGTTACATTGACTCCATTGCTTGACATCAGAAGTTTCTTTGCTGGTACCAACACTGCTTGCCCACATCTTTTTAATGCACCCTTGAACTCCCAGGGCACTGTCAGCTGGAGGGTGTTCTTTGCCCAAGGATACATCATTGGTTCCTTCTGTCTCAGTAATGGAGGCCAATACAGTTTGGCTGTTACATCCTATGTTCACTAGGGACATTTCTGTCCTTACCACGTCTTCCATTCTGCAGAGTGTTAGGCCAGTGTAAATGGTGCTGCTGAACGGTTTCTCCCTGTCAGAGCTTCCTGCATGATGAAAAGTGTGTGTGAACAACTGTGTTTACGTTTGAGGTTTTAACCCTTTGAGTGTGTGTGACTGTCACCGGCCCTTTTTGCCGTTCCATTGCCAACTTTTCTTTCCTTCCTTACAATTCGGCTTGCTCCTTTTCCAATGCGTGTTTTAGCTTCAGCTTACATTTGAGATATAAACTCAGCAAAAAAGAAACATCCTCTCAGTCAACTGCGTTTTTTCCCCAGCAAACTTAACGTGTAAATATTTGTATGAACATAAGATTCAACAACTGAGACAAACTGAACAAGTACCACAGACATGTGACTAACAGAAATTCATGTGTGCACAAGGGAGGGGAGTGGGGTCAACATCAAAAGTAACAGTCAATGCAGCTGGTGGCCACACCAGATGCTAAGTACTGCAGTACATCTCCTCCTCATGGACTGCACCAGATTTGCCAGTTCTTGCTGTGAGATGTTACCCCACTCGTCCACCAAGGCACCTGCAAATATCTGGGGGGAATGGCCCACCCTCCGATCCAACAGTTCCCAAACGTGCTCAATGAGATTGAGATCCAGGCTCTTCGCTGGCCATGGCAGAACACTGACATTCCTGTCTTGCAGGAAATCACACACAGAATGAGCGGTATGGCTGGTGGCATTGTCATGCTGGAGGGTCATGTCAGGATGAGCCTGCAGGAAGGGTACCACACGAGGGAGGAGGATGTCTTCCCTGTAACGCACAGCGTTGAGATTTCCTGCAATGACAACAAGCTCAGTTCGATGATGCTGTGACACACCGCCCCAGACCATGATGGACCCTCCACCTCCAAATCGATCCCGCTCCAGAGTACAGGCCTCGGTGTAACGCTCATTCTTTCGACGGTAAACGCAAATCCGACCATCACCCCTGGTGAGACAAAACCGCAACTCGTCAGTCAAGAGCACTTTTTGCCAGTCCTGTCTGGTCCAGCGACGGTGGGTTTGTGCCCATAGGCGACGTTGTTGCCGGTGATGTCTGGTGAGGACCTGCCTTACAACAGACCTACAAGCCCTCAGTCCAGCCTCTCTCAGCCTATTGCGGACAGTCTGAGCACTGATGGAGGGATTGTGCGTTCCTGGTGTAACTCGGGCAGTTGTTGTTGCCATCCTGTACCTGTTCCACAGGTGTGATGTTCGGATGTACCGATCCTATGCAGGTGTTGTTACACGTGGTCTGCCACTACGAGGATGATCAGCTGTCCGTCCTGCCTCCCTGTAGCGCTGTCTTAGGCGTCTCACAGTATGAACATCGCAATTTATTGCCCTGGCCACATCTGCAGTAATCATGCCTCCTTACAGCATGCCTACGGCACGTTTTCAAACCACGGTAATCAAACACGGTTTTAATGATTATTAAAATTTGAAACAGTAATACTAACAGTCGGGAATTTTACAGTGGTTTATCCCTACCCGACATTTTTTAATCTACTTTCCACGGCTTTCAAACCACAATCTACCCCACAATGAAAGTTCTAATATGCAAAGCATTCAACCATGAAACAAATCTTCACAGCAATTCCATAAAGTAAAAAAATGCAATACATTAAAATATTGCTCACGAAGCCACTCTTCCAAAGTCACACAGTTCCAATAGCCTATAGCAGGGGTATTCAACTCTTACCCAACGAGGTCCGGAGCCTGCTGGTTATCTGTTCTACCTGATAATTATTTGTACCCACCTGTTGTCCCAGGTCTAAATCAGTTTCTGATTAGAGGGCAACAATGAAAACAAGCAGTGGAACTGGCTTCGAGGTCCAGAGTTGAGTTTGAAGGCCCTATAGCATTCAGTGGTGTAAAGTACTTAAGTAAAAATACTTTAAAGTACTACTTAAGTCAATTTTGGGAGGTATCTGTACTATACTGAACAGAAATATGAACGCAATATTCAACAATTTAAAAGATTTTACTGTTACAGTTTATATAACGAAATCAGTCAATTGAAATAAAATCATTAGGCCCTAATCTATCGATTTCACAAGACTGGGAATAATGGCCACAGATTTCTTTTAAAGAGGCATGGATCAGAAAACCTGTCAGTATCTGGTGTGACCACCATTTCTCATGCAGCACGACAGAGCTTCTTCGCATAGAGTTGATCAGGCTGTTGATTGTGGCCTGTGGAATGTTGTCCCACTCCGCACACTCCAAGAAGTTGCTAGATATTGGCGGGAATTGGAACAACGCTGTCGTACACATCGATCCAGAGCATCCCAAACATACTCAATGGGTGACATGTCTGGTGACATGCAGGCCAAGGAAGAAAAGGGACATTTTCAGCTTCTAGGAATTGTGTACAGATCCTTCCAACATGGGGCCATGCATTATCATGCTGACACATGAGCTAATGGGGGCAGATGACTGTCATGACAATGGGCCTCAGGATCTCATCACGGTATCTCTGTGTATTCAAATTGCCATCGATATAAATGCAATTGTGTTCGTTGCTTATGTCTTCCCATACCATAATCACACCACCACGGGGCACTGTTCACAACGATGACATCAGCCATCTGCTCACCCACACGACACCACGTCTGTGGTTGTGAGGCCAGTTGGACGTACTGCCGAATTCTCTAAAACAACGTTGGAGGCGGCTTATGGTAGAGAAATTATCAATAAATTATATTTTAAAAGCTCTGGTTGACATCCCTGCAGTCAGCATGCCAATTGCACGCTCCCTTAAAACTTTAGACATCTGTAGCATTGTGTTGTGACAAAACTGCAATTTTAGAGAAGACTATTATTGTCCCCAACACAAAGTGCACCCGTGTAATGATCAAGCTGTTTAATCAGCTTCTTGATATGCCACACCTGTCAGGTGGATGGATTATCTTGGCAAAGGAGAAATGCTCACTAACAGGAATGTAAAAGAAAAAGTGAACAAATTGACAGAAATAAGCTTGTTGTGCGTATAGAACATTTCTGGGATCTTTAATTTCAGCTCATGAAACATGGGACCAACACTTTACATGTTGCGTTTTATATTTTTGTTCAGTGTATTTATATTAGAGGTAGTTTCGCAAGCCAATGCTAACTAGCGTTAGTGCAATGACTGGAGGTCAATGGGTATCTGCTAGCATATACACATAGACTTTCAGTCATTGTGTTGACGCTAGTTAGCATTGGCTCGCAAAACTACCTTCAACTTCCTTCATTCTGGACCAATGAAGGATGACTGACAGGGGTCACTGTATTGAAGCCACCGCTCAGCCATCTTGGTACTCCTCAATTGTAAAAAAAAAAAAAAAAAAAAAAAAAAAGGGAGACCATTTAAAAGGAAAGGGGGAGAGGTAGTAGGTACAGAGCTACGGCAACCAAGTGGCATAGCCTTTGATTTAATTAAATTAATATTGTAGCCAGGGAATACACTGAATAATTAAATAATATTAACAAGAGATGTAATTGAAGTCTCGGTACTAGAGATGAATATCAAAACATCATCAGTATACAAGCTTATTTTATGATGAACATCATCAATGAGCAGACCCTGTATAGCAAGCGTTAACCTGATGGCCTCGGCCGGTCGTTTCATAGCGAGCACAAATAGGAGGGGACAAAGGACAGCTCTGTCTGGTACCTCTGTGTGTGGAGAAGATATTTGAATTTAGACCATTTGTAAGGACAGCAGCCTGAGGGTCATCATTAAAATCTTAACCCATTTTATAAAGTTGTCACCTAGACCCAATTTAGTCAGTGCAAAGAATAGTTAAGACCACTCCACAAGGTAAAATATTTTTTTTGCATCTAGGGAGAGCACAAGACCATCCACAGCACTCCGTTGGTAAGCTTGAATAACATTAAGAAGCCGCCTGACATTATTACATGAGTTACGGCCCCTAATGAAGCCAGTTTGGTGCCAATAGTGGCAAAAAGTCCTCTAGTCGTGTGGCTAGGATTTTACAAAACATTTTCTTTTAGAAAGCAAGTTCTGAAGGGCAATAGGTCCGTATAGGGAAAAAGACTGGGAATTTTCCCTTTTTGAGAATAAGTGATATGTTAGCTTCCCTCAGCTTTGAGGGAGGCGGTCATTTGAAAATGAGTGGTTAAACATATCAGGCAATGGCTCAAGGATCAGGCCATGAAACTCCTTATAAAACTCACTACAAAACCCATCTGGTCCTGGGGCCCTACCATTTTGCAGATTCTTAATTGCAAACATTATCTCTTCCTTGGTAATGGTGGCATTAGGAGAGACCTCTGTTCTTCGGAGATACTAGGGAGCTGTCACGACTTCCACCGAAGGTGGCTCCTCACCCTGTTCGGGCGGCGCTCGGCGGTCGTCGTCACCGGTCTACAAGCTGCCACCGATTATTTTTCCCTTTTCTGTTGGTTTTGTCTTTATTGTTTTCACCTGTACCTTGTTTGTGGTTAATTCGGGGCTTTTTAAGCCTTCAAGGCCCGCCTGCTTTTGTGCGGGCTTATTTTATTTTCTGTCAGTGGAGGTTTGTGTTTTGTTCCATTACGGATTGTTTGGTGTCCCGTTTTGTGGTCATTTGTGCCTGTTGTTTTTGGCTTGACCATTTTTGGAATAAATACGTCCTTTCTGGAACCTCTGCTCTCTGCGCCTGACTCCACACCCACCACTCCTAGCTAACATGACAGAAGCCCGCACCAAAAGCATGGAGTCAGCAGGAGCAGCTGCGCCCCCTCTCCCATCTATGGAAGAGCGTGTCCTCCATCACACGGCCATCCTACACCGAATCGGGACGATGATGGACCAGATGATAGAGAGAATGGACCGATGGGAGAGGAGTGGCCTCCCTACCTCGTCTCCAGCTCCTCCTCCACCTGCTCTACCTACTTCTCCCACAGCATCCGGACCCAGCGCTCTTCGGCTCGCGCCACAGAGAGAGTACGATGGATCGGCTGCCGGGTGCAAGGGATTCTTGCTCCAGCTAAAGCTGTACCTGGCTACTGTTCGCCCGACTCCTTCTGGAGAGGAGAGTGTGAGCGTCCTTGTTTCCTGTCTGACGGGCAGAGCCCTGGAGTTGGCCAACGAGGTCTGGGAGAGTCCAAACTCCGCAAGGGACCACTACCCTGAGTTCACCCGCCGGTTCCGGGCCGTGTTCGACCACCCACCAGAGGGCCGAGCAGCGGGTGAACGACAGGGCCCTGATGGACCACTACCGGTGTAGCCTCCGGGAGGACGTCCGCAGAGAGCTAGCTTGTCGGGACGCCACCCTCACCCTGGGCGAGCTCATAGACATGTCGATCCGACTGGACAACCTGCTAGCTGCCCGCGGGCGTCCAGAGCGGGTCCTGTTTGTTCCACCCCCCAGCCCTCCCGCTCCAACACCCATGGAGTTAGGGGGGGCCGCATCTAGGGGAACCGGAGGAGGAGGCTCCTCCTGCACTAGTTGTGGTCGGAGAGGGCACACTGTCGATCGGTGCTGGAGGAGCTCGTCTGGGAGTCGAGAGGGCAGGCAGAGCACCAGTCTCTTCCTTTTTGATTCTCCTGCGTTTCCAGTGGTGCTGGGGATTCCCTGGTTGGCTAGTCACAATCCTAGGATTTCATGGAAACAGGGGGCTCTAAAGGGGTGGTCAGAGGAATGTTCAGGTAGGTGTATAGGAGTTTCCATCGGTGCAACGACGGTGAAGAGTCCAGACCAGGTTTCCATTGTGCGCATTCCCTCAGAATATGCCGATTTGGCTATCGCCTTCTGTAAAAAGAGGGCGACCCAATTACCACCTCATCGAAGAGGGGATTGCGCGATAAACCTCCAGGTAAACGCAGCACTTCCCAGGAGTCACGTGTACCCACTGTCACAGGAGGAGACAGTGGCTATGGAGACATATGTCGCTGAATCTCTGGGACAGGGGTACATTCGGCCCTCCACGTCACCCGCCTCCTCGAGTTTCTTCTTTGTGAAGAAGAAGGAGGGAGGTCTGCGTCCGTGCATTGATTATAGAGGTCTAAATTCCATCACAGTGGGGTTTAGTTACCCGCTACCTCTCATCGCTACTGCGGTGGAATCATTTCACTGAGTGCGCTTTTTCACAAAACTGGATCTCTCAGGAGCGCGTATAACTTGGTGCGTATCCGGGAGGGAGATGACTGGAAGACCGCGTTTAGTACCACATCTGGCCATTATGAGTACCTCGTCATGCCGTATGGGTTGAAGAATGCTCCAGGCGTCTTTCAATCCTTCGTAGACGATATTCTCAGGGACCTGCACGGGCAGGGTGTGGTGGTGTATATCGATGATATCCTGATCTATTCCGCCACACGTGCCACGCATGTGTCTCTGGTGCGCAAGGTACTTGGGCGACTGCTGGAGCATGACCTGTACGTCAAGGCTGAGAAATGTGTGTTCTCCAAACAAGCCGTTTCCTTCCTGGGGTATCGCATTTCCTCATCTGGGGTGGTGATGAGGTGTCCCTCATTCAGGGGCAGCACTCTCTCTCTGTCCTTCTTCATGGTCCGAATCACACAGGGGGACTTGATTAACTTCTTCTAATTATTAGTGTTTACATAGCCCCTTTAAATCTCACCCAATGTCTTCAGTCTTTCTAGTGAGAGTGATCAGGCCTCACCAGGAAGTCAGAACAGAGGTCAGAGGTCAGTCAACCCTATTAAGTGAGTGTTTGTTTGCCTGTACCTCAGACATTATTTAAAGACATTTCAAGTATTTTGTGTATCAGGTTTACATTGGGTTGTTCAGTACATTTTTTCTAATAAAGAGAATTTACATGTGTGCACCCAAAACTCTGAAAATAGAAACTTCAGAAAATGTAATTTGTGTTCAGTATTCTAAAACCAAAATAAAAAGAACCCACACAATAAATCAAACAGAGTATCAACCACTAACAAATATTCATTAACAGGAGGGTGCTGGCATGTGTAAAAACAAACAAAATGGACAGGCCTTACTTAATTTGGGAGCTTCCTTAACAGCTGGATCCGGGTACTTTTAACTGCTCTCCCAAGGCACTTGTCTTAGGAAGCCTTTCAAAGGGAGAGATACTAAATCATTGATAAATAATTAAAATCTCCTCCAACCACAGCATTATCTGAGTTCAATTCTGAGAAGTCTAGAGATACCTTAGTGAGGAAATCAGGGGGGTGGACAGGGAGGAAATAAATATTCATTATGTAAACGTTTTGCCCTTGTAAAGTAGCTTTAATTATAACAAAATGACCAAATGAATCTTTCACACATTTCAACACCTTAAGTGGTAGGTTATTTTTCACAAGATTTTCCACACCTCTACTTCTGGATGTAAATGTTGAGGAAAACACTTTTCCAAACCCCCCTTGTTGCAATTTCAGATGCTCCTTGTCATCCAAATGAGTTTCTTTCAACAGAGCAATATCAATTTATATATCATCTGTTTTCCTTTTAATGGGATTATGACTCCCTCTAATGTTCCATGTACTTGTATGCACATAAACACAGTCACTTACCTGCCATTGCACTTCAACCAACCACTATGCAGACTGAAGATAGGGCGGTACCTTTCCCAATGTGTTGAACTCTCCCCATTCTCACTGAACATAAACAAACTATAATACACTCAAAAAATAAACATGTAAAGTTCCACTAGCTAGCTAACATGCAGGGGATTTCAACTCTCCAATGTAGACTCTTAAGTTTACATAACCACTATAAAGCCTCATCACGTATACATATGAAAATGAAAATGAATAAAATAACATTGAGGCTCTTCCAACTAAGACCAAGCCTGGGCACCAAATACACATTCACACAGATCTCAGTCTGAGCTATGGTGGCAGTTACTGAAAAAATATAAAAATACAAATGTTACTGGACAAGAGCACTAGAGAACTCACATCACTGCTTTGTGACCAGATTTGAATAAAGTTATCTAATGTTGCAAAAGCGTAGCGTAAACGTATTTACCTGAGAGAGCCAATAAACGCAGCAGCCTCTTCAGGTGTGTAAAGCTTCTTAGGCGTTCCGTTAACAATAATCTTCAATGTGGCTGGGTACAGCAGTGCGAGGTCCATCTTCATTCTCTTCAGTCGAGCCGTCACCGTATCAAACGCCTTGCATCTTCGTACTCTGTGGAGTAGTCATTGAAGAATAAGACCCTTGAACCTTGGCGCTGAATACCGCCAGATCCGGCCGAGTCCGTGATGCACTGCTTCTCGGTGAAGTTGTGGAACTTAATAACCACTGGTCGTGGGCACTTGTTGGGACCGGGTAATGATGTTTGAGAGCAATGGGCTCTATCCAGCTTCACACATCCAGCCTTAGTATCCATCTGTAGGTAGCCAGGAATCCATTCCTCTAAGAATTTTACTGAGCGTGTCCCTTCAGTATTTTCCGGGAGACCCACCACACGGATATTGCATCTGCGTCCTCGATTATCCAAGTCATCATGAGCTCAGGCATTTCGCACACCTGTTTCTCAAGTATCTTTATCTTAGTGTCCATTGATGTAGTTGAAGTTTCCACAGTTCTTCCTTCCGCCTCATCAACACGCTTGACAACCTTCTGTAGTTCAGCTGAATGGCCTGCTATTGCTTCCAAGACCGTCCCTATCTTGACATCAATCACTTTAGTAATGTTGTCAGTCATCTTTTGGATCACCAGATCCATTGTGCATGGATCCGCAATGGTGTAAGCTTCGCTAACGTTGGTTAGCTCATCCTGCACATCTACAGGGGTTGCGGTTTTGGTCGAGTTCTTAGTAGTTCTGCTGGGCACGTTGTCGGAAACTCCGGAGAAATAGCCATCAAGACTCATTATAAGGTAACTTATTTCACAAATTCGACCACTTTTTCAAGCCAAGAAATGTATGTGTAAAGAGAAATGAACGAATGCCACGAGAGCTGGCTGAAACACAGTGTTTACTCTACGGTGCCATTTTGTCCCTCGGAGTCTTTTTTAACATCAGGAATATTTCACTTTCTCTATTCATAGGAGTAACAACATGAGTTTGTGGAGGAAGCAGAAATAATGGTATAAGACGTGAGTTATTTAAATGTATGCATCACTCAGCTGTGCTTCACAAGTAATACAACGGATCTAATACAGGTGTGATCATATAGCCTTCCTTTTAATAAAAATAAAAAAAAGGAAAAAAATGGCCCGAACAACAATGCATTGGCAGGGAATTTGCTGTCTGAAGTCTTTGACAATTGTTTGGGCCTTCCCCTGACACCGCTGAGTACAGAGGTCCTGGCTGGTAGGGAGCTCGGCCTCAGCGATGTACTGGTCCGTACTTACCACCCTCTGTAGCGCCTTGCATTCGGATGCCTTACAGTTGCCGTACCAAGCCGTGATGCAGCCAGTAAAGATGCTCTCAATGGTGAAGTTGTAGAACGTTTTGAAGATCTGAGGGCCCATGTCAAATATTTTCAGCCTTCTGAGGGGGAAGAGACGCTGTCTTCACAACTGTGTGAGTGTGTGTGGACCATGTTAATTCCTCAGTGATGTGTACACCGAGGAACTTGAAGTTCTCGACCCGCTCCACTTCAGCCCCATAGATGTGAACGGGGGCATGCTCGCCCCTCCGTTTCCTGTATTCCATGATCAACTCCATTGACTTTCTGAGCCTGTAGTCAATTAACAGAATTCTTACATTCCTTTTGTCCAGGTGGGTGAGGGCAGTGGGGAGTGCAATAGAGATGGCATCATCTGTGGATCTGTTGGCGCGGTATGCAAATTGGAGGTGGTCCAGGGTGTCTGGGATGATGGTGTTGATGTGAGCCATGACCAGCCTTTCAAAGCATTTCATGGCTATAGATGTCAGTGCTATGGGCAATAGTCATTTAGGTAGGTTACCTTGGCGTTTTTGGTCATGGATACTACCCCCATTTAGACAGGTCCACTGGGCTGAAGATGGACCAGCCTATCTGGCATTTGCCAGAACTGCCCAATTGCCAGTCCGTCTCTGATTGTAATTGATGAGCTTTTCATTAATATCAGCTGATCAGCTCTGTTCAGCTCTGCTAGAACTTATGTTGCATTAAATTCTAATATTGGGGGTGATACTGCTTTCATTCCCAATTAAAATGTATGGACTGTTATAAATGTTGTATCGTTCATGAATTGTTTTGTTTATAGTGAACTGTTTACCAATGATACAACATAATGCCTTTATACTGCAAAACGTCATTTTTATGCATTGCTTAAAGTACTTAAAGTACGTCCCAGTAGTGACGTGTAGAGCTGTATCGAGATATTTTGGGGGATTTAGAAATATTATTTTGAATACTCGAAAGTGAACCAAAGTAGTTAATGTACAGTATAGATAAATCAAAACAAAGAAGGCTATTCAAATGAAAATGAATGTTATGTTTTGCTCAGTTGTATGTGTTGGTGTTACAGCCTTGAAAATCAATAATTACATTATTATATATAAATACAAGGACCTTAAGCATTCCCTCCAGTGGCACCGTTATCGCAGGAGGGTTCTATAGAAATACATGATTAGCTATTCACACCTACATTTGAGGATTCCATTGATCATTTTGTGTGTCTAAATCCAATGTGTCATTGGTGTTACTCGATTTAAATGACGGGAATTTACATTGTGAACAAAGTGGTTAATCATATCCCTTTAGTAAATTATCTTTAAAGGCTTTAATGACCTTAGAATTGAGCACCTGTGGCCTCCATTTAAGATAATCCTCAGTAACCTAAAAGATGTCATTGGTGTTACTACTACACAATTATTTAAAGTCATTAAGCTGCCATATAAGTTGATTTAGAATGAGAAGCCCAATTACATTATAAAAAAATAATTATATATATATATATATATATATATATATAGGAACACCAGCCCTTTCCATGACATAGACTTGACTAGGTGAATCCAGGTGAAATAATCCCTTATTGATGTCAACTGTTAAAATCCACTTTAATAATTTGTAGATGAAGGGGAAGAGACAGGTTAAAGAATGATTTTCAAGTCGAGACAATTGAGACATAGATTGAGACATGGACCCCTGCTGTTTCCACATAAAATTTGCATTGGTGCTGGAGTGCAAATGTACATGCCAGGTCATCCTCAAAAGAGGTCTCCAATACTGTGTTCATAACCATGTGGGAAGGTGGTAATTACCAGTTGTGAAATCGTAAATACCAGTTGGATGCATTCACGTGCTTTGAACCTTTTGAGAAATGCAGATTGGCTAATGGATAACAAGTTGTGTCAACCATAAACTAAAAGTACAGCTATCATGCTTGTAAACAAATGATGGTGTTTTAAAAACTTAATAGATAGCTTTTAATAAATTATGTTTTGTGGCGAATTTGCCAATCTTGGTGTTCTCTGGCAAATGCCAAACGTCCTGCACGGTGTTGGGCTGTAAGCACAACCCCCACCTGTGGACGTCGGGCCCTCATACCACCCTCATGGAGTCTGTTTCTGACCGTTTGAGCAGACACATGCACATTTGTGGCCTGCTGGAGGTTATTTTGCACCTCCTTGCACCTTTTGCACCTCCTTGCACAAAGGCGGAGGTAGTGGTCCTGCTGCTGGGTTGTTGCCCTCCTACGGCCTCCTCCACGTCTCCTGATGTACTGGCCTGTCTCCTGGTAGCGCCTGCATGCTCTGGACACTACGCTGACAGACACAGCAAACCTTTTTGCCACAGTTCGCATTGATGTGCCATCCTGGATGAATTGCACTACCTGAGCCACTTGTGTGGGTTATAGACTCCGTCTCATGCTACCACTAGAGTGAGAGCACCGCCAGCATTCAAAAGTGACCAAAACATCAGCCAGGAAGCATAGGAACTGAGAAGTGGTCTGTGGTCACCACCTGCAGAATCACTCCTGTTTTGGGGGGTGTCTTGCTAATTGCCTATAATTTCCACCTTTTGTCTATTCCATTTGCACAACAGCATGTGAAATTTATTGTCAATCAGTGTTGCTTCCTAAGTGGACAGTTTGATTTCACAGAAGTGTGATTGACTTGGAGTTACATTGTGTTGTTTAAGTGTTCCCTTTATTTTTTTGAGCAGTGTAGTTAGTCTAACTGTCTATCCTGCCCTCTAGCCATCATTCAGTGGCAATAGTGGTAAGTGGATCGTTTGTCCAGATTTGCAATAGTCTAACTAGCAATCATACCCCACATAAAAGCACTCAACGCTGCATCAATTTTCAGAACAAATAGGAATAGCTGATGGCAGCGGGGAGGCCAGCTCCATCATTGTACATGAAAGAACTCCCCTACTGATCTTGTTTGGGGACAATACAATTATCCTACCTAGACTAGCCAACAACACTAGAATGCAATGAATAATTGCATTATTGTTTTCAGGTGAGTACAAAATTCTACTTTAAGCTGCAGTGAATTTGTCATTTGAATAACGGTGCAAAAGGCCCTGAGACTTGAATGTTTCATAAGCTTAACGTGGCTATTCCTCGCTCACCTAGAACCTAAAGATTCATTATAGTCAAAATATTTGTCATTTAACTTTTCAAATGTATTACCTTTTATATGTGGCATAAACACAACCAGTCACAATGCTTGAATCTGATTAGGCTGCTTCGAAAGTCTCCTGTAGGAAAATATAATTCCAGCATCCTCAACATTAACCAGGTTTTCATCCAACCTTTTTATGCAAGTAAAATACATGTTGGATAAAAAATGTAGACAAAATAAAATTCGCTGAACAAGGTGGGATCTGCTTGTGTGTGTAAAATGTATTATGCGAGAAATGGCGGTAGAAACTCTTATGCGCAAATACTGATATAATAACCATCATATTGAAGTAAACTTGTAGTCACATGATAATATGTTGTGTGGTCTCCCAGTACAACTCAGGAAAGCATGGAGTTTATGAGGCTACAGCTTAAATAAATGATGAACTTCACAGGGTGGTGAAAGTGCAAGGTGATGAGTTTGATGCTCCTTTCCAATAAATATCAAAGGTCTTTCTCTGGTGACAATATGATGATCGATGCTTGACTGCCATTTGACAAATAACAATTCTCACACTTTCGTCCATAATAATCATGTAGGCTATACCCTGAATGTACCTGCGATACCAGAGTAGACACATTCACTATACCTATGCAAATTGTGACAAAACAAGGCCTAGAGTTAAAAATGCAATGGAAACCCATTTAACTTGTAGTTTTTTATTTACATTTACATTTAAGTCATTTAGCAGACGCTCTTATCCAGAGCGACTTACAAATTGGTACATGGGAATTTAAACAAAACATTTATTTTTTATGTGCACTACGTATTTACGCAAAGACTTATCGGCAACAAGTCAATTAGATAGAAAAACAACTCTGATGGGAAAATGCGCATATTGTTTTGATGCAGATTTTAGAATATTCCCATGAAAATCTTTCCCCAATTGGAAGGAATTGACACCCTAGACTCTGGCAAGTGCACTAGTCCAGTGGCAAACAACCTTGTAAGAATTGTACTTAAACCTCCCCCCCCCTTCATACTCATCTGGAGGTCAAGCATTTTAAGCAAGCTGGCTATCTGTGATTATTCTTTTGGGGGGGGGGATTAATTCTACTTGGTCTGGACCACAGAATTAGCACAGACTCTGCCCCCAGTTACCACATTTTTCATTTGTTAGAGATGTCCACCAGCATAATACCACTCTAATATTCATTGTTTGAAATATAAAAGTCTATCTGGTAAGATCACATTTTTCTATACCGGCGTTAGAGTGGAACAAACTACCACAGCAACTCAAAGCCATACCAACCATAAACACTTCTAAAGAAATTATGTCAAAAGCTGGCTAGTGTGTGAAAAGTATAACCTTTTGCCTGCATCTATGTAAGTGTATATGTAGTTATGTAAAAATAGGGACCACATTGGAAATAAGTCCCTGACTTTATTGTGCAACCCGGGTCAATTTTTTTACTGCCAAATAAAATCAATTAATCCAAAATATGCAACAGCCAATTGATGAATGGAAAGAGACATGTTACAAAACGCCAAAATGTTTAATGACATTCTGAGAGGATCAAAAACTTGGCTTGACACTCCATAGGCCTACAAGGTAGGGAGGGATTTGTTTTCTGTTTGTCGAGATCGACAGTATTTATTGTGGTGTTGAAAATGCAAACCATGATACTGAACCGCCTGAAGTCGGAACGCTTTGTTTACTGGTTGCGCGGTGCATTGGCACAGAAACCTGTCAGTGGGAAATTCATCCCATATATTTTATATAATGAGAAATATGGCAACAAAACATTAAAAAAATCTGATTCCTCTTGTTGATCGTTGTCTGCAGCCGACGCCGATCATAGTGTAAGCCCTAATGAAACAGGCAGGGAGCTAGTCCGTGGCGGTCGACAAACACTCAACCTTCAAGGCCCGTAGCCCTGTGTGGCATCGACAGTGCCACAAAAGCATGCTGAAGTGACAAAGTCAATATCCACGCATATAAACACAGGGTCACTACAGTTATTTGTGGTCATAAACATTATTTTGAGTTAACTCTATGAGTGGGGAGAGTGTGCAATGTTTTTTTTACAGTACAAGAGGAAGGTCATTTGAAAATATTTTTTTACTTTGGGGAGGGGGGTGCATTTTCTTTATTTCAAACTGTCCCTTAGTTTTATCAAATCATTTCCCCAAATAATCTTGACAGTCCTTTCGTAACGTAATACTGTATATCCTAGACAATCCAGTCTTGATTAAACAGAGCCTACTACCCTGATATGTTGAAGTCTAAAAAAGTCCTTGGCCATTTCAACATAACATTTCAATCCTTAAAAAAAAGGGGCAATCTGGGAGTGGCACATGCCTTTTTTTGGTCAATAAATTAATGATATATAGCAATTGATTATTGAAAAATATTACTTAAAAGCCTCATGATTTTAGTTAAACTGTCTTACCCCATCAGAACCCAAAATATAAGCCTTTTTACTCCATTGTTTGTAAACAATGTAATTGTGAAAAAAAACACTGTACCACTTTGAAAAAAAGGAAAACATACATTTTGATCTAATATATGGTAAGTCTCTGTATCCATAGATCCCGTCTATGAATTTGAGAATGGTTACATTTCTCCAGCACCATCCATCAGCTGTTTACCAAAATAATTGCAGGGTTAGCCACTTTGTTATCGTTTGAGTCCCAGATTGCCTCTTTAAAATAGAGTGTACCCCATATACTGATATGTCACTGAGCAAACCCTTTCTTATTTTCTTCAGTATGCACAGCAGGAAATAACAAAACCAACTTCCATTGTTTAAAAGTTTGAGTGGTAATTCCTATTTGCAACTATCTTTAAAAAAAACATGGCATCTTGTGGTTTCCAACGCTTCAAATGTCGACAGTGGTTTGCCCAACGTTCGGTGGGCTGACAACTACCCAGGAAAGCCGAATGAAAACTGTAAGAATGTTCCTGAAAGGATGCTAAAATCTTGGAGTGGGGAACATAAGTCCTAAGGCTCTATAGTCTCAGTGCTGGAGAAAGGGGAGAGGAGTCAGGAGATAGCGCAAGACAAGCCTCAGAACTATCCTTCGAGCCAACAGGATCAGGCATCCAGGGACTGGTAGCCACGTCGCCTGCCAACTTTACATGTGATCACGCACACACTGAGCGTCCCGAAAATCTGAAAGGACAAAGAAATGCTGTAAAATTCAGTACAGAGTAAATTGTCTGGCACCAAAGATTAAAGTAGGTCCATACATCTCAGAAAAGTCCCACTATCCCCATTCTGGCCACAAGACTTTCACAGCCCAAGAACTTTGGGGTGGAAGCGGGGGGGTTGTGCCTGGCCTCAGAGGTGGAAACACAAAAGCATGCAGTTTTAGGCCAAACACCGGTGCAAAGTCTGATATTGGAAATGCGACATAATAAATGAAATGTTAAGTCAGAGGACGGCCAGGTACAGTACCTTGAACATGGCAAATCCAAGGATGACCAGCATGGCATAACTCATCACATCCTGAAGGAGCAGTTCCAGCAAACCCTCACAACCCTAGAGTGACACACACACAATTTCAAGTCAGAGTAAGGACTAACAAATATAAATACAAAAAAATGGTAGGAATGATCACTCTCGCCGCAGCCGATGTGAGTAAGACCTTTAAACAGGTCAACATTCACAAGGCCGCAGGCCCAGATGAATTACTACACATACTTTGAGCATGCGCTGACCAGCTGGCAAGTGTCTTCACTGACATTTTCAATCTCTCCCTGTCGAAGTCTGTAATACCAACATGTTCCAAGCAGACCACCCTAGTCCGTGTGCCCAAGAACAGTAAGGTAACCTGACTAAATGACAATCGACTCGTAGCACACACGAGGTGCTTTGAAAGGCTGGTCATGGCTCACATCAACACCATTATCCCAGGAACCCTAGACCCACTCCAATTTGCATAACACCCTAACAGATCCAGATGATGCAATCTCTATTTCACTCCACACTGCCCTTTCCCACCTGGACAAAAGGAACACCAATGTGAGAATGATATTCATTGACTACAGCTCAGCGTTCAATACCCTAGTGCCCTCAAAGCTCATCACTAAGCTAAGGACCCTGGGACTAAACACCTCCCTCTGCAACTGGATCCTGGACTTCCTGACGGGCCGCCCCCAGGTGGTAAAGGGAGGTAACAACACATCCGCCACACTGATCCTCAACACGGGGGCCCCTCAGGGGTGCGTGCTCAGTCCCCTCCTGTACTCCCTGTTCACTCATGACTGCAAGGCCAGGCACAATTCCAACACCATCATTAAGTTTGCCAATGACACAAGTGGTAGGCCTGATCACCAACAACGACGAGACAGCATATAGAGAGGAGGTCAGAGACCTGGCCGTGTGGTGCCAGGACAACAACCTCTCCCTCAATGTGATCAAGACTAAGGAAATTATTGTGGATCACAGGAAAAGGAGGACTGAGCACGTCCCCATCCTCGTGGACGGGGCTGTAGTGGAGCAGGTTGAGAGCTTCAAGTTCCTTGGTGTCCACATCACCAACAAACGAACATGGTCCAAGCACACCAAGACAGTCGTGAAGAGGGCACGACAAAACCTATTCCCTCTCAGGAGACTTGGCATGGTTTCTCAGATCCTCAAAAGGTTCTACAGCTGCTCCATCGAAAGCATCCTGACCGGTTGCGTCACCACCTGGTATGGCAACTGCTCGGCCTCCGACCGCAAGGCACTACAGAGAGTAGTGCGTATGGCCCAGTACATCACTGGGGCCAAGCTTTCTGCCATCCAGGACCTCTATACCAGGCGGTGTCAGAGGAAGGCCCAAAAAATGGTTGAATACTCCAGCCACCCTAGTCATAGACTGTTCTCTCTGCTACCGCATGGCAAGAGGTACCGGAGCACCAAGCCTAGGTCCAAGAGGCTTCCAAACAGCTTCTACCCCCAAGCCATAAGACTCCTGAACATCTAAACAAATGACTACCCAGACTATTTGCATTGCCCCCCTCTTTTACACTGCTGCTACTCTGTTATTATCTATGCATAGTCACTTTAATAACTACCTACATGTACATATTACCTCAATTACCTTGACACTGGTGCCCCCGCACATTGACTCTGTACTGGTACCCTCTGTATATAGCCGCGCTATTGTTATTTTACTGCTGCTCTTTAATTATTTGTTACTTTTATAACTTTTTTTAAAAGGTATTTTTAACTGCATTGTTGGTTAAGGGCTTGTAAGTAAGCATTTCACTTTAAGGTCTACACCTGTTGTATTCGGCGCATGTGACAAATACAATTTGATTTGATATGAATAAGACAGACTATCAAAAATGGATCAAAGGCCAGTCATGCTTTTAATTTTTGTAAAGTAAGGTTAATGGGGAGGGCAAACTGATCCTAGATCTCTGCCTAAAGGCTACGTCTCCCCAGCGAGTTTAGTTAGCTTAAGAGGTAGCATCAGTTAGACGTTTACTGAATTGATCCATACCCGGGTATTGAGCAGGTCTCGCTGGTCCAGTTTGCCTGTACACTTAGTGTTGTTCCCTTTACAACAGGAGACGGGCACAGCGTTGTTAGTTTTGCTGAACCAGGGGTTGGTGGTCCAGTTCAGGTAGGTCTGCACTCCACAGCACTGCAACTGTATACAGAGAGAGGAAGAATGCTTGGTAGTTTCATATCATAGCGACTTAATGTGGTTCACGTGTAGGCTTATTTATAGGTCCTAAACCAGCTCCAAGGTGGCAAAAGCCTAGTTTCCTGTATCATGTAATCTTTGTGCAAGCCAATTATTTATACAGTATATACACACACACACACGCTAGGCACGGTTTTAAAGCCACTGAACTTCCATTTTAGTGCTCCTCCACCATTGTAAAAAAGCTACAGAAATGCCTTTATTCATGTCTACATTCGTTTTTGCCACATTTATTCTATTACAGGCACCATTTTAAATTATATTATGAGAACTAAAAACCCAAGTATACAGTATATATAGTTTTAAAGCATTTTCCTTATTTTTAGAGAGTACTAATGTTACCGTCAACAGCAAAAATTACTTAAATGCATGTAATTCTGTCCTTGAGACATTTCATTGAAATACAGTAGAATTCAATTAATTCCTAACAGGTTGACATTTATTGTCATGAGTCTTGCCCTGGATGCAGAACAGAGCCGTTTCCACTAGATGGGCCAGCTGCAAAGTCAAAATTGTATATATCGTAAAAATGCACTTTTTGATCTTAATTTAAGTTAAGACATTAATTAGGGTTAGCAGTGTGGTTAAGTTTAGGGTTAAAATCAGATTTTATGACTGTGGCTCTGCCAGCTAGTGACCATTCTGCAGAGCTGCCTCCAGTACATGAGTCATCTCAATAAATGCCAACCTGCTTATACCTATGGGGACTGCCCTTTCTGAGGAGTACCAACACGGTTGACCGGTGTCTTCAAAACCCTCTCATTAGCCAATACATAGATAGCATCAGCAATCTAGTGTATACATTATTGGTGCCAACCAGTGCTTGCTAGCGCCAGAGAGGTTTAAAAATCGAGACTGAACATGCGATTTCTTCTTGTAAAACGCCCGCAACATAGACCCAGAACACCATCAACGGGAGAGTGGCAAATTTCTCCACGAGGTCGGCCTATTTACAGGGAGTAGTCGCACATTGAGAATCTCGGGTTTCAATCCTAGTAAGCCCCCTGCTCGTTCAGAGATGGCATGATACTGACCTGAGACTGCAAGTAATCCACAGCCTGGGTGTCAGAGTTCTCACCATCATACTTCATGAACGTGTCACTCATTGACCGCTCCAAGTCCCCTTTGATCTGTAAAGGTATATAAAACTAAATCTATGTCTATTCAAATATTGCACTGATACTCTACTACACATGTAATACACCTACACAAATTGAACACGTAGTGTATTCGTCTATTGTAACCTGTAAGACAAATGTGGAATTCACTCACCCTTCTTTGGTAGATGAACCCATACACTAGAGCAGCGACCTCTGCTGCAAAGATGGCCAGGATAACCAGCAGGAACTGGAAGGAGAGGGAGAGACAATAAAATCAGCAAGGAGAAACGAGAACAAGGGGCGCAGCAGCAGGACTTAAAACACAAAGATCCTCAGAGCGTACAATGTATCAGGGTTGGGGTCAACTCTATTTCAATTCCAAAAGTAAACACAATTACAATTTCAAAAAAATGAATTGAAAAGCATCGAAGAGACTTGGAATTACAGTGTACGTCCTGAGTTAACCGCAATTGTAATAGAATTGACCCCAACTCTGCAGTGCATGCCTCCCAAATGGCACCCTATTCCATATGTAGGACATAGGGTGCCATTTGGAACACACACACACACGTGTTATTACAAAAGACCTGGCTGGCTGCACCACCAGTCTCTCCTTTCACCATCACCCACCACCAAGGCGTCTGAGGCTTATACTCACAAAGCTAAGGCCCACTTTGGATTCTCTCAGGGTGGCGTAGCAGCCCACAGTCCCGATGATGAGCATCACCACTCCCACGGGTATGATGATGCCTGCCGGGATGAACGTGTACTTATCCTGCAGGAAGTTGTCAAAGTGGCTGTAGCTCTTGATCATATAAGAGCCTACATAGACAAGGGCACCCCCCGCAGCCTAGAGTGAAGAACACAACAACATGAGTACTTTATACCGCTAATCAAGGCCGTGTTGCACACTCCCCATCATGGATTTAAAAGCATAGGATTGGTGTAAGCATTGGCGGATGGGAGCTTCCACCATTGTTAAATCCATTTCACAAAGTATGAAAGTGCACTCTTCAGGGGACGGGTGGAAAATTGGGACGCAGCATGGGTGAGGCCAACTCTGCAGCAGTACAGCTGCAGTACTGTCCTGCGAAACGCAGTGTATATAGTCAACTCTCAAGTCATATAGAAGTCATCTCTCTAAAATCATTGAATACCTGGTTAATGCACAAGGTATCTAAAGAGATAGATTTGTCAAAAACAAAGGTTTCAGAATGCCCTTGGTGACTGCCTTGAGCAGTTCTCTTTACCTTTCTCTCAAACCCACTGGAGGTTTATTCAGAGTTTAAATGAATATTTCATCCACATCACATATTGGTTTCCTTACCCTGTAAGCAGTCTCAGGACAAGGTAAGACAGGAATCCAGGCTTTGGTTTTGTTCACCTGACTACTGTCTCCAAATTGTTGTAGTGATCAGGTGGTGAGCTGCTCATTGCCTAATACTCCTTTAGATTCAAAGCTCCAGGGCACATGACCCGTTTTCTCTCCCAATGAGTCCTCAGTCCTGAGATCCCCCACCAGCCCACCCCGAGTAGAATGCACACACTCCACCACCCCCTCCTAATCCTTCCAGGAACATGTGCCCCAGATGAGTGAAAAAAATTCAAAAGAACCACAAACAGATTGTAGGTTTCGATTTCTTGTTTTTTTGTAAAAAAAATAAAAAATAATTGTCAACATCTAACATTCAACCAGATTACCTCCTGTACTGGCTGCATTGCTTGATTTTTGAAATGGTATAGAATTAGATTTGAACAACAGAGCGTATGTTCAGAGAGGGAGAGAAAATATCTGTGGCTTTGACCACTGATACACAAGCTGACCTGTTTATTTTCCCTGGTGAATACACACAGACAGGGTTGTTCCTCCTTATTTAAAATGTGTTTGTGAACTAGAGAGTGTTCGCCACCTAGGAATCTATGCCATGCTGCAACCTAACATCTGGCAGAAGAGAGAGAACAATTTACAGGAAAAGGCAGCTGTCATAAATTAGGAATATACAAGTTACTCAACATGGTCTGGGGGGAGGGGTTGTCCCTTGAAAAGGGGATGGACAAGGACCGGAAATCATCCCGGACATTTTTTCTAACACATAGGCCCATTTTTTTACCCTTGAGGCCCCCATACCGGCCCAGAAATGGTAATTCTGCATTAAAATAACAAAAACAATTTAGACAGGCCCACTTGGCTAAAAAGAGACCTGCCCATCTGACATTTGCCAGAACTCGCCTAGCTAGTCCGTCCCTGGATTAATCTCTAATTGACAAATGTGGTGTGGTTGGTGTCACTTATGTGCATTGTCGATCAACCTCATCTCAGAGGATTTCGTAATATTCTGTACGTAAATCAAGACACTACATTTAGTGCCTTTGGGTTGCTAGACGTTCGTACCCACCCTTCCCGCCAATCAACCAACCTACTTTCGTTTTTGCCTTATGTAACCATACCAAAGGTACCATATCATACTAATTTGGATGTCCAGGATTTACGTTTACTATATCTCGTCTATGAGACCAGGCCGTGTTGATATGCACCTGGAAGTAGGCCCACTTCAGAGACGTTTGAGATGAGTATACTGCGAATAAGGAGATGTTGAAATGTAAGCATAAATACAAACCAAGAAGAATTCCTTCCTCTAACCTGTTGGTAATGTTCAATATGTCATGCACATTATTTATCACGATTTGAAATCGATATTAGATACCGTACAGGCCATAACAATCAACAACCTACCATGTCCATTGCCCAAACAGTGGTTTCGTTTCACCAAAAACTGCTCACCATAGAGGAAGTAAGGTTGCAATTTAGAGCAGTGGAAAGAACACAGAACTCACAGGAGCAACAGAAAGTCGACCAAACACTTACCCAAAATATTAAACTTAGAAGCAAAACGACTATTTTCGATGTAATAATTCCGCAATCCATGTTGTTATGGTGGTGGGGAGCCTTTCAGCTGGTCTCTGTTCTGATTTTAAGGGGGTTCTGACTGCTTTGAGCATGAGTGGCTTGCTGACACATGATCACATGCTTGTAGAAGAGCGTACCGCGCACAGTTCATGTAGGGGTCCTAATGCCGTACCTTTACAATTGTATTGCTCCATGGCTACGTTTAGACAATTCTATTCTTTTTTTACACTAATTGGTATTTTATCACATCAGATCTTTTTCAGAGCTGATCTAAATGGTCAAAAGACAGTAATTTCAGTCAGTTGTATTTTATTTGAACTGTAGTTATTTGCATTCATTTCATTTTGATCATCTAAAATCAAACATATATTCCATGCACATGATTGTTTGGGGTCCAGATTATGGTTCTATTACATCCTTTGCAACGACTTCCCTAATAATTCTGTTTACATGGACACGTCTGATATGCAGAAAATCGCCAATCAAAAGACACGTTCTACCAAAGTGACCATGTTATTTTTGTGTAGATGATTTGATTCTGAGTTCGGACATATAAAGTTTGTATATGAAAACTATTTCTAAAATGCATACTTTCAGTTTTTCCGAACTCACCTCACTCCGCAAAAGAAGCGCGCTGCTAGTGCAAGCACATCCACAGATCAAATACACCTCTGTAACTCTGATTAAGGCGTTTACGTGTCCTAATAATTCGAAAGATTGATTTGACCTCGTAGTCCCGGGATGTTTTCAACGCAGAAGCTTTCTAGATGTGACGTCACTCCCTGCAAAGTACGCACGCGAGCGCCTTCTGGTCATGCCCGGACCAGCTCTCAGTCAATCAATCGAATGTATTTGTAAAGCCCTTTTTACATCAGCCAATGTCACAAAGTGCTATACAGAAACCCAGCCTAAAACCCCAAACAGCAAGCAATGCAGATGTAGAAGCACGGTGGATAGGAAAAACTCCCTAAAGGCAGGAACCTTGGAAGAACCCTAGAGAGGAACCAGGCTGAGGGGTGGCCAGCCCTCTTCTGGCTATGCCTGGTGGAGATTACAACAGTACATGGCCAAGATGTTCAAACGTTCATAGACGACCAGCGGGGTCAAATAATAATAATCACAGTGGTTGTAGAGGATGCAACAGGTCAGCACCTCAGGAGTAAATGTCAGTTGGCTTTTCATAGCAGAGCATTCAGAGTTAGAGACAGCAGGTGCGGTAGACAGTGAGTCGAAAACAGCAGGTCTGGGACAATGCAACACCTCTGGTGAACAGGTCAGGGTTCAAATCAAATCAAATTTTGTTACATGGACCGAATACAACCAAATACCTTACAGTGAAATGCTCACTTACAAGCCCTTAACCAGCAATGTAGTTTTAAGAAAATACATTAAAAAGTAAGAAATGAATACATTCAACTGAAACAGGTCTTCCGCATTTAACCCAACCCCTCTGAATCAGAGAAGTTCCTCCTCTGTAAATTGGCTTTCACACAGATCTTTCAGTACATTTGTTAATTTTAGATTATTATTAGGAAAGAAATCCTTACAGTTTATATCATTCAGTGGAGATAGAATGAAAAGAAAACATATGCTTAAAATAATTATGCTTCCTCTTTCAAAATATAATTCGGTAAATCATGGATGACTGTCATTTATAATGAGTTTGTGTAAATAATTTTTGGGTAGCATTTCTATGTTGACGTTTCTTACCTGGTAATCCCGAGTTTGTACAGCAAAGGAAAGATAGTGATGACGCTTATTGACATTGCGATTGGTTATTCCCCATCATTTGCAACAATGAGGCATTGCAAGCAGTAGCTCGCTTCATACACCCGTGGTGATTGTGACAATGGTACAATGTTTGTTATAATTTTATATAATCACTTTGCCTTCTCTTAATTATCGCCTACTATGTTGGCATGCAATTTTTTTTTTTAATCAAATCTGATGGTTGTTAAAAGCAGAATTTCTACAATATTAGCTTTATATCAACACACTCATCACTCCCGTCTAACAAATCTAAATCGCTTTGGCAACAGTAGGCCGCAGGTGACTTGCGGATAATGTCACATAGAACGTTTGAAAGGTCTATCATTTTTTATCGAACACAAAGTTAACATAAGCCCTAGATGCATTCAATTGTCCTACTTACAGGCATACCCAATTTAGGCTTTCCCCCCCTTTTTTACAAATGTGATATTGCAAAACAAAGGGATAACTTGGAAGTAACATAACGTAGGTCATTAAATAATATTTAAAAAAACATGTTTATTTATTAGCCTACTCTATAAGTATTTAAGCAGACCGTGTGAAATAGGCATCAAGTGAAATCACTGTCAAAGGCACAAGAGATACTGATGCATGTAGGTCTAGATCATTTATGGATTGATCATATAGAAATATCAAAACATTTGAACAACT
Source organism: Salvelinus fontinalis (assembly GCF_029448725.1). Lineage (NCBI taxonomy): Eukaryota > Metazoa > Chordata > Actinopteri > Salmoniformes > Salmonidae > Salvelinus > Salvelinus fontinalis. The sequence goes on along the minus strand of NC_074692.1, from coordinate 3,435,868 downwards.
ACAAAGTAATTGCATGTGGTGCATGGACCCCTGACTTGCTGCATTTTTCTATTATCAAGACACCTGCTCCTAACTCTTAACGGGTTAACTCAGCTCATGAGGCGTTCTAAATATCTGCCTACTGGGTATGACTTATGACTAAAGAGGCTTCATGCATAGCTTTTATTTTTGCCCATAAGAGTAGGAGTAAAATGTCTATTCTCGGCACTTATGACCAATTTTCGACTCAGACACTGTGGATATGGGTCCAGATCTGACAAAATGGAGACAAATGTACTTCTAAAATAAACCATTAAAACGAAAGAAAATAAATATTGACATCTTTATTTCATGTTTCGACAAACCCTGTTGATGTTGCAACAAGGACATCAAAAATACAAACGGACGAGTAACAGCTTTGACAATAGTACGTCACATCACAATGATACATAAACAGAGCAGCTCTGTCACCACCTGGTAGTCCCCTGCAGGACTTTATTGTATCACTATAAGGCAGCACAGACAGAGTTGCTTTGACAAACTTTTAGCCTGTTCCCTGGCATTGTTTCAGAGCAGAGTAGGGGTGTATTCATTAGTGCAAACCATAGCAAAACAATTTGCAACAGAAAACCGCTTGCAATGAAAATGATAATTTATTGGACAAGTTGAGGTTAGTCCCTCCCCGTTTTGGCACTTTTGCTTCCGTTTGGTTCCTAGTGAATACACCCCAGGTGCTGCACAGAGCAGAGTCGCCACTGACCTTCAACGACACCCACCATCTCTGCTACTGACAGCAAAGGCCAATAATCCCATCAACACATCCATATCGTCTCCAGTGCAGACTGTTGGAAGTGCACAGCTGCGTCTCAGGTCTCAAGGGCAGAGTGAGTAGCAGGGAAAGACCCACCTATGTCAGGGTTCGGTCAGTCAGTGAGTCAGGTCAGGTCAATCAGGGGTGGGATGCTCCAGGCTGAGTCCCAATGAAACTCCAGGGAGGGAGCTCCCGGACCCTCACAGGCCCAGCGATGCCTTGAGGAGGACGGCCATATCCTCAGACACGGTGCCCTCATCACCTGGGCACGAAAAAAACAAAAAACAAACATACGATAACGTGATGACTCCTGTTCTCAATGTGTGTTACTGATGCATTACGTGAAAAAGAGAGGGGCCATGGACACTGAGCTTTGGGTCGAGCACCTCTTTCTCACAATTAAAGATGTTGAAATGTCTGTGTGTGTGTGTGTACATGGGCAAGCTCGACTGTGTGTCCCCCAGGTCCTTACCCTCCTCGGCAGCGGTCATGTCCTGCTCCAGTTTGAGCTTCTTCTGGCCCAGCTGTAGCATGCCACCCTCTATGGTGTCCTTATGGATCAGCTTGATCACCTGGACAGTCCTGCAGAAGGAGATGGACAGACACGGACCTTCAGTCATTCATCAGAGCAGTGTCCATTCCCTCAGCATCACTAGACCCCCCTATTTTGTCCTCACAGTACCTTCTCTAGGGCCAGAGGGGTTTTCCTGACCACATGGCAACTCGTCACTACTAATAAAGACTTCTCTGTAAGCGAGACATCTCTCGCTACAGATCTCCCTAACGCCCAAATGTCACCTAGCCCAGCCCATACCACCCCCCTGGTCTTACCTGGTCTGGCCCCTCCCTGTCGGTCTCACCTAGTCTGGCCCAATCTGTGGCAGCGGTCCTCTGCCTGCTTGTCGTTGTAGGGGTTACAATCGATGTCGTGCATGATGACCACGTTGGCCGAGGTCAGGTTGATGCCCAGGCCGCCCGCCCGCGTCGACAGCAGGAACACAAAGATCTCCGGGTCCATGTTGTAGTCGTCAATCAGCACGATTCTGCACCAAACAAACAGAGGCGGGTCTAGGGATTACAGTGGCTCTTGTGCATTTTCTCGACACTCTAGAAGGAGGAGATTCACTAGTTGCAGTGAGATACAATACCACCAACAATCTGAGGTTTGCCAGTGAACAGCTTTTTCATTTGAATGTTATATGCACTATGTCCCCAGTTACACTTCCTATGGGAAAAATACTGCACACAATTATGTTAGAAAGAAGGTCGAATTCAACTGGAGCTCACCTGTCTGCTATGGGTGTGGAGCCATCCAGTCGGACGTAGCGGTGGCCCAGGTGTTTCAGCAGAATCTCCACAATGTCCAGCATCATGGTGAACTGACTGAAGAGTACCACCCGGTCTCCCTGCCGAGAGAGCAGAGCACAGCACAGCACAGCCACATCACATATCGGGTGTATTCACAAGGAACCAAAACAGGACAAAACAAGTGGGACTAACCTGAAATAAGATGCTTTATAAGTGTTTTGCTACTGTGTGCACTAATGAACACACCCCTGAAACGATCTCAACATGGCAGATAGAAACATAATGACTAGAGGTAACCCCGATTCTACGCCATACTACAATTTACATCCTCCAGAACAGGCCCGAGGAGGCACGAGGCAAAACCCACGAAAGAGTCAGGAAAAAACACTCAAAACAGAGTAATAAAAGAACTAGTCTCTCTCCTTACCTTGGTCTTAAGTGTGGCCAGTAGCGTCTGGAGCAGGTGAAACTTCCCAGAGTCCAGCAGTAGGTCTTTGTCCAGCTGGTATTTGTGCAGTGACGAGTACTGCTGGCACAGCCGGTGAAGCTCAAAGTCCGACATCACCGCCATGTCCTCCTGGATCAGCACCGGGTCCGCGTCAAAATGGGTCGGCTCCTAGGGGGAGGGGGATGAATAAAAATATACAGATTGAGAGACAGATAAGAAAGGCAGAGAGGGTTGACAGAAAGACAGAAGAGATAAGGGTGGTAACATCGTTTCTTAGGAGATTAACTTACTTGATTTATATAAATCGACAGAAGAAAAAAAACTGGGACACAAACACAAAATGGCAAATAAAGCAGCAACCTTGAGCATGAGGTGACTCATGGCCTCGAGTCGCTCTGTGGTGTAGTACTGCCGGTGGAGCAGAGGGTGGTTGGCCATCTTCCTCAACTGCATCATCACGTTGCACAGCTCTCTCTCTACACAGAGATGGAGATGATGTGAGCGAGTGGTTGAGCATGCGACAGAGAGAGAGAGCAAGAGTGAAGGTGAGAGAGAAAACAGTTCAGTTGAAATTAGGGCACAGGGTGTAAGATGCCGATCACACAAACACGCTTATTGTGCCAGCTATGCACCACCCGTCTGTCACGCCACTGCTGTAACACTACACTGAGTATGGTGAAGATTTCCCTAGACCCTGATTTTGGGTCAGTTTAGCACATTCCCCCGCTAATGGATAAGATTAGGATTGGGAGAGTAAAATCTGATCCTAGATCTGCATTTAGGAGCAACTTCACCCTGGACCTACACTACAGTTCCGTGCAGTACATACTCTCTCCGATGGCAGACGTCTTGAGCTTGCCCACCATGTTCTGGTAAAGCAGCTGCTGCTTCTCGCTCATGGCGCAGAATTCCAGCTTCTCCTCCTTCGCTGGCAGCTGCTTAAGAACCTGAGAGAGACACACACACACAAACGAGTGCATACGCACACGAGCGTACACACACACACGCACATCTTTAAATATCACAGTGTGAACCATCCAGTATTTCTCAGTGTAAGTCACTTCCGGGGTGTCCTTACCTCGCTCTTAACTCGTCTGAGGATGAAAGGTTTCATGATGAGTTTAGCCTGGGCGATGCGGTCCCTCTCAAAACTACTCTGTTCCTCGTGGGATTTCTACCACGCACAAATACAACACAAACATCAAAACACACATCCTACTGTGAGAGTCCCACTTAACATGAGGGGAGTGGTACCAGGGTCTGTATTCGCAAAGTGTCTCAGAGATGGAGACCAGAATATTTCGACGCCAAACTTGACCCTTGACCTTACCATGGAGAACATCTTGGCTATCTGCGTGGTGCTGCTGGAGAACATGGAGGGCATGATGAAGTTGAGCAGCGACATCAGCTCCAGCAGGTTGTTCTGTAGAGGGGTGCCGGTCAGGAGCAGCCGGTGCTCAGCCTGGGGACACACAGAGACAGGTAGTCAGACAGGGAATCAGGGAGACACACAGGGACAAACAGGTAGACAGACAGAGACACGGGGGCGACACGTGGACAGACGGAGACAGGGAGTCAGAAAACACAGACAGCGAGACGGAGCCAGGCAGACAGAGTCAGGAATGTCCGAGAGATTCAGACAGACACTGATGGCTGGACAGAGAGACAGAGGAGACACGGGGACATCAACTCTATCGCACACTACAACTGCTTCTACCACTTGTCAATGGGGAAGTGTGAGGTGTTGTGCCGGGAACTAACGTTGATGGCCATGAGGTGGCGGTAACGGAGGGAGTTCATGTTTTTCAGCATGTGGCCCTCGTCGAACACGGCGTACTTCAGTCTGAGCTTGCGGAAGAGACTGCGGTCGCTGTCGTTGCCGATGGCCAGATTGTAGCTGCGCAGAGAGAGATTACACCCAAACATGAGCATTTGTAGTTGAACTTTCATTCCGTATGTAGACCTACATCAAAATGGAAGGGCTACGAGCGTGCACACACACACACACACACACACACACACACACTAGGGAATGCTTCAGCACATTTAAGAAGCAAGGCCTTTTAGTTCCAGTGAATTCCCGGTATGTATCTAATTGACTCATTGTGTTGTCAACACACAGGTTTGGACACGTAGCCCGGGAGACTCAGCAGTGCCTTCATTTCCCATACGGCTGCCTCAAACAGCGTGTAATGCTCATTAATATCAATCATTAATGCATTACAAAGTGCTTTTCTGGTTCAGACAGACACGTACGTAGCCCATTAAACCCCCCCCCCCCCCCCCTCCACAGCTGCGAGGCTCTAGGGTGACGTTTCCCCAAGACGCTGATTTGGGGCAACTGCATCTCCCCATCCAATGGTTAAGGTTAGGATCGGGGGAGGGGAAGCTGATCCTAGATCTGCACCTAGTGGAAACATCAACCCGGAGGAGCTGTACAGAGGACGCAATGCTCTTCCCTTCCACTAGAGCTCATCGTGGTGCCACCAATAGACTGAAACCTATTCGACAATATTGTGCGTACGTGTATGTGTACTCACGTGGACACGATGACGTTGAAGTCCACCTGATTGCTGAGGATGTCACGTCGCAGGTACCGCCGGTCCTCCACAGAGCCTGAACATACAACAGGGGGTGTATTCATTAGCGATGGGGGCAAGACATCTGTACAGCTACATATCGGGATATGATTTTTTACGCTATATTGTATCGTATCATCTTGACAATATCACAATATTATTTTTGCGCCAGTTGGTTGCACCTGCACCAAAACACCTGTATTTCTCCTTCATAGCTTGATCTCCATCTTCTTTCAAATAGGGAGTCAATTTGTTTTCAGCCATTTGATTTTCATGACTGACCAAAACTCCTTTTCTCATGGCTCTCTTGTCCCTCTGCAGCAGACATATGATGAGCAATATGTTTGGAACATCGAATGGCAAAAATAAAATCACCGCATCGAATTCCCAATACACATAGAATCGTGAGAATCGCAATACGTATCGTATCGGCACCGAAGTGTCGTGATCATATCATATTGTGAGGTCCCTGGCAATTCCCAGCCCTAGTATTCATCATGAAAAGAGTGTTTCTGTTCTGTTTGGACAAGTTCAGGTTAGTCCCTCCCCGCTTCGGCCCGTCTTCTTCCACTTGGTTCCTAGGGAACACAACCCGGCTTAGACTCACAGCTAACAATCTACCACATTATCCTGGACCTGAATGGATGATAAGGGAGAAAACGACTCACCGTAGTAGACTAACACCTTGAGACTAGGGCACCACAGCTTTAGCTCACGAACCCAGTTATCTGTAGAGAAAATACAGGCCAAGTAAATCCAGTCCAATTTACCCAGCCTAAACGAAACATTATGCCAAACATGACAGATATTATAAAGGGCAACGGTCGTTTTAAGTGAAATGGTCACAAGTCTTTCACAAAACAGACACATGCCAATAATACACTGATCATTTGCTTAGGTCATGTGTTCTGTTAGTGGTTATAAACAGGCTTAAAGTGGTTATAACGTGACTGGCATGACGTGAGTAGAGCCCTTACCAAGGGTGGAGGAGGGCACTGTGATGAGGTGGGGGCCGTCGATGCCGTCCTGGTGCAGTCTGCCCAGGAAGGCTATGGCTTGGATGGTCTTTCCCAAACCCTGACGGGTAGAAGAAAGAAAGACGATTTAAGAGAGATCGCGAGCGAGAGAAAGAGGGACAGAGATCAACATCTGCACTTCAAAGTATCAGTCTAAAACAGCATCACGAAGCCCCAGGTTTTATATAAGGACTTCAATCCCACACTGGCAATCGAACAGTATTTAGCCAGGGGTTGCACCCGTTTCAGGAAACAGAACCGAAAAAGTTCCAAACTCTGATTTAAACCAAACAAGGCACCCCCCCTTTCCCTTTTGAATGTTAAAATAAATATTTCTCACCCATTCCTTTAGTTCTCTCTGTCTGTGTGTATTCACCTGCAGGTGCTACACCCACACACAATATTACTCAAAACGCTCACTTATCTAAATCGGTTATCTGTTCACAAGTGTAGACTGTAGCAAACCGTTTTGCAACGGAAAATGTCTTGCAACAAAAACAATCGTTTCTGATTGGACAAGTTCAGGTTAGTCCCTCCCTGTTTCAGACCGTTTGCTTTCTAGTGAATACACCCCTGTTGAGGCCTTTCTACACCATCTTGCCACAGTATATTATGTTTTCTGTTGGTAACAGTTCTAGAACACGGGGAGGGGGAAATTCATAGAATTAAAAAAGATATATATACTATATATGGTTAAGACACAAATGGCACCCTATTCGCTAAGGGCTCTGGTCAAAAGTAGTGCACTATACACTGAGTGTACAAAATATTAGGAACACCTTCCTAATATTGACTTGCACCCCATTTTGTCCTCAGAACCACCTCAATTCGTCAGGGCACGGACTTTACAAGGTGTCGAAAGCGTTCCACAGGGATGCTGGCCCATGTTGACTCCAATGCTTCCCACAGTTGTGTCAAGTTGGCTGGATGTCCTTTGGGCGGTGGACAATTCTTGAAACACACGAGAAACTGTTGAGCGTGAAAAACCCAGCAGCATTGCGGTTCTTGATACAAACCGGTGCGCCTGGCACCTACTACCACACCCTGTTCAAAGGCAATTCAATATTTAGTCTTGCCCATTCACCCTCTGAATGGCACAAATACACAATGCAGGTCTCAATTGTCTCAAGACTTAAAAATCCTTCTTGAACCTGTCTCCTCCCCTTCATCTACACTGACTGAAGTGGATTTAACAAATGACATCAATACGGGATCATAGCTTGCACCTAGATTCACCTGGGCAGTCTATGTCATGGAAAGAACATATGTTCCTAATGTTTTGTACACTCAGTGTATAAGGAATAGGGTGCCATTTGGGACACATATCATGTATTCTCTAAAGCAGTGATCACATTGGCAATTGGAAGTGACTCCAATCCTATTGATTTGCATATCTAATTCCAATCTGTTCTTTTCCTGCAGTCTGAACCAAAAAGCACGTGGAATCGGATATTTCGAGTTACATTTCAAACCACCTTCATAACCATGTGACTGGATGGTCAAATCTGATTTATTTGCCCTCAAGTGGTTTTAAGACTGTTATTTGGCATATTGTGTTACTCGCTAGCTACTCTGTTGACAGAACATGTGCTGTGGTGCTCCCGAGTGGCGCAGCGGTCTAAGGTACTGCATCAGGGACTCCCAATTTACAATGACGGGATAGGCCGTCATCGTAAAATAAGAATTTGTTCACAACTGACTTAATAAAGTAAAGGTGAAATTAAAAAATCTATCTAGCTTGTTAATTGTTTACAAACTAATTAGTGGAGGTGCTAGAAAGTTAAACAGCTACCTAGCCGTCTCGTTGACTGCTGTGGCTAGCCAAGAAGGACTTGTTTTGAAAGTTGGATCGTCTGATCCTTTGAGTCTTTAAAAGTGTTCTTACCCTATGCTTTCGAACATTCAAAGCAACTGGGAAACATCCACGGCAGGCATTGTTGTCACATTTGCAAAAAGCAGTGTTCAAGGACTAAGAACAAACAAGAGAGAACTATTGTAAAGTAGACTGTGTCTGTAAAATGTGTATAAGATGTATAAATTGAAGGTAAAAGCAGAAGTGTTTAGTTTACTAGTTTACTCCAATTGGGGGATCGGAGGTAGGGTTTGCGGGGAATAATAATAAAGGTATATTCTTTAAAAAACGTATGTATGTCTATATAGGTATGTGTATGTATATATGTGTATATGTATGCATGTGTGTATGGATATATATGTTTATCCCAAAAAATATATGGGGGATTGGAAATGCAGACATTTACATTTACAAGCAACATTCTTTCCGCAATATTAAGCTGACCCCCCCCCCCCCCCAAAGCAGTGTTCACTAACTTCTGAGTGACAGGAAGCACAAACACCACCAATAAGCCTACACCACTGCACACACACACCCGCCGTTACTATGACAACTAGTGTAGCCTTGTCAGCAAATCACTGCTGTCTGAACACACAAATTCGATCACGTGTAACTTGCTGTCAGTAGACATAAAAAGGATTTGAAAAAAATATCTATATTTGAGCATTAAGGCCTGCAGTGTGAAGGAGGCTTAAGGGGTAAACCATCTCACCATCTCGTCAGCCAGGATTCCATTCAGCTTGTGTTGGTGCAGCAGGAGAAGCCACTTCAGCCCAATCAGCTGGTAGGGTTTCAACTGCAACCTGCATGGCAACCAATCACAATGCAAGACATTTACAGACAAACCAATCAGAATACAAGACCTTCAACGACAAACCAAACAAGACATTTAGAGGCAAAAAAAAGTATCTGAGAAGTGTGGCATAACAACCTACTTAACTGTGATGTGATAGTTGTTTAATGGGGTTAACAAAAGGTTTATTATTTTATTCCTCTTAGACAAATCATATCAGACGTGGGGGTTTAACCGTTTTCAGAATACATCCATTATGCCATGGTAAATGGATAACTGGATTACCATGGCATTTACTTAGCATTTGGATTTATCTAGTAGTTACAACAATGAGGAGTTGTTCTCCCAGTCTGAATATAAAAGTATATGTCCCAAATGGAACCATATCCTAGTCTATTTAGTGCACTACTTTTGACCAGGATCCATAGGGCTCTGGTCACAAGTAGTGCACGATATAGGGAAGAGGATGCCATTTGGGACACGGCCTATAGTAGATTAGATGTAATCGTCTATGAACCAGGACAGCAGTGGAAGTTGAGCTCACTTACTTTCTGTTGAGGACTGAGGGCTGGGTCATGGAGCCCATGCCCTTGTCTATGACCTGGGTGACTCCCTTTACCATCTTGCCCGAGATGGTCTGGCACTTGGACATGAGGCCCTGGACCACAGCTCTCTCCCTCAGCACCACCCTGCAGCCCAGCAGCAGCTCTGCAGACAGGCCGTTCTCTTTGTGGAACACCTCCTCCTGAGAAACGGACACACAGCGAGACAGACAAGAGAGGCAGAGACACACAAAGAGGTGTCGACAACCAGTCAATCGCTCTTATCTTTTTCTTCTGACATGATAGTGAGGCAATTGTATTGTTCTACAACAAAGCCAAACCATGACTAACAGATAAGTGGCTATGTCATGATTGAGGACTATAGTACAGTGGGCCAACTGAATTCACGCCACAATCATCACATCTCTAACCTGGTGGTGGCGGAGTCTTTCCAAGTTAAAAAGGGCTTTGTGGCTTTTCACTTCATAAGTGTCCAAACGGTGTCCAATTGAAAACGCATATTTTGACCAATCAAATCAAACTTTATTTGTCACACGCGCCAAACACAACAAGTGTAGACCTAACCGTGAAATGCTTCCTTAAAAGCCCTTAACAACAATGCAGTTCAAGAAAGAGTTAAGAAAATATTTACCAAATAAATTCAACAAAAAAAAGAATAAAAACAAAATAAAATAACAATAACGAGGCTATATAGAGGGAGTACAGAGTCATGTGCGGGGGTACAGGTTAGTCAAGATCATTTGTACATGTAGGTACATAGTGTAAATAGCCCAGTGGCCATTTGATTAATTGTTCAGCAGTCTTATGGCTTGGGGGTAGAAGCTGTTAAGAAGCCTTTTGGTCCTAGACTTGGCGCTCCGGTACCGCTTGCCGTGCTGTAGCAGAGAAAATAGTCTATGACTGGAGTCTCTAACAAGTTTTTGGGCTTTCCTCTGACACCGCCTAGTATATAGGTCCTGGACGGCAGGGAGCTTGGCCCCAGTGATGTACTGGGCCGTACGCACTACCCTCTGTAGCGCCTTATGGTTAGATGCCGAGCAGTTGCCATACCAGGCGGTGATGCAACCGGTCAATTTGCTCTCGATTGTGCAGCTGTAGAACTTTTTGAGGATCTGGGGACCCATGCCAAATATTTTCAGTCTCCTGAGGGGGAAAAGGTGTTGTCGTGCCCTCTTCACGACTGTCTTGGTGTGTTTGGACCATGATAGTTCGTTGGTGATGTGGACACCAAGGAACTTGAAACACTCGACCCGCTCCACTACAGCCTCGTCGATGTTACGGGGGCCTGTTCGGCCTGCCTTTTCCTGTAGTCCACGATCAGCTCCTTTGCCTTGCTCACATTGAGCGAGAGGTTGTTGTCCTGGCACCACACTGCCAGGTCTCTGACCTCCTCCCTATAGGCTGTCTCATCGTTGTCGGTGATCAGGCCTACAGTGGTTCCTCCTTTAAAAGTTGCGTCATACTGCGGCACACCCTGCGAACTGCTGCAACGTTCTGTGGCAAGTCATTTAATTGCCAGCCATTTTTTCTGTTACTGCAAGTTAGTGCTAGTTTGACCACCAGAGGGCATCTTTGAGAAGCGTTTGAAGGTCTTCTATAATGGCATTACCAGAGACGAGGAGGGTACGTGGGAGACTGGGGTTCAATTCCCTGACGGGGAGGAATGAGTAGGCTGTCCTTGTAAATAAGAATTTGTTCTTAACTGACTCCATATGTGCTATTTCATAGTTGTGATGTCTTCACTATTATTCTATAATGTAGAAAATAGTAAAAATAAAGAAAAATCCTGGAATGAGTAGGCGTGTCCAAACTTTTGACTGGTAGCATAATCAGTGCTTTAACTCCCCCTTGGTCGTTAGGGCTAATCTGGTCTGCGATAGGACGGTTTTTTTTCACACCTAGCTCGGCTATTAGACTATTCTTTAGTAAAGGTTGAATAGTCTATTGTTCAGCTATTAGCCCCCTCCCCAACTTGCAACAAATGGTTGTCTTTTTGTCGAGAGCAAAACTTTATTTTCAATCAAAAATAATTGTTCTGAAAGCAAAAACGAGGCTTCAAAGTAAAAAAATATCAAATATTTTGTAATAATAATTGAAAAGTTGCGAGCTCGCACCACGGGACTTAGAGGTACCCAGCGTCTCAGCTTCATTGCTCCAGACCACCAGAAGGGGGAGTTAGAGCACTCATTATGCATTTGGGTCCCACGGTTTTTATATGACCAATCATATCGAGTGGTTCCAATGACAAATTTTGACGCGAGCTACCCGTCCCTGGTGGCGTTCTTCAACAAAGATGGCTGAAAAAGTATTACCGTGGAACCAAATGTAAGTAGTTATAACGTCAAGCAAAATATGTAAAATTGAGGAATATGTTAGTTAATGTAGACAAAGTTTGAGCATCTTTTTTTTGTCATGAAGTTAATTTACAAAACTTGCTAAATAGCGATTTATCTGACTAGCTAACATTAGTCAGCTAGCTAGTATTATGACAGGATAATGAATTTGTAATTCGTGTGTTTAATATTTTAGGGACTCCTAAAAAAAAACAGCAAACCAGGCTGTCGTCTTGTGAAACAGTGGATGTAAAGAATCTAGCTAGCTAAAGCATTTACTGCAAATTGAATGTACAATTGTGTAAGCTAGCCTTGCAATGCAGCAGAAGTAACATAGCTAGCTAACTATGTACTTGCTTATTGTGTAGTGGAGGATAAAAATTACTGTATGCCTACGGATGTGTAGCTAGCTACAGTATGTAGTCAATCTATGTATGGACCCTAAAACATTAGGTTCTGATCTAATATTCATACCAATCTATGAACCTCAGCTATCAAAGTTGTTGTATCAATTTCACGTCTGAATGGCATTAATGAAGCCTATGGATAGAGTAGAATATAATAACTTTACTGTACCAAGGATGCAAGTCCAACAGTTGAAGTCGAAAGTTAACATACACTTATGTTGGAGTCATTAAAACTCGTTTTTCAACCACTCCACAAATTTCTTGTTAACAAACTATAGTTTTGGCAAGTCGGTTAAGACACCTACTTTATGCATGACACAAGTAATTTTTCCAACAATTGTTTACAGACAGATTATTTCACTGTATCACAATACCAGTGGGACAGAAGTTTACATACACTAAGTTGACTGTGCCAGAAAATAATGTCATGGCTTTAGAAGCTTCTGATAGGCTAATTGACATCATTTGAGTCAATTGGAGGTGTGGATGTGTTTCAAGGCCTACCTTCAAACTCAGTGCCTCTTTGCTTGACATCATGGGAAAATCAAAAGAAATCAGCCAAGACCTCAGAAAATTGTAGACCACCACAAGTCTGGTTCATCCTTGGGAGCAATTTCCAAACGCCTGAAGGTACCACGTTCATCTGTACAAACAATAGTACGCAAGTACAAACACCATGCGACCACGCAGCCGTCATACCGCTCAGGAAGGAGACGCGTTCTCTCTCCTAGAGATTAATGTACTTTGGTGCTAAACGTGCAAATAAATCCCAGAACAGCAGCAAAGAACCCTGTGAAGATTCTGGAGGAAACAGGTACAAAAGTATCTATATCCACAGTAAAATGAGTCCTATATTGACATAACTTGAAAGGCCGCTCAGCAAGGAAGAAGCCACTGCTCCAAAACAGCCATACAAAAAAAGAGACTACGGTTTTCAACTGCATATGGGGACAAAGATCATCCTTTTTGGAGAAATGTCCTCTGGTCTGATGAAACAAAAATAGAACCGTTTGGCCATAATGACTATCATTATGTTTGGAGGAAAAAGGGGGAGGCTTGCAAGCCGAAGAGCATCATCCCAACCGTGAAGCACGGGGGTGGCAGCATCATGTTGTGGGGGTGCTTTGCTGCAGGAGGGACTGGTGCACTTCACAAAATAGATGGCATCACGAGGTAGGAAAATGATATGGATATATTGAAGCAACATCAAGACATCAGTCAGAAAGTTAAAGCTTGGTCGCAAATGGGTCTTCCAAATGGACAATGACCCCAAGCATACATCCAAAGTTGTGGCAAATTGGCTAAAGGACAACAAAGTCAAGGTATTGGGGTGACCATCACAAAGCCCTAACCTCAATCTTATAGAAAATATGTGGGCAGAACTGCAAAAGCGAGCAAGGAGGCCTACAAACCTGATCAAGTTACACCAGCTCTGTCAGGAGGAATGGGCCAAAATTCACCCAATTTATTGTGGGACGCTTGTGGAAGGCTACCCAAAACATTTTACCTAAGTTAAACAATGTAAAGGCAATGCTACCAAATACTAATTGAGTGTATGTAAACTTCTGACCCACGGGGAATGTGATGAAATAAATAAAAGCTGAAATAAATCATTCTCTCTACAATTATTCTGATATTTCCCATTCTTAAAATAAAGTGGTGATCCTAACTGACCTAAAACAGGGATTTTTTACTAAGATTAAATGTCAGGAATTGTGAAAAACTGAGTTTAAATGTATTTGGCGAAGGTGGATGTAAACTTCCGACATCAACTGTATATACAAGTACTGTAGTTATTACCACGCATGAGATTCCCACATTGTAACCTGTACATTGAATATATTCACTGATCATGTACTCTTCCTTGGCAAATAAAGGTGCGGTTCAGGTATGAATCTCAGACATTTTTCAGTCATATCAAACTCCATTCTTTGAATGATGCTGTGTCTGCATGTATGCATTATAATTATACACTTAAACAGTGTTTTACCACTCCTGCTCCTGGGACATCAATGATTACACATTGTAACTATGCAATAGACTAGAAACATGATTTAAGTGAAGGCTGATTTGTCATTCATTCATAATTAATTAATTGTAATTCATTCATATATACAGAAAAACTATGCATATCTAACTCCCTTCATCTGCATTAATCTGAGGACACAGGGTAGTATTTCAATGAGATACTTAATTTCAACCAGTGGTTGAAAGACGCTTGAAAGAAGTTCATTATCCAAGTGTTATAAATACATAATACATGCATTATAATTATGATAATTGTAATATTATAAATACAAGTTCAATCTGTACTTCAATGCACATATATATGGTGTGCATTATAAAACGAGGAAGAAAGACGAGGTGGGGAGAGAGGTGTAGAAGACAGAAAGGGAAAGAGGTAAGAACAGAGGCAGACAGCATATGATTAATGAATTACAGTGCTACCCTAATATTCTCTCAGTTCATCACAATTGCGGTGTCTCCTAACCAGCCTTGGGCCCCCAGTTGGCCAGAAGGTTATCTTAAGAGTGGGTGAGTTGACGATAACGTGACTGGCATCCTCTCTCACATCAAAACCTACCTGCAGACGAGAGACAGATGGATAGAGAGAGCATGATTAAGCCTTGTTTTTTTTTATTCTAACACGGTCAGTCATCATAAGGTGGTGAAATGCAAAAGTGACCTTGGATCATTAACTCTGGGACTACTACATCTCTGTCTGTATTTCAATGTAAAGCATCTCTTTAATAATACTTTCTGTTGACCCGACCTTGTGACCTCTCACCTATGATCATGCTGTGCCCTCTGTGTCAACCAGTTCAGATGCGGGAGGGGTTCACCAACACAGCTGATATAACCTAGAGGATTTAGGGAGACGTGGGAGAGGGATGAAGTGAAGGAGAGAGACTGTTATTGTGTGTGTGTGTGGTCTCACCTGGTGTCAACACTAAATGGCTACAGAGTACTTTATGCTGAAAAACAGACATGAGGACAAACAACAGAAGATTCTGTATGTGATGCAGACACCTATCGGAGTGTACCTGAAACATTTAAAATATAGAGGGCTATGTGTCTCACCACTTGGTTATTGCAAGGCTAACCCCCAGGGAAATCATTACATTTACATTTAAGTCATTTAGCAGACGCTCTTATCCAGAGCGACTTACAAATTGGAAAGTTCATACATATTCATCCTGGTCCCCCCGTGGGAATTGAACCCACAACCCTGGCGTTGCAAGCGCCATGCTCTACCAACTGAGCCACACGGGACCATGACTTGGCAGCAACAGATAGCAACAGATAGTCCCGTGAAAATGGCTGTGTTTATGTGGTGTAAATCTGAAAATTAGCAGCTGACATCTTAAGGGTTTTTAATGAATGCATGTGAGACAGGTTCCATGTACAACAAGACAGGCAGAGATGGAGGGAGAAAAAGAACACAGAACTGTTTAATTACCTCTGGTTATGGACACTTTTGCCAGCAATAAAGCTTCCACGGCCTGTTCCTCGGACAGTGATCATCTGGCAATATCTACATTTTCGACCCCTTGATCAGCTCGCTCTCTGAAAGTAAAGAAAATAGCTTATTTTTTGTAGATATGACCATTCAATCTAAAGCAGCAGATGTCATTTTCAGGATACGTCAATACAGCACAGAAAGCTTAACACCAGACTGGTATTGTGGTTGTTCATTAGGTGATGGGAATATGCAATGATACCTGCACCATCTACATGCTGCAAAGACTCCCTAACTCTTTGTGACAGACATTGTGTTTTCAGCCTTCTGTAAAAAAGAAAGAAAAAAGAAGCTAACCGTTACACTGTCATGAAATATTATTATATATCGACTATGAAACAAATATGACATGGCCTGCTTATGAGTTGCCATGAAAGAAAGGTAGATTAATTGAACTGAAAACGGCGAAAACGCTAATCTCTTTTGGTTAGCTTGAGAATAATAATGGCATGATTTATCATTCTACGGTATGAACTGACACTGAATCGTAGGAGCTAACTACTAGCTATGTAAAAGTTGAACGGAAGAACGCCCAGTGCCGCTTACCTGAGATGCCATCATCACACAGTCCTTCTTCGTAGGTGTCCGCTATGACTTCCTTTGTGTCGGGAAAAAGTTGCTTTCGGAACAATTATTTTCGATTGAAAATGTTTTTAAAAAGTTTTGCTCTCAACAAAAAAGGCACAAATGTACCTCCATAGCATATAACAATTTGCCTGTGAATAACCACACCTTCATACAAACGTGCTACTGTATGCAGAATTCTTGACGCACAACCGATGCTGCTGCCATATCCTACCAGCACACCCACAAGCGAGCCACTCAGGCGCAGAATGATGATGTGTGGGAGAGGGAAAGGAACGAGATGGGAACAACAACAATTTCTTGCAAGTTGGGGAGGGGGGCTAATAGCTGAACAATAGACTATTCAACCTTTACTAAAGAACTGTCTAATTGCCAAACTAGGTGTGAACCAAGGGGTATCTTGCTACTCAGTGTAATAAAGTAATGACTTTTCAAATAAGTTACCTTACACGTTATGTTGGCTAACAGTTTGTTAGCTATTCTGTCCTTAAGAACTACATAGCATATCATTACAGCAGTATGTACCGGTATGCTAGCTAGCTACCTAACGTTTGATGTATAACTACTAACTTGCCAGTATATTAACTATAGGCTAACTACCCAACATTTATCGACTTGATTATTCCAGTGCGCGCTCCGGGAACGAAACGGTCTGAATTTACAAACTGACAATGCTCTGGATTTACGAGCGTCACGTTGTACAGCGCCATATTTTCTGTTCCATCCTAACGGAAACTCAGAGGGTTTTTCATGGAATAGAAACACCATTAATCAAATTAATTAAGTACCAGTCAAAAGTTTGGACACACCTACTCATTCCAGGATCTTTATTTATTTTTACTATTTTCTACATTGTAGAATAATAGTGAAGACATCACAACTATGATATAACACCGGTCTCCAGCATGCCCCGCATTCTGTAGTACAGACATGGCCTGCTCTCCCTTATGTAAGGAATTAGGCACTTTCCCATGTTTACTACAGTATGTATTGTAGACTGCACAGTAGCCTAATAAACAAAAACACATTTCATTAACTTCTCTAGGCATTCGGAATTTTGGCTGAAATGCATGCCCAAATTAAACTGCCTGCATCTCGGGCCCAGAATATATGATATCCATATAACTGGTAGATTTGGATAGAAAACACTCTAAAGTTTGCAAAACTGTTAAAATAGTGTCTGTGAGTATAACAGAACTGATTTGGCAGGCGAAAACCTGAGAAAAATCCATTCAGGAAGCAGTTTCTTTTGTTGGTTTTGTAGTTTTCTATTCAATGCCAATACAGTATCCATTGACTTAGGACTCAAATTGCAGTTTCTATGCCTTCCACTAGATGTCAACAGTCTTCAGAAATTGTTTCGGGCTTGTATTCTGAAAAATGAAGAAGTAAGAGCAGTCTGAATGAGTGGACCCTGCCGTGTCAGAGCTTTTTCCTGCGCCAGACCGAGAAAGTGCGTTTCTTGTTTACCCTTTAAATTGACGACGTTATTGTCCGGTTGAAATATTATCGATTATTGAGGATAAAAACAACCTGAGGTTTGAATATAAACATTGTTTGACATGTTTCTATGAACTTCACGGATACAATTTGGATTTTTTTATCTTTCTGTTTTGACTGCGTTTGAGCCTGTGGATTACTGAAGAAAACGCGCAAACAAAACGGAGGTTTTGGGTATAAAGAGACTATCGAACAAAAGGAACATTTATTGAGTAAATTAATGTCTGCTGAGTGCAACCATATGAAGATCAAAGGTAAGGGATTCATTTTATCTCTATTTCTAAATTGTGTAACTGTTCTACCTGGCTGGCTACTGTTTGTAATGATTTGTCTAGTGGGCTATGTTCTCAAATAATCCCACTCAAGGATTTCAAATGGTAGAAAAATCTTTGAATACGGACCCAGGCTGCTGATGTTTATGTCATGGACATAATTCATGTGAAAACGAGGATAGAGGGTAGGTCTAAGACTACCACACTTAAAATGTTGACATTTGGGTTTGTGGAAAATATGCATTTGCAGTAACACACTTTTAGTTACGTTTGTATACCTGTGTAGTAACCATATTATTCTAGTTGAAGCATTGTATTAGCATGTGGCTCCATGGTAATTTAGCCTACTTGGATAATGGAATTGTAATTACACAGTAATGGAGTTGAGCATGTTTTGTTATTAAACAAGTGGAAGAAGGATCACTTCTCGAAGGTGTCCTGATATGGTCCCAATATGTCTAAACATCTCACGTTTGACAGATTTGTACCCCCCATGAAAGAAACACTACATGGCATAGGGCGACTGGGGTACGACTGGGGTACGCGCAATGCCGTCGAGGGTACGCCAAATAAAAATGCGATTCACATTTTCAAACACTACATTTAGATTTTCCAACAGGCGCTATACATTTGGGTGATGTTTTTTCCCCCTCGCCTGAGTAGCCTCGTTTCACTGCCAAAAATAAAATTCAACCATCTAGTACTCAGCGAAATAACACAATGTCAAATACAGGAAGCCTAGTCAAATAATTAACATCCAATCACATTAACTGTTAATTTCTCACGGGAATTCCACTACCGTTTTCTTGAAAATGTATAAATGGTTTGAAAAAAGCAAGGCCAGTGTCCAGAGAGACACATACCAGCTCTACTGGTAGTACTGCTCCAACCAGCAGTACTACACCTGCACCTGTCGACGACACAAGTTGTTCGGCTTCCACATAAAAATCTAGCATCAGAATTTCTACATTTGTTGTTAGCCCAGCTAGCATGGACACTGACAGTTGTGAATCTGTTGCAGCCGACGAGCTACTGCCTCCTTACCCGGGAAAGCACCGAACAGACAGGGACGTTGGGCCATCGGAAAGGCTCAAATATGATGAAAACTACATTAATTAAGCATTCACTTATATTGGGAGTAGTGCCTTTCCTCAGCCAGTGTGTTATATGTGCAAAAGTACTCTCACAACTCGATGAGTCTTTCGTCAGAAATTAAAACATGTCAATTTGAAAAATAAGTAATAAGTCGAGTAATAAGACGTATAAAAGCAACATATACCATTAATAAGAAGGGGCTAGAAGAGTCTTAGATGGTGAGCTACCGAGTGGCTAGGACAGGCAAGCCCCATACTATTGTGAAGGACTTGGGGGGAAAGGACAAAAAACAACTATACAGACAGTGACTTCATCAAACAACAATGGTTCACGACGCATCAGTGACATGGCAGGAGATGTTTTGAAACAATTACTGCCTCGCATACAAGCCTGTGAATTCTATGCGTTACAGCTGGATGAGTCAGACAAGGCGGGCCTGGCACAGCTCCTGGTATATGTCCGTTACGTTTATGGGGGGTCAATTAAGGAAGACATCCTCTTCTGCAAACCACTGGAAACCAGGACAACATGAGAGGATACTTTTAAAGTACTGGACAGCTTTGTGACATGAAATGGACTCTGATGGTCAAGATGTGATGGTATCTGTACTGATGGAGCAAAAGCCATGACAGGGAGACATAGTGGAGTGGTAACGCGCGTGCAAGCAGTTGATCCTGAAGCCACTTGGGTACACTGCAGCATCCACCGAGAGGCTCTTGCTGCCAAGGGAAAGCCTGACAGCTTGAAAGACATTTTGGACACTACAGTAAAAATGGTTAACTTTGTAAAAGCAAGGCCCCTGAACTCTCGTGTATTTTCTGCATTATGCAATGATATGGGCAGCGACTATGTAACGCTCTTACCATGCACAGAAGTGAGCTGGTTATCAAGGGGCAAAGTATTGCCACGTTCTTTTTGAGAGACGAGCTTAAAGTTCTTTACTGACCATAATTTTTCACTTGTCTGACCACTTGCACGATGACGAGTTTCTCACACGACTGGCCTATCTGGGTGATGTTTTTTCCTCACCTGAATGATCTGAATCTAGGATTACAGGGACTCTCCGCAACTATATTCAATGTGCGGGACAAAATTGAGGCTATGATTAAGAAGTTCTCTTCTCTGTCTGCATTAACAAGGACAACACACAGGTCTTTCCATCATTGTATGCTTACAGACAATGTCAAATGTGCTACAGCGAAGCACACGAGTGAGCTGTGTGCGCAATTACGCAGGTACTGTCCCCGAAACGGACAACACAAACAACTGGATTCGTTATCCCTTTCATGCACTGTCTCCAGTCCACTTACCGATTTCTGAACAGGAGAACCTCATCAAAATTGCAACAAGCGGTTCTGTGAAAATTGAATTTAATCAGAAGCAACTGTCAGATCTGAATATGGCTGCGCTCAGAGTATCCAGCCTTGGAAAATCTCACTGTTAAGACACTAATGCACTTTGCAACCACATACCTATGTGAAAGTGGATTCTCGGCCCTCACTAGCATGAAAACTAAATACAGGCAGACTGTGTGTAAAATCATTTAAGACTGAGACTCTCCAATACAACATGACATTGCAGAGTTATGTGCATCCTTTCAAGCACACTCTTCTCATTAACCTGTGGTGAGTTATTCACAATTTTTGATGAACAAATACGTTTTTATATGTAAGATGGCTAAATAAAGAGCAAAATTATTGATTATTATTATTTGTGCCCAGGTCCTAGAAGAGCTATTTGTCATTTCCCACGAGCCGGGTTGTGACAAACACTCACTCATCCTTATGTTTAATAAATGTATCGTATAGTGTGTGTGTGGCAGGCTTACAATGATGGCAAAAAACAACATTTGAGAGTGCGCTGACCCTGGTGCTAGAGGGGGTACGCAGCTGGAGGTTGAATGTTTGAAGGGATACAGGTCTATAAAAAGTTTGGGAACCACTGGCATAGGATAAATAAACTTCTTCAACATGAAATCAATACACATTAGTAAGATGTCGGCTGTATTCAGCACTTGAAGGAATGAGAGTGTCGTTTACTCTGTAATGACACTCTTGCAATGGATAAGCGGTGGAAAATGGCATACTATTCCCTATATAGGCTCTGAGTGGCACAGCGGTCTAAGGCACTGCATCTCAGTGCAACAGGCGTCACTGCAGTCCCTGGTTCAAATCCAGGCTGCGTCACATCCGGCCGTGATTGGGAGTCCCATAGGGTGACGCACAATTGGCTCAGCGTTGTCCGGGTTTGGCCGGTGTAGGCCGTCATTGTGAATAAGAATTTGTTCTTAACTGACTTGTCTAGTTAAATAAAAAATATAGTGCAAGATTTTTCACTTGAACCATATGGGTCCTGGTCAAAAGTAGTGCACTATATAGGGAAAAGGGTGCCATTTGGGACGCAACCAAAGAGTTCTGCTCATAACAGGCCATGCGGCTCCAGATGGCTGCTGGGGTGTTTTGGACCAAAAATCTAACTAGCGCTTTATTCCAGTAGGTAACATTTCTACCACGCTATTATAGGGGAGCGTGACCAGAAAGATACCAAGCTGTGATATTTTACTAACATATTTAGAGTGAGAAGATATAGACTACAGTTATTTTCAGTGTTAATGTTAATGGAGAGAAAAAACGTCTCAGAGAGAGAGGGGGGGGGGTGAGGTGGATTTGTGTGGTCACTCAACACTTTAAATTTGATAGACTATCTTTAGCATCTCTATAATTGAAGTTCTCATATATTCCCTTTAAAAAACTGAGGGTGTAACGCATCCCATCCGCAGTGAAAGTAACACACACACACTCTCTGAACGTACCCTTCAAGGCACCGACACTCTTCAAAATCAACTAGCACCTGTTGTCCCTTCATTCCTCCCTGCAGTTTCCATGTTTAAAAGAACCTCATCTTGTTCTAACCTGCTGGGTTTACCTTGTGGAGGAGCAGACCCATTGTGCAACGCAGCTGGCAGTGACACATCTGAGATTGCTCTCTTACATAATATATGACGTTATGCCATTTAGCAGACTCTTTTATACAAAGTGACTTAGTCATGCATGCATACATTCTTCGTATGGGTAAGTTTCTCTTACTCACCAGGTCCTGCCAAACAGCAAAGGGCCGTAGCTCCACTATCTTCTGGGCCTTCTTCAACGAGCAGCCGGCGATGAGAGACAGCTCATCCAGCGAGGCCTCCTGGAAGAAGCTCAGGATCTGGCTTTTGAGCGTGGATGCGCCCTCGTCCTCCGCCACAAAATCTAGCTCGTCGTCCTCGCCCTCAAACTCACTGCTGGCCCCCTCCGTATCCTCATCCTCCGAGCTGCTGGCCCTTTCGTAGGAGGCGCGAGCCATCCTCCTCCTCTCCGACGCCTCCTTCTTAGCCACGCTGGTCCCGTTGGAGAGCTTCTGGCTGGTAGAAGTCGAAGAGGACGAGGCGTTAGACCTAGATTCAGGTGCAGGTTTCTTGAACATCCATTTCAGAACAGAAGCATTGCTTCGCCTGGCCTCCTCCTTGCTATCCTTAGACTCCCAACGGTCTCTGTTCGGCTTGGCATCACTCTTCGCTTTGCTTGGTTTGGCATTACTCTTGGCATTCAGTTCCTTTTGCTTGACATCAGGGGAGCTGGATACTTCAGGTGCACCAGAGTCTTCATCTTCAGCAGAAGAATCAGTAAAAATGGCAAATTGATGAATATAACGAGTACAGTACAAATAAATATAGTATATAGTGGTTGTAGCAGCACATTATCAGTGATGTTTCAACTGGGCGAGGACAGTGTCATCTCACCTGGGTCCGAGAACATGCGCAGCACCTCCAGGGCGTCGTCCACGTTCCACTCATGTTCCTGGAGCACGGACCTCAGTTCCTATAGAGTGACAGACGGGGTAGAATAAAACACTCTTCATTAAGATATGGATTCTCTCACCTGGAGTGTCATGATCATGTCCTCTACCGAGGTGTATGTGGTTGCCGTGTCAACGTCTGAAAACAGTCCCCCTCACCTCCTTATCCTGGTCGGGGAACTTCCTCTGCAGCTTCCTCACCATGGCCTCCTGTCTCTCCCAGCTGGGCTCTGCTCCCTCCTCAGACTCTTCAGTCTGGAGGATCAGACCGCGGTGAAGGTTAATATTGTCAAGAAGATGCAACAACACAATGCCTGCCTGGGGTGTTTTTACTAGTGCACACCGTAGCAAAATGTTTTTGATACAAAAAAACACGCCTTTCTTAAAATGGTCAAGTTCGAGGTTAGTCCATCCCCATTTCGGCCCGTTTGGTTGCTAGTCCCAGTCTTACCAGAGACGATCTCCTCTTCTTACTGGGCTGCTGAACCACGTCGCTGTCTTGGGAACTGCTGGAGCCATCCTGTTTCCTCTTTCGCGTTGAGTCTGGACAAACAATTGTGTCAATGTGTGAGGAGATACACATGCCAGATGCCCAAGCCAACTTCTGGTTTGGTCCATTTTTTTCCCCCTTCTTCATGTTTTACCAATGGCAGACAAAGCCCGATAACCATCATTACAATGAGGTCTAGGCTATGTTGTCATTAGCGGAAGAAAACATGGCATAACCATGGAAAACACTGGTCAAGCTGTGCTTGGGGGTGCAGTAGGGACAGGCTGCAACCTGCGGTCTATGATGTTAGTAAATGAAAGATACCTTTGTCACCAAATATCAGGCATGAGGCTACGGCACCATCCAAAGTGCTTGTGCTTTTAATCACCTGAAAATAAAGCAAAGTTGAACATATAGCTATGTGTATCCACAGAGACTGAGCAGCAGCCATCTTTGAGAGACTATACTATAGCTTGTGAAATAAAAGTGACTATGACATTACCTCCAGCAGCTCCTTCCCATCTCTTTGAGGGAAGATTTCCTGCAGTTTGGCCAGTCTCTCTTCCAGCTCCTTGTTTATTTTGTCTTCCTTAGATGTCTCAGTCATCTCTCTTACCTCTCGTTTCAGTGATTCCTTCACAGGTTCACTGAAATAGAAAGAACTACAAGATTAGACTGGCATTTTAGGCTACACTATATGGAATTCGCTATACCTTGAAGGAAGTCAAGGGGAATATTTAAGTCTAGATATTTCAGCTCTACTTACGTCACCCTTTTTGTTAATTTATCACTTCTCGAGTCACTTGCCAAATCGTCAGAGTCACTGATGACATCTTCAAATACTACTCCTCGCCCAGGTTTTCCAAGGTTGGATACAGGTGTTGTTACTTGGGCTGTATGTGCCATAGAAATATGGGCAAAGACAGTTTAGCAATCATTTTATTACCCCACTTAGTGCGTTTTGGAAATCTAACCTCTTAAAAGCACTTTGTGTTTGAGCTACAGACTTCTGGGCCGTACCATTGGATTTGTTTTTCTTCAGCATCTGTAGATACCAACCATTAGTCTGTGTGATTATTGGGGGCTGAGCTAGTGCAGTGTCTGAGACAAGGGCGGATACTGAAGGGGCCCGGGGTCGGGAATTTAAAAACATACATGTCTTTATCATAGAAAATGGCAGGTCTATAATACCTGTAAAAAGCTCACATAGTTGAGGTCACAAACTCTAAACAGTTGTCACTGACTAGTTGGATATTCATTTCCCAGTGAGCAAAAATGTCTGCATTCATATAAATTCTTTCGGTTTTTGCTTTGGCAGACCTTTTTTTTATTGACATTTGTCAATAAAACTCATGAACGCAACCGTTTATGTACAATGGTTTTGTGTTCTAATGGTAGCCTTCGTTTTCCTGAAAATAAAATGGTAAAACACTTCAGTGTGAGGATACATCTAAGGCTGGATATGCAGATACATGGAAGTAAGATACATGAAAAGCCGATTTTTGCTTGAGTCTCGGGACTGATAGGTTTAAAACGAGGCCCATAGCCTAGGTATGCTGTTGTTGTTAGCTACCCGTTCCCAACCAAAAACATCGTTTAATTAGCTAACGGTAGCCATCTATCTAGCTAACGTTAATGTTAACTGGCGCCCCAGAGAAAGCCACTGATAACGCTAGCTAGCTGGCTGGCTAACTAGTGTTGTTGGCTATTAAGGCTACCAAGCAAGCCAATGGCTGTCACCTGTCAAACAGCCAACGTTAGCTACCTAACGTTAGCTAGCTAGATGGCAACAGTCAGTATCAGCAAAGATTATCCCCACAGATATAACTATGCGTTATAAAAACCTTTGTTACAGGGGTGGGAGTTAGCTAACGTTACATTAATAATGGCTGGCTAGTGGCTACAGTCATCAAGCAAATCATACCTGGTTTATTCTCCTTTTCCGACTCTGGACTTACGGAACCGCTGTATTTGTCCTGGTTTGATGTCGGTTTATTCTTGTCAAAACGAAACCGCTCTAAATTAAATAAACTCATTTTCAAACGGCCAGTATTGAACGTTACACAACTAGCACGCAAGAGAGGTGAGCTCTTTGTCTCCGTACAAAATATTCCTTATTCTGGCTATCGAAAGCTGGCTAGCTACGATTACCATGAATTGTATGAATATCGTTAACTAGCAAGCCAGTCACGTGTTACTCGTTTGAAAGCCGATCTCAACAGTTTAAATGTACTCAAAATATCTAACGATAAACTCACCAATAAAACATTCAAAAATACGTTCATTAATTTAGATATACAAGTTAAAACTATAGCTACAAAACCTAGCTATCTTATTTTCCCGCGAACTCACACTGCGGCGAAAGACTATAAAAACGCTATCTATTGGACAAGATAACTCAGGACTGGACCAATAGTAAGAAAAAAAGACACTAAAGCCGAGACCGGCTTTACACTTCCGGCACCATGTTACCACAGATAGAACAATGAGACAGATATTTCACTGGATGTTTCAATGTGAAGCATCCGCTTGGTGTTTCCACTCACTAACAAACATGGTAGTGAGAGGAAGCCCACTGGCGGGCAGTAGGAGAAGATTGAACGAGATCGATTTTGGCCGACATTCTGCAAATCTTCTCATCGATTAAACATTTGATCTCAATACTGTTTTCTGTTTCCAAAACGAGAATCTGTTATAAGAGTGGACTAAGGTTTGTAAACTTTAACCTTTGCAAAAGTTTTAAAAAATTGAGTTGTTTAGAAGGAGCGCAAAGGAGGTTTGAGTTATTGCACAGGCGCACTTCACAGAGTAGGCGAAAATATTCAGATATTTAGTGAATGCACCAATAGGATCTCGCTAGCTCGTGCTTGGCTCTGGCCCCCTAGTCACTTGTTCTGCCCACTATGACTCTTTGTTCCCATTGGAAACGAAAGACTGAGGTCTATCTAAATATTTGATGTTACTTCTTGTAAGCTAACCACAAATAGAAAATGCGTTATCACAGATAGAACAATGAGACAGACATTTCACCAGATGTATAAATGTGAAGCATCCGCTTAGCGTTTCTTCTCACTACCAAATATGGCAGTGAGAGAAGATGGATTTTGGCTGACATTTTGCACATTTTCTCATCGATGAAACATTTGATCTCAATAAATGTTTCTGTTCCCAAAACTAGAATATGTTATGAACAGAGTGGTCTAGGTTTTGTACACTTTACCCCTTTGCCAGAGTGCAAGGGCTAATGGGGTTATTGCACGGAAATATACAAATCAAATTGTATTTGTCACATGCGCCAAATACAACAGGTGTAGACCTTACAGTGAAATGCTTACTTACAAGCCCTTAACCAACAATGGAGTTTAAGAAAAATAAGTGTTGAGTAAAAATAGATAAGTAAAACATTAAAATAACAAATAATTAAAGAGCAACAGTAAAATAACAGCAGCGAGGCTATACACAGGGGGTACCGGTACAGTCAATGTGCCTGGGCACAGGTTAGTCGAGGTGGGGTGGGGTGGGGTGGTGGGGGGGGGGGGGGGGGGGGTGCAATGATTAGCTGTTCAGGAGTCTTATGGCTTGGGGGTAGCCGTTAAGAAGCCTTTTGGACCTAGACTTGTGCTCCGGTATCGCTTGTGGTAGCAGAGAGAACAGTCTATGACTAGGGTGGCTGGAGTCTTTGCCAATTTTTAGGGCCTTCCTCTGACACCGCCTGGTATAGAGGTCCTGGATGGCAGGAAGCTTGGCTCCAGTGATGTACTGGGCCATACACACTATTCTCTGTAGTGCCTTGCGGACAGAGGCCGAGTAGTTGCCATACCAGGCAGTGATGCAACCAGTCAGGATTCTCTCGATGGTTCAGCTGTAGAACCTTTTGAAGATCTGAGGACCCATGCCAAATCTTTTCAGTCTCCTGATGGGGAATAGGCTTTATCGTGCCCTCTTCACGACTGTCTTGGTGTGCTTGGACCATATTAGTTTGTTGGTGATGTGGACACCAAGGAACTTGAAACTCTCAACCTGCTCCGCTACAGCCCCGTCGATGAGAATGGGGGCGTGCTCTGTTCTCCTTTTCCTGTAGTCCACAATCATCTCCTTTGTCTTGATCACGTTGAGGGAGAGGATGTTATCCTGGCACCACATCACCACATCTCATCGTTGTCGGTGATCAGGCCTACCACTGTTGTGTCGTCAGCAAACTTAATGATGGTGTTGGAGTCGTGCCTGACCATGCAGTCATGAGTGAACAGGGAGTACAGGAGGGGACTGAGCACGCACCCCTGAGGGGCACCCGTGTTGAGGACCAGCGTGACGTCCCGTCAGGAAGTCCAGGATCCAGTTGCAGAGGGAGGTGTTTAGTCCCAGGGTCCTTAGGTTAGTGATGAGCTTTGAGGACACTATGGTGTTGAACGCTGAGCTGTAGTCAATGAATAGCATTCTCACATAGGTGTTCCTTTTGTCCAGGTGGGAAAGGGTAGTGTGGAGTGAAACAGAGATTGCATCATCTGTGGATCTGTTGGGGCGATATGCAAATTGGAGGGGGTCTAGGGTTTCTGGGATAATGGTGTTGATGTGAGCCATGACCAGCCTTTCAAAGCACTTCATGGCTACAGACGTGAGTGCTACGGGTCGGTAGTCATTTAGGCAGGTTACCTTAGTGTTCTTGGGCACAGGGACTAAATGCATGCTACAATGCTCCCGTAGGTTGGTTCTGCCCCCCTCTTTGCTTTTTCTGCCCGCTATGACTCATTTGTTTCCAATGGAAACGACAGGCTTTGGTCTGTCTTCGGTTAGTTATAGACATCTTTGGTAGTACAGCACTCCTGAAGCAAATTTGAGTTAAGTGCCTTACTTAAGGGCACGTCAACAAATATAATTTTTACCTGGCTACCTGCCGCCCATCTATGTATCCCAACACATCAGAGATTAATAAATAGTCAAACTTGTTTAATGCTGATGTTAACCTGGCATGTTTCAAAATTTGCTAACAATTTTAACATAGGATTTCAATAAGAAATTAACTGTATCACTAGCTAGCTAAAATAATACAATAATTACAGATTATTTAACAAGGATTTTTATTCAGCCCAACCCTAAAGATTTGAGCCTGTCCACTCGGTGACAGCTATAATAACGGTCTCACTCCCTGTAATAACAGAGCTACTTTTTTCTCCACCCTCATGTCAGTAGTGTCCACAGGAGGGCAACACATACAAATACTCTTACCTTGGGCTGGGGTGGATACTCTCTTGGCTCATACATCTACAGGTGTGAACCACTCTTATTAATATCATCAAGATTACTCACAAAAACACGTCACTATGGAACAGACATAAACGTATAGGCCTACATTTATTTAGGTTGACTTTTTGTTCATTGCATGAGGTGCAACTACTCACCTGTATTCAATTCAGTTGTTGTTCCAACTCTTAGACCTTGATGGGTTGAAATGCTGCCGAGTGAAATCCACCAACATTGGGAGAAAAAACAGACGGTATGTACTGCTTTTCAACATCAACTTAGCATACTATTTTAACCAGGTTGATAGGTTGATGGTTCACAAGGATTAGATGTAAATAAATACTAACCTGCTTTTATGGCCTTGTAATGCTGTTTGAGCCTTGGAGTTTCATGTGTTGAAAAAGGCATGCACCCTTATAGCATAACATTGACTGGATGCATTACAATGTACAGTCCTGGCTTGTGTCAGCACAGCAGCGCCATTCTGCCGCCACCCTGTCTCCTCTCCCCATCACTATGGAGACCCTATAACTTACACTACTGCCATGAAGACAATGGGCACACTGACATGGAGTCTGATCAGGGCCTTGACCCCGCACAGTGGGACGCCAAACCATGGCTCAAGTTTTCCTGCAGTTTCTCGGCTCACATAGGAACGCACAGTCGCTCACCCTGTCTCTCTCTCTCTGTGTGTTTACAACTTTTACTTTAAGTAACAGTACTCAAGTCGGGCTCTTTAGAAAGAGTTGAATGCCTCATTGCTCCCACTGTCACCTCAAAGAATAGATGGGAAAGCACAATAACAAATGTACGTGAGCTGGCAGCCACTGTTTGTTAGCAGGTATGAATCCTTTATGGTTTTACCTTTTACCTCCTATGCTTTTCAGTAGAGACGGACAGAGATGCAGATCAGAGATAAGAGTAGCCAGGGAGTCAGAATGGAGGTGGTTGATGAAGATGAATATGGGGGTTTGAAGAGAGCGTTTGGATTAGTGATTGTGTACATGATAAGACCCCATCTAAAGATGGAGTACACATTGAGATTGGGGATCCCATTGGGAAAGCACTTTTCAAGGTTGACTCAATATATTCCAGTGGACTTGTCACTGTGCCTGTCACTATACGGTCGCCATGACGCCCAACTTGGCCGAGACCCGACGACGGCAGGGAGCACCTTATCTCCGTGGCAACACGTCTGGGATTTGATCCACCGCTCTTCTGAGAATGCATATCACCCCTTCAAACCCTTACTGGGAGAGAAAAAAATCATCAGAACATTAAGTAACCATTGCCTCTGACTATTACATCCAAAACCCAAGAGCTGACAGAGTGATGATATTCATGATGGGATTGATCATAATACTAATTATGGTAAGGGTATATGTCAGTATATAATTTGCATTAACAGTTTAATTTATATTCATCATGTGATGGATAAAACACACGCACGCGAAGTAAACATCCCTCTGTACCTATTATTTATTTTTTATTATAATCTTCTATTAGAGTTGTCATCCGACTGGGCAAAAATTGGTTGAATTAATGTTGCTTCCACATCATTTCAACCCCAAAAATCAATGTGATGATGTTCAAACAATGTGGAAAACTGATTGG
Organism: Salvelinus fontinalis; assembly: GCF_029448725.1. NCBI lineage: Eukaryota > Metazoa > Chordata > Actinopteri > Salmoniformes > Salmonidae > Salvelinus > Salvelinus fontinalis. The sequence goes on along the minus strand of NC_074692.1, from coordinate 3,405,625 downwards.
ATTTGCAAAAAGTCATCAACATTTTTTTTACCCAACTTTTAAACCTAAATCCAATGACATGGTGAATTGTTTTGTTGATTTCATGTTGAATTCACGTTAGTTGACAACTGAAACAAATGTAAATCAAAACCTGACATTGAAATGACGTCTGTGCCTTGTGGAATGTCAACATGGAATACTGGTATGCAATTCATGGACTTGGAAGGGCCAAAAGTGCTTTATGAAAATATGAAAGATAGTAAGGTATGATTAAGTAAGAATTATAAGGGGTAAAACCCAGCTGTTATCAACAGGGACGGTAACTGTCCTGTGAATTTCGTTCTATCTCTCTCTGCCTCCGTACCCAGTAGATGTGGGAAAGGGAGGTGAGTCCCCTGTGTCCCTCCGTGGCAGACTAGGGTCAAACCCCGGTGAGGACGGGTCCGGGTGGCACAGCCTGGGGACTTTATTTAAAACGGTGGGGTGGGAGTGCATTGAGTGGAGGGGGCACTGGGTACTACCGGGTCACTGTGGCAGCCAGTGAGGGGAGATGGAATCAACCCATCTCCAGGGTAAAGGCAGTGTGGGAAGAGAATGTGACGCTCCTCACCATGTCTCCTCTTTGTTGTCGCTCTGCTGCTAATATACTATGAGAATTCCCAGGGGGGAGAGAGGAGGGTGGGTGGGTGTAATGGGTGGGTGTTTTGAGGAAACACCTTAGGCTTATTAACTAGTCATAACGAACGTGGATATGCACGCATATATGTAGGAAAAGATGCCTGTCAAACGGCAAAGTGCATATTGAAAACGTCTGTGATTGTTCACTAGTGCGCTAGTGGAATTGTGCATTAGTGTCTGTGATTGTTCAATCATCTGTAATTGGGTATGATCTTGGAAGGACTGGCAGGAGATATCATGCTCTTCCCCCCCAACCTGTCACCATTATCACTACCACAACTATCTCATAACTGATCTGAATTACTGACGTGTACCCACACGCATCATTTCAACAGACACCGTTGCCAGTCTAAGAAACATTGATTGTGGCTCTCAACAGTTAGATCAACGGTATCTCTCTGCCTCCATCTTTAGTCCTGGAAGGGCTGCTCTCTCAATTTAGCCAATCTACTCTACCTTTTTAGCTCACGTCCAGGAGGTCAGTTTTGTTTAGTCGTCATTCATTCATGTTGCTCACTGGAAAAGAGCAGCATGAGCAAATTCCCAAGATTGCCAGAGTAGTGTTGAGCACCCAACACAATCCACTGAGGCAGAATGACTGATCCCCCTGGCTTGACTTACATAATATAACTCAAAGCTTAGTCTCGCTTACATAGACATACCCAGTATAGTACTTTAATACCGTTGCATTTTTCTATATGCTTACCCTAGTAAATGCCCCAAAGCAAACAATATCCTGTAGTCAATTCAAATTTGATGTGTTCCACAAATCCTTCTGAATATGTCCTCCCCCTATGCATTAAATATGTCTAATATTCTGTTGATTTCATTTCCACGATGTTAGAAAATATGCACATACGTTTTAGACTGTTATAGATACATTGGGGATGTACATACGATTTGTGCTACACTTTCTTGTCGACCGCTCTTATATTAGCAACCTATACTATCGCCTTCTTTCTTATACAGCTCAAATGTAAAATAAACCCAGGCTTAAGCCTCAGTGTTACAGCTTAATGAGAGGAAATGAAAAAATATGATATTTTCCTTCTTTAATTGATATGTTATTGGGAAAGGAAAAATGAGAGAGGGGCATGGGGGCACACAGACAGACAGGGAGAGAATGAAAATCTCGTTAGTGGTGTCCCTTGCCCTCTTTGCTTTACGGATTGCAGACTGTGAAATGGCTGAGATGGGAATATGAAGATGGGAGCAACCGCCTACTGGCGTGGGCTGGTGGGCTTGTGTCTGCGTTGGGACAAGCCAGCGGGGGATGGGTGGGGGTGGGTGGGGAATGGGAGGGGGGGCGGGGGGGTGGTGACAGCAGCAGCAGGCAGTGGCAGAGGATATGTGGGAGAGAGGGGCTGACGCCACGGGGGCCGATGTCTGACATGACCCCGCTCAGCATGGCCCCAGCAGGCCACTGGGAGGTTATCGCCAGACCCAGGCCAGGTCAGTTGCCATGGAGCAGTCTCTCCCCAGTCCCACTGTCTCTGTCTGTCTGTCTGATGGACTGGATACAAACTCACTAACCTGCTTGAATATGAGTACAATTGAATATTAAGGGGATTCCCCTGTGTATGTGCACAAAAAAAGTTTTGGTTCACGTTTTTTGTACATCAAAAACATTACTAAAAACAACACAGTCTGTCACAGCATTGTATGTTTACCATGATTAGGCATCGGGTTTGATCAAAAGTGATTCTGTGACAATAGGCTGTCGTAACATTCGAAAAAACTATAAGCTGTTGTTACTTTGGCCGTTTTCTTCCTGGGCAAGTCTTAACCACCAAATTCTACATCTTGTTAAGGAGTTTTGTGGTTGAAAAAATATAGACTGATAAAATGGTAATTGTGAAAAATACTGAGGCCGGGATTTTATCCCTAAGGCAGCACGCAGAATAGCCAACAACGCCGTTTTTAAAGATAATTTCCAATTGAGTCGTCATATACAGCGTTTACAGTGAAAGCAAATTGCGAATGAGGAAACATTGCTCTACAAGCTGCAGTGTCTACCACCCTCGATTGGATTGAACCTCAGCCTGAGTCATGTAAAGTTCATGTGAAGTTCATGTGAACGTACACTGGGCTTTGGTGTACGTGGACGTGAAAGCTCCATGATATTGTTTGTGTTCCTGGGTGTGATTGTGTCCTGCCAGTAGACCACACAGAGGAAGTGGCACAGACACATTCACCCTGTTATCACTGTCCCTCTCAACAAAAAAAGAAGCTTAACAGACATGTCAGAAGTTCTCTAGTGTAACCAAAGCTCCCATAGTCACCCCACCTCCATATTGTGTATCTCCTCTTGACCATCTCCCTGTTTCTCTTTCTCTACCACGTATACTCCTCTCTCCCTCCTTCCCTCTTCCTCTCTGTCTCATGACTGTGCACTCAGGATAGGAATGTGATCTTGGGGAGCATTTTTCTTCTTCTCATGCTTGCCCAGCAGGCTTACCAGTCTCCTCTCCGCACCCCTCTCTTTTCTCATTATGTCCGTAGTCCACCGCCACCCTCCCTTCCACCCTCCATCCCTCTCTCCTTGCCTCACTCCTTCCCTATTCACTGGTTCTCACTCCTCCCTGCACCGGGCCGTCACTCCTGATAAGTCGCCACAAAGCCCCCACTGTGTCTCTGGCCTGTCCCCGGTTCCTCTTGGAGCAGCCGAGCGTGAGGCCGAAAGGAGGAGCCACTTATCTCTACCTCCCCTCCTCCTCCTCCTCCTACCTAACCCTCCTCTCAGAGAACCTTTCCAGCACAATGGCCGCCTGCTTTTAATGCCGGACAATGATGCCGCCGATCTGAAAGGTTAGCACCACCCAGCACCCCCCCCCCCAGCCCCAGCAGCATGCATGAAAAAGACTCTAATGGTCCTTGTTAGCCACTTCGGTGGCTGTACTGATCCTCCTTATCTCCCCCATCAGTGTACTCAAAGATGGCTGCCGGAAGGAATGTCAGGGAGCCCAGGCAAAGGTCATGTTTTTATTCGCCCAATCGGCTGCAGTCTGATAAGACAATTTGTCAGGAGAAATCAGAGAGGTGCTGTGGCAATCCGAGTTCCCTGGTAGAATGCAGGTAACCTGAGGTGATTGAAGTTACAGGGTTAGTTGAGACCCTGTGAGGCTGCAGCTCTCTAGGCTCTGACTCCGTGGGGGAGCAGTTATGTGTTTATGTGTACTGAAGAAGAACAAGAACATGACCAAGAACAAGAATACTTTATTGATTGATACGGCACAGACGTGTGCTGGCCTCCAGTTGCTGGTCCACTTCTCTAATCTTCTCTAACCTCGAAGCTACCGCCAGTAACTTCAATCTTCTTCAGAGAATAGTTGATTGAAGGGTCTCCATTGCTTCTCTTAAGCTTGCATGCTGTTTGCTAATATGATTCTCCTGGGTTTAATGGTTCAGAATTAGCTGTAAAGGAGGAAGAAAATGGATGGCCACTTTATTAAAGGTCTAATACTGTATGAAACCATGTTTTATAAAACACATAAAAAGCCTGGCTGCTAACTCTTTATTTTTTGAATCCAAGCCTTTCAAGTTCTGCATCACAAAAAGTTGACAAATAGCTAAATGTAAAGATGTATTTGCACATTTGTGTTAACAGTTGGTTCTGGTGAGTTCCTTTGACAGAGGGGTCACAGAAACTCACTACCATGGGCCTGTGTTTGTGATGTGTGGTTTCTCCAGTCCCTACACCTACCCTGATCAGTATTCTCCCCCACCGGTGGGCTTCTCACATCAGCTCTAATCCAATACCAACAGCTCCAGTGCAGCTTCACCCAGGACCAGACATGTTATTCAGACCTGCCCGACTCAGCTCCTAATCGACGGGTTATTGTTCAATATAACATTTGCTGTGTGGAGGCAAATCTTTAGTGATGTGATTTCGGTGGCCCTAACTCAATAGGTTTCCAAAAGCTTTTCTTCTATTCTCTATCTTTCGTCTTACAACAAGGTGATGGCATTTTAATTTTCATTCTTGTATTTCTCTTGATTTATTTATCCAACCCCTCTTTTGGTCTTTATGAACTGAGACACATGTAGGTATTGGTCATTGAAATTGGCTTCATTTCTCTCCTAGGAATTCTACGGGCTGCGGTTGGGATTCAGATTTGATAAGGGGACCTATCACTATGGTTCATTTGTTGTTGCCATGCTGATGGAGTAATATTTGTGGTCTATTTTGTCATGTGGGGATCCCTGATGATGAAAACAACTACATGTATACATATCAGTGCAGTCATTGCTTTTTTATTGATGGTCAATGGTAAAGTATTTTCGGGTGGCTGTGGGCTGTTACATCTCAGTATATTTTACTTAAAATATACAGCAAAGTCAAAGGTATGGTATTTGGATGTTCCATAAATAAAAATGTTTTTATATTTACTTTTAATAACTTCGAAAAATAAGGTAAAGTTAAAAGGTACAACAAAATCATTATAGTGTGACAAGGTGATATTGGTGTATCTAGGACTAAATGGTATATTAAACATCTAACAAACCAAGTGTCTGAAGTCTAACACATTTGGACTCAAGAAACCATTACAGAGTAACTGTAGCAGATTCAAAGAGTTGATCTTGTTAATTAAGGAAGGAGAATAGAAAAAGTGAACAACAGATGATAAACTCTTATTCTCAGTGGTATGGTGAGTGGAGTCAGGAGAGGTGGTGGGACCAGTGCTCTACTGGGGGCAGACACAGAGACAGGGGCAGACACAGCCTTAACAAGCTAATGAAACATGTCACTGTGTTATTTTACGCCCCCTGTCTCAGCCAGCCCCAGTAAAAGGCCCCATGCCGCCAGAGTCCATTGTTGGCCCACTGGATTAGTTGAAGTCCCAGGGGGTCCTGCTCATCACTGTCTCCTCAGACATGGTCCTCACACTCCTCACACTCCTCACACACAGTCAGGCGCGCACACACACACACACACACACACACACACACACACACACACACACACACACACACACACACACACACACACACACACACACACACACACACACACACACACACACACACACACACACACACACACACTCAGGTCACACAGTCAAGCACGCACACACACACTCGATCACACCGTCAAGCACATATGCACAGTCTGCTAGCACGGTTAGGTACATGCATGCACACGCACACATACACACACACTCATTCTCCACTCACACACCAAAACACTAAAACACATATATACCTCCATGGTGTGCCTTATTAACTCTCCCACACCAACCCACATAGTGTAGTGTGTTCTCTCATACTCACTTAGGTGTCATCGTTAACTGACTCAATCAGGCCAGTGCACAAAGAGAGGTGGGCCTGGTCAGTATGTTCTGTCAGGTGGCCGATGGGGCAGGAAGACAGGCAGGCATCCTCTGTGTCAGGCCAGGCCAGGCAGGGTGGACCCCAGTGGCCTCCTGGGAGAGGAATGAGGGGCACGCCCCCCCTGGGTCAGAGTTCCTGACACTGTCTCACACTCAGTGATAATTAACTGGGGGGCTGATTGACAGCCAGTTCATCGCTCAGAGGAGAGGGGAAGGAGCTGTCTGTCTTGTAAGACCATGGATTCTTCAGGGAGTCAAGTCTTAAGGCTGTGTCTGGGATGTAGTTTAACTAAGCATGGAATGAGTTTAAATGTTAATCACCAGAAGTGACAAATCAAAATAGGGTTGATTTGTCAGTGAGTTGATTGGATTTTATTGTTTGCTATGCCACATTATAATAGTCTTCAGCTACCCCAGTAAATAGCGTGTGTGTTGTTTTAGAGGCAGAAGCCTCTCCACACGTTTGTGTAGTAAGGGCTAGATCCTATCAGATCTGCGCCAGCCAATATGCGCATAGCGGTTGTTTTGGTGGTGTCAGAGATAGAACTGCGTTAGAGCTGCCAAATCAGCAAGCGGCTGCTGGTGAAATATCTCTCGCAGACATTGCTATTGGATCCCCCGAGTGACATTAGTAATAATCCCATGCAGCCTTGTTACAAGTTTGAACACTGGAATGCGTGTTAATGGGGATCCTAATAAAATACTAAATACTACACCTTGATTTCGCTAATATAAATACTTATTGTTTTGTTTAATGATTTTACATTTGAGTGTTCTGAACTTCTAACGCGGGTGGAATGGGTATGGCTTCGTGACAATGACCACACGGCGAGCCTGCTCACCGATTTGACAGTTCTAACACAGTTTCTCCTCCGACACCGCCAAAACACCAGCCCTGCAGGTGTCAGCTATCACCAGGTTAATGTTTGATCTGATTGAATCCAGGCCTAAGTACAGTATTATAACTGAAAGCAGGAGTAGACCTACGACTAATGACTAATGAGATAGACTCTACTATGACACAAATGTCCAATGTTGTCACTGACTCATGGTTATTGTCCCTGTTTCTCCCACTCGTTTCTTTTGTTGAACACTATTTCCCAGATTTTTTTTATTTTTCTTCCGTCATCTCTAAACAGGGTTGTGCTGAACCCCAGAATTCTAACACAATGCACATTTCCACTTACAAGTCTACCTGGAATCTTGCTCGTCTTGGTGCAACTCGTTTTCAGCAATTCTCTTTATTGATTTTACAGTTGGAACACTGCAAATAATTCTACACCGATGTCAATGAGAATTGGAGAGAGGATCTGATACTCGGCAGTAACACAGCTCTGTTTCAGATAGCATGTTCACCTTTGAAGAATGCACTTAAAAAGGGGGAAATCTGTGGATTTAAATGGTGTGTCTCGCCTTGATTCCAAGGGCCGTTTTCTCTAGCAGCACAAAGACCGGCGGATCAGATTGCGCAGGCGCATTCACCGGGCCACTTTGTTTTCAAATGGTTTTGTTAGTTGTGACACTGCAGACATCCAACACCTTCCAAGAATCTGAACTGTAAAAAGCTCTTGTTCTCTCCTGCAGGTAACCCAGAAAGGAGCTGTGGAGGGAGCGGAGGCCTGAGGCACTGCATCAGCAGCAGCATCAGACCTAGCTAACTTCCCCTTTGTGATACACCTCCCTCCAGGGCAGGTAGGGATCCTGGGGCTTAAGCAGCTTAACACAGCAGGGTGAGCCACCTCAGCACCTTCTAATCCTGGGCTAAACCCTGGGATTTCAAATGTTCCACTCAGTAGGTCCCTTGACCTTTGACATTTACCAACAACTACACTGACCCACTGATCCACAGGTGCACACGACCCACATATTCTGCACTGTACCCTGTGTCGATAGAGAGGTTGAATAATCATGGGCTGTATGGTTGACAACACACCAGCACACAAGCGCTATAAGGGCCAGGATATCAAGAGTGGGCACATAGGCCGTGCATCGGGGAGCAGGGCGGATACGTGGTCTGGGTACACAGACAGAGACGAAAGGGGACCAGGGGTGCAGGCAGGGAAAGCCAATCCGCTACATTAACCTTCCCCACCACTGCCAGAGCCTTTCTGCACTCCTCTTTCAGCGGGACCCAAGGGAGGGTAACTCTGAGCCTGGCCCATTCTCCCAGAGAACTTTGATTTCCTATTAGGTTCCTTGCGTGGAGGGGGGACATGGCTGTCTCACGTTCGGCGACAGGCCCTGGGCAGGACAATGGCCAGCCTCGGCCTGGATACAGGATCTTTGTTAAGGGGGCCATTTATTTCCCTGTTTCTCTGGCAGCTAAAGGCCCTCACATCACATGCTCATCCCCAAAGTGCACACTTAGCCCGCTCACTGGAGTGGCAGGGTGACGGGCAGGGGGACAGCAGGGGATGGCATGGGACAGCAGGGAAGGGACACAGACTGGGTGTTCTGTCTGAATGCATGCATGGGGAAATGCACCAGTATGGGGAGTCTGGGTACTTTTGGACATGTTGGTTCTCTTTCAAATACTCGTTTCAATGTATCACATGTGGGGTTCGCTAAGGACCGCCTACTCTCGGAAGTACCAATCAAAAACGTATGTTGGAGACAGACAGGTAGAGTGGCGAATGAGGTGAGACCCTCACTTCCATAAAAGGAGCCACTCTCCCGCCCTCTGGTGATTCTCACTTCTGTTCCTTACCAGAAGATTGTCACTTTTCTAGCTCTCTTTATTTCGACTGGATACCTATTGCCTACTTACCTGCTCACAAGCGAACCGTAAAGGATATCGCTGCCGAGCGTAGGTCTTCAGACCGTGTTTACAGTTTGAGTAATAATCGGAAGGTTTTTGTTTTCGAGTAGAAATTCAAATTTCTACTTCTCAGTCTCTGTTGGTAGCTAGCGTCACTGCTAGCTATTGAGATGCAATTAGCCCATGCTGCAAGGCTTAGGCTAACTTGGCTAGCTTTCTGAGAGGCAAGCTAAAAGTATTGCTAGCTCCCTTCTCTAGTCTAGTTAACCTATGTTCATGTCCAGGAGGCACTCGAGGACCCTGAGTCATGTGAGCACGGCAGACTGCTTACTAGAGCAGGTCTGAAGAGTAGGCTGAACATGCTTCTGTCTAGTTAGCTCCTCTTGCCTTCGAGCCAACAGCGACAGCTGAGTCTCAGCTCTCCGCAAATGAGCCCAGTTGGGGCGGGGTCATGGATAGCCTCAAATCCCTCCCCTCACTGTCTGACGATGTAGTGTCAGAGGAAGGCACGTTTGGGAATGACGAGGATGATGATGGGATCAATCTCACAGAAATCCTTGAGTGCAAGAGATGGGGACCGACGAGCCCATTCTCCCGCCCTTTCAGGCCCACAGACCCGATGGCCCCAGAGCAGTGGAGCTGCCATTCCTCTAGTGGAGTTTGTGCTCCTCCATGTCTGCAAGGGGGCCGCAGCCAGACTCAACATCGAGTGGCTGTCTTCTGTTCAGTCTCAGGGCCCGTCAAGTAACTCCAGTCCCACACAGCCCCAATACAGGAACTCCCCGCAGTACCAAGGGAAGACAGGAGCTTGTGGGATAAACCCCATACTAGCAGGATTCTTGCTAAGGGTACTTTGAACCTGGACATGCACAATATGGATGATTACTGGTTTGGCAACCCTCCCATGGCGGAGCTGTCACTGGTTCACCATATCAGCCCCTTTGCGCCATTTCAGTAACGACACCAGCGCTTCTCTCCTTGGAAAGGTGGAACACTTTGCTGCTTCCGTATTTCAGAAAACGCACAAAGCCTCACCCCAAGAAATTAGAGCCCTCAACATTACCTCTTTATTGTTGGCTTATCAGGCTGAGATACTGGAGTAGGTAGGAAAGCAACTGGAGAAGGAGACCCTAAACCCAGATGCTTAGGAGGAGATCTGTATGATTACAGACCTGAGCCTCCATTCCTCCCATAGTACCATCCAAGGCTGTGGTCATACCATGAGCCTAGCTTAAAAGACAAAGAGATAGTGGCCCTACTGGATGCCTATGTGACAGCTAGGGAGTTGTTCGGGTCCAATGTCGCCTTCATGCGGCAGAAGTGTGACGTGCAAAAAGGAAGGAGAAGTCTTTAACTTCTGCCTGCTGCACAGACCCGGGACCAGTGGCATCCCATTGGTTCTTTCGTTTTGCCCTAGCCTCACAGCTGAGAGGGAGAAAAAAGATGGCTTTGGGGGGAGTGAGGTCCCCGGCGAAGCAGCAGTTTTCTAAGACTCAGGCTAGGCCGATGGACCAGGCCAAACCTTTAGGGAAGCAGCCTTACGTTGCAGCTGCAGCAAGGATCTGCCCTTCTATCCCTCCAAGGAATGCTAAGAAGGATAGGCCAACCTAGGGCGCAGCCCTGGCGGCTGAGGAGGGTATTGTACAAGACCAACGGCTCTACCCTCTCACTTTGGGTTTAACAGTTGCTATTCCTTCCCCGCTCTGAATGTTCACAGCAGTCAGGGCTGCGTTAAGACAAGGCCGAAGTCCGCATGTCAGCCGTCTCTCTGGTTTCACCGACATACACGGAGCAAACCTCCACTGTGGCCCTGTTTTCCCCGGGCCTATGGCCTTTTTACCTCTGATTGCGATGTTAAGCCAGTTAAGCCAGTTAGAGTATGCGCCACTCCGGTTTCCAACCAGAGGGCCCTGCTACTCTGTACAAGGCAGGGGAACCCTGAATCCTCTACGGGAGGACAGTTTTCCAGGGTTCCCTGGGAAACCTACTCAGCCCCTTTTTTAGGATCCTCAGAGATGTCATCATGGATCATTATACCCTTGCGAACGAAGCAATTCTCCACCTTCACCCAGATGCTTTACCATTTGGGGCATAGCCGGTGAGGGAAAGGAAAAAAAAAGAGAAAGGAAAAAGAGAGGTCTGTGACTCCTGGAAAAGAGTGCCAGACATTTATGCACTCTCTGCTTTTACAGTTGATGCATTTTTATATTGGAAAAGTGTTGTGTATTCAGATTGTTCCTCCCTACATTCTGTTTTCATGGTCCTGTGCCCCTGCAGGACTTTTGGACGGAGAAAAAGTTAATTTTGTCAAGGTCCTTTACCATGTTCTTGGCCCGCCAAGGATCGTCGATGATACAGTTTATCCCTAACTATGGTGCAGTCTCTAAGGGGGGGCACATTGCTTACGCCCAGTCTCTAAGCTTTAGATTATCCTGTGATGTGACTATTGTGCTTACAACTTTTAGCCGCTGAAAAACACGGAGACGTCATATTTCTCCTTTTTTCTACTGCCCTTGGCGTATGGGTTAATGACCTAACCCCCAGGTCGACTATTTCCCATTGTCGCACATTGGAGCCTATGGCTATTCACCTGTCGCCTTCCGTTGATGGATGTGCCCGTCGTTGTTCAGTGTGTGTAGTTCGCATCCACTTGGATTGTAGGAGAGCTCGGGCAAGGGTGTCATGCTCTTCACTCATTGGTCTTCCACCCTTGGAAGAGGCTTTTCTCTTTTCGACTGTTTCCTGCCAGATTTGTGGATCATTATATTTATTTATAATGGCAAGATTGAAAGCCTTCAGAGGGGACTGGAAGGGCCCTCTCCTACTGAGGAGGAGTTTAAATCTCGGCACTGTTTTTGTCTCATTATGCTGAGATTTGGAACAAAATATTAGGCTGCTCCTCAGTTTTTTTCCCAGAAGGGTTGTCTCTGCACCTTGGTGCGTACTCCCTTAGTTTTTGTGGACCTCTGATACATCAAAATTAGTATTTGAAAGAGAACGTAAGGTTACTCGCGTAACCTTGGTTCTCTGATAATACGAGAGAAATGTATTACTGCCTTCCTCCGCTAGCAAGTGCGTGAGGAAGAGAAGCATGTTTGAGAATAACCAGAAGGTGGGAGAGTGGCTAATTTTATGGAAGTGAGGGGTCTCACCTCATATGCCACCCTACCTGTCTGTATCCAACAGAGGTTTTTAATTGGTCATTCTGTGAGTAGGCGATTCTTAATGAACCCCACATGTGATACATCTCACTCACATTACCAGAGAAACATACGGAACGTTCAAGAAGCAAAGTGTCACTGGCCACATGATGATGCAAAATGCATCATATTGTGCAAAACTTATCATCATGATGATGTGGCCCGTGAAACTTTGCTTCTTGAACGTTCAATATCTTGAATACTTGACTGCTTGACATGCAAAGCGTTTTGGGACTGTATCAATCGTGGACTAATTAAAAAAATACCAAAATATAGTTTTTGTCTTTATTAAAGTATTTACTTAGCATAACTATTGTTGACATGACAAACAGATATGGGACCAGGTTAGCAGCATTCCACAGTAACAGTTCCCCAGGTGTTGCTATATAGCAGTTTGACCTTACAGGACTTGTGAATGTAATGTTTGGCGAATAGAACAATTGAGGTGATAAAATATCATTCAAATGGAGGCAATTAAATCCAATGAAGTTATTGAATTTCTTAATTGTCTTGAATAGGCTGTACTTTCCAAAAGTTTAGTCAGCCGATTCCAATACGGATGTCTACAGCCAACATGGAGAGATAAGTGTTACGATCGTGAGTAAAGTCGTAGCTCATAGCTTAGTTGCCATAATAGAAGCATAATAACATTCTACTGATTTTGTCTGGCATTAGAGGATCATGAAGCCATTAAATGAAGTAAAAAATGTCGTTGTTGGGAGAAAATGATCATTCACAATAGTTATGCTAGGTAAATTCTTTAACAAAGACGGTCTTTGGAGTGGTTGGTTTTTGTGTTCTTTATTCCTCTTTCCCGTTGTAGGCTAACATTCCACCATTTTATTTCATTCATAAGGGGACACTACACATACAGTATTCATATATGATGTTGAATACTCAATATCAGCTAATAACAAATAATAACCACGCGGCATCGTAACATGTGTCCGGAGACACCTGAAACCCCACCTCTTTAAGGAATACCTAGGATAGGATAAAGTAATCCTTCTAACCCCCCCCCCCTTAAAAGAGTTAGATGCACTATTGTAAAGTGGTTGTTCCACTGGATATCATAAGGTGAATGCACCAATTTGTAAGTCGCTCTGGATAAGAGCGTCTGCTAAATGACTTAAATGTAAATGTAAATGTAACATATCAATGACAATATTCCATTTGGATTGGTAGCCAGGTATGTTAGTAGGACACTAAACTTTGTGAAATCTTTAGGTTTCGTGTTCTTGTCAAAGTTCACAGAGTATATCCCAATAAATCAAAGTGAAGAAGTCTAGGATTGCATAGGAGCTGTAGAGCTTCACATCTGACTCAGGGTCCGTGACCCCCCCAAGAGAGCACTGATCCCTTTGACTTCATTGTGACACCATTATATCTGTTATGTTATGTTCCTTTACCTGGTATACTACACATACTGTATAACCGCTATGAGTTGACATGTACCTCTGTCACCGTTCACATTTCACAAATTTCACAATATCCTCCCACTTTCCTAGAGACACAAACATGGAATATCATAAGAGGTGCCTATTAAAATAGTGGTCTTTATAACAAGTGAGTGCATGTGTGGGACCATGGGATGAGAGCAATATGACAGACAGACAAACAAATGGAAGGAGTTCCTCGGAGAATGATTGATTGATATGAGCAGTGAGGCGGTAATGATCTCTACGGGAGCTCCCCCTGGAGATGCAGGATGTGGATTGGCCTGATGGTGTGAAAACAGAATGTATTTTTTATTTTATTTTACCTTTATTAACTAGGCAAGTCAGTTAAGAACAAATTATTATTTTCAATGACGGCCTAGGAACAGTGGATTAACTGCCTTGTTCAAGGGCAGAACGACAGATTTGTAACTTGTCAGCTCGGGGAATTGACCTTGCAACCACTAGGCTATAGCTATAGCACTAATCTGGGAGGAGGGGGGAGATAAGGAAGGGTCATGTACTCCAAGCAACAAAATCAATGCTTTGAAATTTCTCACATTAAAAAGGTAGACTCTTTATCAAGGAATCTCCATCAAATCAGCAATCACTAAAAGAATGCTTGAAGAACCATTTTGAAATCTGTCTTACGTAAACGTTTAGGAGAGATAGAAAATTTGAATTGTTATGGACACGATTCAACCTTTTCAAACAAGATTAAAAAAAATTTACACTCATCAGACAGTTTATTAGGTACACCCATCTAGTACCGAGTCGGACCCCCCTTTGCCTCCAGAACAGCCTGAATTATTTGGGGCATTCTACAAGGTGTCGGAAACGTTCCACATGGATGTTGGTCCATGCTGACACAATGGCATCACGCAGTTGCTGCAGATTGGACGCCGGTTCATTCATGCTGCGAACAGCCCCTTCCATCTCATCCCTAAGAGGCTCTATTGGGTTGAGGTCTGGGGACTGGCCAGGACACCCAAGTAAACTGAACTCACTATTATGTTCCAGGCAATGTTTTTCCACTCCTCAATTGTCCAGTGTTGGTGATCGTGTGCCCACTGGAGGCCACTTCTTCTTGTTTTTAGCTGAAAGGAGTTGAACCCGGTGTAGTCGTCTGCTGGAATAGCGATCTGTGACAAGGATCAACGAGTTGTGTGTTCCCGAGATGCCATTCTGCACCCTACTGTTGTACTGCGCCGTTATTTGTCTGTTTGTGGCCCTCCTGTTACCTTGCACATATCTTGCCATTCTCCTTCAACATCAAAGAGCTGTTTTCGCCCACAGGACTGGCACTGACTGGTTGTTTTTTGTTTGTAGAACCATTCTCAATGAACCCTAGACACTGTCGTGCGTGCAAAGCCCAGGAGGTCATCCGTTTCTGAGATACTGGATCTGCTGCGCCTGCCACCGACAATCGTACCACGCTCAAAGTTGCTTAGGTCACTCGTTTTGCCCATTCTAACATCCAATCGAACAGTAACTGAATGCCTTGATGCCTGTCTGGCTGCTTTTTATACCAAGCCATTGCCATGTGACGTGACACACTGTCTGTAGGAACGATGCAATTTCGTGAGCGGGTGAGTCTATATCCAATCATTTTTTAATCATTGATGAAATAGTATTATCGTTACAACATTGTTTCTTCAAAGAATTGAGTCAACTGCAGGAATCAGAGAGTACTCGCACTAAGTAGCCTAAAACTAATTAGATGAGTTTTCCTTTCACTGTATGTATCCCTGAGGGCCATGCTTGATCTAATACCACGAGGAAGTGGCTTGGTGTAGATACTGACATCTTATTGACATCTTGTGTCTGAGTAGGGGGGGCATGAAGTTTAAGAACGCCATACAGGCATTGTCAACAGATACAGACCCTCACGGGGCTGTCCTTCCGTGTCACATTTCTGTATGGATGACATTAATGGAAATAAAGTGCACCCAAATACACTTCAGCCCAGGCTTTCTACTAGATGTTGGAATATTGATGCGGGGACTTGCTTCCATTCAGCCACAAGAACATTAGTGAGGTCGGGCATCAATGTTGGGCGATTAGGCCTGGCTCACAGTTGGTGTTCCAGTTCATCCCAAAGGTGTTCAATGGAGTTGAGGTCAGGGCTCTGTGCAGGCCAGTCAAGTTCTTCCACACTGATCTCAACAAACCATTTCTGTATGGACCTAGTTTTGTGAATGAGGGCATTGTCATGCTGAAAAAGGAAAGGGCTTTCCCCAAACTGTTGCCACAAAGTTGGAAGCACAGAATTGTCTATAATGTCATTGTATGCATTAGCGTTTAGATTTCCCTTCACTGGAACTAAGGGGTCTAGCGCCCATACCATGAAAAACAGCACCAGACCACTAATCCTCCTCACCAAACTTTACAGTTGGCAGTACGCATTGGGTCAGGTAGTGTTCTCCTGGCGTCCACCAAACCCAGATTAATCCGTCGGCCTGCCAGATGGTGAACCGTGATTCATCACTCCAGAGAACGCGCTTTACATTGCTCCAGAGCGAGCTTTACACCACTCCATCCGACGCTTGGCATTGAGTATGGTGATCATAGGCTTGTGCGCGGCTGCTCGGCCATGGAAACCCATTTCATGAAGCTCCCGACGAACAGTTATTGTGCTGATGTTGCTTTGAGAGGCAGTTTGGAACTTGTTAGTGAGTGTTGCAACTGAGGACAGACGATTATTACACTCTACGTGTCTCAGCACCAGATGACTCCGGTCTGTGAGCTTGTGTGGCCTATCATTCGCGACCGTGGCAACTATAGCAGTGCAGAAATTGAACGAACTGACTTGTTGGAAAGGTCGCAACCTATGACAATGCCACATTGAAAGTCACTGAGCTTTTCCGCAAAGCCATTCTACTGGCAATGTTTCCTATGGAGATTGCATGGCTGTGTGGGAGTGTTAGTTCCTCCATTGGGGTGCCAGGACAGAGAAGAGCTTGGACTGGGCTGAGCGGGAGCTGCACTCCCATAGGAGTGGGAGGGCCATGAGACCTGAGGTGGCAGAATGGAGTGCTCGGGTTGGGGTGTAGGGTTGGAGCGTAGCCTGAAGGCAGGGAGGGGCAGTTCATCTTGCTGCTCTGTAGGCAAGTACCGGGGTCTTTTAGAGGATACAAACTTCGACTGGAGTGTGCAGGTGTCCAGACGGGAGATGACAAGTGGCTGGATTAGGATCTGCGGCGCTTCCTGTGTGAGGTAGGGTCGTACTCTACGGATGTTGTAGACCATGAACCTGCAGGAGTGAGTCACTGCTTTGATGTTTGCAGGGAATGACAGGGTGTTGTCCAGGGTCACGACAAGATTATTTGCACTCTAGGAGGGCAATACCGTGGAGTTTTCAACCATGATGGAGAGCTCTTTGAGCAGGCAGGCCATCCCCATGAGGAAGAGCAGCCCCGTCTTGTCGAGATTGAGCTTGAGGTGGTGGGCTGACATCCAAGCTGAAATACAGTATCTGCCAGGCACGCAGAGATGAGTGTCTCCACCTGGATATCAGAAGGGGGAAGGAGTAGTAGTTGAGTGTCATCCGCATAGCAATGATAGGAGAGACCATGTGAGGATATGACAGATCCGAGTGACTTGGAGTATAGAGAGAAGAGGGCCTAGAACCCAGCCCTGGGGTACACCAGTCGGGAGAGTACGTCGTGCAGACACAGATGGTAGGAGCGGCCTGCCAGGTAGGATGTAATCCAAGAGTGTACAGAGCCTGAGATGCCCAGCCCTGAGAAGATGGAGAGGAGGATCTGATGGTTCACGGTGTCGAAGGCAGTGGATAGATCTAGGAAGATGAGAACAGAGGATAGAGATTAAGCTTTGGCCGTGCGGAGAGCCTCAGTGACACAGAAGAGAACAGTCAGTCTTGGTTGAGTGACCCTTCTTGAAGCCTGACTGGTTAGGGTCAAGAAGATCGTTCTGAAAGAGATCGCTAGAGAGTTGATCAGAGACAGCACCCTCAAGTGTTTTTGAAAAAGAAAGAAAGAAGGAATACCGGTCTGTAGTTTTTGACGTCTGAGGACTCTAGTGTTGTTTTCTTGAGGAGAGGAGCGACTAGGGCCATTTTGAAGTAAAAGGAGACACAGCCAGTGGTCAGGGATGAGTTGATGAGGGAAGCGAGAGACTCATCATTGGGAGGGAGACTAGACCAGGCCCAGAAGTTCTGACTGAACGGTCACACATTTAAGCGCCCTAGGACAGTCCATTTACTTTGTGCTGTTATAATTTATGCTAGGAAATGCTACAATTTCATTGGGGCAGTTCCCCCTCATAGCAAATAGATGGCAAATCAATCCAAGCAACGTTCTTATGGCCTATGTGCTCACGGAGGCGGAGCAGCTGCTGCTGGCAGTCACTGAGGGGCAGAGTAGTAAGTAACTGAACAACTTGTTTTAAACAATATATTTTTGAAACAGGAACATTTACGCATTTACCACACTTTTATGAGCATTTAAATCATAATCCATGAATTATATAATATACGTTTTTAAATACAAATATTAACAAACAAAGAAATCACAAGTGGGGCACCCCTAACGCCCTAATGGGCAGGCTGCTGCAGTTTATGCAACTGCTTAGTAACATTTTACATTGAAGTCAAGAGCCCAAAGCTCTTAACCGCTAGACTACCTGCCGCCCCTAGTTCGTTGCCAATCTTCAATATGAAATAAATCGCTTGCCCCAACTCCCTCCTATTGTGGGGTGGCCTTTTTCATTTGGAGGTGAATGGGAGATCTTGGAAAGCGAAATAAAAGGGCTAGGACATGCATCTCTAATTGGAAATGGGAGGGAAAGAGGAGGGCGGGTTGTCTGTTCACGGAGCTGAAAGCGATACCCTTGTCTGTTCTAGCCTGCCCCACTCCGGCCTGCTCCACCCTGTGGATACCTGAGAGTGGGGGCTCTCCTGGGAAATGGACTAGGGGGAGGCTTTCACTGGCAATGAAAGGGAGTGGAATCAAATACAAGAAAACTCCTACAATATACAGTATCCCTCCCCAGAGCAGGGCGACCAGCTGAAATATTATCTGTACAGCCACTGTACAATAGGGAAGGACAGAGTGAGTGTGAGGGACAGGCACTGCTCTGCTCCCAACCTTATCACTGTAATGAGTTCAAGCTATTGTATCCAGGGAATCAGGAGGATCTTCTTGGGACTTTAAAGACACTCCAGTGTTACAACAAAATCTCCAACAGATTTACTACAGGGTCATTCAGCTACCTTCTCTCTACGGATCATTCACTGTATACTTTTGTACAGCGAACAATTGCTGTGCGCTGATTGCAATTTTGGAAGGTGGGAGCATTTACACGGACAAGATACGTAAAAATGTACATGATCCCAAACCATTTCTAGTTCATCTGACTGTGTAGGTGGTCTCATTGATGTAATTCAAGGACAATAATGTTATGTCATCGTTCAACATTTTCAGACAGTTTATCAGACTTTTGGGATGGATATAGCATTTGGCAATTGCATTTACGTGCATCTATGAACCACATTATTATTATTATTAAGGCATAAATGTATGAAAGGGTGTATACTTATGTTACATGTACAGTATGTAGTTATGTCCTTGGGATGTTCTTGTCTATTAATATGATGTATTATGTTATGTTTTATGTTTTGTGTGGACCCCAGGAAGTGTAGTTGCTGCTTTAGCAGTACCTAACGGGGATCCTAATAAAACACTAAATACTAAATATGGTGATGGACATTCCTGCAGCGAAGCTAGCTATGTGTCATCTATTATAGAACATAGGTTTCATCAGTGAGGTCTTTGTCACCCATCACGTATGGGTTACTCCCCAGGTTTGCATGCGCATGTATGCTTTGTACATGGGTCTACTTGGCAGCTATTAAAGGTTAGGTGTGGAGAACATTGCTAGCCTTTGGTGTCAAGTGTGTGGGTGGGTGCGTAGGCTGTCCTGTTTGGCAACACACGACCCCACAGTCCTCACCCAGGTCAGACCTTTTGACTTCCTGCTCAGAAGGAGTTCCCTCGTGTTCAAAGGTGTGAGAGTGGAAAAGTGCCTCGAGTGCAATCACTTCCAAAATGATGGGCTTCTTTTTCACGTCCCCCCCCCCCCCCCCCCCAGTCAAACTGCACTCCATTACATCTCTGAAGGGGGGCTGCACGCTCAAAGTAAGCCAACCCCTGTGGAGGTCATAATGTGTCAAAAGAGGAAATAGCTATACAGTTGAGGTGTTTCCTATATGGATCAGATACATACACACACACACACACACGCACACGCACACGCACACGCACACGCACACGCACACACACACGCACACACACACACACACACACACACACACACACACGCGCGCACACACACACGCACACGCACACACACGCGCACACACCCCCGCAACGCGAACACAAAGCATGTAACTGATGCTTACCGAGCATTGAGAATGGGGATAATGGGCTTACCATTGTGTGCTTTTGAATAGGACGGTTACCCAAGAAGACTCATGTTAGTCCATGTACATTTGCTTTGAAGGTGGCAGACAAAAAATGACAATCCCAGTACGAACAATGCCTGGTAGACCCCGTGTTCAACCACTAGTGTCTTTAATGCGCAGAGACAAATGAACATCCGCTACATCCCCATCCAGAAACGTCAAGAAGTGTGTTTGGGCTAGGCTCCACACAATGGGAACCACAGTATGGGCCTCATTCATCAATATCTATCAAAATAGCTCATCCCAAACATTAGGAACACCTTCCTAATGTTGAGTTGCAACCCCCGACACGAACCGGTGCGCCTGGCACCTACTACCATACCCTGTTCAAAGGCACTTCAATTCTTTCACTCTCTGAATGGCACACACACACAATCCATGTCTTAATTGTCTCAAGGCTTTCTTGAACCTGTCTCCTCCCCTTCATCTACACTGATTTAAGTGGATTTAACAAGTGAAATCAATAAGGGATCATAGCTTTCATCTGGATTCACCTGGTCAGACTATGTCATGGAAATAGCAGGTGTTCTTAATGTTTTGTACACTCAGTGTATATTTAAAGAAGTCATCCGCTATCTATTTTAGCACTGGCAATCCCTTGGCTTCAAGACACTCTGGTCACCTCTCTCCTGATATATTGCAGATCTTAGACAAACATAAAGACATTTCCATGATCTATCACCTGCAAACTTTGGAAGCGCTGCCTCGAGATATTTGGGAGACATGGAGTTTGCGTTGATAACAGACAACAGACCTGGTGTTCTTCGGAAGTTAATGCATTATTCACGCCTCTTACTCATTGGCTCATGTGACCGTCTCTATTATTTCCCCCACCCTGCTTAGATAACAATCTTTTTAAAAGGACACAAAGCAGTCCCCATATCTAGATATGCTTGCAGGTGTGTGAATGGCTCCACACAAACACTCCACACTCGCCCACACTTAGCATGGCGGCCATTAATATTTCAATAGCAGCATTTACAGGTGAGCTGGACCAGGGTGGCTGTGTGACAGGTGCTCTCTGCGTGGCCAGCTGCCTTATGTGGACCTGAGTGTGGGCTAGGCTACGCTAATACAGGGACCATAGACACTTGATGCTGCTCTGCCGCTCTGCACTGCAGCAGTTTAGCAACAGTTCTGATGGGCATTGCAAAGTGATGGAAAGGATGTCATCACAATATCATGATTTATGATCCAAATAGATATTTTTCATACGTGTCTTGTCCCTCTGCATGTTGCTGTAGCTTTGTCATTTTCTGTCCCCCTCGCTCTCTCTCTCTCTCTTTCTCTCTCCTAGGTCCTGTGTTTTGTTGCTCTTTCTTTTAACCCATTGCTCTCCTCTCTCCTTCAGCAGATGGGGAGTACAGCCCAGTTCTACCCTTTGTTTTGGAGTCCCCAGAGAGTACTAGCTTTTTGGACTGCTGAACTCCATATCTCAAACGAAATTCAAGGGCCTCTCTCTTTTCATTTCAGAAAGCCATGGAATGCACTTGCTTCTGAATCCGTTTGAATTACATTTTGGCCAGTTGCTTGGACTCTTATGGGACAGTATGATTGCACATGATATCACTCCTCAATGCTGATGGAAAGAATATGATTAAATATTAGTACTTTTATTCTTCCAAAGACAATATTAAGTCATTGGAAACGTCAAAAATGATATGTTTTTGGAGTCAACAAAGAACATTAGCCTTCCACTACCAAGCTGGAGTAAGAGAAACAATACCAGTGCAATGTTATGATTGGCAGAATAAAAGTTGAGGATCTTTTTCATTATGCCATTACACAGACCAATTTGTGTCGGTGGCAAGTGCAACAAGAGTTAATTATAATTTCGCTGCCTTTTTTACCACTATAACTGTAATCGCTTTTACAAAAAAAACAAAAAAAAGGACTAATTAAGTTAAAGTATTGTAGCCACCCAAAACCACCCATCAACTTTGTTACCATTCATGTATGGCTATTAACAGACTGATAGAGAGTGTGACTGACAGCATGCAAAAAGTGAAATGACGTTGTTGAAACTTGATGGTGCGCGTGAAGCCATAGGATACTTGCACGAGCGTTGCGTCTCGGGTTCTCTCCTTGCACCACTGTTACGCAAGAAGGGTATGGAATGGCTGTTTTTGTTGAGCGTGAAACCTCAAACCGTCTTGTCTCCCAGCTGTTTTGGAGACAGTTGTTTATTTTGAACTGACATGATACCCAGCGCTAGATTGACTTTTTTGGGGGCCTTAAGCAGATTTAGTTACATGTTAGTAACTGTTAGTTACATGCAATATGTTTTGTGGACTTCAATGTGGACTTCAATAGATAGATGTTGCTCTCCGGTTTTGTGATGAAAAAAAAAAGGTATGGTTGAATTTATTCTGCCACTGTATCTTCTTATTGTCTCGGCCTTAGGCCTATATATCACGATCTCAGGGCATGTGAACTAGCAGGATAAGGAGCAAACAATGCAATTATCACCACACATAGGTTGTAATATGCCTTTTTTCCCTGGCTTGGCTTCCCTGGTGATTTTACCCACGCACCGCTACTGCTGGCTAGACTAACTTACAAATATATATAGAAAAAAACTCCACAAACAACCAGATGTTGAACTTGCACCTTGTGTGTTAAACAATTCTAACTCTCAACCCCTACTGAGTTCCTAAGAAAGAAAGAAATATATGTTTATTTATTTTCTGGTAGACCGCTCATGTCGCTTATGCCTGGAGCCAGCCCTGTGATACCACCAGTTGCGTTCTGATGAGTGGAGATGCATAAAGATTAGGTAGCCTACACTAGGACAGAAATGGAGAGGGTACCCACCTGGCTCCCACCGGGAAAACACTTGAATCAACGTTGTTTCAAGGTAATTTGTCAACGTATTGTGACGTGGAATATATGTGAAAATATATTTGATTTAAAAAAAATCATCAATGTAAAGTGTTGTTTTGAAGGTGAAATTTCAAACACAGGATTATGTCATCATCGTAACAAAAATTAAACATAGACAAAACTTGTATAAAATACGTTGAATTTGTAACTTTAACACAACGTCAGATCTTCAACCTTGTATCCACTATCACTAGGCTGGGCAGCCCCTCCTACTGGAGAACTAATCTATCTACAGCTACCCTTTGGTCTCCCATTCAGGGTTTTAACCAAGTCCAGACATGCTATTTGTCACTATTACCAATGTGCCATAGTGAGAATGATTTTTGGGAGATCTCCACTAAAAAGCGAAATAGATTCACTGTTGCTATTGAAGTCGTTCCAAACGGTAGGTTTAAAAGAGCAAATTAAATGTGACCATACTTTACAAGTCATATATCATCAATGAGACTATTTAGGCCTATATAGTATTTGCAAAGTCATCGACAGCTATTGTTTCAATTCAAACCAGAATTCAACTAAAAATAGACAGTACAATAGACATAGGGTTTCAAGCTCTGGTTGATTTCAGATGTAATTTAGTGGTATCGAATTGTGTTTGGTGGTCAACTCAACCAAATATCAACATTTGAAGGGGATGTGCCTTCTGCTTGGATTGTTCCATCTGTGCCACTGTCATTTAGCCTGTCTTTAATTCCAGTTTGTCTACAAATAAATAATTGATATGTTGGATTCGGGTCCCAATCTCAACCAAAAATCTAAGTTAAATAATAAGACTGAATCAAATTTAACTCGATTTAAAGTGCATTTAAAGTTTGATTTGATTTAGTCCTGCTCTTTAACTTAGATTTTTGGTTGAGAGGAAGATGTAAATCCAACATATCAATTATTAATTTGTAGACAAACCAGAATTGAGTCAGTGGCACAGATGGAACTATCTAAACTGAAATACAATAAATGGACTGTTAACTTGTAGACAAGTTAACAAATTATGTTGGATTCAACTCAACCAAAAGTAAAAATTAAAGAATGGGATTAATGGAATTATCCAAGCAGTAGATACACGTCCTGTAAATGTTGGTATTTGGTTGCTTTGTCAACCAAACACAATTCAATATTACTTTTGTAACACAGTAAATCGCATAAAGTTAAGGCTATCTTACAAACCAATGTAACATTCAACCTTAATTAGTAACACATCCATGGCCACATGTTGAGGTTACTATAACTATAAGTGTATTATTTTGTAATCATATAAAGTGTGCAGGTTCAAGATTGCATGCATAGGTTATTGCAGGTCTGTGCAGATCTTTCACAATTGCTTCTACATAGAATTTCTGAATTGCATTGATCACTTGCACCATGTACTTTTAAGTAATCTCAACTCCATTCCAGGTCATTTGGTTATGCTATTAGATGAAGCACAGTGATAACACATTAATATGTTGTATAAATAAGCAAAATATCTGACAATGTATTCCCATTTTAACTTTGCTGTACTTTTAAATGGTTTAAAGCTCCGTGATAGACATTTGGGTGACAACTAAACTAAAAACCAGACATTGTTTTTCCATTGGAATTTGGTTGTGCTTTTAGATGGTTGAAATCCTAGTGATAGCACATTGGAAATTCAAATGAACTTTTTTGTCTGTCTCTTCAAGTGGTGAATATAGGTTGTAATCGCATTGATCAACGTCTCAACCAAATATTACCCAATTATCAACATTGAAATGAGGTGGTCTGCCCATAGCAAACTTGCATGTCAGTGTTATTTTTGAGGATTTTCCCGAGACACACGTTACTGTCAGTCTGGACTTTGATTAAATGAAATAAGTTTTTAACAAAATAAATAATTGTGAAAAAAGAATTGGTAATAGGTATAATGATGGTAAAAAGGTAACTTTATTGACCATACAACTTGAAAACACTAACTTCCAACACGGTTGCAACTGCCAATGCTTTTCTTCCCCATTAAATGAGCAACGTTATTTGTGAGATTTCATGAAATAGGCATTTAACTTTGACAACATTTGAATTTGGTTGGTTCTTAAAAAGAGTGGTGTTTAAATGTTTTGTGGACGAATAAAAACAAGGAAGTAGAAAACATTTGGTGATATCGGCTACAGATATAAGTAGGCTATAGGTTCGGAACGCAGACATCAGTACGCTACTATGATAGGACCTGAGCACCGCTGGAAATCCGATAACTTAGGTTTATTGCTGGTCACAAGAGTCGAGCAAGTACAGATGGCTGCTATGTTCAAAACCAGATAAAGGTGTGTGGATAAATTCTCTAAATAATTTAACACCCAATTATTGTCTATTATTCTCCACGTTAATCGGGTTCACGGGGCACACTGTGCGATTGGTTAAAACCGGTTAAAACCAGAGGGCGGGAGCAGAAGCGGAAAGTATCTTTTAAAAAATAAATGTTTCAACACTTTTCGATAAACTCATTTCCACAGAGTGGGCTAATCCACTGAACATTTTGCCTACATATGATCATATAGAGCAGTGGTTCGCAAACTTTTTATAGTCCCGTACCCCTTCAAACATGCAACCTCCAGCTGCGTACCCCCTCTAGCACCAGGGTCAGCTGTTGTTGTTTTTTGCCATCATTGTAAGCCTGCCACACACACTATACGATACATTTATTAAAACATTAAACATAAGAATGAGAGTTTTTGTCACAACCCGGTTCGTGGGAAGTGACAAAGTGCTCTTAAAGGACCAGGGCACAAATACTAATATAATAATAATCAATAATTTTGCTCTTTATTTAACCATCTTACATATAAAACCTTATCTGTTCATCGAAAATTGTGAATAACTCACCACAGGTTATTGAGAAGGGTGTGCTTGAAAGGATGCTCATAACTCTGCAATGTCGTGTTGTATTGGAGAGTCTCAGTCTTAGATCATTTTCCACACACATTCAGTTGCTGTATTTAGTTTTCATGCTAGTGAGGGCTGAGAATCCACTCTCACATAGGTATGTGGTTGCAAAGGGCATCAGTGTCTTAACAGTGCGATTTGCCAAGGCAGGATACTCTGAGCGCAGCCCAATCCAGAAACCTGGCAGTTGCTTCTGATTAAATTCAACAACAAAAAAATTGTTGCAATTTCGATGAGGCTATCTTGTTCAGATATCGGTAAGTGGTCTGGAGACAGGGCATGAAAGGGATAATGAATCCAGTTGTTTGTGTCGTCCGTTTCGGGGAAAGTACCTGCGTAATTGCGCACACAGCTCACTCAGGTGCTTTGCTATATCACATTTGACATTGTCTGTAAGCTTGAGATCATTTGCACACAAAAAAATCATACAATGATGGAAATACCTGTGTGTTGTCCTTGTTAATGCAGACAGAGAAGTTTTCAACTTCTTAATCATAGCCTCAAATTTGTCCCGCACATTGAATATAGTTGCGTAAAAAACATCATCCAGATAGGCAAGTCATGTGAGAAGCTCGTCATCATGCAAGCGGTCAGACAAGTGAAAATTATGGTCAGTAAAGAAAACTTTAAACTCCTCTCTCAATTCAAAAAAGTGTCAATACTTTTCCCCTTGATAACCAGCGCACTTCTGTATGTTGTAAAAGCGTTACATGGTCGCTACCCATATCATTGCATAGTGCAGAAAATATACGAGAGTTCAGGGGCCTTGCTTTAACAAAGTTAAACATTTTTACTATAGTGTCCAAAACGTATTTCAAGCTGTCAGACATTCCATTGGCAGCAAGAGCCTCTTGGTGGATGCTGCAGTGTACCCAAGTGGCGTTGGGAGACACTGCTTGCACGCGCATTACCACTCCACTATGGTCTCCCTGTCATGGCTTTTGCGCCATCATTACAGATACCAGCACATCTTGACCACCAAAGTCCATTTGATGTCACAAAGCTGTCCAGTACTTTAAAAATATCCTCTCCATTTTCCAGGGGTTTGCAAAAGAGGATGTCTACCTTAATTGACCCCCCCATAATTGTAACGGACATATACCAGGAGCTGTGCCAGGCCCGCCACGTCTGCTGACTAATCCAGCTGTAAAGCATTGAATTCACTGGCTTGTATGCAAAGCAGTAATTGTTTCAAAACATCTCCTGTCATGTCACTGATGCATCGTGAAGTCATTGTCTGTATAGTTTTTTGGGCCTTTTCCACCAGCATTGCGCCAGCCATATCCGCGGCAGCAGGAAGAATGAAGTCCCCCACAATAGTATGGGGCTTGCATGTCCGAGCCACTCAGTATCTCACAATATAAGACGCTTCTAGACCCTTATTATTAATGGTATCTGTTGCTTTTATACATTTCTTACTACTCAAAAGTCGTCTTAATACTTAAAAACCTCCCGTGGCTTATTTTTCAAATTGGCATGTTTTGTTTCTAAATGTCTGCGCATGAGTGAAGGTTTCATCGAGTTGTGAGATAGTACCTTTGCACATATAACACACTGGGGCTGAGGAAAGGCACTACTCCCAATACAAGTGAACCCCAAATCAATGTAGTTCTCATAATTTTTGTGCCTCTTCGATGGACCAACATCCCTGTCTGTTGTTCGGTGCTTTCCCGGGTAAGGGGCAGTAGCTCTTTGGCTGCATCAGATTCACAACAAGTGTCCATGCTAGCTGGTCTAACAGCAAATTTAGAATTACTGATGCTAGCAATGGATGTGCTCGTGGAAGCAGAACAACTTGTGTCGTCGACAGGTGCAGGTGTAGTACTGCTGGTAGTAGCAGTACTACCAACGTTTAAAAAAAAATGTGAATCATATTTTTATTTGGCGTACCCCCGACGGCATTGCACATGTACCTACTTTGTGAATATCTGTTATAGAGTACCACAGTATGAGTCATAATACCATTAAAACCTAACAGTCAAACGGAAATGGTTCCAATCGTTTTTCCACTATTAATTTTTCCCATAGGGGATTATAGTAACACTTAATAAGGGCTGTGTTTCCTGTAGTCTTACCCCGGCGTGACGTTTTGATAATTGTGTGAATCTCTCTAGGACAAGATGATTTTTATCAATATATTCGCCTGTATATTCACCTGTAAAAGGAAATGCTAATTAGCTGCTAAAGTGGCTATCATAAACAACTACAAAGACCATGGTGATCTGGACGAGACTGCCGATTTGAGGCAACGGTAACATTCTCTGCATTAACTATCTAATGTTAGCTTAACGTAGTAATTAATACAGTTGCTATATTTCCTTAGAACGACAATTCTCTGAACTGTCTTGTGCACGTTGTAAATTGACACAATACCTGTTTATCAAAGGTTTCAGCTAGAGATGACATGCAGGAGATTGCATTGATTTGTCGTCCTGCATAATGTCTACTTTGATGCTAATTAACATTTTCAAATATGAGTGTAAATAGAGCCGAATATATTGATAAGTCATCTTAACCGAGAGAGATTTGTGCTAATAGCTAGGTGGCAAACATTAGCTAGGCTAGGAGTTAGAGTTTTATTAAGGTCGGTGTTAAGTTTAGTAGGTAGGTTAAAGGGTTAAGGTTAGGGGAAGGGGAAAGGTTAGCTAACATGCTATGTTGCAAAGTTGCTAATTAGCTAAAATGCTAAAGTTGTCTGTGATGAGATTCAAACATGCAACTTTTGGGCTGCTAGACACTCACTTTATACCTTCTGTCTTATGTAACCCTACCAAAGCTAACATATCATCAGTGGCGATTTTAGCATGTAAATCTTGATGGGGCAAACAAACAAAAAATGTTGGATGCATGCCAGCAAAGCCACTACACAACACAACACTAAACAATACATTAATTTAACTATAACGGTAACAAACGGTGCCCACAAACTGTTAGGGCTTACATAAGTCCCAACAGCAGTCCCAACACCTTACCACGGCTACACCTGGCTTTCAAAGGAGCCTTGTCTGGCAGCGAAACAGTTACTTCAGCCTCATTTACTGTCTTTTTAAAAAACATAGTGGATATGACTGACTTGCTTAAACAAATATGGCATAAGGGGACAATGAACTGATAAGAGGCAATCCGTCATTTTGATTAAGACATTAATGAGCGAGCGATGACGGATGTAGTCAATATAACTATTTGTTCAGCACTTTTGAAATGTACAGCGACAGAATTCAAAACATGGGCCGTTCTTACAGTGTACTCCCTGAACAACAAGTCAAAACCGTAGCATAAATAAAGGGGGCATATAAACAGCCAATGAAAGCCTCTTACAATATTCAATGATTACATTTCTTCAAAACAGGTTATAGGCAAACAAGCACACACCGGCCATGAACGATGTGTTTACAATACCGCATTGGTGAAAATAGACAAAATTATTAGGATGAGGCACATGGGCTACTAACAGCTTACTACACAACATACACTTAGTATTACTTTCTTAGCTGCAGTGTACATATCTCTCTGGCACCCTACATAATTTATGAAGCAACAGAAGACATTTTTGGACTGACGTTGTTGCGATGTGCTTGAACAGGAAATTTGGCGCCGTGGTCCTTCGTGGGCAATTTTTTTCATCAAAGAGAAAGATGCAGGATTTACAATTCCGATTTGATTGACAGTTCAAAACGTATTTTACCTGTCGTAGCTCGTTTTTCCCGAGTTCTCAGTTGTCTTGAACTCACAGTTAGCCACCGATTCCTTACAAACCAGTCATTGTTGAATTTGCGATTTCCAACTTGTTGTGTAATGTTTATGTCCAATGGCCGATGAACACCGATACGTTTTATCTATATTTTCTCTTCATTATTTCTCTTAATTTGACAAGGATTGAAAAGGATTTGCCACCATTAGACTTGATTCACGATGATGACTGCTAGCTAAGATTGTGAAAGTCAGATGTTGACATGATCCAATCAAAGATACTGTACATATAATGTGATTTGACATAATTTCTGTGGCCAATGACCTTGAGCCTTTGTAATATAACTCTATGGTAGGATCCAAAGGGCTGAAATTTTGGATGTCTACCCTTACTAAAGACTGAAGCTTGGCGATTGCGCAAGGTCTTCATGAGTGACAGAATACTGAGCCAATCACGGTGCAATGCTCCAATTTTTTGCTGGCCCGCCCAGCACCACAGAAAGCACTGAGCTGAAACACCTGTATTTTGGAGCTGCCTTACAAAAAAAAACAAAAAAAGAGACCATGTTGGTATGCAACTTTATTAACTCAATTATATATATATATATTTTTTTACATTGTTTGCAAACTGATATGTGACACGTATTAATTCCAAAATAACATGCAAGCCACCCCAATTTTATTTTTATATTTACATATTATTATTATTATTTACATATTATTTTGTTGCGAAAAATCGGAATCTCAAAACAGGTGGGGCTGAATGACTGGTCGCCACTGCATATCAGACTAATTTGAGTGTTGCAAATGTACATTTATTATGTTACGTTTAGTCTAAGAGACCAGGCTGGCTATACATGAAAATGTCACTGACAGTCTGCACTGTAGCTTAGTCTAAACCGAAAATGAATGCGTCAAATGAGGGTGAAAGAGTGTACATCAATTATTTACAGAGAGAGAGAGAGAGAGAGAGGGAGAGAGAGAGAGAGAGCGAGAGAGAGAGCGAGAGAGAGAGAGAGAGAGAGAGAGAGAGAGAGAGAGAGAGAGAGAGAGAGAGAGAGAGAGAGAGAGAGAGAGAGAGAGATTGTGTGTGGCTATCTTGCGAGCCAGCAAGCAGAAGTGTGCATGTGGATGGCGGGGTTAGAAAGTGAGTCAAGTCCCGAGGGACATAGATCACAGTGTACGGAGGAGAACCGAGCGCTCACCAGCTGACAGCGCGTGTTTCGATACAACACCTTGGACCACGGGCCTGCCAACAATAGCCTGAAATGAATGCAGACTCCGATTACAATTAATTGTATAAATGTCGCCAAAACTCAAAGTTTTAATTCTAGCCTAATAATTTTGAGAGAAGTGCCACTGTTGCTCTAAACACTCAAGTTAGAATGTATAATTGCTCGACCAGATACCCAAAAATGGAGAGCGAGCGCTTTGAGGACACGTCGTTCAAAACATTGTTCACTTAGATAAATTATCGGAATAATTGAGTGTCCGTGCCTTTGATTGATTTGCGATATTTACATGAAGAGAATAATTAAATATATATTTGTTTGCCTTCTGCTTCAACACATCAATGTCCTATCAATGTACTTTAACGATGGAATTAGCTTTCACCCAAGTGTCTTTGGCCTAAGTGGTTGGTTTTCTGGATATATTGTATTTGCAAACTATTTAAATTATGAGTGATATAAGGATTTGACACCATTTAACTTATTTCAAGCCAACAATCAATATCCTACTTAATATGCGTAGAATATGCAGGAAAGGTGAGACAAAACCACAAGAAAATAACAATATATTTATTAGCCTTAAACACAAGATAAACCGAATTAACGTGAATATCCACAAGGTCACATGATTGGATTTTGTTTATAAATAAGGAAGTCAACCTGAAGTCGATTATGGTGGATAGAGTAATATTTTAAAATATATATTTTAAAATATATATAAAAAATCACTCCTCTAGAGACAGCATATTTCTAAATGCATTTGAGATAAGAATAAGAATAATAGCTTCATCATCACAAAGAAACATATTTTATACCTGTGTTATTAGATCTTTACACTAGGTTTCATAATTAATATCAGCAAAACAGGCTATAAGTTAGTTAGAGTTAATATTCCCCTCATTCCCGCAAGGGATTCTGCATGTCATGCAATGGAAAAAGATTTGTTAACATGGTCCTTCATGGAATAGTTGTATGACAGTTGTGATTTTGAAGTGTAGGATATGTATTTTCTTCGATTAAGCTAGTATCGACATATTGAAACACGAAACAACAGACAATTATGGTTTTCAGTTTGCTTATTTTATTCTCAAAATCAAAAGAAAATGAACCAGTTAACGGTAAATCACTAGGTTTTAGAAACATTTGAAATGACACATTCAATTGGAAAAACAATAGAACACAATTAGGAATAAATCAACTTAAATCATCCAAATGAAAGCACAGACACATAAATGCATTTAAAGTGAATAGCCAAAAAGACAAAAATAACAAAAAATGGCTAAATTAAATATTAAATTGGCATTAGGCCTACTACTACTACAAAAAAACAGTTGTTCAATAACAAAGTCATGTTGCTCCAAGCCTCTGACTCGTGTTTTAAAGTGCTCATTGTTAACTTTAGAAGTCGCAAACAAATTAATACAGGGACATTTACAAACAAATAAACAATTAAATCATGAGCAGTATGCTATATGGAAAATATAATTACAAAGGTCTGTACATAAATAATATCAGGCAAATTCTTGGAAGACTACGTTCTGTCCATGACGTGAGATTGGGAAAGCCCGTGGCAATGCTGCGCGCGACAGTCGACATGGCAAAGGGGTCTTTCCCTGGTCCCGAGGAGACGGTAAATTTAATTGGCAGAACCAAATGATCTGACATAAAATCATCTTTATCTAACAGTTGATCAAATATAACTCTCAAACCAAACAAAATGATTTTGGAAAGCAATCTATTATCGTATAAAATGTAGGCATATGCCAGCAGATATGATTGACACGATTTGAAAGTCCAGGGTGAAGTTTCAAAATTTGTGAAGGCTGGAAAGCTTGAGTTCAGAGAGCTCATCTTCACTCAGGAGCTCCATCTGCATCTCATCCGAGTCACTGAAATGGGAATGCGGGGAGAACTCTCCGTCACTGCGGTTCGACTGGGGGGAGTCCTTTCTGCTCTCGGAGCTGGAACTGGGTGTCCCCGAGGAAGACCGCATTTCTTGCTCCATCAAAGTAGAGAACGAGCCGTCTTCGACGGGGAATGGGATCCCGTTAACCTGGACCGGTAGCCCAGTGCCTGCGCTCCTTTGGCAGGTGGATGCTGAGGATCCCCGGGGACTCTCCGTGGCGGACAACAGGTCACACTTTGGCGAGTCCACACCGGGACCCTGTAACAGGTCCGCCAGCGCGTTGATGTAGATCTGGGCCATCTGCAGGGTATCGTATTTGGAAAGCTTTTTGTCATTGTCGAAAGCAGGGATGACACTGCGCAGCTCGTCAAAGGCATGGTTCAAGCCATGCATCCGTCTCCTCTCCCGCGCATTGGCTGCCTGGCGCCTCACCTTCTGCACAACGTTACCGGGATTGGATGGAGCTCTCTGTCTGCCCTCTTCGGCGCTCACCGATCCCTTTAGCCGACACAAGTCCCGCACTTTGAGCGGACTATTGGAACTCTTTCTAAAGTTTGGGCTCTGGCCGGATGTCGGGAACCCGCCTTCCAAGCTGGAGCTGGGCGAGTGCAGCAGGTAGTCGGCGTGTGCCGCGCAGGTGCCAGACTGCATGGGAGCCAGCCAGGCGCGTGGGTCACTGCTGTCCATGAGTGCCAGACTTGATGGGTACTCGCTCTGCTCCCCCCTCTCCATTTTCGAGTGCTGCACCTCGCACATCTCCTTTGCGCCTTTGCGCCATTCCTCAACACTGATAACATCCATTTAAAAAAAAACTATAAATCAGGTGGCTTGGACTAAAAACTTAGCAAAATATAAAATGCTGTCAAGAACGTTTATTTTGCACACTGTGCTCGCACTATGTCGCGTGCAGGACTCCTTCTCTAGTGTCTCAAGGCGCGGCATCGCTTTAAAAAGCGGCACGCGCCTGGGAGCCCCCTTTCTCAGCTGGTCGCGTGGCGCTTTGACCAATAAGAGTACTTGGGGCAGGCGCGTGTTGGCGACCAATGAGAAGTCTCGGAAAACCCGAGAGAGGTTATTATGCCAAGACTGTTTATGATAATGCCTCGGTTTAAAGACTGTTTAACCGCACAAAGGGCAGTCCCTCAGGTCACACGCAGGGATATAGCTATATGGTTAGGAGTGTGGACAGCGCGAGCTTCAGCTCGTGGACTGTTTGAGGATGTCCATGCACCTGTCCAATACCGCAGGCATGTCAATAGACATGCCTGCGGTATTGGCTCCAAAAAAAACCCATCTTCAATACTAAAGACAGTCATTTAGAAATTGACAATGTAGGCCTATCCCACCGGATAATAACTGCTTGAATCAACGACGTAGCACGTCATTTCAACCTCAACAAATACAATTGATGACAGTTCAATCAACGTGAAAAACGAATTGGACTTGCAAAAAGTCATCAACTTAAGGTCATTTCGTATTTTTTCACCCAACGTTGAACCTAAATCCAATGAAGTGGTGACATTTTTGTTGTTGCTTTCGCCATGAATTCACTTTAGTTCACAACTCAACCAAATGTAAACTAGATGTTGAACTGGGGTCTGTGTCCAGTTGTATGCATCTCTTCTAAGAGAAGACATAGGACTAATATCCAGAAAAGTGTCATTAAAACCTACATTTGTCAAACGAAAATGGAGATCATAAAGCCGTGTCATCATCATCATCATCATCATCATCATCAAGTTCCTTGTGGCTATAGGGCCTTGCCTACATTTTGTCCTGGTTGTAAGTTAGTCAACAATGAAATAAAATTAGGTCTAAGGCAAAACTTTTGAAACGCTGACAATATTTTCCATAAACAGTACCTTCAGAAAGTATTCATGCCCCTTGGACTTATTCCACATTTTGTTGTTACAGCCTGAATTCAAAATGGTTGAAATATTTTTTTCTCTCTCTCACCCATCTACACACAATATTAAAATAATGATAGAGTGAAAACATGTTTATAGACATTTTAGCACATTTCTTGAACATGAAACATCTAATGTACATAAGTATTCACACCCCTGAGTCAATATATGCTAGAATCACCTTTGGCAGCGATTATAGCTGTGAGACTTTCTGTGGAAGTCTCCAAGAGCTTGCAGACCTGGATTGTACAATATTTTCCCATTATTCTTAAAAAAATATTAAAGCTCTGTCAAATTGGTTGTTGATCATTGCTAGACAACCATTTTCATGTTTTGCCAAAGTTGCCATAGATTTTCAAGCAGATTTAAGTCAAAACTGTAACTCGGCCGCTCAGGAACATTCACGGGCTTCTTGGTAAGCAACTCCAGTGTAGATTTGGCCTTATATTTTAGGTTATTGTGCTGCTGAAAGAGGAATTAATCTCCCAGTGGCTGGGGGAAAGCACTGAATCAGGTTTTCCTCTAAGATTTTGCCTGTGCTTTGCTCCATTCCGTTTAATTTTTTATCCTGAAAAACTCCCCAGTCCTTAACAATTAGAAGCATACCCATAACATGATGCAGCCATCACTATGCTTGAAAAAATGGAGAGTGGTAGTCAGTAATGTATTTTATTGGACTTGCCTCAAACATAACACTTTGTATTCAGGACAAAAATTGAATAGCTTTTTTTTTTTAGCAATATGTCTTTAGTGCCTTGTTGCAAACAGGATGAATGTTTTGGAATATTTTTTTCTTCTGTACAGGCTTCCTTCTTTTCACTCTGTCAATTAGGTTAGTATTGTGGAGTAATTACAATGTTGTTGATCCATCCTCAGTTTTCGCCTATCACAGCTATTAAACTCTGTAAATGTTTTAAAGTCACCATTGGCCTCTTGGTGAAATCCCTGAGCGGTTTCCTTCCTCTCTGGCAACTACATTAGGAAGGACCCCTGTATCTTTGAAGTGACTGGTTGTATTGATACACCATCCAAAGTGTAATTAATAACTTCACCATGCTCTAAGGGATATTCGATGTCTGCTTTTATATTTTTACCCATCTACCAATAGGTGCAATTCCTTGGGAGAGATTGGAAAACCTCCCTGGTCTCTGTGGGACCTTACATTGTATGTGTGGGGTACAGAGATGAGGTAGTCATTCAAAAGTCATGTTAAACGCTATTATTGCACACTGAGTGAGTCCACGCAACTTATTATGTGACTTGTTAAGCACATTTTTACTTCTGAATTTATTTAGGATTGCCATAAAGTGGTTGAATGTTTATATACTCAAGACATTTCAGCTTTTCATTTTTAATTAATTAGTAAAAATTTCGAAAAACCTAATTTCACTTTGGCATTATGGGGTATCGTGTTTTGGCCAGTAAAAAAACAAATCTTAATTTAATCTCTTTTAAATGCAGGCTGTAACACAACAAAATCTGGAAAAAGTCAAGGGGTGTGGATACTTCAAGATCTGTAGCTCCCATGTCCAAAAATCTGCCTATGCTGAATTTAAGGTAACATTTCCAGACTCATAGAAATTCAGAAATTAATTTAGTCCACGAAAAGGGCGCCAACTAAGCAAAGAATATTCCATCCTGGTTCTAGGAACTGAAAACAGTTTGACCAAAGAACTCGGCTCCTGGGGTTCGTGCTCATTGTCAATTCACCGATCCGCTCCTCCATTCTATGAATGTTAAGGCCATCTCGAGTTTCATTTTCTTTTGTACAGGTTCAAAACCTTTTGATCCGGTTTACGGAACGCCCTGTTGGTAAAAGAGCTTCACAGGGATCGGAAAGATGAGCAGGGGGCTCGACAGCGCTTTTACTGTCAGAAGCAGTGGCAAGCGAGGAGGAAGTAGTGTGTGCGTGGAACAGTGCTCGGACAGTGACACTCGCAGCCCCCCCCCCCCCTTCTTATAGAATGATAAGAACATTATATATCTAAACGAATTAAATATACAAATCATATGGATATCTCTAAGAATATGATCAAATATTATAGGCTAGAAACTAGTATCAAATAAAAGAATAGCCGAAAAGGCAACCAGATAGCCTATACGTAAACCAGCCGCAATGTCACATTTCCTAACACTCAGTTATTAAAAGGAAAATAGACTAGGCTACTGAGTAACAATATAAATAACAATGATAATAATTATTGAGAAAATGAAGTCATACAAATAAATACATAGCAGGAATGATTGAATAAGTTGTAATGTCTTTAGACATGATCTTGGCGGTAGGCCTAAGCAATAACGGAAAGAATTGTAGCCTGTAAAAGACTATATAGCCTACTGAAAGTTTAGCAATATCAAACATGTGAGACCAGCCCGTCCATGCAGGACAGCGGACAAAATCCTACAATTTCTGAGATTAAATTACACGAATCTTTTCACTTTTTATTCATGTATTCATAAGGCGTCGAGGCTTGGGGACTGGCGCCTAGGTCCGTCTCTCCACCTACAAGTGGCCGTCCAGTGAGCATGGAATGGCTCCTAAAGCAAACAACAGGTTGGATATTGTAGCTGTCGATTATTAAAATGTCGCATGCACAATGGCGACTCTATGTTCCATTCGACACGCTTGGGGGACTCTTTGGAAAATGGGCTCAAAATGTGACCCAGTGGGGGCTTCCAGCGTGATGGAGTCTGCATGCTGCTCACCCCATTCCTGTCTCCGGGGAAACGAGGTGCACTGGAGGGATGCAGAAATAGGCTGATAATAATAACACTACTAATACTACTACTACTACTAATACTACTAATACTACTACTACTACTACTACTACTACTAATAATAACAATAATAATAACGATAACAACAATAATCATAATAATAGCCTAATAATAATAATGGATCTGTGTACCATTGGTATTTATTTACTTTGGAATTCTAAGGCCTTCATGGAACAGCCAGAATTTGGATGATTAGGTGCCTTTTGTTTTTAGGCACAACTTTAGGCAATGGCAAGTGCAGACCTTGAAAAATATCCCTCATGTTTTAGTTTCATATTCCATTTTGTTGAATAAAGGTTCTATCATAAATAAAGTGCTGTACACACGTGCACGCACTCTCGCTCTCGCGCTCTCAATTCAATTCAAAGGGCTCTCCTTCTCTCTCTTCAGATCAGATAGCACAACATTGTCTACAAAATGGTTTCCAGTGAAACAGCGCCACATCATGCTTAAAAATGAAACGACACAATTTCTTGAGTAATGAGAGTTAGCCTATTCCTCACCATATTGTAAAGAACAGACAAAAATGACTTTTACAAAAGTGTAGTTTCAAAAGCTATTGGATGGTCTTTCACAGACACCATTTCAATACTCCCAGAGTTTCATAAAAGGTACAGAATAATGTCTTCGGAGTTAACAAAAGCACCTCCTTTACACATAAACCAGCAAACCTGGTCCCAGATATGTTGTGCTCTCGCCTACACCTTTTCACTCATTGTCACGCCAAACATGACAAGGGGTGGTATGACGGCACAACTAGACAGACGTTGACTTGCTTGGTAACTGATGTGCTCTCCCAACCCAGTAATGGGCCCAGCTGTTCCAAGAGGGAGTATCCTTCTTATGATGTGTCATTGAAAGTGATGAAGAACACACTGGGATGAAGATGAACATAACCTAGAACCTGGGAAACCTCATTTGTAGAACATTCACAGATTTGATCGTAAATCGTGCACACATAGAAATCCACACCAAACAATAGATATGTTTAATGAATTTTGAACTAATCATGAAAACATGGACTTTACACCTTATGTTATATATAAAGTAATGAAGACGCTGAAGACACACACCCAAATGTCTGCGCTCTTTTCCATCGCCCTGCCTGTTGTAAAAAGCAAGAAAAAATCACTAGAAAAACGCACAAGGAACATTTGTGTGCGAACCACTCTCCACACATCGTTTTTCTGATGTATAAAGCAAACATGCTTGTTTGTGACTAACACAACATTTTCCATTGGTGCAAAGACATAAATCAAATGTTCGGATATTTTAAGAAATCATCCTAAGTAGAAATTGAGTATATAAAAGTTCAGAACATTTGATAAACGAGGCCCCAGAAACCCATTATGCACAGGCTAGGTGTACTTCACACCCGAACACCTAGCTCTGGTCAGGGACGTTAGCGTGAGTTCCAAAACATACACTAATGCCCAGGACCAGAGCTACACAACACCATGACAACACATGGAAAACTGTAACCTCTTGTCTGGCAGGCCTACGCAGTCACAGCAAAGACTACAAAAAACCATACCACTGTAGAAAACAAGTTTATTAGACAAATTATACACAGAAAGCTTTGCCACTTGTAACAGAGGCCTCAGTTTGTTCCGTTTGAATAATATGCAACACATACAACAAAATAGGCCTATATTAAATACTGCACATCATAATCAGTTGAAAATTATCAAGTAATCCTGTACGTTCTATGTATGAAATAAAACATGTCACGGGGCATGGCAAGTTGTGCATGCTTCTTTTTAAGAACTTGCCTCCTCTGTTATTAACCAGCAAATCAAAATGAACTCAAGATGACATGAGAGAGCTTATGTGTGGGCTGGAACTGAGGGAAACCAAATGTATAGGGTGACTGCTAACTCAATGCTCATATGATATATTCTTTTTTTTTTTTTAAACAAATATAGCATCAACATGTAAAATATACATATTTCATAATGTGTCTGTCATTAATAGGAAATAAAATTTCTTTAAACATCGTCTGTGTCCTATTGTCATTCGATAGCCATACCGTAGCTTAAGAAAAGAACATATAGAAGGCTTGCATCAAACACGGCTTCTGTTCTCTACGCACAACATTTGCGGTTTAGTCTTAAGATAACAAACTGAAAGCTCATTCTAAACAACAAACATTATTAAATATTAATACAGTGTTAGTGAAAAGGTTTGGTTCCACTTTTCCCTTCACAAAATATATCTTTTTTGACCCCCTCCCTCCAAACTGCACCTTAAATGGCCTCAATTAAACAATTGGCACTTTAAAAAAGTTAGATAAACAGTACCCTTAACATTTAAGAAATGAAGAAAGATCTTTCAAAATGAATGCCATCAGCTCTACAGTTCCAATGGCAAGAAATCCTATTGAAGCAGGAAACTGGCAAGGTGAAGCCAGCCTGTACTGATATGGCTTGTACTGAGGATGTTATCTGAAAGGGGTTCTCCTCACTCTGAGCTCAACTGTTTGCCCTTACAGCTACACAACAGTCAGTTAGTGGACTGGAGAATGAAATGTGACTTTTTTTCTGACTGAGTCCTGGTAGAACTACAAATGAGGTAAAAAAAAACACAACTGTTTTTTGAATATGATTGATGATGCAAACCAGAGTAAGACTAAAGCAGTCATTTAGCGCTTTTCAAAATTGGTAGAAAAAAAAACAATGAGACAGCGTCAAACATTTTTTTTCGTGTGACATTCTGACCAAACACATTCCACGGATTGAAATAGATTTTCAAAACAAATTCAATAAAATACATACAATAGCCTCAGCTGCTTTTTAAAGTCCTTTTTCCGTTGTCTTTTATCTCTGTTATTTTCAGTTCCTTTTTGTCCCTCTATGCATCTCTCAAGTGTTTGTTTAGAGGCTGAGGCGCTCACCTTGAAATAGACAGCACAGTACAGGTGAGAAAAAAAGATCCAAACTACATACAATCAAATACAGGTCTATGGGCACTGGTACAGTGCAGTGGAATTGATGGAGCCTTATGTGCACAAAGATGACGAAGCGTGCCCAGAGCTCAGACAGTGAGGTCTCAGTCCGCAGGGTAGTGGAGCCAATGGACACGCATTTTGGGGCAGATTTCAGATTTGGAGTACAGGCATTGATGATCAACACCAGAGAACTGAGTGGGATGGAGTCTCATATGGTGAAAGGCAAAGACAAGAACATCCTTCAAATGAGCATAGGGTTGTTGCCCGATTTGTGGATTTCAAGAACAGAAAAGTGTTTTCTGTTGTAAAAAAACAAATACATATCCTCCTTATTGGGTCCAAAAGCTTCTTCAGAAAGGCAGTCCTCAAATGTCATGAAACGAAAAAGAGAAAACAGAGCCCCGTCACACCCAAAAGATCCCTAGACAACCATGAGAATGATGACAATAAAGCAAATATTCAAGTCCCCGACCTCTCACCACCAGGTTTCAGCAGGAAAATCACCCCCCCCCCCACCAAACAAAAGCAAAGCCCCTCAAAAAATCAGAACTGAAAAAGATTCCTATGTACATAGATTTTTTTGAGTGCGTTTAATTTCATCCTTCTCTCGCCGTGCGGCATACTCATTCTCGCCTCATATGGACGTGCCCCGGTCTGGGTCGTTGCCGTAGCCGAAGTTGGGCTGGGGAGTGGGCTGGTAGGGTATGGAGGACATAGTCTTGATGGGGCTGCGGAAGAAGCCTCCGTTGGGGGCTCTCTGCCTGAAGGGCCCCCCAGTCCGGTGGTCCTGCACGGGACCAAAGGCGAAGCCCTGTTGGGCCTTGGCAGACAGGCTGCGGCTGAGGGTCTGGATCTGCTCGGGGATGAAGGTGGTAGTGGTGATGTGCGTGTTTCGGAAGTCGCTGATCTGCTCCAGGGCCTGCCGGTTGGCCGGCATAGAGTCCATGTCCAGTGGCGTCAGGTCAATGGAGGAGGTGGAGAACTGTTTGTGGGGGCTGTCGTCCTCTGTGCACAGGCTGTTAACCCGGCGGTGAAGGTGCTCCAGGTCGATCTCCTTATCATCCTGCAGGGGGGGGGGGCAGGGTGCGCAGGAAAGGGGGCGAGGGGAGAGAGAGAGGTGGCGGAGGACAGGGTCAAAGGAGAGTGAGGATAAAAGGGGGAGAAGGAGGAGGGAGAGGAAAAGGAGTGAAGGTTGTTAAGGGAGAAAAGTAGGAAAGGAGAAAGGGGAGGTACAGAGCGGAGTGATGGAACGGTGAGGTGATTGAAGAGGGAAAAGTGCATGAGTATGGTTGTTGATTGAGGAGTAGTGAGGACAGCCATTGAGGGAGATCAGGGGGAAAAAGTCAGAGGAGAGAAGGAGGAAACGAGGATTGATGAGCGAGGAGGAGAAGAGACCAATAGAGATGGATGCACACAGAGGAAAATAGACAAAGATGGAGTGACAGTGAGATGAAGTAAGAGTGAGATGGGATTGAAGTGATGGGCCGAAAGGGATAGGTGGGGTAGGTGGGCCGAAAGGGATAGGTGGGCCGAAAGGGATAGGTGGGGTAAGGTAAGGAGGTAAGGTAAGGAGAGGTAGGTAGGGACAGAGAAGTCTGAGCTGCAGTAAGGAGAACACACAAACAGACATATATCTACAGGGTTTACAGGGGGTTGCAGCTCCTCTGGAATCCAAACACACACACTGCTAAAGGCAACGTGCTGTTAGATTTGAGCATGCCATGCCGAACAACCAATCAAGCATTAATATGGTCTTATTAATTACTGACCGCTCCTTTTGGAGCAAGTCAGCGAGAAAATAGATTAGAAATGCGACACAACGGTCAGATTAGGATTCAGTAATATTTTTTGCTACGTTGTTGCGTAGGCATTAAATGTGTGCAGATGCTTACATCTACCCACTAGTTAAAGTGCAAGGTAGCTACATGTATTTAATGATTGGTTTTGTGAATACAGTTAGAGGGGAAAGGGGTTTACCCATCTTTCCCATATGTTCATCTTGAACAAAAACTAGATTTGTAAAAAAATGTGTGATACAGACATATAAATAGCACTACTACATCCACATAAAATGATTGGTTCACATCTTTGTGATGGTCACACTCAGAGAGGGGTTTTCATGCTTGCGCTGAGAGGAAAGATGCAAGATGATTGCGTCCCTTGTGGGGGAGCAGGGAGTGGGGTACCGTTGGATGGAGGTGGAGGGAACACATAGCGCTTACTCCATTTTGGGAGAGGGCATCCCCGGTGGTGGGTACAGACACAGAGTCACTGACAGAGCTACTGACCATGTGGAGTGGAGGGGGGTCTTGCCCCGGTTACCCTCTCCGTCTCAGAGGGGGAGGGGGCAGGAGGGGGTACTGTTTGTGGTGATCTGGTCATGCCACACACCCAGGAGTGGGGGATTGAGGAAGGAGGGGTGGTTGAAAGTAAAGGAATGAGGAAGAAGGTGGCGAGAGAAAAACAGTGAGTGACAGAGGGCCAGTCAGTTGACTGCTAGAGCCAGGTTACCTTATGGGTAACTACCGTACGACGAGAGGACCGGCCTGTTGGATCAACTGAAGAGTGTCATGTGTAGCAGGACTTTGCTAACACACAAAGCAAAATATAAGACAGAGTTGATAAGTGTTCTAAGCGATTGGCCTCTGTTTCAATCAGATGTGTAGGCTTCCGTTTTGGGGGGGAACTCATTCACGTTTGAGTGGCTCACTTTCATTCATATGAATTGAAATGTAGAGATCCGCACTGCAGACCTTAGCTAAACATGCATTTCCATAGAGCGTAACATGCACCTGTTAGCCCATTACATGACTGCACGCTAAACCGTATTATGCTTGGTCGGCGAGAGCATGCTGCAAGCCCTCTAGTGGAGGAAAGGCATCATAGCTCACATATTGGCAGGCAGTGCCAGTGACTAGAAATGTCATCAATGCGATAGTTCTGTTGTTGTCAGCAGAAAAGCAATTAATATGACAATCTGGGTTGTATTCCCACAACCGAATGGTTTGAGTTCGCTCTAACAAGAATCTCACAGCATCCGCTCCTATTTAAAGCTTCTGTCATAGGTATACCCTGGAGGTGGGAGGAGAGGCAGCGAAAGAGGTCATTCTTATTTTAGGGACGAGTTGGGAGGGGTCGTCGTCGGGTTCGACCCTGTGCTGGACGATCAAGGCACATGGGAGGTCACAGCATGCGGGTGACTGGGGATAATGGGGGGAGGAGGCAGCCCTGAGAGTGGTGAGGGGGATGTCGTGATGGGTGTCATGTTGGTGGTGGCACGGTTCAGCTTGCCTGGCGGAAGTGCCATCGGCCTGTGTCTGTGTGTGTGTGTTGGTGGGTGTTTGTGCAAGGACAGAGAGACGGTGGCAGACAGACGTACAGGCGGACAGAGAAAGGATGAGAGCAGGCAAATGGGAGGATGAAGGAGGGATTTTGTCGGAGGAGAGGCGGGGGTGAGTAGAAAAGACAGCACAGTCAGCCCATACAAACACACACACACACACACGCTCTGTGTTTTTTTTTTTTTTTACGTCCGAGGAGGAGCCTTCGAAGATATACCTGGAAGGGTGAAAAATGGCATTTTGTATTGCTCTCCCTCGCCCGCTTTACCCTCAACACAGTGTACTTATCTACAAAACAAAACCAAAAGGGAATGAGAGCTTTCAGCCAGCAGGGACAGTAAATCAGACATGATCAAACATTTTGTGCTCAGTATTGTGAACCAAGTGGCCGTCCATTGTGTGTAGTGTCCAATACTCCTTAGCCACCCTCTCTTCCTTTATCATTACACACTGTATATAGCAAGACAGATCCACCACCCACCACCCAAACGACTCCAAGTAACATCAACATCTGTGGTACATGTATACAGCCACAGAAACACAGTCATACAATATAGCAGCAAAGGAGATGCATTGGTGAACAGAGGATAAGGATTTAATGAAGTATTGCCTTTATGCTATTCTATAACTGCCCTGTACTGTGTCATGTATTTTACGTTTTGTGTGGACCCCATGAAGAGTAGCTGCTGAATGAGTAACAGCTAATAGGGATCCTAATAAACTTAACTAAACTGGTTAAAAGACAGAGTTGGCCCTACTGTGTGTAGCCTATATTACTGTTGTGCCTATGAGCAAGGGACCTATCCCAACACTAACATGAACTAATTAATGTATGTGCTAGATATGTCAAAATGCACCTGGCAATCTGTTTGTGTTGGAAATGAATCCTGCAACATTGAAGGATTGAAATGCTTTAATTTAATTACGAGACCCCAAATACCGAAATCATATATCTGC
This sequence comes from Salvelinus fontinalis, assembly GCF_029448725.1. Lineage (NCBI taxonomy): Eukaryota > Metazoa > Chordata > Actinopteri > Salmoniformes > Salmonidae > Salvelinus > Salvelinus fontinalis. The sequence continues at coordinate 3,361,230 of NC_074692.1, read as the reverse complement.
TTGGAGGGTAGAGTTTATTAAAGCCTCATTGGAGTGTGTGACCTCATCACCGTGTCAACAATACAACAATACACAACACAGAGACGCAACACAGAAACACTAACAGTGATCACATAGAAGCAGAGGCCTGAACAGGGACAGGCGTCTAACACATTGGGATGAACAGAATGGAGCATTCACGTACCAGGAAGGAAACAGAGATACAAACGCAGCTCGTCCCCAGGCAGCTAACGTGGCTTTGGGTTGGAGCTCAGTGGGAGCTGTGTGTTTGTGGATCGTGAGTGTGTGTGTGTGTGTTTGTTCCCATAGAGTAATAATACATTATTATGATTTTTTCTATTGTTGAATCTTTAGGTGACACATTTTTCTGATTGCAACTGATGAAGGAAAAGGAGAATGGAAGTACTGGAAATCATCGAGGTGTTATGCAAAACGGACAACAAATGGGGCAGCTTACAGGGAGAGACAGCCTACAGGGAGGAGGTGAGGGCTCTGGGAGTGTGGTGCCTGGAAAACAATCTCTCACTCAACGTCAACAAAACAAAGGTGATGGTCGTGGACTTCAGGAGACAGCGGAGGGTGCACCCCCCTATCTACATCGACGGGACCGCAGCGGAGTAGATGGAAAGCTTCAAGTTCCTTGGCATATACAGTCGTGGTCAAAAGTTTTGAGAATGACACAAATATACATTTTCACTAAGTCTGCTGCCTCAGTTTGTATGATGGCAATTTGCATATACTCCAGAATATTATGATGAGTGATCAGATGAATTGCAATTAATTGCAAAGTCCCTCTTTGCCATGCAAATGAACTGAATCCCCCCAAAACATTTCCACTGCATTTCAGCCCTGCCACAAAAGGACCAGCTGACGTCATGTCAGTGATTCTCTCATTAACACAGGTGTGAGTGTTGACGGGGACAAGGCTGGAGATCACTCTGTCATGCTGATTGAGTTCGAATAACAGACGGGAAGCTTCAAACAGAGAGTGATGCTTGTAATCATTGTTCTTCCTCTGTCAACCATGGTTACCTGCAAGGAAACACATGCCGTCATCATTGCTTTGCACAAAAAGGGCTTCACAGGCAAGGATATTGCTGCCAGTAAGATTGCACCTAAATCAACCATTTATCGGATCATCAAGAACCTCAAGGAGAGCGGTTCAATTGTTGTGAAGAAGGCTTCAGGGCGCCCAAAAAGTCCAGCAAGCGCAAGGAAAGTCTCCTAAAGTTGATTCAGCTGCGGGATCGGGGCACCACCAGTACAGAGCTTGCTCAGGAATGGCAGCAGGCAGGTGTGAGTGCATCTGCACGCACAGGGAGTCGAAGACTTTTGGAGGATGGCATGGTGTCAAGAAGGGCAGCAAAGAAGCCACTTCTCTCCAGGAAAAACATCAGGGACAGACTGATATTCTGCAAAAGATACAGGGATTGGACTGCTAAGGACTGGGATAAAGTCATTTTCTCTGATGAATCCCCTTTCCGATTGTTTGGGGCATCCGGAAAAAAGCTTGTCCGGAGAAGACAAGGTGAGCACTACCAGCAGCTACCAGCAGCACCACCGTCAGTCCTGTGTCATGCCAATAGGAAAGCATCCTGAGACCATTCATGTGTGGGGTTGCGTCTCAGCCAAGGGAGTGGGCTCACTCACAATTTTGCCTAAGAACACAGCCATGAATAAAGAATGGTACCAACACAACCTCCGAGAGCAACTTCTCCCAACCATCCAGGAACAGTTTGATGACGAACAATGCCTTTTCCAGCATGATGGAGCACCTTGCCATAAGGCAAAAGTGATAACTAAGTAGCTCTTGTGGTCAATCCTCAAGAAGCGGGTGGACAAACAAAAACCCACAAATTCTGACAAACTCCAAGCATTGATTATGCAAGAATGGGCTTCCATCAGTCTGGATGTGGCCCAGAAGTTAATTGACAGCATGCCAAGGCGGATTGCAGAGGTCTTGAAAAAGAAGGGTCAACACTGCAAATATTGACTCTTTGCATCAACTTTGTGTAATTGTCAGTAAAAGCCTTTGATAATTCAGTATTCCATAACAACATCTGACAAACATATCTAAAGACACTAGGGCAGCAGACTTTGTGAAAATTAATATTTGTGTCATTCTCAAAACTTTTGGCCACGACTGTACATCACTAACAAACTGAAATGGACCACCCACACAGACAGTGTTGTAAAAAGGCGCAACAGAGCCTCTTCAACCTCAGGAGGCTAAAGAATTTGGCTTGTCACCTAAAACCCTCACAAAATTTTACAGATGCACAATTGAAAGCATCCTGTCAGGCTGTATCACCGCCTGGTATGGCAACTGCACCGCCCGCAACCGCAAGGCTCTCCAGAGGGTGGTGCGGTCTGCCGAATGCATTACCGGGGGCACACTACCCACCCTCCAGGACACCTACAGCACCAGATGTCACAGGAAGGCCAAAAAGATCATCAAGGACATCAACCACCGAGCCACTGCCTGTTCACCCCGCTATCATCCAGAAGGCGAGGTCAGTACAGGTGCAAAGTACAGTGCAAAGTACAGGTTTCATTCAAAGAGGAACACTAGCTTAATTGCGACAAGCCTAATGCGATTGATATCATACTACTGAGACACGCTGTAAACTTGTTGTATGTCTGTCTGTGTGTGAGAGAGCTAGGGAGCATTCCTTACAGTACATAGTGCACTGCTTTTGACCGTATGGTTTCAAGCCCTGGTCGAAGTAGTGCACTATAAAGGAAATAGGGTTCCATTTGGGACGAAGCCTATATTGAGGACCGGAGGGAAGGGCTATTCCTAATGAGAAAGGGCAGTAGTGCAGTATATTGAGGAAGCTGATGGCTCCTAGTGATATCCTCTTGACTGCAGACACACTGGGTCTGACACACTGCACCGGGCCCAGCAGGATGTGACCTCACCACCACTACCCTTCCGACCGTAACCACGGTCCGTAACCACAGTCACCAGCGTCGCTGTGGGCCATGGGTAGGGTGAAGTGTAGGGCTCAACTAAACAACATGGCTAAGACACCACTACTTTCACCATGGCAGCTTTAGGCTACCCCAACAACTCTTGGATTCCGTAAATGGTATGAAGTTCAAAGTTTATAATGCAGCACTCTATATCCAGTTTTATGTGAATTAGCCAAATCAGTTCAATATTCAAAGAGGACGAGGGCTCGCAACAGATCACTACTACCCAGCTTTTGACAAAACTCACTCTTTAAAATCAATACCATGCAAATACAGTCTTTTTTTAAAACAAATGCAACCAATATCCATGCAGTACCTAACCAAAGTAAAGGGCAATTTTGATAGGACTATTTGAGTGCTAAATTAAGTGATGTGATAGTCACATTGATTTCTCAACGCTCTCCATTACAAAGACCTTGAACCCCAGGCACCGACACACTGGTCAGTCAGGGTCCTTGTATTGAAGGTTAATAAAGATGGCAGGGGGCTACTGGGATTCTTTGTATATGACCACTGGCCAGACAGGCTCACTAGTTAACCTGACACATGAAAGCTGTTGCGAGTGCAGGGGGTCATGGGTAGGGGGTAGAGGGGGATAGAAAGCTGGGGTGGGGTGCTATGATGGGGAACAGACTTGAGACGACACAGGCCTCGCTGCCTTGATCAAAAGCTTTCATTATTGCCGAGCTGAAGAGATGAAACAGGCATTCTGTTGAGCACCCGGCTTCCTGTGGCGTGGCTATGATGTCGTGACCCAGTCAACAACACACAGACACCAGCTGAGAGGACAGAATAGGAGGGGATAGGAGAGGTGGGAAGGGAAGGAGAGGAGAGCATGGCAGAGGTATTTATTGATGAGGGTGTGTGCATGGTTGGTTGTGGCTTGATAGGTGGGTTGAGAGGGATCTCGGCAACATAGGAAATTAAATGTGAAATAAAAAATATGTATAATGTTAATGGATTATTTTAGCGGTAAACTGACCCTCATTCTAAGATTTACTTTGCTTTATTACAAAATGCATTTTCAAAAAAATTCTCCTTAATTAGTGCCACTCCATGGCTTGATTTAATTTGTGATTCTAATTCATACATGACTAATGAACACTAAACTGGGCATGACAATATTTATTTTCCATAATTGCATAACTCTCTGCTCGTTAGTACATTTGCATTTCACATCAGCTTTGCCGAGTGGGATGTCAACAGTCCTCGAGACTCGGGGACAATCATTTCCACAACCACCGTGCTTGGCTCTGGAAGTGACAAAAACGTCTTGGCTATGCCTACCTGTTCATTAGGTGGACGAGTGGAAGAAGAGATACGATAGAAAGAAAGATAGGAGAGACAAGGTACAGCCATGCATAGCACAATCATTTGTGTTAGCAATCAAATGTACAGGGGATATCAGAATTCAGTACAGCCCTTTAATATTGGATACGTTTCTGTTTCAAGCTGGTGCGCCTTCTTCGCTATGACTCTGTGGTGTTGTTAACACAAGAGTCTGGATTTTTGTCTCTGTCCCGAAAATGGACTGGACAGAGACATAAATGCCAGATGGACTGGTCCATCTAAATTGGTGCTTTTGGCAGAATGGTCCTTATTTGAGGGCCACGAGGAAGAAAATGAACCAGTTTGTTAGAAATGCCTGCACTGTTTTCTGGTACCTGTCTCTGTCTGGGTTAGAGCATGCTGGAGCAATCCCATAGGCTGTCTTTATACGGACATAAATATGTGGCAATAAAAATACCTTATCTTTGAGGAATCAGACTTTCAAGGAAATATTTAGATAGCCACATTCCAAATGCAGTTTGAAGAGAACTTTTTGTCTTTTGAGTGAGTAACTGTTGCTGCAATTGATGATGCTCATGGTGGTTTAAGACCTGAAACCATGACCATTCTAGTCAGTGTAGCTTGTGTGAGCTTCCGGACCCTTTCGTTTTCTGAATTTTGCAAATACACTTGAAACTGGTGACATTTTAGCCCCCCTCATATACAGTGTGTGTGCGTCCCAAGTGGCACCCTATTCCCTATATAGTGCACTACTTTTAACCAGAATCATATGGACCCTGGTTGTCCTTGTCAAAAGTAGTGCACTATATAGAGAACAAGGTGCCATTTGGGACGCATTCCATGTCATGTGCAGTCACAGCAACAGATGTCAGTTAAATTTATGACGCAGTATCTTCTAAAAAGAGGTTTGTTCCCACGCCTTATGTCGTTCCAGTGGCATAGATGGAAAACCCTGGAGTGTGCCGCAGTTTCACTGTGTTCATCTTATCAAACGCCAAATGTTTGTTTATTGTCCGTCCTAACCAGCTAGCCAGGGACAGCTTTGACACCACAGCAAGGGACAGACCACTTGACTGACAGGTTAACGACAGCTCTCCTGACTACGTACACACATCTGTTACATCATGACACTGACACCATGTACAGTAGACATGACAACCATGACATACATCCAGAAAACAGTGTTCAAGTCAAGTGTTACCGAGACCCCCAGACACAGACCCCCACAACCACCCTGGCCTCCCCCAGCTCCTCACCTCTTTGGAGGGGACTCGTGAGCCCTTCCTCTTTGTCCACCAGGTCTCCACCATGGCGATGAGACAGGAGACCACCACACCCGCCGCCAGCACGCAGAACACGCCGGCAAAGCTGTGGATGTCCAGGGCGCTGCCGCGGTGTTTGGTGTGCACCGCAGAGTACAGGTCACACGGGCTGTCCCGTGGCCACCACTTCAGCTTCAGGATGTCCATGTCCCCGTTCTGCTGCAGCTCCAGGATCCTGACACACACACACACACACACAGATAGATGCACAAACACACGCACATGCACGCACGGACAGACAGACGGATGCGCCCACATAGATACACACACAAACACACACAAACACACACACAAACAAATTGAGTACAGATGTGTTATTGTCTGCAGGTGTATACAGGAATAGGGCAAAAATCTACATTTCATTCAGATTGGACTGCATCACATTTTCTTCAGGATGTAGGTTATAATCTACTTCCCCTGATGAGTAAGTAGCTTAGACTCAGAGCCATATTTATTAGGTACACCCATCTTGTACTGGGTCGGACCCCCCTTCGGGACACAAGGTGTGACATGCAAACGCTGCTCAATTGGTATCAAGGGACCTAAACGTGTGCCAGGAAAACCTTCCCCACACCGTTACACCACCACCACCACCAGCCGGTACAGTTGACACCAGGCAGGATGGGGCCATAGACTCATGCTGCTTACGCCAAATCCTGACTATCATCAGCATGAGGCAACAGGAACCGGGATTCATCGGACCAGGCAATGTTTTTCCACTCCTCAATTGCCCAGTGTTGGTGATCGCGTGCCCACTGGAGCCGCTTCTTCTTGTTTCCAGCTGATCGGAGTGGAACCCGGTGGGGTCGTCTGCTGCAATAGCCCATCCATGACAAGGACTGACGAGTTGTGCGTTTCCGAGATGCCATTCTGCACACCACTGTTGTACTGCGCCGCTAGGTAGCCTAGTGGTTAGAGCGTTGGGTCAGTAACTGAATGGTTGCTGGATCAAATTCCTGAGCTGACAAAGTCCAAATCTGTTCTGAACAAGGCAGTTAACCCACTGTTCCCCGGTAGGCCGTCATTGTAAATAAGAATTTGTTCTTATCTGACTTGCCTAGTTAAATAAAATAAAATATATTTGCCTGTTTGTGGCCCACCTGTTAGCTTGCACAATTCTTCACAATCTCCTTTGACCTCTCTCATCAACGAGCTGTTTTCGCCCACAGGACTGCCGCTGACTGGATGTTTTTTGTTAATTGCACCATTCTTGGCAAACCCTAGACACTGTCGTCTGTTAAAAGCCCAGGCGGCCGGACATTTCTGAGATACGCCTGGCACCGACGATCATAACACGCTCAAAGTTGCTTAGGTCACTCGTTTTGCAACATTCTAACGTTAAATTGCAATAGTAATTCAGAGCACTCACTTCTGTCATCATTAAGTGTTTTAAGGGGCTAGTTAAGGATAATCTAACCTCCACCTTACCAGACACCCTAGACCCACTACAATTTGCATACAGCAGATCCACTGATGGTGCCATCGCCCTGCACTTTGTCGTATTCCATCTGGACCAGAGGAATCCCTATGTAAGAATGATGTTCATTGACTACAGCTCAGCTTTCAACACCATAATGCCCTCCAAGCTCACCACTAAGCTTGGGGCCCTGGGTCTGAACCCGGGCCCTGTGCAGCTACGCTGATTCTCAACACAGGAGCCCCACATGGGTGCGTGCTCAGCCCCCTCCTGTACTCCCTGTTCACCCATGACTGCTAGGCCATGCACGTCTCCAACTCAATCATCAAGTTTGCAAACAACACAACAGTGGTAGGCCTGATTACCAACAACAACAAAACAGCCTACAGGGAGGTGGTGAGGGCCCTGGCGGAGTGGTGCCAGGAATACAACAACCTTGTTTCAGTCTAGACAGAGGCATACAAACTGAGAGTACAAAACAGACTGACATAGACTGACCAGGTGAAAGCTATGATCCCTTACTCATGTCCCTTAAATCCACTTCAATCAGTGGAGATGAAGGCGAGGAGACAGGTTAAAGAAGGATTTTTAAACCTTCAGACAATTGAGACATGGACGGTATGTGTGCCATTCAGAAAGTGAATGGGCAAGACCAAATATTTAAGTAACTTTGAACGGGGTATGGTAGTAGGTGCCAGGCGCACCAGTTTGTGTGTGTCAAGAACTGCAACGCTGCTGGGTTTTTCACACTCAACATTTTCCCATGTGTATCAAGAATGGTTCACCACCCAAAGGTCATCCAGCCAACTTGACGCAACTGTGGGAAGCATTGGAGTCGACATGGGCCAGCATCCCCGTGGAACGCTTTCGACACCTTGTAGAGTCCATGCCATATATATGACTCTGGCTAGACTAAAATAAGGTTTTTCTATTCAAAGGCAAGCACTGAGTATGATTCATGTCATTCACATTGTATGATGATCTGAGGGGTGAATCTCAATTGTATTTCCTGGATTCCTCGCATCCTCTCCTCACCTCATTCTCAAAACACATTGAAGGTCAGAGAAGAAACCTTGACTCTTCTCCTCCAATGCGAGGGAGGACACTAGGAATCAAAAAAATACTGGAGATTCACCCTGATTCTCTGCAGATGTTTGAATGGTCCTCAAACACTAGAGGGCAATATCGGACAAATAATGATGCCACAGACTGACAGCTGTATTAACCTGTCAAAATAATTATAAGAAATATGAATATGTTTTGTAGCAGAGAGTTATTACTTTTCTCTAATGATGTTATGCTGTCCAGCTAAGCAAATTAACAATGACATCCAATAAAAACCCTCAAAGGTTGATTGGAGCCTTCTGTTCATTTACAGATTTATATTTCAGAGGTGTGGCTTGCGGTATCGCAGGGGGGAAAATGAACAGCACACACACATTCACACACACGGACAAAGCCACACAAGTGACTTGAATGACAACACTTATCTTTGACTGTGCCTCTACAAAGTATAACAAATAAAAAATGCTGCCAAAGTATCTCAAATGCAAATGTAGTGTAAAGGTAGTTTACATAATTAGAAAATGAATAATAGCAGAGGTGCATATCTTATTTCAATAACATAAAATTCTCTAATATAGACATTATTTTAACCTCTTTAACCTCTGCTCCATAGGCACATATAGAATCGTAAGGTCTGATTTGGGATTACTGTTGGGAGACTAAGGGATCTTATTTAGATAAGGCCCACATAACAGATGACTCAGATGTTGGCTCAGATGGAATGAAAAAGAGGAATACATGCTAGTGAAACGTCCAATCAGAAACAGAGACTTGATAAGCTGTAGACGATACTATCTACCTAGAGAGTTTTCATCTGTATTTTTCGTAGCTGTCTACATACCACCACAGACCGATGCAGGTTGTATACCGCCATAAGCAAACAGGAAAACGCTCATCCAGAGGCAGCGCTCCTAGTGGCCGGGGACTTTAATGCAGGGAAACTTAAATTTGTTTGACCTAATTTCTATCAGCATGGTAAATGTGCAACCAGAGGGAGAAAAAAAACTCTATACCACCTTTGCTCCACACACAGAGACACGTGCAACTCTCCCTCGCCCTCCATTTGGGAAATCTGACCAGAATTCTATCCTCCTGACTCCCGCTTACAAGCAAAAATGTAAGCAGGAAGCACCAGTGACTCGGTAAGTAAAAAAAAGTGGTCAGATGAAGCAGATGCTAAGCTACAGGACTGTTTGCTAGCACAGACTGGAATATGTTCCGAGATTCTTCCGATGGGATTGACGGCTTCATCAATAAGTGCATCGATGACGTCGTCCCCACAGTGATTGTACGTACATACCTCAACCAGAAGCCATGGATTACAGGCAACATCCGTACTGAGCTAAAGGGTAGAGCTGCCGCTTTCAAGGAGTGGGACTCTAACTCGGAAGCTTACAATAAATCCCGCTATTCCCCATCAAACAGGCAAAGCATCAATACAGGACTAAGATTGAATCATACTACACCGGCTCCGACGCTCGTCGGATGTGGCAGGGCTTGCAAACTATTATTGTACTACAAAGGGAAGCACAGCCGAGAGCTGCCCAGTGACACGAGCCTACCAGATGAGCTAAATTACTTCTATGCTCGCTTCGAGGCAAGTAACACTAAAACATGCATGAGAGCACCAGCTGTTCCGGACGACTGTGTGATCACGCTCTCCGCAGCCGATGTGAGTAAGACCTTTAAACAGGTCAACATTCACAAGGCCGCAGGGCCAGACGGATTACCAGGACATGTACTCCGAGCATGCGCTGACCAACTGGCAAGTATCTTCACTGACATTTTCAACCTCTCCCTGTCTGAGTCTGTAATACCAACATGTTTCAAGCATACCACCATAGTCCCTGTGCCCAAGAACACTAAGGTAACCTGCCTAAATTACTTCCGACCCGTAGCACTCACGTCTGTAGCCATGAAGTGCTTTGAAAGGTTGGTCATGACTCACATCAACACCATTATCCCAGAAACTCTATACCCACTCCAATTTGCATACCGCCCAAACAGATCCACAGATTATGCAATCTCTATTGCACTCCACACTGCCCTTTCACACCTGGACAAAAGGAACACCTATGTGAAAATGCTATTCATTGCCTACAGCTCAGCGTTCAACACCATAGTGACCTCAAAGCTCATCAATAAGCTAAGGACCCTGGGACTAAACACCTCCCTCTGCAACTGGATCCTCCTGACGGGCCACCCCCAGGTGGTACCTCCCTCTGCAACTGATCCTTAACACGGGCCCCCTCAGGGGTGCGTGCTCTGTCCCCTCCTGTACTCCCCGTTCACTCATGACTGCATGGTCAGGCACGACTCCAACACCATCATTAAGTTTGCCGATGACACAACAGTGGTGTTCCTGATCACCAACAACGACAAGACAGCTTAAAGGGAGGTTGTCAAAGACCTGGCCGTGTGGTGCCAGGGCAACAATCTCTCCCTCAATGTGATCAAGACTAAGGAGATGATTGTGGACTACAGGAAGAGCAGGACCGAGCACTCCCCCATTCTCATCGACGTGGCTGTAGTGGAGCAGGTTGAGAGCTTGAAGTTTCTTGAGTTTCTTGAGCATAACAAACTAATATGGTCCAAACATACCAAGACAGTCGTGAAGAGGGCACGACAAAACATTTTCTCCGTCAGGAGACTGAAAAGACATGGGTCCTCAGATCCTCAAAAGCTTCTACAGCTGTACCATCGAGAGCATCCTGACTGGTTACATCACTGCCTGGTATGGCAACTGCTTGGCCTCCGACCGCAAGGCACTACAGAGGGTAGTGCGTACGGCCCAGTACATCACTGGGGCCAAGCTGCCTGCCATCCCGGACCTCTATACCAGGCGGTGTCAGAGAAAGGCCCAAAAAAGACTCCAGCCACCCTAGTCATAAACTGTTCTCTCTGCTACCACATGGCAAGTGGTACCAGAGCGCCAAGTCTAGGTCCAAGAGGCTTATAAACAGCTTCTAGTCCCAAGCCGTAAGACTCCTGAACATCTAATCAATTGGCTACCCGGACTACTGGCATTGCCCCCCTCTTTTACGCTGCTGCTACTCTCTGTTATTATCTATGCATAAGTCACTTTAATAACTCTACCCACGTGCATATATTACCTCAATTATCTCAACTAACCAGTGACCCCCGCACATCGAATCTGTACCAGTACCCCCTGTATATTGCCTCGCTATTGTTATTTTACTGCTACTCTTTAATCACTTGTTACTTTATTTCTTATGTTTTTAGGTATTTAAAAAAAAACTGCATTGGTTAAGGGCTTGTAAGTAAGCATAAGTAAGCTCTACACCTGTTGTATTAGGCTTGTGACAAATACAATTTGATTTGATTTTTGATTTTGATTCGATATTGGAAGAAATGTCGTCTTGATGAATCAAAGTCGGTCTGAGATTTGAGCTCGACGATTGATACTGTAGTTGTTATGCCGCCGACAAAGACAGGTCCAAAACGGAAAACAATGGAAAGAGGGATTGCACTCAATCTAATGGAATGGAATGAGGGAGATACCTAAGGTTATCAAAATGCAGACAGCAATTCCGTCAAACATATTCAATTCCATCAATCTCGGAAATCATCCAAGTGCTAAGATTTTTCAAGTATGGGTTTTTGCTTGCTTTTCAATATTTCAGAATACTTCATTGTCCTTTATTTCCCTTACAGTGCACAGAAATATGTGTTTTGCTCTTTAACCCAACCCCCCCCGTCACACGCACGCACACAGACACATACGACGGATCCATTTTCGTAGCTTAAAAGAAAAGAACTGGAAAAAAAAGTGATTATACTTAAGTGTAAACAAAATACTTGAGATCGTGGCCAAAGAAGATTGGTCAATGTGGAAAGCTACCCTAAGAGCTTAGTCGTTTATCACTGCTTTCCTGCACTAATTGGAGTAATATGATAACATTTTTCTGTATGTTTTATCTCTGTGGAAATGTTGCTCTATTAATGCCATATTTTGCTCCAAAACAGACATATCACATCAAGTTGTTAATTTACATTTTAGTAATTTAGCAGACGCTCTTATCCAGACCGACTAGGGTTAAGCGCCTTGCTCAAGAGCACAATGACAGATTTTTCACCTAGTTGGCTAGGGGATTCGAACCAGTGACCTTTCGGTTACTGGCCCAACACTCTTAACTGCCACCCTATGTTCACCTCATGTGGTATATACAGAATAAGACATGTTTTTATTTACATAAACAAATTATTTATTCTATTGCATCTACTATTAAGATCTGTCTCCTATGCATCTGGTGTACTCACAGCACACTGTGGCTTCCAAATAGAATAAAAGTTATTTTTCCACTATGTGTTTCCATTAGCTACCATGAGCCACACACAGGCAATACAAAAGAGGCGTCCCCTCCTCACCCCAATTATACTGTATATGTCACCGCGCGGTAAGATGGAGTGATGGAGCGGGAACGGAGCAATGGAGGGCTTACGTTCCCCCTGGCCCTGTGCAGTGGTGACAGGAGGTATCACCCAACAGATGAGCTCCAACTGAGGCTAGAGAAATTTCACCTCCAATGTGACTGGATGGCTGATCTGGGCCTGTACACAATAAGAACAGCCTTGTCCCTCTCAACCACCGTGTCATTCTTGTGACTGGATCAGGGGTTCACCAATGTGTCACTTGGGGTTAGTTATACAATGTGTGCATGTGTGTGTGCGCAGTAGGTTGGTTGGTTTTCTCCTCGTTCAGGCTCTGCATGACCTGGGCTGTAGAGAACTCTGAATAGTGACCTAGCTTTAGTCCATAACCGATTGTAAAGGGCTGATCACTCTCACTCATGCTCTCTGGTGACAACAGATGCACACACACACACTTCATGACATCACAGTGTTGCCGAGGAGTTCGGTGTTGTTAGGCCAAGCTCTCATTCCAGGAAAATGATTGAATGTCACACCATATAATGTATGCAGACTATTGACATGTTTCTATCACTGGAGTTAGGTGGGAAGCTCTCACGTCTCACGTCAAAATTAGACGTCCATCCATGTTTCTCAAACGTCAAATTTCGAAGACGTTCCAAAGGTTTGGGATAGGCTTAAAACCAAAATATAAAAAACAACTTTCTATCGCTGGATTCGAACTTGGAATCAGAGGCAGATGCTTACACCCATCCCTGTCCACAACACCCTAGCAAAACCGAAACATACTTAAAGGTAACACAGTTGCCCCTAGTGGCCGTTTCCACGTCATCTCCCGATGTCCTCAGACCTGGATAGACGTCGAACACTGACTTGTATCACGGGTAACCTGGCTGCTGTACCAACCAGCCTTTCTGCCTCCTGGGCTCTGCATGGCGATTAGTGTGGACTACCGGAGCTGTTGCCAAGGCAACCAGCTGCTGCAGAAATGATCATACGTTATTAGATGGTTTGGACGGAGGCAGACAAACTACCGTACTTGATAGGACTAAAGAGAAGACGAGGAAAAAAGAAAAGAAAGGAAAAAAGGAACAGCAGAAATTCCAAGGTGATGCAAACAAATTATAACATCTGAGATGCTACATTTCAGTTGAACACAGACAAAGGCACATAATACCCACATTGAGACACACACACACACACACACACACGCGATAAATCTGGGGTCCAGAGTCTAAACCAGAATTGTGTCTCAGGTTCGTATTCATAGGCAAATTGCTTCTCACGGAGACAGATCATTTATAGAAGGTTCTCTTGGGCCCCAGACATCTTCTATATCAGGAGTTTGAGGTTGACAATACTGGGCACCAGGGCATAAAAATAATAGAGTCAAACAATTGTTTATCCCAGAGGCAATAAGGCTTCTAAATGACAAACACTGATAGATCCAGCAGGCAGGCCTTTAGTTGATACTGGAGTCCAATGTTCCCCAACTCCAGTCCATTGTTGTGCTGTTAGGGGGTGGACAAACACACCTGATTCAACTCATCCAGGGCTTGATGATTAGTTGGCAAGTGTGCTTGTCCAGGACTACAAAAAGTCTGTACCGTTGGGGGTACTCAAGGACTGGAGTTGACTGGAGTTGAGAAACACTGCTGTAGTCGATGGTGTACGAATGTGTATTGTGTTCAGAATAATTAGGATTCCCACATGAACTGCACTTTGTCTACCCTCATTGGTTGTATTTATTGTTTGTAATAATTGTTTATTGTCTTTTGTCTATGCTTGATATGTATGCTTTTAATGTATGCACAGAGCCGCATACAAAATGTCCCCATGTGGATAATAAATCCATTATCTTATCGTGTTCTGCTCTTCACTTATCTCTAGTTCTAACCTATGCAAAAGGGTGCAAACTTGTTCCATTGCATCCAAACTTGAGAAGAAACAATTAAATCTGACAAAAATATCAAAAACAGGGAATGGTAGTATTGTCCATCTGGGAGAATTTCTGACAACATGATTACACAATGTCAAAAAGAGCACAGGAGAGAAACTGTTCTAAAATAAGCTCCTTGCATAAAGTGCACTCGGAGTAGCAACTCCTTATTAAATGAGGACAATGGAGGCGTGACGGCCATGGTACTAATCCCACACAGCCAGCCAAACTGTATTCTCACTGTCTGACTGCTACCTCCAAAGAGTTTGTCTTCACAATGCCACTCATGCCCATTCCAGATTCACAGGCACAAATCATCATAATTAGTGGTATAATTAGGCCACTACAATATTCGAATCATACAAAGCGGTATAAGAGGGGAAAAGAGTCCAGAGAGCTTCACGTTTTATTAGTCGTATGTACGGGATAAGCATGGTATACGGTGTACATAGTCCAATGAAATGCCTACTTGCAGGTTCCTTCTCAACTATTTAATTTTACCTTTATTTAACTAGTCAAGTCAGTTAAGAAAAAATATTATTTACAATGACGGCCTAGGAACAGTGGGTTAACTGCCTTGTTCAGGAGCAGAACAACAGATTTTTACCTTATCAGCTTGGGGATTTGATCAAGCAACCTTTTGGTTAGTGGCCCAACACGCTAACCACTAGGCTACCTGCCCCCCAAATGCAAGAATAAGAAATAGTACAAAATAAGAATACGAACAGAAAGCAAATGGCTAAATACCTACCTGCATAGCATGTTTGGCAATGAATACATATCTCCACTACATTTGCAATATTTTTGTATCTAGCTGATCAAATCTCAGTCAGCTACAAGAATATGATTTCTAGAACTTTGAACAAATCCCTATATAACATACAAGCAATCTTAAGCCACAAACTGTACTTGCAAATGTATTTTGACAGTGTAGCGACCCATTTATGGGGACGAAGCAAACAACTGAGGGAATCTCTGATAAGATAGCAGAAATGTCAACTACTCATTCATTAAATCCCACTTATGGGTTTTAATGAGAGTTTCAGGGGCGTGAGTTTGCCTAATGTTGATGGATGGGACTGTAAGTGACAGTTCTGTCATTGTTCCAGATGACGAGAGATTGACAATGTCAGGTGTCGATCTCATTCTCACTGCTGCCACAGTGGAGCTTCCACAAAAATCAAGTAATTTCCACAAACTGGAAATCGACCCCGAAAGACACACACATGCACAGAGCGCCTAGGACCCTCAAGATCTGAGAAGAACGCTGTCACTCACTGTGCCATTGGTGACTAAATGCCATTACTAAGGTCAATATCCCCACCACTTTGGGAGGGCTCCACCGACACTGATTCCAGAAATACAATACAATTCAAGTAATAGTTTCCTGGCAAAGCATTCCCATCTCTTTTAGGCAATTTATCCTCTACGGGATCGGTTTCCCTCCACCGGAGGGATCGGTGTCCCTCCACTCCACTGCACTGTCCAATTTACAGTAGCTATTACAGTGAAAAAATATCATGAAATTGTTTGAGGAGAGTGCATAACAACAAAAAACTTTTATCACGGCAACTGGTTTGATACATTCACCTCTGAAGGTAAATATTGTACTTACATTCAGTAATCTTGCTCCGATTTGTCGTCCTGAGGGTCCCAGAGATAAAATGGAGCATAGTTCTGTTTGATAAAATCTATTTTTATATTCAAATATAGGAACAGGGTTCTAAAGGTTGAACCCCTGCTGTTTCTCTTGCATTTCAAAGATGAAAAAAATATATATATATATTATCTTATTACCAGATCTAATGTGTTATATTCTCCTATCCTATATTAATTTCACATTTCCACAAACTTCAAAGTGTTTCCTTTCAAATGCTATCAAGAATATGGATATCCTTGCTTCAGGTCCTGAGCTACAGGTAGTTAGATTAGGGTTTTATGTCATTTTAGGCAAAAATTGAAAAAAAGGAATGTGGTCGATACCTGTATTGTTCAGACCATTTTGCTTTTTACACATTTTGTTATGTTACAGCCTTATTCTAAACTGGATTTAAAAAAAATTATCCTCAGCAATCTACACACAATACCCCATAATGACAAAGTGAAAACAGGTTTTAGACATTTTTGCAAAAACAGAAATACCTTATTTATGTAAGTATTCAGACCCTTTGCTATGAGACTCGAAATTGAGCTCAGGTGCATCCTGTTTCCATTGATCCTCCTTGAGATGTTTCTACAAATTGATTGGAGTCCACCTGTGGTAAATTCAATTGATTGGACATAATATGGAAAGACACACCGGTCTATATAAAAAGGTTCCACAGTTGACAGTGAACCAAACCATGAGGTCGAAGGAATTGTCTGTAGAACTCGAGACAGGATTGTGCCGAGGCACAGATCTGGGGAAAGGTACCAAAACATTTCTGCAGCATTGAAAGTCCCCAAGAACACAGTGGCCTCCATCATTCTTAAATGGAAGAAGTTTCGAACCACAAAGACTCTTCCTAGAGCTGGCCGCCCGGCCAAACTGATCAGTCGGTGGAGAAGGGCCTTGGTCAGGGAGGTGACCAAGAACCCAATGGTCACTCTGACAGTGCTCCAGAGTTCTTCTGTGGAGATGGGAGAACCTTCCAGAAGGACAACCATCTCCGCAGCACTCCACCAATCAGGCCTTTATGATAGAGCGGCCAGACGGAAGCCACTCCTCTGTAAAAGGCACATGACAGCCCGCTTGGAGTTTGCAAAAAGGCACCTAAAGGACTGTCAGACCATGAGAAGCAAGATTTTCTGGTCTGATGAAACCATGATTAAACTCTTTAGCCTGAATGGCAAGCGTCATGTCTGGACGAAACCTGGCACCATCCCTACGGTGAAGTATGGTGGTGGCAGCATCATGCTGTGGGATGTTTTTCAGGGGCAGGGACTGGGAGACTAGTCAGGATCGAGACAAAGATGAACTGAGTAAAGTACAGAGAGATCCTTGATGAAAACCTGCTCCAGAGTGCTTAGGACCTCAGACTGGGGGCGAAGATTCACCTTCCAACAGGACAACGACCCTAAGCACACAGCCACAACAACGCAGGAGTGGCTTCGGGACAAGTCTCTGAATGTCCTTGAGTGGCCCAGCCAGAGCCCAGACTTGAAACCGATTGAACATCTTGGGAGAGTCCTCAAAATAGCTGTGCAGCGACGCTCTCCATCCAACCTGACAGAGCTTGAGAGGATCTGCAGAGAAGAATGGGAGAAACTCCCAAAATACAGGTGTGCCAAGCTTGTAGCGTCATACCCAAGAAGACTTGATGCTGTAATCATTGGCAAAGGCGCTTCAACAAAGTACTGAGTAAAGGGTGGGATTACTTATGTAAATGTCATATTTCAGTTTTAAAACGTTTATAAATTAGCAAAAATGTCTAAAAACCTGTTTTGTTTTGTCATTATGGGGTATTGTGTGTAGAATGATGAGGGGAAAAATGTATTAATCAATTTTAGAACAAGGCTATAATGTAACAAAAAGTGGAAAAAGTCAAGGGGTCTGAATACTTTCCGAAAGCACTGTATGTATGTTTGTGTGGCTGTGTGCACATGCTGCTGCTATTTAAGTGCAAGGCTCATAGGCTTCTCACCGGAAATCAGTCGTTTTCATCGAATTCCTGAAAACTGCAGCTTTCTGACTCCGTCTGCACTATATCTGGATGATCACCTCAGTCTGGGTAACACACATCATTACCAGCACACTATACTCTCTCCGGTAAGTGGGGAAACATGACTTCCTTCTTGGAACTTTCATCTGTTTCATCTGGGTTGTTTGATTCTATTAAAAGGTGAGCAACAAGTTGTGTTTGTGATGAGTAATGTAACGGCAGTACTCTATCAACGACAAACTGTCCTCGAGACACACACGCACGTACGCAGAGCCCCCCCCCCCCCCCCCCCACACACATACACCCTCTCTCTTTCCACACTGTTAAAGCAGATCAATTCTTTTTAATCTTAATACACTGGGAACTGTAAACTGTCAAATATTCTGTGAGTAGACTGGAGACCCCAAAATACCCTGTGCACTTGCACAGGCTCCTACTCTAATTACACACAAAATCACTGGCTATTTGACTGACTATTGGTAGCTTGGCAACGTTTTGTCTCTATTGTTTTTCAGGACTTGAAATTCTGATTGACAAGGCCAACAAAACCCTTGGAGATATCCGTATTTTTATTCAAAACGCAATATCAACCCCATGCTATTCCATGCCTTCAAATAGCAATAGTTGAAGGAATGTTGGCACGGTTTAATAATGAATACTGATGATCAGTATATCCCTAATCAGTAACGTAATTTTTGGATTACCCAAATGTTATAACGTAATCTGATTACCTTCACTTACTTTTGGATGACTTTCCACTTAAGAGGCATTAGAAGACATAATGCATCCCTCAAACACATTTGATGTGTCATCATAGGGGTCTCTGACTTGTGGTCTGACTTGCTCAGGTGGAACAAACTTAAACTTGCGCCTTTTTTCAATTCTGAATTTTATGTTATTAAGAAAACAGAAAGGTGTCTTAATGTACATGTATTACTTTTCTCGCAAACAACCTTTATGAATTGAAATGTAAAAAGAAGAAGTAATCATCTAGTTTTTCAAAAGTATCTAATCTGATTACAATATTTTAGCTGGTAGCGTAATGGATTACAGTTACAGATTACATGTAATCAGTTACTCTCCAACCCTGTGACGATAGTGGGTAACACCATGGAGAGTGTATTTGTCTACCAGCCACTGCTGGGAGACAAATACAATTTCTCCATCATTTCATTGTTGTGCTTCATTGACTTGTGTAATCCAAAAAGTCAGAAGAAGTCATGTTTCCAAAACAATTTTGTCTCAGTAATTTCCCTTGCATTGTTCGGGAACCATAGGGAACACTTTTAGCAAACTGTTTTATTTTAAAATGAGTTTGGAAAGCGCTCCCCAAGAGCCTGACAATGTCCTGGAAATAATGACAAGGAATTAAATAGGACTGTCAATTAATAACTTGTTTACTTTCACAACCACCATTAGTGGCAACATTCTGCAGTTGTGTGCATCAGTAAAACAAAGAGGTGCAAATAGAATAAACAGAAATACTGAATCACACGCTGGGACTCATTCACACACACGGCACTCACACACACGCACGCACACACAGGAGCATCCAGACGCCCACACACACGCACGCACACACAGGAGCATCCAGACGCCCACACACACGCACGCACACACAGGAGCATCCAGACGCCCACACACGCACACACACACACAGGAGCAGCAGACGCCCACACACGCGCACGGACCTACACATGCACACAAACACACTTGTTAATTTTAAATACAAATCCAGCTTGCATCTGCCTCTTGATGGCGTGAAGGATCCTCTCTTAGTGTGTATAGAAATCAAAGACAAGTGCAGTAGCACATCATTACAGGTGGATGGGGCACTTGAGCATGTCATAATGATTGAGCTTTACTACATGCCCTTGTCAGTCATATATAAGCTCATTTCTAATGGACAAGTGATTTAGCATTTTGTCTTGGTGTACTTTGTCAAACTATCAACCACCTGTAATTCCATCATAACATTTGATGTCCTTTCACAAATTGACTTGGACAAACTCCAGTCCACTGAACAAAGGCGACATTTCACTGAAAGGCCATACAGCAGTTGACTTCAAAAACAGAAACGACTAAATCCTTCTCACACTGTAGATGTGGCAATGGTGTAGTTAGGGTAGCCTGTATGTTTGCACACTATATTGCCTGCTAGTTGTACACTTTATAGTGTACTGTGTTTAATGCTTTTTTGCAGCTCTGTGTGGCTCAGTCGGTAGAGCATGGCACTGTTTACAGCATGGTTTGTTGGTTCGATACCTTCTGGGGCCACCCATACAAAAAATATATGCATGCATTACTGTAAGTCGCTTTGGATAAACCTGTTGAATAAATAGCATACATTATATGACATATTACTTGTTCTAAGCATGTATTAGCACGTATAAAGCCTTAAATGTTCAACGTACCTCTGGGAGAAGATATCCCTGTATGGACTGCCGTGCTGCAGGGCGATGCCGTAGCCCCGGTCTGGTGCCTTGTTCCCCACAGTGTAGAAGGAGCAGTCGTCATCGTTGATGCCCACATACTCCAGCACCGCCACATCCCACACAAAGGCAAAATGCCCGTACTTCACCTGAGAGAAAAGTAGAAACATAGAAATATAATTACTGAGTGTGTCCATGAGGGTGCAGTCAAATTGTGGTGGACTGATGGGCTACGCCCTTTATTGTAATTCTATTTCTAGAGGTAGAAACAGATTTAGAGACACGTAAGCTATTATTTGACACTCCAGTCGAGAGATGGTAACATGATTGAACATGAACATTTACCATGACAATTTTGTTGCATGCATTGTGGAGTAGGGTAAAGTGTTGCCCCTAGACATTGATCTTCGGTCAGTTTTGTATTTTACTCAGTAATAGTCAGTGTCATGATTTTTTTTCTTGTTTTAATTGTACATGGTCCCTGACAATTGAACAGAATAAATGAAAAACAAAAAGACATGCGTGATTAGCCTATCCTATAATTGGAATTTAATATGTTATTTTCATTTGAATATGTAGCGAGTGCACATTCTAGCTTTATATTCATCACCAATATGTCATTCCTTTTTTCTTTCGTTTGCTTAGATGGGAGTGTCTGTTTGCAGAGCGGAAGTCAAGGTTAATATGGTCAGAGGTAACCAAATCATCACCCATTTTACAGCAGCTCTGCAGCTCCTATTAATGGGACACCTACCATCCACATCAACTCACCATTCAAAGAAAAAATACCCAGGTGTGAGGACATTCACATTTGACACACTTTTGAGACATGGCCGCTTCCTTTAAGATTCTGTGAATCTTTTGAGGATTCATTGTTATTACCGCTGTAAGAGATGCACCAGGGCTGCCTGCCTGGCCCTCTACATGCGTTTGGACTCTGACGTCTCATTAACTGTAATGGTACTTTATGACATTTTCAGTCACCTCACTCCAGTCTGCGTCTGGACAGGGTTCAAGGTGATTGCCCTCTGCAGAATGACTCTTGTCTGAATCAGAAATCCTCTAATTTTGTGATTTGGTTCAAACAGCACTATGGATGTGCGTCCTGAAGGGCAACCTATTCCTTAAATAGGCCCATATAGGCCCTAGTGAAAATGATGCACTATATAGGAAATAGGGGGCCATTTGTAACGCATCATCTTCCTTCTCTTGGATCGGTCTTATAGTGTATTCGGAAAGTATTCAGACCCCTTGACTTTTTCCACATTTTGTTACGTTACAGCCTTATTCTAAAAGGGATGAAAATGTTTTTTTCCCCCCTCATCAATGTACACACAATACCCCATAATAACAAAACAAAAACAGGCTTGTAGAAATTTTTGCAAATGTAAATTAAAAAAAAAATACAAAATAAAATCTAATTTACATAAGCATTCAGACCTTTTACTCAAATCAAATCAAATTGTATTTGTCACATGCATCGAATACAACTGGTGTAGACCTTACCGTGAAATGCTTACTTACAAGCCCTTAACCAACAATGCAGTTTGAAGCAAATTTTAAAAAAACTAAAGTAAAAAAAGAAAAGAAAAAGTAACACAATAAAATAACAATAATGAGGCTCTATACAGGGGGTACCGAGTCAATGTGTGGGGGTACAGTTAGTCGAAGTAATTTGTACATGTAGGTAGGGGTAAAGTAATTATGCATAGATAATAAACAGCGGGGGGGGGTGTGTCAATGTAAATAGACTGCGTGATTAATTGTTCAGCAGTGTTATGGCTTGGGGGTAGAAGCTGTTAACCTGTTGAGGACAGAGGGCGCTGTTTTCACTTTGGGGGAAAATTGTGCCCAATTTAAACGGCCTCGTACTCAATTCTTGCTCGTACAATATGCATATTATTATTACTATTGGATAGAAAACACTCTCTAGTTTCTAAAACCGTTTGAATTATATCTGTGAGTAAAACACAACTCCTTTTGCAGCAAACTTCCTGATAGTAAGTGGAAAATCTGAAATCGATACACTGTTCTAGGGCCTGCCTATTAAAGTCCTTGATATTTATTAGTTTAGATGCACTTCATACGTCTTCCACTAGATGTCGACAAGCAGTGAGAGAAGAAATTGAGTGTGTAACTTGATCTGGCGTCGAATAATAGCTCTTGGCATGACGTGTCACCAGTTTCCTGTTTTCTGGAGAGCGCGAGAAGGGACCTGGATTTGCCTTATGATAAGCTGTCGTTATGGACGACTAATATCTCCGGCTTTGATTTTATTTGATACATGTGACAATATCATCGTACATTATGTTTTTTCAATCTAGTTTAATCAGATTATTGAAATTTTTTCGGGAGTTTTGCCGTGTTCCGTTCTCTGAGTTTGAGGTTAGGGTTAGGGTTCGCCACTTGGCAAGTGTGCTTGCTAAATCGAGAGGGAAAAAGGCCGTTCTAAAACCAAACAACGATTGTTCTGGACAAAGGACCCCTTGTACAACATTCTGATGGAAGATCAGCAAAAGTAGGACCCATTTTATGATGTTATTTCATATATCTGTCGTACATGTGAACTAGTAGTTTGCGGCCAGGTTTTGGGCACGCTCTCGCCATAACGTAAACTGCATATCGTAATGAAGTTATTTTTAGAATTCTAACACGGCGATTGCATTAAGAACTAGTGTATCTATCATTTCCTATACAACATGTATTTTTTAGTTATGTTTATGAATAGTTATTTGGTCAGAATATGTGTCAGAAAAAGTGTCAGAAAAATATCCGGACGTTGTGGGAAAAAGATGCTACGTTAGCACAATGTGTAACCACTGATTTCAGCTCTAAATATGCACATTTTCGAACAAAACATAAGTGTATGTATAACCTGATGTTATAGGACTGTCATCTGATGAAGCTTATCAAGGTTAGTCAAAAATTATATATCTTTTGCTGGTTTATTCGCTATCGCTAATGTGCCTATTGCTATCGCTAACGTGCCTTGATGAATGAATGCAGTAGTGTGGTAGGCTATTGTAGTAAGCCAATATAATGCTATATTGTGTTTTCGCTGTAAAACACTTAAAAAATCGGAAATATTGGCTGGATTCACAAGATGTTTGTCTTTAATTTGCTGTACACCATCGATTTTTCAGAAATGTTTTATGATGAGTATTTAGGTATTTGACGTTGGTGTCTGTAATTACTCTGGCTGCTTCGGTCCTATTTGTGACGGTAGCTGTGATGGTAGTTGCAATGTAAAACTGATTTATACCTCAAATATGCACATTTTTTGAACAAAACATAGATTTATTGTATAACATGTTATAAGACTGTCATCTGATGAAGTTGTTTCTTGGTTAGTTTGGTTGGTTCTTGGTTAGTTAGGTTGGCTTTGTGCATGCTACCTGTGCTGTGAAAAATGTCTGTCCTTTTTTGTATTTGGTGGTGAGCTAACATAAATATATGTGGTGTTTTCGCTGTAAAACATTTAAAAAATCGGACATGTTGACTGGATTCACAAGATGTTTATCTTTCATTTGCTGTATTGGACTTGTTAATGTGTGAAAGTTAAATATTTCAAA
Source organism: Salvelinus fontinalis (assembly GCF_029448725.1). Taxonomy (NCBI): domain Eukaryota; kingdom Metazoa; phylum Chordata; class Actinopteri; order Salmoniformes; family Salmonidae; genus Salvelinus; species Salvelinus fontinalis. Next base: position 3,337,184 of record NC_074692.1, on the reverse strand, counting down.
AAAATATCTTTTGAATTTCGCGCACTGCCTTTTCAGTGGAATGTGGGAGGAGTTCCGCTAGCGGAACGCCAGAGCCAGACAGGTTACCTGTTTGGGCTGCAGGGGCAGTATTGAGTAGCCTGGATAAAAGGTGCCCATTTCAAACGGCCTCGTACTCAATTCTTGCTCGTACAATATGCATATTATCATTACTATTGGATAGAAAACACTCTCTAGTTTCTAAAACCGTTTGAATTATATCTGTGAGTAAAACAGAACTCATTTTGCAGCAAACTTCCTGACAGGAAGTGGAAAATCTGAAATCGATGCTCTGTTCTAGGGCCTGCCTATAAATGTGCTTGATATTTATTAGTATACATGCACTTCATACGCCTTCCACTAGATGTCAACAGGCAGTGAGAGAAGAAATGGAGTGTATAACATGATCTGAGGTCGAATAAAAGCTCTTGGCATGACGTAACCCCAATTTCCTGTTTTCTGGAACGCGCGAGAAGGGACCTGGTATTGCCTTCTGTAAAGCTGTCTATATAGACGACTAATATCTCCGGCTTTGATTTTATTTGATTAATGTGACAATATCATCGTAAAGTATGTTTTTTCAATATAGTTTTATTAGATTATTGAAATTTTTTCGGGACGTTAGGCGTGTTTCTTTGTCTGCGTTTGTTCACGAAGGAGTGCTTCGCGCCACTTTGCTAGCTCTCCGTGTTAATTGACTGGAGAAGAGGACATTCTAAAACCAAACAACGATCGTTCCCGACAAAGGACCCCTTGTACAACATTCTGATGGAAGATCATCAAAAGTAGGACCCATTTTATGATGTTATTTCAGATATCTGTCGAACATGTGTACTAGTAGTTTGCGCCCAGATTTTGGGCACTCTCTCGCCATAACTAAGCTGGATGTCTTAATGAAGTTATTTTTAGAATTCTAACATGGCGATTGCATTAAGAACTAGTGTATCTATCATTTCCTATACAACATGTATTTTTTAGTAACGTTTATGAATAGTTATTTGGTCAGAATAGTTGAGTGTCATAAAAATATCCGCACATTCTGGGAAAAAGATGCTACGTTAGCACAATGTATAACCACTGATTTCTGCTCTAAATATGCACATTTTCGAACAAAACATAAGTGTATGTATAACCTGATGTTATAGGACTGTCATCTGATGAAGCTTATCAAGGTTAGTCAAAAATTATATATCTTTTGCTGGTTTGTTACGATCGCTAACTTTTGCTGCTGGTAAATGGCTTGTGTTTCTGGCTATTGTGGTAAGCTAATATAATGCTATATTGTGTTTTTGCTGTAAAACACTTTAGAAATCGGAAATATTGGCTGGATTCACAAGATGCTTGTCTTTCATTTGCTGTACACCATGTATTTTTCAGAAATGTTTTATGATGAGTATTTAGGTATTTCACGTTGGTGTCTGTAATTACTCTGGCTGCTTCGGTGCTATTTGTGACGGTAGCTGTGATGGTAGCTGCAATGTAAAACTGAATTATACCTCAAATATGCACATTTTTCGAACAAAACATAGATTTATTGTATTACATGTTATAAGACTGTCATCTGATGAAGTTGTTTCTTGGTTAGTTTGGTTGGTTCTTGGTTAGTTAGGTTGGTTTTGTGCATGCTACCTGTGCTGTGAAAAATGTCTGTCCTTTTTTGTATTTGGTGGTGAGCTAACATAAATATACGTAGTGTTTTCGCTGTAAAGGATTTTAAAAATCGGACATGTTGGCTGGATTCACAAGATGTTTATCTTTCATTTGCTGTATTGGACTTGTTAATGTGTGAAAGTTAAATATTTCTAAAAAATATCTTTTGAATTTCGCGCCCTGCACTTGAAGTGGCTGTTGTCATATTGTGCCCGGCTTCGGGCTTGCAGCCCAAAGAATTAAGCAGCATTTTGGACCTAGACTTGGCGCTCCGGTACCGCTTTCCATGCGGTAGCAGAGAGAACAGTCTATGACTTGGATGACTGGAGTGTTTGACATTTTTTGGGCTGTCCTCTGACACCGCCTAATATAATATAGGTCCTGGATGGCAGGAAGCTTGGCCCCAGTGATGTACTGGGCTGTACACACTACCCTCTGTAGCGCCTTATGGTCGGATGCCGAGCAGTTGGTGATGTAACCGGTCAGGATACTCTCGATTGTGAAGCTGTATAACTTTTTGAGGATCTGGGGACCTTTTCCAAACCTCGGTGCTTTGTTGAAGCACCGTTGGCAGCGATTACAGCCTCAAGTCTTCTTGGGTATGAAGCTACAAGCTTGACACACCTGTATTTGGGGAGATTCTCCAAATTTCCTCAATGATCTCGCTGTGCTTTGCTCCGTTCATCTTTCCCCCGATCCTGACTAGCCTCCCAGTCCCTGCCGCTGAAAAATTTCTCCACAGCATGATGCTGCCACCACCATGCTTCACCGTAGGGATGGTGCCAGGTTTCATCCAGACGTGACGCTTGGAATTCAGGCCAAAGAGTTCAATCTTGGTTTCATCAGACCAGAGAATGTTGTTTCTCATGGTCTGAGAGTCCTTTAGGTGTCTTTAGGCAAACACCAAGAGGCTGTCATGTGCCTTTTACAGAGGAGTGGCTTCCGTCTGGCCACTCTACCATAAAGGCCTGATTGGTGGAGTGCTGCAGAGATGGTTGTCCTTCTGGAAGGTTGTCCCATCTACACAGAGGAACTCTGGAGCTCTGTTAGTGACCATCAGCACTGTCAGGGTGACCATTGGGTTCTTGGTCACCTCCCTGACCAAGGCCCTTTTCCCCCGATTGCTCAGTTTGGCCGGGCAGCTAGCTCAAGGAAGGGTCTTGGTGGTTCTAAATGTCTTCCATTTAAGAATGATGGAGGGCACTGTGTTCTTGGGGACTTCAATGCTGCAGAAATGTTTTGGTACCTTTCCCCAGATCTGTGCTTCGACACAATCTTGTCTCGGAGCTCTACGGACAATTCCTTTGACATCATGGCTTGGTTTTTGCTCTGACATACACTGTCAACTGTGGGTTCTTATATAGACAGGGGTGTGCCTTTCCAAATCATGTCCAATCAATTGAATCTACCACAGGTGGACTCCAATCAAGTTGTAGAAACATCTCAAGGAGGATGAATGGAAACAGGATGCACCTCAGTTCAATTTTGAGTCTCATAGCAAAGGGTCTGAATACTTATGTAAATAAGGTATGTCTGTTTTATATTTTCAATAAAACCATTTTTTCCCCCTGCTTTTTCATTATGGGGTATTGTGTGTAGATTGATGATCATTAAAAAATATATATATTTTAGAGTAAGGCTGTAATGTAACAAAATGTGGGAAAAGTCAAGGGTCTGTGTAACGTCCTGACCAGAGTTCTTATGTGTTTTCCTTGTTTAGTGTTGGTCAGGACGTGAGCTGGGTGGGAATTCTATGTTGTGTGTCCAGTTCGTCTGTTTCTGTGTCCAGCCTAATATGGTTCTCAATCAGAGGCAGCTGTCAATCGTTGTCCCTGATTGAGAATCATATATAGGTGGCTTGTTTTGTGTTGGGGATTGTGGGTGGTTGTTTCCTGTCTTTGTGTTTTGTTTGCACCAGCTAGGACTGTGACGGTTAGTTTGTTTTGTCATTTTGTAAAGTGTCTTGTTTTGTGTTAATTAAATCATGGAAAATTACCACGCTGCACATTGGTCCTCAGATCCTTCTCGCCTCTCCTCGTCTGAGGAGGAGGACGACTTAGACTGCCGTGACAGTCTGAATACTTTCCGAATGCACTGTATATCACAGGGTCTTACAGTTTTGCTTCCAGAAAAATGTTGTTGGCTATATCAATTCTACAGGCTTGGAAGTTGGAATCACATCAGGGCCCAGTTTTTCAAAGGTTATCTATCTGGATTTCGACTATTGGGTAGGATTAAATGCACATAAATAGAATGAATAGAACAGACTAATCATTGACTTAAACAGGCTCTCAAAGTGCTTGATAGGAAGCCCAATAGCCATCATCACTGTCACATCCCCAGAAAGCATGAGCTCCTGAGTTGGGAAAATCTTGTGCAATACACCGATGCATGTCTTGTATTCAAGATCCTAAATGGCTTGGCTCCCCCTCCACTCTGTATTTTTGTTAAACAGAAAACCCAACATATGGCAGCAGATCCACAAGGTCTGCCATGAGAGGTGACTGTGTAGTTCCCCTAAGGAAAAGCACCTTTAGTAAATCCGCTTTTTCTGTGAGAGCTTCCCATGTCTGGAATACACTGCCATCAGACACACATAACTGCACCACATATCACACTTTCACAAAATGCTTGAAGACATGGCTAAAGGTCAATCAGATTTGTGAACATGGTCCCTAGCTGTGTGTTGCCGCTTTCCATGTCTGTTGTCTGTAACTTGTGAGGTGTGGAAACACTTTGTTGCTTTTATGAATTTTGTCTTGCTGCTTTTTGTTCTATGTTGCTCTGTCTGTATGCTACGTCTTGCTTGTCCTATGTTGCTATGTCTGTATGCTATGTCTTGTTCTATGTTGCTATTGTCTATATTGTAATTGTTTTTAATAACCTGCCCAGGGACTGCGGTTGAAAATCAGCCGGCTGGCTAAAACCGGCACTTTTACTGAAACGTTGATTAATGTGCACTGTCCCTGTAAAAATAAACTCAAACTCAATGGGGACTCCCATTCAATTTATTTTATTTCTATGCATTTCATTCCTTTTATGAACACTTTATGCGCTTTAAAATGTGTGCATTGCCATTTTTATCTCTAATAATGTCCAACATCTATTGCGCAAAGGAAGGGAAGAAAGTGTAGAGATTCCTATAGATTCCTAATCCATTTCAGAGAACAGGAAAAAGGGGAGAAAAAAACGTAGCTAGGGTTGCAAAATCCCAGGAATTTTGCAACTCTACATGCAGGTACCACAAAGTCTTTGCCTTATTGTTGTGATTCCAAGAAAAAATATATACTATAAATAGACTAGTAGAGACATTGAAAAAAGAGAGGGAACATGAGGAGTGCTGCCTGCCTGGAGGAGCCATGGCAATCAGAAGGGCCCAGTGACTCTAATTGTGCCAAGATAATTATTAAAAGCCGTTTTCATCAAACACAGGGCGTCTGGTGAATCCTAATCACAGCATTGTTTATTCCCGGAAACATGACTAAATAACCCACTAGATTCATAATCACAAAATGAAAGCCATCCATCTGTTCCCCTCTCCGCCTCCCTCCCTCTATGCTCAGAGAAAAACGCTGGTGTAGCTTGATGTTGTTTACGTGATCCATGCTTGTTGTTATTTTGTTATTGGCTGTAGAGCGTTTTTTGTCGTTGTTGCATCATTTAAAAGGAGGTGATGGCCTCTAAACTGATTTGTAATGACTGCAACATGAGTGTACAGAACGTTTAATGCTAACGTTTTATGAATCCCCTTGGTTTTGAGACTTTAAAGGACCCCCCCAGAGGAAGTTGCCACCACAATTTAAATGACCTGTCCTAGACATAAAATGCACGTTTAGGTTCCACCTCCAATGAATGACAAAGGCTATTTATACATATTCAAGGATTGGGAATGGGAATTTCCACGTGGAGTTGATAAACATCAACAAATAGGGCACTGCTAGTTGTCAGTGTAGCTAGCATGTTAACCGTAGCTAGCTATCTAGCTAGCTAGTTATCTTGCTAACCTTATCTAGCTAGCTAGTTATCTTGCTAACCTTATCTAGCTAGCTAATTATCTTGCTAACCTTATCTAGCTAGCTAATGTTATCTGTTGTTGCTGGTTTTCTTTTACACCGTATTCAAAAGATTAGTCAGCTGGATTTGTCATAAGCATTGATTTCGGGAAAACTTCGCCTCCGATGGAAACCACTGGCCTATTTTTGATGTCGCAATCTATTGTTATCTCTGACGTATAAATAGTTAGAACGAATAAGAAGGTGTTATGGATAACTATTGAAAGATCGCTGATATGTGTTTTTCTACATTGTAATGGACATGGTGCAACCTCTGTAGGTTGCTGGCATCCAGGCCAGCCCGTGCTCATGGTTCTCACAGGGGAAGTGAAATGATAGTGATCGTGCATGCCGCAAATGACATGTCACTAACTATAAGTTCCTTACATTTTCTTTTGCGGGTGCCTTTTCATTATCTGGATAGCCACTCGTGGTTGCCAGCTAACGTTACCCCAATCAAAACAGTGGTGTGTGTAGTGAAGCAAAACTTATGGGGCCAAAACCATTCATCTTGGGGCCAAAACCATTCATCTTGGGGCAACAGGGGAAGATAAATATCTATTTTTAATACAGACTAGCTCAAAAATAAGTGAAAATTTGACAAATGACAAATGATCCAATGGATTATGATCATTTTCAGGTCAAAAGTGGACACAAGGCTGCTTGGCTCATCTCAGTCACGAAGAGGAAGAACTTTGCAGCTGTTTCTGATTAATAAACAATGCCATGCTGGCGGGTGGTAACATTCAAATAAAACCTCGCCCTGAAACGAAACGTAGGCTGAAAATATGTCATACCATAGGGAAAGACACCACATTCACACGGATTTGCACGAAGTAGGCAGTTCGGACTTGTCACTTCAAGCCCATATATACACTGCTCAAAAAAATAAAGGGAACACTTAAACAACACAATGTAACTCCAAGACAATCACACTTCTGTGAAATCAAACTGTCCACTTAGGAAGCAACACTGATTGACAATACATTTCACATGCTGTTGTGCAAATGGAATAGACAAAAGGTGGAAATTATAGGCAATTTTGGTTTGCTGTGTCTCAGCGTAGCGTAGTGCCACAAATGTGCATGTGTCTGCTCAAACGGTCAGAAACAGACTCCATGAGAGTGGTATGAGGGCCCGACGTCCACAGGTGGGGGTTGTGCTTACAGCCCAACACCGTGCAGGACTTTTGGCATTTGCCAGAGAACACCAAGTTGGCAAATTCGCCACTGGCGCCCTGTGCTCTTCACAGATGAAAGCAGGTTCACACTGAGCACATGAGGACATGTGACAGAGTCTGGAGACGCCGTGGAGAACGTTCTGCTGCCTGCAACCTCCTCCAGCATGACCGGTTTGGCGGTGGGTCAGTCATGGTGTGGGGTGGCATTTCTTTGTGGGGCCGCACAGCCCTCCATGTGCTCGCCAGAGGTAGCCTGACTGCCATTAGGTACCGAGATGAGATCCTCAGAGCCCTTGTGAGACCATATGCTGACACATGCACATTTGTGGCCTGGGCTTTTTGCAGGGCTCTGGCAGTGCTCCTCATTGCACAAAGGCAGAGGTAGCGGTTCTGCTGCTGGGTTGTTGCCCTCCTACGGCCTCCTCCACGTCTCCTGATGTACTGGCCTGTCTCCTGGTAGCGCCTCCATGCTCTGGACACTACGCTGACAGACACAGCAAACTTTCTTGCCACAGCTCGCATTGATGTGCCATCCTGGATGAGCTGCACTACCTGAGCCACTTGTGTGGGTTGTAGACTCTGTCTCATGCTACCACTAGAGTGAAATCACCGCCAGCATTCAAAGTGACCAAAACATCAGCCAGGTAGCATAGGAACTGAGAAGTGGTCTGTGGTCACCACCTGCAGAATCACTCCTTTTTTGGGGGTGTCTTGCTAATTGCCTATAATTTCCACCTTTTGTCTATTCCATTTGCACAATAGCATGTGAAATTTATTGTCAATCAGTGTTGCTTCCTAAGTGGACAGTTTGATTTCACAGAAGTGTGATTGACTTGGAGTTACATTGTGTTATTTAAGTGTTCCCTTTATTTTTTTGAGCAGTGTATAATCATACTTTGACTAAAGTGATGCCTGTTGTGCGACATCATGGGTATGCTCTGGCCATCATCTTTCAGCTTGAAAAGGTGGATTTCTATTGGTGTGGGCATTTAAACACAGGATACTGATACACTGATACATAGAGAACAAGTAAATACAGAACATTAAAAGCACAATAAACTAAATAAAATTCAAGTTTAGGGTTATTAAATACTGTAAATCACAATCAACTCCAACACATAAGCAATATCCTTTTCAAAAGGGCAAACTCTCCCTTTTGGAACATACTATACTGCTTTAGATTGCTAACTGTGTGTTTACCATCCAGTCAATTATTTTGAGATCTGTTAATAATATTTTTTGAACATTTTTCTCATTTATAAGAACTACTATGTTGCCAACTACCAGACAGAGGCATTGGGAGAACAGGCTGGAGCTAGTAAGCCTATGCATCTCAAATGGAACCCTATTCCCAATATAGCACATTATTTTTAACCAGGGCCCAAAGGGCTCTGGTTAAAAGTAGTTCATTACATAAGGAACAGGTTTCCATTTCTTTTTTTTTAAAGTATTTTATTTTTACATTTTCCAATTAACAACATTCAAGACAAACATGACAAGATATTAGACAACAATAGGACAAAGTGACAATAACAGATGAGCGTAACAAAGAAAGAAAAAATAAAACAAATTATAATTATATATACAGACATACAATAAGAAATAAAAATAATAATGAGACATTGGATCATAAGGTCACCTGCCGTAGGCTACATATTATACGTTACGTGTGAAACATTATATAAGGATAATCTAGAGCACAGGTGTCAAACTCATTCCACGGAGGGCCGAGTGTCTGCAGGTTTTCGCTCCTCCCTTGCACTTGATTGATGAATTATGGTCACAAATTAGTAAGGAACTCCCCACAACTTGTTGTCTAGGGCTTCATTGAAAGGAAAAACCAAAAACCTGCAGACACTAGGCCCTCCGTGGAATGAGTTTGACACCCCTGATCTAGAGGTTCATTCAATGTGATGTGGGGGGAGATTCTCCATATAGTCAATAAAAGGTTGCCAAATTCAAAGACTTCTCTGTGGCTTGTTCAGCTCATGTTCTGTAGCAGACATCAAAAGACTGAAACACTTAACGACATGTTCACCAAGGGGAGGAGATTCAACGACTAACCACACACAAACAGGGGCACATAATCTTGCTTCTTAACACTTTTTAAAATTTTGTATTTGATTTGATTAGGATCCCCATTAGCCGACGCCAAATGGTGACAGCTAGTCTTCCCGGGGTTCAATACATAACAAAAAACATTATGGACACAAAGAATGTACATGTATTTAAAAAACATTAACATAGACATTACAGACCTATATATTTACATGTATATTTAAAAAAAAATACAACCAAAAACACACAAATGACACACAAAGAAAAGTAGCAATACAACTAAAGAATAATAATGTGTGGGTGTGCATAGATGGTGTTTTAGATTGCGTGTGTGTGTACATCTACCAGTTACACATCAATGTCAGTACATACACACACAAATGAGGTCGCATGGGGAGAGGCGTGATGCTGTGAGATGTTACTTTGTTTGCTTTTTGAAACCAGGTTTGCGCTATATGAGATGGAAAGGAGGTCCATGCAATCATGGCTCTACATAATACTGTACGTTTCCTTGAATTTGTTCTGGACCTGGGGACTGTGAAGAGACCCCTGGTGGCATGTCTGGTGGTGTAAGTGTGTTTGTTTGAGCTATAAGTAAGTTCATTACACAGACAATTTGGAATTTTCAACACGTTCATATTTCTCACAGAAACAAGAATTGATGCAGTCAATCTCTCCTCTACTTTGAGCCAAGAGAGACTGACATGCATCCTGTAGACATTCGCCCTCTGTGTACATTGAAATGCAAGACGTGCTGCTCTAGTTCCATCTTTGCAGCGCTTGGCCATATCACTGGGAAATAGTCAAGATTAGATAGAACTAGAGACTGCAGGAATTGTTTGGTTGACTGTGGTGTTAAGAATGCTGAGCATCTGTTTATCACAGTCAAAAATGCTCCCCATCTTTACAACAATTAAATCAATAAGCCTTTACCATGACAATTTACAGTCCAAGGTGACACCGAGAAGTTTAGTTTCCTCAACTTGCTCAACAGCCACATCATTCATTGCCAGATTCAGCTGAGGTCTATAACTTAGGAAATGATTTGTACCAAATACAATGGTTTTAGTTATAAACATGTTCAGGACTAGTTCATGACTAGCCACCCATTCCAAAACTGACTGCAACTCACACATAATGTATATAAAGTGGCATTTTCTACCAATCAGTTTAAGTTCATTTGAAGGGGCTAATTTGTAGGGTTTTATCTCTTGGTTGTTACGTTTCTAACATGGTTGTGAGAGCTTGTGCTTTGTTGTTTTTTATGTCTGGTCTCAAATGTTTAAAAAAGTTGACGATTCCAGAGGTTAACAATTGGGTATTGCAATCAAGGATTCATGAAACTGTGGCAGACTTAAGGGCAGATTTACACAATGTGGGTGCAAGCAACAACTTTTCTTCTATGGTAGTGTTTTCAAGCGTAGTCTCAGTTCAGAGAAAGGTCTGGCTACCTGAGACAGACCAAGGTTTCTTCAGGTACAGTCTGACCTTTTAGACTACAGCTTCCTTCTCTCTCCTCTTCAGAGAGCCAACAATCTCTCTCCCAACCTCCCTCCCTCCCTCCCTCCCTCCCGGCTGGCTCAACCCTCTGTTTATACTGATGGAGCTTCATCTCTTAAAGCCTCTCTCAACATGCCAGCTCACAACTGTCCCTCACCGCCTTCCAGCTCCCTCTCCAGGCTCTCCCTGCATCTGCTGAGATGCCTCATACTCCCTCTCTCTTTCTCTCTCTCACACTCTCTCCATCTATGCATGTGTTTGTTTTCAAGGAACCAGGAAGCATTGTGTGGTAAAACCACAATGAGTTTTTACTCTGATCATTCTCCACTATGGTTGGTCTCTGGGCTCGGTGGAGATAGTCTTTCCCAGCAGTACGTCTCTCGCGGTGGTGAGCACCAGTTGGCACACAGGTGGCATTCCCGCCCACCGCATATGCACTCGACGGTGACAGCGGCGACAGACCGATGCTGTGTGTGACAACTTCTCCTCCTGCACTTGTTTTTCGCCTTAATTGGCCTTGAGCTGTCATTAATTCTCTTTGTTTCCTTAGGAAAATATAAAAAGCAATTAATAGTCTATCGCCAACCATATGCAAATCTGCAAAGCAATTTCCAAAGACGGGGATCTGATAACAAAACCCAGAATAATTAGAAACAGATGTTGGAGAAACAGTCCAGGACAGCTCACTGGGCTAGAACTAAAATGTTTTTGCTAATAGGATCTGGCATGAAAAAAATATATTTAATTTTTTTTTTTCTTTCCTGCTCAGTTGTTTCAAAAGTATGTACTTTTGTCTTTTGAAATATGTAATTGTGCTCGTTTCAAATGAAATCATGTTATAAATGAAATCATGTTACAAATGAAATCATGTTACAATGGATGGGTTCATATCAAATAGGCTACCCATTGGACCACCAGCTACAGTATGGTGCATGCTGGGGAGAGCGGAGTAAACCCAATTACTGGATTGGTGAACATACCTTTCTGCCTCTTCTCCCTTACAGAGTAATTTGACAGAGGAACATAAGGGGCCTGGCGCAGGAACCTCACAAGGCTAATGTAACATGGCAGCCTAAGCCACCCACCTCCTTTAGGCAGGGTAGTCACCTCCTGCTTTTCAGAGGGAAACACTTTTATCAGGGGAAAAATATTGGGTTAATTTGAATTTACCAGAATGTTTTATTCAATGAGGTTGGACACTTCTGAACTGAAATAAACAGTTTCCAAAAACTTTATATCCAATGATTTGGACTGCACTATTTTGATCAAGCTCCCTCTAAGAAACAGGTGCGTGTGTGAGGATATGAACATTTGTGATTGTGAAGATGGGTGGGAAAAGTCTTTATCTGTTATTTTCAGGGACAACATTGGGACAATGTTGTGTCAAAGCCTGCTGAATTTCAAAATAGGGCCCGTTTGCTACTCTACATCCAACTGCACAATCATCTAACCTCAAAATTCCTCTTCCCAATCCCCGGACCCCCTGATCGAGGAATGATCTTCCCCTTTGAATCTATGTATATCGGAAAAAGGTTAACACCACCATCTAAATCACAAAACCACGCTTGAAATGTATTTAGCATTTACGCTACGTTGTTTCTTTGATCTTTTCAGCTAACACGTAGGTAAAATTAATCTCACTAAACAGTGGGGGAGGGATCTGAATCGTCTCTCTAATACCCAACAAAGAACAGGAGCACATAATCTGAGCCAAACAGCAGAGCAACAATGAGTTTTACCTAAGAGGATTTGGTTATTGATTTGACAAAGGAAGTAGGGTTTAACCGCTGCATAAACCCGCTATGTTTTTGTTATTACTTAAACAACTGAGACGTTGCAAAAGTGGCATAATTACAACGTTGTCGACTTTGAACACACACTATTTGGCACAAGCCGCATGAAATTGCATCGCTGCTAGTTCCTCAAAGGGGGTTTCTTAGCCTCAAACGCCATTTGTCATCGCCTCTCCGCTGCAGAGTTAATTGCATAATATTCGACTTGTGCTGAGCAAAACAAATCAACGCGAGGAAAGAAATACAGAGCCCCCTATCGTTTGTTAGGAACTTTTGGTAGTATGACTTACCCTTGTTAAAGCCATGAGTCAGTTGAATGGGCCAGAGGCGTAGCATCTTCTCCTTCTCTCATTCTTTCCCTCTCTCCCCAGTATCCCTCTTTCATGTCTGAGACAATTCTTAGGGCTCCCTCTCTCCAAAAGAATGACAGTACCCTGGCACACAGACGGCAACTTAATCAAAACAGTCGGTCGATATGCAGGGAGTGAGGTGCCTCGCCCAGACACAGTGGCTTGAGTCACAGCTCCAGTGGGGTCACCTATTCATCGACATTAACAGGCCTGTCTCATCTATGAAGTGATTCAAATGTTCATCCTCTCTCCCTCCTTCAGCTCTCACCAGCACAGCCACGGCCTTTCAAATAGGCTCACACCAGTGGATCCGGCACCACACCACACACTTGGTACTGTTGAGCTGTTCTCTTCGTTTACCAGCACAGGTAGTGGAAACATGCTAAAGCATGACAATTTTGGGGATTTAACTAGGCAAGTCAGTTAAGAACAAATTATTATTTACAATGACCGCCTACCCCAGCCACACCCTAACGGCGCTGTGCCAATTGTGCGCCGCCCTATGGGACTCCCAGTCACAGCCAGTTCTGAGACAGCCTGGAATTGAACCAGGGTCTGTTGTGATGCCTCTAGCACTGAGATGCAGTGCCTTAGACCGCTGCGCCACTCGGATAAAAAAATGATACTTGAGACTAATGGGTTTCGTCCAAAATGGCAGCCTATTCCCTATATAGTGCAGTACTTTTGACCAGGGCCGATTGGGAATAGGGTGTCATTTGGGGCACAGCCATAAGTGAAGGTACTTCGGACGCAGCAGCCGGTGACCCTCTGACAGTCAATCAGCTCCCCCCCCATCTCTCTATCTCTCTCCCTCTGTATTATCTGGTGTTGTGACAGTGTTTGCCCCCTACACAGCTGCGACTTCACTTCCTGACACGAGGGGTCAGGACACTGACAACATGGGCAGGATGTGACGATACCAGGTGAATCTCAAGTTTCAAAGTTTATTAGCCATGTGCAGATGATCTAACAGGTGTAAAACAGGACAGTGAAATTCTTACCTTGAGAGCCCGTCGTTCTGGCCTTGAGCAAGGCAGTTAACCCACTGTTCCCCGGGCGCCGAAGACATGGATGTTGATTAAGGCAGGCCCCCGCACCTCTCTGATTCAGAGGGGTTGGGTTAAATGTGGAAGACACATTTCAGTTGAATGCATACAGTTGTACAACTGACTAGGTATCCCCCTTTCCCCTTTTTCCTTTCTTTCCAACAATGCAGTGATAATAATAATATAGATTATAATAGAAAAACAAATAGAAACACGGGAATGCAAGTACACTATATCTACAAAAGTATGTGGACACCACTTTAAATTAGTGGATTTGGCTATTTCAGTTGCTGACAGGTGTATACAATTGACTACACCGCCATGCAATCTCCACAGACACACATTGGCAGTAGAATGGCCTTACTGAAGAGCTCAGTGAAGCGGCGTTGCCGTGCCTTCTTCACGCTGTTCTGAGGCAGAAGCGGCACTGTCGGGCCTTCTTCATGCTGTTCTGGTGGGAGAGGACCATGTTAAGTCCTCAGTGACGTGGACACAGAGGAACTAACTTCAAGCTCTTGACCTTCTCAGCAGTGGGCCGTCAATGTGGATGGGGGTGTGCACCCACCCCCCCTGTTCCCTGTAGTCCACGATCAGCTCCTGTAGTCCATGTCAGTTCTTGCTGACATTGAAGGAGAGGTTGTTGTCCTTGCACCACACTGCCATTTCTCTGACCTCCTAACTGTAGGCTGTCTGATCGCCGTTGGTGATCAGGCTTACCACCATTGTCATAAGCAAACTTAATGATGGAGTTGGAGTCGTGTGTGGCTACACAGTCGTGGGTGAACAGGGACTACAGGAGGGGGCTAAGCATACACCCCTGGTGGCCCCCGTGATTGAGGGTGTTGGTGTGGTTGCCTACTCTCACTACCGGGGGTCGTCCCATCAGGAGGTCCAGGATTTACTTGCAGAGGGAGATGTTCAGTCCCAGGATCCTGAGCTTGGTGACAAGCTTTGAGGGCACTATGTTGTTGAACACTGAGCTGTAGTCAATGAAGAGCATTCTCACATGCAGTGCCTTGCATAAGTATTCACACCCCTTGGACTTTTTCACATTTTGTTGTGTTACAACCTGGAATTAAAATGTATTTAATTGTGATTTACACAACATACTTAACACTTTGAAGGTGCAAAATATTTTTGGGGGTGACACAAAAGTTAATTAAACAAAAACAAAAATCGTCCCCAAAAATCCACCCCCCTGAGTCAATACTTGATAGAAGCATCTTTTGGCGGCAACTACAGCTGTGAGTCTTTTTGGTTAAGTCTCTACCAGCTTTGCACATCTGGATCCTGTAATTTTTGCCCATTCTTTTTGGTAAAATTGCTCAAGCTAGGTTAAGTTGGTTGGGGACCATTGGTGAACAGCAATTTTCAAGTCTTGCCACAGATTCTCAATCAGATTGAGGTCTGGGCTTTGACTGGGCTATTCTATGACATTTAGATTGCTGTTTTTAAACCACTCCAGTGTAGCTCTGGCTGTGTGTTTAGGGTCATTGTCCTGCTGCAAGGTGAACCTCCGCCCCAGTCCCAGGTCTCTTGCCGACTGAAATAGGTTTTCCTCTAAAATGTCCCTTTATTTAGCTCCATCAATCTTGCCCTCAATCTTGACCAGTTTCACAGTTCCTGCCAATGAAAAGCATGCCCATAACATGATGCTGCTACTAGGGATGTTGCGGTGACCTTGTTACAGTGATGAGTCATGACTGCCGTCAAATTCCATGTGACGGTCACGGTAATCTCCTTTTATACACTCTGGACATGCTTTGGTAGTACCCAACTTTCTAACTACCATCAGGTCCTAATGGCCTGATACTCAGGCTCTATTGTCCCTCCATCAGGTCCTAATGGCCTGGTACTCAGGCTCTATTGTCCCTCCATCAGGTCCTAATGGCCTGGTACTCAGGCTCTATTGTCCCTCCATCAGGTCCTAATGGCCTGGTACTCAGGGCTCTATTGTCCCTTCATCACGTCCTAATGGCCTGATACTCAGGCTCTATTGTCCCTCCATCAGGTCCTAATGGCCTGGTACTCAGGCTCTATTGTCCCTCCATCAGGTCCTAATGGCCTGGTACTCAGGCTCTATTGTCCCTCCATCAGGTCCTAATGGCCTGGTACTCAGGCTCTATTGTCCCTCCATCAGGTCCTAATGGCCTGGTACTCAGGGCTCTATTGTCCCTTCATCACGTCCTAATGGCCTGATACTCAGGCTCTATTGTCCCTCCATCAGGTCCTAATGGCCTGGTACTCAGGCTCTATTGTCCCTCCATCAGGTCCTAATGGCCTGGTACTCAGGGCTCTATTGTCCCTCCATCACGTCCTAATGGCCTGATACTCAGGCTCTATTGTCCCTCCATCAGGTCCTAATGGCCTGATACTCAGGCTCTATTGTCCCTTCATCACGCCCTAATGGCCTGATACTCAGGGCTCTATTGTCCCTTCATCACGTCCTAATGGCCTGGTACTCAGGGCTCTATTGTCCCTTCATCACGTCCTAATGGCCTGATACTCAGGCTCTATTGTCCCTCCATCAGGTCCTAATGGCCTGGTACTCAGGCTATATTGTCCCTCCATCAGGTCCTAATGGCCTGATACTCAGGCTCTATTGTCCCTCCATCAGGTCCTAATGGCCTGGTACTCAGGCTATTTTGTCCCTCCATCAGGTCCTAATGGCCTGATACTCAGGCTCTATTGTCCCTCCATCAGGTCCTAATGGCCTGGTACTCAGGCTCTATTGTCCCTCCATCAGGTCCTAATGGCCTGATACTCAGGCTCTATTGTCCCTCCATCAGGTCCTAATGGCCTGGTACTCAGGCTCTATTGTCCCTCCATCAGGTCCTAATGGCCTGGTACTCAGGCTATTTTGTCCCTCCATCAGGTCCTAATGGCCTGATACTCAGGCTCTATTGTCCCTCCATCAGGTCCTAATGGCCTGGTACTCAGGCTATATTGTCCCTAACCACTCTGACATCAAAAATCACATCAAACACTAAAACAGTAGGCCTTTCATACTGTACTTTAAAAACTCACCTCACTGCCATGATCAATTGGAAGAAATAAGTTCAACAGCAGGTTGAAACAGTGTATAACATGGTTGTTGTGGATGTTGTTTCAAAGCCTAACACAACGAAATGGACAGCGCTTTCTAAGGGGATGATTCATTCAAAACACCCATATACATATTAGAGCTTATGCATATGCATAGGCTTATGAGCCCAAGCCCCAAAAAACA
Organism: Salvelinus fontinalis; assembly: GCF_029448725.1. NCBI lineage: Eukaryota > Metazoa > Chordata > Actinopteri > Salmoniformes > Salmonidae > Salvelinus > Salvelinus fontinalis. Next base: position 3,320,308 of record NC_074692.1, on the reverse strand, counting down.
ACCTGAATTAAAATGATGATTGTGCTTTTATACAATACCCAGTCTACCGCATATTATGCATGGCAGAAAAACATCAAACGAAACTGATTTAATGTCTTTGGTACATAATTGCTTTAGCCTATTCTCCAAAATTAAACAAATTTTAGTAATCGCCTTTGAGTGTGTACTGTATTATTATGCATACTGGATGGACTGATTACCTTATGCTCCAAAAATGATATCCATGAGCCTGGGAGAGAACATATAGCCGAGGCCCTCCATACTCAACTGGCGTACCGCGGACTGAATCCGGACACAGAACAGGATCAATACGGACCGCAGGTCGGGCTTCGACCCCTGGTATCATATAAACACACATAAGACATGGAAGAATGCATAGAATTGCAGGAAATTAGCTTTAAAACACCTGGACTCCCGAGTGGCGGAGCAGTCTAAGTCACTGCATTTCAGTACAGTCTCTGGTTCAAATCCAGCTGTGATTGGGAGTCCCATAGGGTGGTGCACAATTGGCCCAGTGTTGTCTGGGATAGGCCTTCATTGTAAAAAATACTTTGTTCTTAACTGACTTGCCTAGTTAAATAAAGGTTACATTTAAAAAAAATAACTGTAACATTTTCTCTCTGCCAACAAGAGGGGTGTGAACAGTTTGGGGTCGCATGGGTTGCGAGGTGGGGGTTTGTTTTTTCGCCGATAAATTACATCATCCATCCAGACCTTTGCCACCTAGGAAATGTGTATTTGATTTTGTATAGCCTAGTAATATTTTCATAGGCTTATGAGCCCAGTAATTTTTATTTTTCATAATTACAGGGTGACACATTACTTTTAGCTCTACAGAATATCTCACCACCATGCGTTTCCATCTCCTCCTCTCTCTCCTTCATTCCTTTCTCGAGCGCGCAGAAAGGCTGTCAACAGTTTAGTGAAATATGTTGCGTTGCGAAAACATGTTACTATCGATGTTCCTGAACAGATTTCACTTGGTTTCCCAAATTAAGCACTGGGTAGCTGCAGGAACAAGGTTTGAGAGCCCATGGCATACAGTTTGGGCGGAATATCAGTTGTTGGGCAGCAAGAGCATGCCCCTCAAACAGTGGATGATGCTTGAAGTGAAGTAGGGTCCTGGGAGGTAACTAGCCACTGGGGTAACTGCCACCCCCTGTAATTCACATAAAGACCACAAGATGTCACCAAATTATTTCCCCAATACTTTCCCTGGCTGCCACTGCACTTGCTCAACAACAAATGTCCTGTGTCACCACTACTTTTGGAGATACATTTACCACAACTGTTGAAGTATTACATTTTTTTTACATTTTGAGAAAGTTGTAGATATATTTCAATGAAGTTAGATCTAAAATAGTTTTTTAAATATACAAGTAGGAAAGCCTTAAAATAAATAATCCACATGTTTCGAGAAAAATGTAGATCATTTTTGAGTAAAGCAGTAATATGTTGGATGAGCGTGTTGGAGGCAACTCGCCTCCCTGGCCCCTGCGGGCTAGTTACCCCTTTATGGGTATAAATGTGTTTCTACCTGTCATTTAGACAATTATTTAGGCCCAGTTATTGCTAGTTTATGCTAATTTACTAGTTAGCAACTTCACTGTCAGTAAATGCTAGCCAGCTAGCTAGTTAGCATAAGCTGCTATGAGTGCCAGCTAGCAACCTTACTACCAGATTGTCTGAGGTAAAATACATAAAAAACATAACGTGACTTAATTGCAGTTGTAAATGTTTCCACTGCTGACTGATAGCTTTACAGTTAATGTTACTTTATAGCCTTTGAGCTATTTAACACAGCATTTTATATCATATTGCTGGATAGCTAGTTATGTTTTTAAGAGAGAGCTTTTCAATTGGCAACTTTCCCCCTGCTTTCAGTGACAGGTGGGGACTGAATTAGGTGTGAGCAGTGCGGAGGTGGGCTCATGAGTTGTGCTCCAATTTTACATTGGATAGCTTTATTTGTGACCTATGTTGAGAAAGAATGGCGCTGGAGGGGATGGCTGCCATTTTTCGGGATCCTAACCAATTGTGCTATAATGTGTGTGTTTATTTGCATTGTTTGTAACTTATTTTGTACATAATGTTGATGCTACCGTCTCTTATGACCGAAAATAGCTTCTGGATATCAGAACAACGATTACTCACCTCGAACTGGACAAAGATTTTTTCTTTAATGAGTCTGACGTGAAGGATATAAGTTTGCTCCCAGACAAGGCCCAAATCCCCGTCATTCGCATGAAGAAAATAAGGAAACACAGGGGGCAGAGTTCAGGGGTCCTTGTGAGAATTTGTTGGCGAGTGGCTAACCCGCCTCTACCATCTGTTCTATTGGCCAACGTGCAATCACTAAGACCGCACTCAACGAGCTGTATAAGGCCATAAGCAAACAAGAAAATGCTCATCCAGAAGTGGCGCTCCTAGTGGCCGGGGACTTTAATGCAGGCAAACTTAAATCAGTTTTACATCACTTCTACCAGCAATTCAGATGTGCAACCAGAGGAAAAAAAAGACCACCTTTACTCCACACACATACAAAGCTCTCCCTCGCCCTCCATTTGGAAAATCTGACCATAATTCTGTCATCCTGATTCCTGGTTACAAGCAAAAACTAAAGCAGGAAGTACCAGTGACTCGCTCAATACAAAAGTGGTGAGATGACGAGGATGCTACGCTACAGGACTATTTGCTAAAACACAGACTGGAATATGTTCCGGGATTCATCCAATGGCATTGAGGAGTCTACCACCGCAGTCACCGGCTTCATCAATACGTGCATCGACGACGTCGTCCCGACAGTGACAGTAAGTACATATCCCAACCAGAAACCATGGATTACAGGGAACATGCGCACTGAGTTAAAGGCTAGAGCTGCTGCTTTCAAAGAGCGGGACACTAATCCAGTCACTTATAAGAAATCCCGCTATGCCCTCAAACGAACCATCAAACAGGCAAAGTGTCAATACAGGATTAAGATTGAATCATACTACACCAGCTGTGATGGTGTTATTCGGTTTGCAAGCCTCCCCCTTTTTCCTCCAAACATAACGATGGTCATTATGACCAAACTGTTCTAATTTTGTTTCATCAGACCAGAGGACATTTCTCCAAAAAGTACGATCTTTGTCCCCAATGTGCAGTTGCAAATCGTAGTCTGGCTTTTTTTAATGGTGGTTTTGGAGCAGTGGCTTCATCCTTGCTGAGCGGCCTTTCAGGTTATGTCGATATAGGACTCGTTTTACTGTGGATATAGATATTTTTGTACCTGTTTCCTTCATCATCTTCACAAGGTCCTTTGCTGTTGTTCTGGGATTGATTTGCACTTCTCGCACCAAAGTACGTTCATCTCTAGGAGACAGAACACGTCTCCTTCCTGAGCAGTATGACATCTGAGTGGTCCCATGGTGTTTATACTTGCATACTATTGTTTGTACAGATGAATGTGGTACCTTCAGGCATTTGGGAATTCTTCCCAAGGATGAACCAGACTTGTGGAGGTCTACAATTTATTTTCTGAGGTCTTGGCTGATCTCTTTTGATTTTCCCATGATGATGTCAAGCAAAGAGGCACTGAGTTTGAAGGTAGGCCTTGAAATACATTCACAGGTACACCTCCAATTGACTCAAATGATGTCAATTAGCCTATCAGAAGCTTCTAAAGCCATGACATAATTTTCTGGAATTTTCCAAGCTGTTTAAAGGCACAGTCAACTTAGCGTATGTAAACTTCTGTCCCACAGGAATTATGATACATTATAAGGGAAATATTCTGTCTGTAAACAATTGTTGGAAAAATTACTTGTGTCATGCACAAAGTACAGTAGATGTCCTAACCGACTTGCCAAAACTATAGTTTGTTAACAAGACATTTGTGGAGTGGTTGAAAAATGAGTTATAATGACTCCAACCTAGGTGTATGTAAACTTCCGACTTCAACTGTATGTGAGAACGCGGTTAATTGACTACTGCTCAGCGTTCAACACCATAGTGCCCTCAAAACTCATCACTAAGCTAAGGACGCTGGGACTAAACAACACATCTGCCACGCTGATCCTCAACACGGGCGCCCCTCAGGAGTGTGTGCTTAGTCCCCTCATGTACTTCCTGTTCACTCACGACTCCAACGCCATCATTAAGTTTGCTGACAACACAACAGTGGTAGGCCTGATCACCAACAATGATGAGACCTGGCAGTGTGGTGCCAGGACAACAACCTCTCCCTCAACGTGAGCAATACAAAGGAGATGATTGTAGACTACAGGAAAAGGAGGGCCGAACATGCCCCCATTTACATCGACAGGGCTGTACTAGAGCAGGTCGAGAGTTTCAAGTTGGTCCAAATACACCAAGAATGTTGTGAAGAGGGCACGACAACGCCTTTTCCCACTCAGGAGCCTGAAAAGATTTGGCATGGGTTCCCACATCCTCAAAAAGTTCTACAGCTGCACCATCGAGAGCATCCTGACCGGTTACATCCCCGCCTGGGATGGCAACTGCTCGGCATCTGACCATAAGGTGCCACAGAGGGTAGTTCGTACAGCCCAGTACATCACTGGGGCCAAGCTTCCTGCAGTCCAGGACCTATATACTAGGTAGTGTCAGAGGAAGGCCCCAAAAATTGTCAAAGACTCCAGTCACCCATGCTGCGCTCTGTACAATGTTATTTTTTTTATTTTTTTATGTACATCTGCAGGGGAATAAAAAGTGACGGATTTATCAATGCATTGTTTACTATGTGTGTGTATATAGTAGGAGATGTTTTTTTGTTTTGACCAACTAGAATTGATAGTGAAATGCAATAGAATACACTGATACCAAATTCACCTGAAATGTGGCTCAATGACAAACGTGTGATTCTATAACATAGGTTTAGCTGTAAAGTCCTCTGTTATGAACCGTTCAACACTTCTCCCCTGGTTTCATGTTGTGTTATGAATGTATGTAATCAATTATTTGACATTTCAAATAATTGATTACATACATTCATAACACAACAAAACTTGACAGACCATGAAACCAGGGGAGAAGTGTTGAACGGTTCATAACAGAGGACTTTACAGCTAAACCTATGTTATAGAATCACACGTTTGTCATTGAGCCACATTTCAGGTGAATTTGGTATCAGTGTATTCTATTGCATTTCACTATCAATTATAGTTGGTCTAGCGAGGCCTATACTTGTAAGCCACAAGTAAAATAATAAATACTGACATTTGCTGCCTTGAAGCAAATAAAATACTTTGGTTTGGCGATTGGACCATGTAACGCACAGTCAGGCCAATCTCTGCTATCAGCATGTATTTCATGTCACTCATAGACTGTTCTCTCTGCTACCGCACAGCAAGTGGTACCGAAGTGCCAAGTCTAGGTCCAAAAGACTCCTTAACAGCTTCCACCCGCAAGCCATAAGACTGCTGAACAATGAATCAAATGGCCACTCAGACTTTTTTGCATCGACCCCCCCCACTCCCTTTGTTTTTACACTGCTGCTACTCGCTGTTTATTATCTACCCATAGACACTTTACCCCTAACCTCAGTGCTCAGTTTTGAACTGTTTTGTTCCAGAACCCATTTGCCAGGATCCGGTACCTCTCTTGACATTAAACATTATTTTCACTGTTTGTAATGTAAAAATGAAAACAAAAGCATATGATCTATGATCTCTCTCCCTGCTCTGCTAGACATGAGCATCTCTCCAACCCTGCACGTAATCATTTATTTCCTTATAGAATCATAGCCACGTGAAGGGTGCTGGAGGTATCACAGAACCCCTGACACATTGAAATACATTTGCCAAAGTTATAGAATTACCTCTGTCAGACAAAACAGGCCTTTTGCAATATTTCAAATACAATCGCAGGAAAAACTCAGATCCTGCTGAAAAGAGAAGACTAATCTGTCTGTAGGCTACGAAGTTATCAACTTCCAAATAGACCTACTGAGACCTACAAAGTAAAACAAAAGAGAGGTAAGCTTTCGGCACAAGCACATCGGTTATTGCCGGTGATACAGCCTCATTATTGTTATTTTATTGTGTTACTTTTTTTATAACATTTTTTTAAACTTTTGATTATTTTGTAAATACTTTCTTAATTCTATTTTCTTAAAACAGCCTTGTTGGTTAAGGACTTGTTTTCTTAATTCTATTTTCTTAAAACTGCCTTGTTGGTTAAGGGCTTGTAAGTAAGCGTTTCACTTTGATTTGATATGATGAAAAATCGTGCAAAAGCAGAGCATAAGAGAGTTTCCACATCAATGTTACACTGAATGAATTAGTTAAGTTGTTGTTATGAAATGTTATATGTTTTAAGGAATTAAAAACAACTATTGAAAACCTTTAAAAACCTATCCAAATCATATTTAGTGTAGTTGTACATAATGGATTGTATGGGAAAAAAACAAAACAAAGGAAGAACACATGAAATTAATATGCAGTTAAAAAGAGGGACTTCACATCAAATCTCCTCATAGTGCAGATATTAATGGTGACACGTGCAACCCCATTCCCCCCCCATGTTTTATTTAATTAATTAAAATAAGACAACTATACTTAGCTTTTAAGTATTAATTACTAAAGAATTTCTAAATAAAACTGATTAAATGGATTTTTAACACACTTGTGTGAAACCCCATGGCATAATCTTCTACTGGGGTAACTTGCACCTCTGGGGGCAGTAAAAAAAAAACAGAAAAACTCCCCTTTTCCCCAAAAAAAAAAACATTTCATGAAATAACTAAAGTGTACACTGCAGTCATTTATTTCCCTTTATAGTGTCACGTCCTGACCATAGAAAGCTTTTATTTTCTATGGTAGAGTAGGTCAGGGTGTGACTGGGGGGTTGTTCTAGTTTATATTTTCTATGTGGGGTTCTAGGTTTATTTTCTATGTTGGTGATTTGTATGATTCCCAATTAGAGGCAGCTGGTTATCATCGTCTCTAATTGGGGATCATACTTAAGGAGCATTTTTTCCACCTGTGGGTTATGGGATATTGTTTATGTTTAGATGCCTGTTAGCACTGCATTGTTGTCACGGTTCGTTCATTCTGTATTTGTTTGGTATTTGCTTAAGTTTCACTTTATTTCACTTTTAATCCACAAACTTTATTTCACTTTTATTCCACAAAAGTATGTGGAACTCAAAGTACGCTGAGCCTTGGTCCGACATTTATTATTACGAACAACGTGACATATAGTTTATTCGCCTAAGCATGATCTTCATCCACATACCATTTCTTTCTCTCAAAACATTGCTTTTTATGTGTCAGGAATTAGACATTGTTCTTGGGGGGGGGGGGCTAGTTACCCCCTAATACCCTAAGTGTTCTTATTTATTTCTCAGCTGCTCATATTAAGCACCTGCTCTACTATAAACCTGAAGTAGCCCACAAAACAGACCAGTGGGAAAGCTCACTGCCTCCGTTCGCTATTTGAGTGCATACAGATGACATCTTTTTCCCCCTGACCCTGTTCCTGCCCATTTCATAATCGGCCATTCAAATATAAACTAATTGTACATATTAGTAAAGACAAGATTAAATTGAGAATAGTCTGATGCGGTATTTAATATCTTGGTTTTGTCTCGATGTTGGATACATTTGTACTCGTTCTTGTCTCAGACAATGAGGACTCATCATTTTCTTCCCGAGACCAGCAAAGACCAGCGGAGTAAAAAACTCATTATCAGCTTCCATTCAGTCAGCGCATAAAACTGCTTCGCCAGGCCAAATATAAATACTTCTTTCATGAAACTTACCAGCCTTTATATCTATTATAGACATATTTGCGCAGTGGCAAACCTATAGGCCTTCAGTGTCTGACAGGTTAGTACAGTGGTGAACCTATAGGTCTTCAGTGTGTGACAGGTTAGTACAGTGGTGAACCTATAGGCCTTCAGTGTCTGACAGGTTAGTACAGTGGTGAACCTATAGGTCTTCAGTGTGTGACAGGTTAGTACAGTGGTGAACCTATAGGTCTTCAGTGTGTGACAGGTTAGTACAGTGGTGAACCAACCTATAGGCCTTCAGTGTGTGACAGGTTAGTACAGTGGTGAACCAACCTATAGGCCTTCAGTGTGTGACAGGTTAGTACAGTGGTGAACCTATAGGCCTTCAGTGTCTGACAGGTTAGTACAGTGGTGAACCTATAGGTCTTCAGTGTCTGACAGGTTAGTACAGTGGTGAACCTATAGGTCTTCAGTGTGTGACAGGTTAGTACAGTGGTGAACCTATAGGCCTTCAGTGTGTGACAGGTTAGTACAGTGGTGAACCTATAGGCCTTCAGTGTGTGACCGGTTAGTACAGTGGTGAACCTATAGGTCTTCAGTGTGTGACAGGTTAGTACAGTGGAGAACCTATAGGTCTTCAGTGTGTGACAGGTTAGTACAGTGGTGAACCTATAGGCCTTCAGTGTGTGACAGGTTAGTACAGTGGTGAACCTATAGGTCTTCAGTGTGTGACAGGTTAGTACAGTGGTGAACCTATAGGTCTTCACTGTGTGACAGGTTAGTACAGTGGTGAACCTATAGGCCTTCAGTGTGTGACAGGTTAGTACAGTGGTGAACCTATAGGCCTTCAGTGTGTGACAGGTTAGTACAGTGGTGAACCTATAGGTCTTCAGTATGTGACAGGTTAGTACAGTGGTGAACCTATAGGCCTTCAGTGTGTGACAGGTTAGTACAGTGGTGAACCTATAGGCCTTCAGTGTGTGACAGGTTAGTACAGTGGTGAACCTATAGGTCTTCAGTGTATGACAGGTTAGTACAGTGGTGAACCTATAGGTCTTCAGTGTGTGACAGGATAGTACAGTGGTGAACCTATAGACCTTCAGTGTGTGACAGGTTAGTACAGTGGTGAACCTATAGGCCTTCAGTGTGTGACAGGTTAGTACAGTGGAGAACCTATAGGCCTTCAGTGTGTGACATGTTAGTACAGTGGTGAACCTATAGGTCTTCAGTGTGTGACAGGTTAGTACAGTGGTGAACCTATAGGTCTTCAGTGTGTGACAGGTTAGTACAGTGGTGAACCTATAGGTCTTCAGTGTGAAACAGGTTAGTACAGTGGTGAACCTATAGGTCTTCAGTGTGTGACAGGTTAGTACAGTGGTGAACCTATAGGTCTTCAGTGTCTGACAGGTTAGTACAGTGGTGAACCTATAGGTCTTCAGTGTGTGACAGTGGTGAACCTATAGGTCTTCAGTGTGTGACAGGTTAGTACAGTGGTGAACCTATAGGTCTTCAGTGTGTGACAGGATAGTACAGTGGTGAACCTATAGGCCTTCAGTGTGTGACAGGTTAGTACAGTGGTGAACCTATAGGTCTTCAGTGTCTGACAGGTTAGTACAGTGGTGAACCTATAGGTCTTCAGTGTGTGACAGGTTAGTATAGTGGTGAACCTATAGGTCTTCAGTGTGTGACAGATTAGTACAGTGGTGAACCTATAGGTCTTCAGTGTCTGACAGGTTAGTACAGTGGTGAACCTATAGGTCTTCAGTGTGTGACAGGTTAGTACAGTGGTGAACCTATAGGCCTTCAGTGTGTGACAGGTTAGTACAGTGGTGAACCTATAGGCCTTCAGTGTGTGACAGGTTAGTACAGTGGAGAACCTATAGGCCTTCAGTGTGTGACATGTTAGTACAGTGGTGAACCTATAGGTCTTCAGTGTGTGACAGGTTAGTACAGTGGTGAACCTATAGGTCTTCAGTGTGTGACAGGTTAGTACAGTGGTGAACCTATAGGTCTTCAGTGTGAGACAGGTTAGTACAGTGGTGAACCTATAGGTCTTCAGTGTGTGACAGGTTAGTACAGTGGTGAACCTATAGGTCTTCAGTGTATGACAGGTTAGTACAGTGGTGAACCTATAGGCCTTCAGTGTGTGACAGGTTAGTACAGTGGTGAACCTATAGGTCTTCAGTGTGTGACAGGTTAGTACAGTGGTGAACCTATAGGTCTTCAGTGTCTGACAGGTTAGTACAGTGGTGAACCTATAGGCCTTCAGTGTGTGACAGGTTAGTACAGTGGTGAACCTATAGGTCTTCAGTATGTGACAGGTTAGTACAGTGGTGAACCTATAGGTCTTCAGTATGTGACAGGTTAGTACAGTGGTGAACCTATTGGTCTTCAGTATGAAACAGGTTAGTACAGTGGTGAACCTATTGGTCTTCAGTGTGTGACAGGTTAGTACAGTGGTGAACCTATAGGCCTTCAGTGTGTGACAGGTTAGTACAGTGGTGAACCTATAGGCCTTCAGTGTGTGACAGGTTAGTACAGTGGTGAACCTATAGGTCTTCAGTGTGTGACAGGTTAGTACAGTGGTGAACCTATAGGCCTTCAGTGTGTGACAGGTTAGTACAGTGGTGAACCTATAGGTCTTCAGTGTGTGACAGGTTAGTACAGTGGTGAACCTATAGGCCTTCAGTGTGTGACAGGTTAGTACAGTGGTGAACCTATAGGTCTTCAGTGTCTGACAGGTTAGTACAGTGGTGAACCTATAGGTCTTCAGTGTGTGACAGGTTAGTACAGTGGTGAACCTATAGGCCTTCAGTGTGTGACAGGTTAGTACAGTGGTGAACCTATAGGTCTTCAGTGTGTGACAGGTTAGTACAGTGGTGAACCTATTGGTCTTCAGTGTGTGACAGGTCAGTACAGTGGTGAACCTATAGGCCTTCAGTGTGTGACAGGTTAGTACAGTGGTGACCCTATAGGTCTTCAGTGTGTGACAGGTTAGTACAGTGGTGAACCTATAGGCCTTCAGTGTGTGACAGGTTAGTACAGTGTTGAACCTATAGGTCTTCAGTGTGTGACAGGTTAGTACAGTGGTGAACCTATAGGCCTTCAGTGTGTGACAGGTTAGTACAGTGGTGAACCTATAGGTCTTCAGTGTCTGACAGGTTAGTACAGTGGTGAACCTATAGGTCTTCAGTGTGTGACAGGTTAGTACAGTGGTGAACCTATAGGTCTTCAGTGTGTGACAGGTTAGTACAGTGGTGAACCTATAGGCCTTCAGTGTGACAGGTTAGTACAGTGGAGAACCTATAGGTCTTCAGTGTGTGACAGGTTAGTACAGTGGAGAACCTATAGGTCTTCAGTGTGTGACAGGTTAGTACAGTGGTGAACCTATAGGTCTTCAGTGTGTGACAGGTTAGTACAGTGGTGAACCTATAGGCCTTCAGTGTGTGACAGGTTAGTACAGTGGTGAACCTATAGGTCTTCAGTGTGTGACAGGTTAGTACAGTGGAGAACCTATAGGTCTTCAGTGTGTGACAGGTTAGTACAGTGGTGAACCTATAGGCCTTTAGTGAGTGACAGGTTCGTGATTCTGAAAGGACATAAACTGTAATTGCAGCCCACTCATGTAGGAGAGTACACTTTTTGTAAAACACAAAGGGCCAATGGTGGAGTAGAGGGTATACGCAGGTAAACTGTATACTCACTTTTTTTCCAGTGGGCATTGCTTATACTCACTTCTTAATCCCTACTGATGTGTATCAAAGTAGTGTAGTGAACGTATGCGACTTATATAGTACAGTAGAGAAGTCAAGCACAAAGTAGCCTACACAATTGCAAAGCACTTGAAATATATTCACATGCGTGCCACACATAGCCTAGTTTCAGCAGAATATCATCTGCAGGTAGCAAGAATGTGCAGCTCTGAACTGGTTTTGGTATGGAGCAGCTCACAGAAGAATGACAGCGGTAGCCAGTAGGGTAGGAAAGACGTTTCAACTTATATGTACCAGTAAATTCTTACTAAGGCAACAAGGCAAACCAGGTATTGAATTGTTTTTGGCCGAAGTGTTGGTTAGTAGGCTATTTGTGTTGCGCAATTGTCATCATGTGCTGTTTGTATCAGGGGAGTAGACACGGATGGGCCTGGGTGGACAGAGGGCAAACCCACTGGGGAGCCAGGCCCTGACAGGCCCACCCAATCAGATTGTTGTGGTTTAAGCATTGTTGTGGACAGACCATCACATTTTAGTATTTTTTCATACAAAATATTTCGAATGTGAATATCTGCAAAAATCTATAGGAAAAATAAAAACATAGGAAAACATAGGATTTTTCACACATTTTTCCTTCGCTGGGCAGGGCATTAGGGACATTTTGGGCAAAATTAGAGCATACCAACTTCTCCAGGCACCACTGCATAGGGCCAATGGAAAGACAGCAGTCACACACATCATGATCTTAAAGGATAAGTAGTCCATGAACTCAGACATAATAAGCCAGTAGGTCCCAATCATAAGAATACAAAAAACACACCACTAAGCATTTCCCAATCAAAATGACCAACTATTACTTTCCATTGCAAACAACATTTCATGTTTAGCACACAATGTAACTGGTGACATAAAGTGGAAATGACAGCGTTTTAACTACTTTGCAGACATGAAACAAACAGACAATCATAATATCAGTAAAATATATAAAATTCCCAGTTTATGCTACAAAACAGTTTCATGAAATACACTAAGGCATTGTTGGCATAATATATGGTTGCAGTTTAATGCATGATTAATATAAATCCCCAATACCTTTCTTGGTAGCCCATAAAATATTGCTATCATGTTGTAAATCACAGTTGGCCTGCTACATTGTTTGCTGCCTCCATTCGGGATCCACTGTTTCAGTTTCAATGACTCAATATTCTGGAAAAGATGGACAAATGTAACTAAGGCTGGGAACGTCAATACAATCAAACTATCAAGGGCAATGATCACAAGTCAGTCATAACGTGGCTAATAGGCTAGCGCATCTATTTATGTAGCAAGCTAAAAACACAGAGTCTAACGTTAGCAAGATAGCTAGCTAGCTGCTAGGAGGATGTCAAGTGGTGAAGTGAAATGTAAAAAAATTACTTGTTTCAAAAAATGCAAAAAAAATAAAAATAAATTAAAGTGGTGCGTGCATATGTATTCACCCCCTTTGCTATGAAGCCCCCAAATAAGATCTGGTGCAACTAATTACCTTCATAAGTCACATAATTAGTTTAATACAGTCCACCTGTGTGCAATCTAAGTGTCACATGATCTGTCACATGATCTCAGTATATATACACCTGTTCTGAAAGGCACCAGAGTCTGCAACACCACTAAGCAAGGGGCACCACCAACCAAGCAGCACCATGAAGACCAAGGAGCTCTCCAAACAGGTCAGGGACAAAGTTGTGGAGAAGTACAGATCAGGGTTGGGTTATAAAAAAATATCTGAAACTTTGAACATCCCACGGAGCACCATTAAATCCAATATAAAAAAATGGAAAGAATATGACACGACAATAAACCTGCCAAGAGAGGGCCGCCCACCAAAATTCACAGACCAGGCAAGGAGGGCATTACTCAGAGAGGCAACAAAGAGACCAAATATAACCCTGAAGGAGCTGCAAAGTTCCACAGCGGAGATCTGTCCGTAGGACCACTTTAAGCTGTACACTCCACAGAGTTGGGCTTTACAGAAGTGTCCAGGAAAAAAAAGCCATTAAAGAAAAAAATAAGCAAACACGTTTGGTGTTCGCCAAAAGGCATGTGGGAGACTCCCCAAACATATGGAAGAAGGTACTCTGGTCAGATGAGACTAAAATTGAGTTTTTTGGCCATCAAGGAAAACGCTATGTCTGGCGCAAACCCAACACCTCTCATCAACCCGAGAACACCACCCCACCATGCTGTTGGGATGTTTTTCATCGGCAGGGACTGGGAAACTAGTCAGAATAGAAGGAATGATGGATGGCGCTAAATACAAGGAAATTCTTGAGGGAAACCTGTTTCAGTCATCCAGAGATTTGAGACTGGGACGGAGTTTCACCTTCCAGCAGGACAATGACAATAAGCATACTGCTAAAGCAACACTTGAGTGGTTTAAGGGGAAACATTTAAATGTCTTGGAATGACCTAGTCAAAGCCCAGACCTCAATCCAATTGAGAATCGGTGGTATGACTTAAAGATTGCAAACACCAGCGGAACCCATCCACCCATCATTTGCAGTTTTTCAGTCTCATTTCTTGTATTTTTCACAAGAAAAAATATTTTGCATCTTCAGTGGTAGGCATGTTGTGTAAATCAAATCTATTTAATTTCCAGGTTGTAAGGCAACAAAATAGGAAAAATGCCAAGGGGGGGTGAATATTTTCACAAGCCACTGTACCTGCAGATTCACACTACAGCTATGACAATGTTTGTATTGGTAGTAGTATGAGTTGGGATCATTGTTTAGCTAGCTAGCTACATGTCTAAACAAAATACACCACTTTGGCCAGATTATTACATGAGCCATCAAATTAGCCAGGTGTGTCTGGGGGTGATTACGGCCATCTATTGTATTTCATCAACATGTCTAGACAATACTGGCCCATCCACTTAGCCAGATGTGGCTGGAGGCTGCTTACAGCATTTCTTTCACATGGCCCATCAATTTAGACAAATGTTTCAGGTAAGCATCATCTAATAATTATAAAATATTTGTATCTGGACACTTTCTCTTTTTGATATCAGTTTACACCTTATGTATCCTGTGCATGTGACAAATACACTTTAATAATTTAAAATAAAATGTTATTTGATATAGCGTGTGTTTACCACATGGTCACACATGTGAAAACCTTAAAGAGATGGGTGGGGCTAAGGCTTAAGAGAGTGTTTACGATGCTGAATGGGCGTAGACAAAGAAGAGCTCTCCAGTAGGTGTATTAAAACATTAAAGAGCCATTTTCTCAAGTGGGGTTTCAAGTCTATCAACTTTCAAAGCAAAAGGACTTTCCCATTGTTCCTCAACCTCAGTGTACTTTTATCCAATGTAAAAATCACAATTTCAAGTTTTGCTACATTATGACCGAATCGAGGCGGTTGGTCACATATTTTCAGAAATCCATTCAGGTGTATTTTGTGGCTTTTGGCGAATGCGTTCTAATGATCTAAAGTTGCGCTGTTGCTGCTGCCTGTAAACACACAGTCCAGTTCAAAGTGAATGATGGCTAGCCCGTGTGGCAAATGGCTTGTTTGTATCATGGTCTACTGTAACTCTGATTGGCTATAGCGCACCGGTCTGTGTAGACTCCGGTCCTGGACAAGACAGATGTTTTATTTCGGTTTTATTTATTTATTTATTTATTTATTGTGCTTGTTCTTCCTGGGGGTGTATATGAACAGATTTGAATAAGATGTCAAGTTACTAAAATGCTGTCAGTTCCACTTTAAATGCAACAATGTTTCACACAAAAGTTATTTTGTGACACCATACCCATACCACATCGTGCGCAATTTGATTTTGTCACCCTCACGACACGCAGGTTGAAATATCCAAACAAACTCCGAACCAAATATATTAATTTGGGGACAGGTCGAAAGTAATTAAACATTCATGGCAATTTAGCTAGCTAGCTTGCAGTTGCTAGCTAATGTGTCCTATTTAGCTAGCTTGCTGTTGCTAGCTAATTTGTCCTGGTATATAAACGTTGAGTTGTTATTTTACCTGAAATGCACAAGGTCCTCTACTCCAACAATTCATCCACACATTAAACGGTCAACCGAATCATTTCTAGTAATCTCTCCTCCTTCCAGGCTGTTTCTTCTTTGGACTTTATATGGCGATTGGCATCTAACTTTCATAATAAGGTGTATTACCATGACCGACCGACCTCAGTTCATCTTTCAATCACCTACGTGGGTATAACCAATGAGGAGATGGCATGTGGGTATCTGCTTCTATAAACCAATGAGGAGATGGGAGAGGCAGAACTTGCACGGGGTTCAGCGCCACAAATAAAACTGACTTATATTTTAGTGTTTGGCAATGTAGACACACATTGGCGATCGCGAGCAGTGTGGGTGCAATGATTGAATAACATGTATGAGTACATTTATTTTGCAACGTGAGTGCACGCTACGTGAGTGGTGTGGTCAGCATGTAAGAGACTGCTTCTTCCGGTTACTGATAAGCTTGCACTCATCAAGAAATTGAATGTTAGAACTGCCAAATCCCCATGGATAAATTATGAATTGAAAAACTGAATGGCTGAGAGGGATGAGGCAAAGAGAATAGCAAATAAGTCTGACAACAACAGCAAACTGGTCAAACATAGAGTAAATTGAGAAATTACATAACTAAACCAAACAAAAAAGATCAACTATACTATTCAACAAAGATAAATGATATAAAGAGTGATAGTAAAAGCTCTGGAGTACTTTAAATGAGATTCTAGGCAAGAAAGCAAAGTCAGCTCCATCCTTCATTGAGGCAGATGGCTTGTTCATAACTAAACCCTTTTGATATTGCCAACCACTTTAACTTTTTTGTTGACAAGATTAGCAAACTTAGGTATGACATGCAAACAACAAATGCCGAGCCTTCATATTCATGCATTATGAACCAAATAAAGGAATGCAAGCACTGTAGTTTTGAGTTCCACAAAGGGAGTGTGGAAGAGGTGAAAAAATTGTTGCTATCTATAAATAAGTACAAATCACCTGGTACCGATGCTACATTTCTTAGGTTGGTAGTGGAATACATTGTGACTCCTGTTTGCCACATTTTCAATTTAAGCCTCTGAAGACGGTGTGTGCACTCAGACAAGGAGGGAGGCAAATGTCATTCTGCTACCCAAGAATAGCAGAGCACCCTTCAATGGTTCAAACAGGCGACTCAACATGCTCGGCACTGACACAAATGACTGATGATTGGCTGAAAGAAATTCACGTTAAGAAGATTGTGGGAACTGTTTTGTTAGACTTCAGCACAGCTTTTGATGTCACTCATCATAACCTATTGCTGAAAAAATGTAGGTGTTATGTATTTGCATCCTCTGCCTTATTATGGATTGAGAGTTACCTATCTAATAGAACACAGAGGGTTTTTGTTAATGCAAGCCTCTCTCGTGCTAATTTCATTGAGTGTGGTGTACTGCAGGGCAGCCAGCTTGGGCCATTATTGTTTCGAGTTTTTAAAAATTACTTTCCATTGACCTTGAATAAAGCCTGTGCGTCTATGTACGCTGATGACTCAACAGTATACACGTCGGCTGCAACAGTAAAATAAATAACTGAGACATTTAACATAGAGCTCCTGTCAGTTTTAGGCTGGTGCTAAATATCTCAAAAACTAAAAGCATACTTTTTGGGACAAATCACTCGCTCAACGCTAAACCTCGTTTAGATCTATTATTGAATAATGTGGCTATTGAGCAAGTTGAGGAGACTAAACTGCTGGATGTAACCCTAGATAGCAAGCTGTCATGGTCAAATTATATAGACTCAATGGTTACTAAAATGGGAAGAGGTCTATCCATAATAAGGCGTTCCTCTGCCTTCTTGACATCTCAGTCGACCAGACAGGTCCTAAAGCTGCACGTATCGCACTTAGATGTAGACAGAGGGAAAGTGTCAGTAGCATGCATGTCAGTCTCTCCTGGCTCAAAGTTGAGGACAGATTGACTGCATCCCTATTGGTCTTTGTCCGAGGTATTGATGTGTTAAAGGTACCGAACTGTCTGTTCAAGCAGTTGGCACACAGTTTAGACACTCATCAGTACACAAGACATGCAACCAGAGGTCTCTTCACGGTCCCCAGGTCCAGAACAGAGGCTGGGAAACGCACAGCATTAAATAAAACCATGACTACATGGAACTCTCTGCCACCCCAGGTAACAAGCTTGCAATAAAACCAGTTGAAAAAACAGATAAAACAACACCTTACTGCACAGGGGACTGTGGAGAGACACAGCCATTTGATATATCTTGTATTGTAATTTGCATTGTACTATATATTAGACCTAGATATTGTGTATGTACTGATATGTAGGCTGTGTGGCGTTTTTAATTTATGTATTTCAGTCCTTGACTAGTAATGTCCTGTATTACAGTACCAGTCAAAAGTTTGGACACACTTACTCATTCAAGGGGTTTTCTTGATTTTTACTATTTTGCACATTGTAGAATAATAGTGAAGACATCAAAACCATGAAATAATACATATAGATTCATGTAGTAACCAAAAAAAGGGTTAAACAAATCAAAATATATTTTATATTTTTGATTCTTCAAACTAGCCCCCCTTTGTCTTGATGACATCTTTACACTCTCTTGGCATTTTCTCAACCAGCTTCACCTGGAATGTTTTTGTGGGAACTCTAGCACTTGTTGGCTGCTTTTCCTTCAATCTGCGGTCCAACTCTTCCCAAACCATCTCAATTGGGTTGAGGTCGGGGGATTGTGTAGGCCAGGTCATCTGATGCAGCACTCCACCACTCTTCCTCTTGGTCAAATAGCCCGTACACAGCCTGGAGGTTTGTTGGGTCATTGTCTTGTTGAAAAACAAATGATAGTCCCACTAAGGGCAAACCAGATGGGATGGCGTATCGCTGCTTATGTGTGCATTGAATTCTAAATAAATCACACACAGACAGTGCCACCAGCAAACATCACACCTCCTCCTCCATGCTTCACGGTGGGAAGCACACATGCAGAGATCATCCGTTCACAAACTCTGCGTCTCACAAAGACACGGCAGTTGTAACCAAAAATCTCACATTTGGACTCTTTAGACCAAAGGACAGATTTACACCAGTCTAATGTCCATTGCTCGTGTTTCTTGGCCCAAGCAAGTCTCTTCTTATTATTGGTGTCCTTTAGTAGCGGTTTCTTTGCAGCAATTCGACCATGAAGGTCTGATTCACGCAGTCTCCAAAAGAACAGTTAATGTTGAGATGTGTCTGTTACTTGAACTCTGTGAAACATTTATTTGGGCTGCAATCTGAGGTGCAGTTAACTCGAATGAACTTATCCTCTGCAGCAGAAGTAACTCTGGTTCTTCCTTTCCTGTGGCCAGTTTCATCATAGTGCTTGCTGGTTTTTGCGACTGCACTTGAAGAAACTTTCAAAGTTCTTGAAATTTTCCAGATTGACTGACCTTCATGCCTTAAAGTAACGGTGGATTGTCATTTCTCTTTGCTTATTTGATCTGTTCTTGCCATAATATGGACTTGGTCTTTTAGCAAATAGGGCTATCTTCTGTATACTACCCCTACCTTGTCACAACAGAACTGATTGTCTGTCTCAAATGCATTACGAAGGAAAGAAAATTGACTTTTAAAAAGGCACACCTGTTAATTGAATTGCATTCCAGGTGACTACCCCGTGAAGATGGTTGCGAGAATGCCAGGAGTGTGCATCGCTGTCATCAAGGCAAAGGGTGGCTACTGTACTTTGAAGAATCTCAAATATAAAACATTTTGATTTGTTTAACACTTATTTGGTTACTACATGATTAAATTTGTGTTATTTCATAGTTTTTATGACTTCACTGTTATTCTACAATGTAGAAAATAGTAAAAATACATGGAATGAGTAGGTGTGTCCAAACTTTTGACTGGTACTGGATGTATCTGTCACGCCCTGGCCTTAGTATTCTTTGTTTTCTTTATGTTTTTTAGTTAGGTCAGGGTGTGACATGGGGAATGTATGTGTTTTGTAGTGTCTAGGGGTGTTGTATGTGTATGGGGCAGAGTAGAGTAATGTTGTCTAGTTATGTCTATGGCTGCCTAGATTGGTTCTCAATCAGAGACAGCTGTCATTCATTGTCTCTGATTGGGAGCCATATTTAAGGCAGCCATAGGCAGTAGGCTTTTGTGGGGTGTTGTCTATGTCTATGTTCTATGTTGCATGTGTGCACTTAGTTCTGTTTAGCTTCACAATCGTTTTTTTGTTCATTTTGTAAGTGTTTGTTTTTTCCTTCATTAAAGAAGATGTATTTTTTCACACGCTGCGCCTTGGTCCTCTCTTTCTCAAGAAGACGATCGTGACAGTATCATGTCATGTTTCATGTGGATCCCAGGAAGAGTAGCTGATGCTTTTGCAGTGGCTAATCCGGATCCTAATAAAGACCAAACACAAAATTATTACAGATGTTAGTGCTACAGGTCAGTAGTCATTGTGGCAGGTAGTTTTAAGAGTTTTTGGGAACAAGAATGATGGTGGTCAGTTTAAGACGTGGGGATTATAGACTTGAACAAGCAGGGGTTGAAATTGACTGTGAAGATGCCTGCCAGCTGGTCTGGCATGCCCTGGAATACCGGCCCCACGGTATTTCGAGTGTTGACCAGATTAAAAACCTTACTTATGTCGGATGTCGAAACATACATAAATAGATTGAGTTCGTCTGGTAGACAGGCATCGTTGGATAGATCACGGCTAGGTCTACCTTTGTAATCTACCTTGTTCCTATATTGTCCTTTTGCCTGTTTGATGGCTCTGTGGAGAATCTCCAGTCCCAGCCTGCTATAGAACCTCTGTCTGTTATCTGATCTGGCCTAAGGCTGAGGTTACCCCCACACCCCTACGTGGGTGGGAGGAGGGAAGAGGAGAGCGCTGGGTTGGCTCCCTCCCTGGTTCTGGACCGTGATGTAATTTTGTCTCCCTGTTCCAAAAGTCCCATTAGGCCTTGGCCCGGCGCCATCTTGTCTCAGACATACAGAGATAAAGACGTGTGGAGGTTGTGAGAGCAAACAGAATGAGAATGAGATGGCATCACCAGCATCGGGAGGGAGGCAAGACAGAGAGAGGGTCAGGGAAGGCTCCACATGCACAATTTATACAGGCGCTGTATCCTCCATCAGATCCACGGCCTCTTTGTTTTGTAATTTATTTACAATCCAATCATTGACCTTGGGGCACAAAACAAAGCGAAGGTGGTGCGATTCATTCTCTTTTCCTTCTCTTCTGGGGGAATACCAATGTGAAATTGAATGATTCAATTTGGGTCATCTTGCTGGAAAACACAGGTCTGGGCGGGTCAAGATTAAGCTTGTCTTTAGAAGGTAGTTTTTCTTTGTCGTTTTTGCATTGATGTTTCCCTCTCAATTTATGCAGTAAAGCTTTTGCAACATTTAACCTCCTTTGTGGTGTGATTGCCTTTCCCTCCGTGTGCTCCGTGTACTCCTTTAATCTGGTAATGATCTGTATTTATCTCAAGTGTCTCGTTAAGGGAGAGTGTCAAAACGATCTAACCATACAAATGTCCTTTGTGAAGGGGAAAAGAATGCTAAACGAACAGGGCGAGAGTCCAAAAAACATTAGCTCAACTGCAAACATTAACACTGTTGCTCGAAGGGTGCCGAGTAAAGAGGACAATAACTGCACATAGTTTCACACATCCATAGCACGTCATTTTTACCACGGTAGCATCTCAACATTTCCACATGCAAAAATACTCTCAAATACAGCATCCATATTAGCAGTCCCAATAGACTCAGTACTCCCACTATTCTGCGGTGGAAACACAGAATTTTAGAAAAAGCTCAAGTTATCTTAGATTACTGGGATCCGTGACTGACGGCACATCCCCCTCCACCACCACCACCACCCACTCCATGATAGTTAGGTCTCCTCCAGGACAAGTGTATACACAGGGTGGCTGGGGAGCTGAGGAGAGAGGGAAGAAGATGAAAAGTCAGCCCGATACACCATCAATTAACATCACTCCTCTCTCTGCCCCTCAGCCTCCTCTTCTTCGCTGCAGGAGATTATACAACCTCCCCCCCTAACACCCCTACCAAACCCCCACCCCTAATTGCCATTTCCATCCCTGCTCTTTCATTGATTTTCTTATTATGCATTTCTATAATTACAAACTCCTGCGGCGAGGGCTGGATGCGGTTAAGTCATGACAGATCAGGCTATTTAACAGACCCAGGGGCCACGGCGATGCAGCCATAGCCCATTCTTACTCTCACTCACTCAATCACACACACACACACTTTATTATTTCACTATCTTAGCCCTGTCCCCATATCATCCCCCTTGTTTTCTTGCTCTTTCTCTCTTTCACTTAAAGCCAGTCCTTCAGATGCCTAGCAACCATCCCAGAACTAAATCAATCAGCAGAGAGTGAGATCAGTGCAGGCAGGCCAGTCTCTTTCTCCCTCTGTCTTTCTCTCCCTCTACAGCTGCACACTCTCTCGGGCCCGTCTTGTCTTTTATTTGTCCCTCTACTCCTCCTTCAATGTTCAGTCTAAATTCTCCCTGACCCTCCCTCCCTCTCTCCCATTCTCTCTCTTAGTATTCCGAGGGACAGGATAACAAAGGCACACTGTTATCTGCATCAAAGGACGGAACCGATTTATGTTTGTGGTTTTGAAATCTAATTGAAATCTAATTACATATCACCGTGAAATTAGACTTTTAAGTGCTTTAGAGATGAACTCAACCCCTACAAAAGTAAAGTACACTGTAAAGCATACTCAGTTCGGTTAAAGGGATAGTTTATGCAAAATATATATTTGTGTCGAATTACCCTTACCTTGAGTTGTGTAGGAAGGCCCATGGTGACAGAATCCCCAATAATCCATTATTTACTTCTGGCTACGTATTATTGTCGCCAGAGTCCATGACTGTACACAGACGAACCGATGTTAGCAAATCAAACCCTCACACACACACAGTGTGTTTTAAGAGAGCCATCCGGCAGTGAAACAGGTGTTAGAGAGGCTCTCGGAGCACTGAGCCACTCCGCACAGAGACCACACACAGTGGAAGACAGACAGACAGACAGTCAGAGAGGAGAAGAACAGCTCATTGATATGCTCTCGTGTAAACAATGTCTCTCATTCTTACTGCATCACGTTTAACATATTTCAATATGACAAGAAACTAATGAGCATACTGGGGTGGGGGGGGGGGGTCTGAGAAAGATAAAGTAAATAAGAGCTTTTACAATGTGAAGACTAAACTCTTTTGTTTGCATCTTTTCTTCTAGCTTCTCTTTTCTTTTCTTTAATTATGCAGTGGCACTAGAGAGACTCAGCCATGGTGCAAATTACAGAGGAGCCATAATGAGACGTTATCTCCCCTAAATGCAACAAAATAATGCTGATTGAACTATTTTCCTATTTGTTTAAAATGAAGTGGTTAATGTGTTTTACAGTGGTAAATATGAAAATAAAATATCACAATGAAACCATGGATTAAACCATTTACTACTGGTGTTCTCCGTGCCATCCATGGCGGGAAGTAGGAGACCGTTTATTTAGCTTTACTATTTTCAATCAATATTAGTTTTTTTTCCCTGGATCAGCTGATGATGGTCGACAATATCACTAGACAACTAGCCTACAGCTAGACACCAATGCACATCCAATCCATCCAACAAGTACACGTTCATAACAGTAGGCCTTTAGTTGACTCTTTCAGCTAGAAGCATTAGATTTTGCAATGGCATAGGTCTTCATTATTTTGGATTTGAGTGCCCTCGAGTACTGTTTTCACAGTGAAACGTAATGACACATTATGTAGGCATAGCACATTGTTCCACGATCTAAACATAGGTTTAAGTTCCATGTTAGTTCAATTGTTAAATGCTTAGTAATGAAAAATAACACTGTCATAAATGTCGTTAATGTAAAGAAATAAAAGGTTGTGTTTGATGTCACACCATCTGTGACGACTCCAAGCATTAACTCATGAATTATGGACAACTCATGAACTAGGGTGTAAAACACGTTTTGATTCAACTCATCTATTGTATTGAATGTAGACTATCTATTTTGCATGTGTTTAAATGCATGTCATGTGTTTAAAATTGCCTTGGCTGAGAGGGTAGGCTACCAGCAGTGGTGTAGACCTAGTGGAGGTTAAATGCAAGTAAACGCTGTTTACCCACCATGTTCCAAAAAATGCGTTGAAAGTATAAGGAGCGGTACTTTTTTCACCGTGACCAGCAATCGGAGTTTACGACCTATTTTTTTTATTAAACTACATCACTGGCTAACGGAAGGCCTATTTGAAGTTCAGGGTAATACACTTTGTAGCCTAGTCTAGTAAGTTGACCATGTGTGTTAGAGTGACCATTCTGTTTTTCCCGGGACAGTTTCAGCCCCATTTCAGTTGTCCCGACGTTTCAGGCCACAAAAAATGTACATTTGTCAACAAGATGCATCAGTTAATGTAGGCCTAATCAATGGCAAGCGCTGAATGTCAAATCAAATGAAATCAAACTGTATTTGACACATGCACCGAAAACAACAAGTGTAGACTTTACCATGAAATGCTTACTTACAAGCCCTTATGGCTGCAATCCCGTTAACGGGATGATATGACAACAGCCAGTGAAAGTGCAGGGCGCCAAATTCAAACAACAGAAATCTCAGAATTAAAATTCCTCAAACATACATGTGTCTTATACCATTTTATACCAGTAATCTTGTTGTTAATCCCACCAAAGTGTCCGATTTCAAATAGGCTTTACAGCGAAAGCACCACAAACGATTATGTTAGGTCACCGCAAAATCACAGAAAAACACAGTCATTTTTCCAGCCAAAGACAGGAGTCACAAAAAGCAATCTTTAGAATGTTTTTAACATAAATCTTCAGTAACGTTCCAACCGGAGAATTACATTGACTTCAGATGGAACAGAGCTCCCTCTCATGTGAACGCGCATGGTCAGAGCATGGTCAGGTCATGATAGACCTGACTAATTCCTGTCTCCTTCGGCCCCACTTCACAGTAGAGGCACCAGACAAGGTTCTACAGGATGTTGACATCTAGTGGAAGCCGTAGGAAGTGCAAACTCATCCATATCCCACTGTGTATTCAATAGGGGCTTGGTTAAATATCGACCAACCTCAGATTTCCCACTTTCTGGTTGGATTTTTCTTAGGTTTTTGCCTGCCATATGAGTTCTGTTATACTCACAGACATCATTCAAACAGTTTTAGAAACTTCAGAGTGTTTTCCATCCAATACTAATAATAATATGCATATATTAGCAACTGGGACTGAGGAGCAGGCAGTTTACTATGGGCACCTCTGGGCACCTTTCATCCAAGCTACTCAATACTGCCCCTGCAGCCATAAGAAGTTTTAACCAACAGTGCAGTTCAAGAAGAAAAACATATTTACCAAGTAGACTAAAATAAAAAGTAACACAATAAGAATAACAATAACTAGGCTATATACAGAGGGCATCGGTACCGAGTCAGTGTGCAGGGATACAGGCTAGTTGAGGTATTCTGTACAATAGGCACACCTTTTGGTGTTTTGTAACAGATGTCTATTTCCATTCATCAAATAGCATGAGTATACATGCAGTTTGGATGCTGGAACTATTTTAGAGTGGACGAACATTCCACATTTTCATGAATAGTTGTGTCATGCCACATTAAGGTAATTCATTTTTACAGTTTATTATTAGGCCCATATAAATAAATCTCATCTCAATACAGAGACCCCCACCCAAATATCATGGTGTAATTCACACTCTGGACTGTAATTCACACCACTGTTGCCATTACTCTCCCATGCTCTCTCTTCCCCTCCCTCCCCCCTCACTCACTCACTCACTCACTCACTCACTCACTCACTCACTCACTCACTCACTCACTCACTCACTCTACCTACCTCCCTACCCTACACTATATACAAAAGTACATGGACACACCTTTAAATTAGTGGATTCGGCTATTTCAGCCACACCCGTTGCTGACAGGTTTATAGAATTTAGCACACAGCCATGAATCTCAATAGACAAGCATTGGCAGTAGAATGGTCTTACTGAAGAGCACAGTGACTTTCAACGTGGCACCATGATAGGATGCCACCTTTCCAACAAGTCAGTTCGTCAAATTTCTGCCCTACTAGAGCTGCACCGGTCAACTGTAAGTGCTATTAATGTGAAGTGGAAACGTCTAGGAGCAACAACGGCTCAGCCATGAAGTGGTAGGCCACACAAGCTCACTGAACGAATGCTGAAGTATATAGTGTGTAAAAATCGTCTGTCCTCAGTTGCAACACTCACTACCGAGTTCCAAAATGCCTCTGGAAGCAATGTCAGCACAAGAACTGCTCGTCGAGAACTTCATGAAATGGGTTTCCATGGCAGAGCAGCTCCACGCAAGTCTAAAATCACCATGCGCAATGCTAAGCGTCGGCTGGAGTGGTATAAAACTCCATGATGCCCATTCTTTTTTTAATGAGATCGAAGAGCAGGTGTCCACATACTTTTGGTCATGTAGTCTATCCATCTATCCATCTATTCATCTATCATCCCCTCTCTATCTCCATCTACCCCGTCCCTCTCTCTTAAGTGTGAGGGACATGTTTGCAATATAAGCCCTTGGTAATGAAGTCGGCACAATGAGAAAAATGACTGAGTTCACTTTTAGCACTGCAGTGTGAAGGACGACCTCATTTGTAGTCAGCAAAAGACACCTTCCATCTCCCCTCCATCCCTCCCTCCCTCTATATCTCTCCAGAGATGAGCCATGACCATTTCCTCCTGCATCCAGAAAGAACCAACTAGCAGAAGGATGATTCACCATTACCTGGGTTATTAGCATAATCTTCATAGCTACTCTCGTTATTCCAGACAGAGCTGCATGCATATGTGGAATCGACGGCAATTTTAGTTCTCTAGAGGACACTGCTGTAGTGAAAGAGAAGACGTACAGCCTCGGCCTCCGGCCACATGAAAATGAGCAGTGATGGGAGCGATGCTATTAAAGTACTATGTCAGGATATACTTGAAAGCCCAACAGTATATAATAAACTACAGTAAAATCTTCTTCTTCTACATTGTAGAATAATAGTGAAGACATCAAAACTATGAAATAACACATATGAAATCATGTAGTAACAAAAAAAGTGTTAAACAAATCAAAATATATTTTATATTTGCAATTCTTCAAAGCAGCCACCCTTTGCCTTGATGACAGCTTCGTACATTTCTCTTTGCTTATTTGAGCTGTTCTTGCCATATTATGGACTTAATAGGGCTATCTTGTGTCAAAGCACAACTGATTGGCTCAAATGAACTATGAACAAGGCACACATATTAATTGAAATGCATTCCAGGTGACTACCTCATGAAGCTGGTTGAGATAATGCCAAGAGTGTGCAAAGCTATCATCAAGGTAAAGGGTTGATACTTTGAACAGACGCACATTTGAGCGCCCCTGAAATGAGTAGGTGTGTCCAAACTTTTGACTTTTATATACAGTACCAGTCAAAAGTTTGGACACATCTTGTCACGA
Source organism: Salvelinus fontinalis (assembly GCF_029448725.1). Classification (NCBI taxonomy): domain Eukaryota; kingdom Metazoa; phylum Chordata; class Actinopteri; order Salmoniformes; family Salmonidae; genus Salvelinus; species Salvelinus fontinalis. The sequence goes on along the minus strand of NC_074692.1, from coordinate 3,293,291 downwards.
CTTCTGCCGAAGTCGTTGCCTCTCCTTGTCCGGGCGGTGTTCGGCGGTCGACTTCACCGGTCTTCTAGTCATCATCGATCCATTTTTCATTTTCCATTGGTTTTGTCTTGTCTTCCCACACACCTGTTGTCAATCCCATTCATTACCTGTTGTGTATTTAACCCTCTGTTTCCCTTCATGTGTTTGTCAGAGATTGTTCGTTGTCAAGTGTTGTGTGTTTTGTGTATAGGTGTGCTATGGGTCTTCATACCCAGATTTTGTATTATATTTTTCCGTGAGTGTTATGGAGCTAATTACTGGGACTTTTATTAAAGTACTCCATGCTACACTCTATTTTGACTCTCCTGCGCCTGACTTCCTCTGCCACTTATACACGCCATTGTGACAGAATCTCTGACCATAAAAATGAAGTCAGCAGGAGGAGGCACTTCACTAATGGAGGTTGAGGAACGCGTCCTGGAACACGCGGCGGAGATTGACAGTCTGTGCGCTGCCATGGATCGTATTGTCCAGAGTATGGACCGCTGGGAGAGACAGGGAGCGTGTCCAGTACCTCCACCACCCCCTGGAATTCCTTCGAACGTTTTTTCCCCTCCGGAACAGAACAGGATCCAGTTATCCCTACCCACGGGATACAATGGAGATACTGCCAGCTGCCAGGGTTTTCTCCTAAAACTGAACTTGTATCTGGCCACGGTCTCTCCAGTACCAACAGACCGTGAGAAAAGCTTCGCCCTCATCTCCTGCCTTACCGGGAAAGCCCTGGAGTGGGCCAACGCTGTGTGTGGAGAGGATAAGGCGTTGGACCATTTTGAGGAGCTCATCTGCCATTTCCGGAAGGTATTCGACCACCCATCCGAAGGCAGAGCAGCAGGTGAGCTCCTCTATCATCTGAGGCAGGGGAAGAGGAGTGCTCAGGAGTTCGCGTTGGAGTTTAGGACTTTGGCTGCCGGCGCTGGATGGAGCGACAGGGCCCTGATCGACCACTACCGTTGTAGTCTACGCGAGGACGTCCGTCGGGAGCTGGCCTGTAGAGACACCACCCTCAACTTCGACCAACTGGTGGATATGTCCATCAGGCTGGACAACATGCTGGCTACTCGGGGACGTCTAGATCGGGGTCTGGTTGTTCCATCCTCCCGCACTCTCTCTCCCGAACCTATGGAATTGGGAGGGATGGTGCGCAGGGAGACTGGAGGGGGTACCCGCTCGAGCACCATCTATGATCGCAGAGATCACACTGCTGATCGGTGCCGGGTTGGTTCCTCTGGGAATAGAGAAGGCAGGCAGGGCACTCTGGCATCACCCCAGGTGAGTAGGCACCATACTCATCCAGAGCCCTCTGCTGCACTTATGTTTGTCTCTGTCACCTTTCCGGATTTTTCCCTGCATTCCCAGTATAAGGCGCTAGTAGATTCAGGCGCGGCTGGGAATTTCATTAATAAAAATTTAGCTTATAGTTTAGGGATTCCTATTGTTTCTGTGGATATGCCTTTCCCTATTCATGCCTTAGATAGTCGACCAATAGGGTCAGGGTTTATCAGGGAGGTCACCGCACCTTTGTCTATGATAACGCGGGAGGGTCACAAGGAGAAGATTAGTCTTTTCCTTATTGATTCCCCTGCGTATTCTGTGGTGTTAGGCCTACCCTGGTTAACTACTCATAACCCCACTGTTTCTTGGCCACAGAGGGCTCTCACGGGGTGGTCGCGAGAGTGCTCAGGTAGGTGTGTAGGGGTTTCCGTTGGTGCTACTATGGTGGAAAGTCCAGACCAGGTTTCCACCGTGCGCATTCCCCCAGAATATGCCGATTTGGCACTCGCCTTCTGTAAAAAGAAGGCGACTCAATTACCACCCCATCGACAGGGGGATTGTGCGATAGATCTCCTGGTAGACGCTGCATATCCCAGGAGTCACGTGTATCCTCTGTCGCAAGCGGAGACAGTGGCTATGGATAATTATATCTCTGAATCCCTGCGTCAGGGGTTCATTCAGCCATCCATTTCACCCGCCTCTTCGAGTTTCTTTTTTGTGAAGAAGAAGGATGGCGGTTTACGCCCGTGCATTGATTATCGAGACCTTAATAAAATCACGGTAAAATATAGTTACCCGCTACCTTTGATCAATACAGTAATGGAGTCAATGCGCGGGGCCCGCTTCTTCACAAAATTGGATCTCAGGAGTGCGTACAATCTGGTGCGTATTAGGAGGGGTGATGAGTGGAAGACGGCATTTAGCACCACCTCAGGTCATTATGAGTACCTGGTCATGCCATATGGGTTGATGAATGCTCCATCAGTCTTCCAATCGTTTGTAGATGAGATCTTCAGGGACCTGAACGGGCAGGGTGTAGTGGTGTATATCGATGATATTTTGATATACTCTGCTACACGCGCTGAGCATGTGTCCTTGGTGCGCAGGGTGCTTGGTCGCCTGTTGGAGCATGATTTATATGTCAAGGCTGAGAAATGCTTGTTCTTCCAACAATCCATCTCCTTCCTAGGGCATCAGATTTCCACTTCAGGAGTGGAAATGGAGAGCGACCGCATTACAGCCGTGCGTAATTGGCCGACTCCAACCACGGTAAAGGAGGTGCAGCGTTTTTTAGGGATTGCCAATTACTACCGGAGATTTATCCGGGGTTTTGGTCAGGTTGCAGCTCCCATTACCTCACTGCTAAAGGGGGGACCGGTGCGCTTGCAGTGGTCGGCCGAGGCGAATAGGGCTTTTGGTAAACTGAAGGCTCTGTTTACCTCGGCGCCTGTGTTGGCTCATCCGGATCCCTCTTTGCCATTCATAGTAGAGGTGGACGCATCCGAAGCTGGGATAGGAGCAGTGCTCTCTCAGCGTTCGGGTGTGCCACCGAAGCTTCGCCCCTGTGCTTTCTTTTCGAAGAAGCTCAGCCCGGCGGAGCGTAACTATGATGTGGGGGACCGAGAGCTGTTAGCTGTCGTAAAAGCCTTGAAGGTGTGGAGGCATTGGCTTGAGGGGGCTAATCACCCTTTTCTCATCTGGACTGACCACCGCAATCTGGAGTACATCCGGCAGGCGAAGAGACTAAATCCTCGCCAGGCAAGGTGGGCCATGTTTTTCACTCGTTTTGTGTTTACGCTTACTTACAGACCAGGCTCCCAGAACGTCAAGGCAGACGCATTGTCTCGGCTGTATGACACAGAGGAGCGACCTATGGATCCCACTCCCATACTCCCAGAGTCGTGTTTGGTGGCGCCAGTAGTGTGGGAGCTGGACGCGGACATTGAGCGGGCGTCACGTGCAGAGCCCTCTCCTCCTGAGTGTCCAGCTGGTCGTCTGTACGTTCCGTCTGCTGTCCGCGACCGATTGATCTATTGGGCTCACACATCACCCTCCTCTGGTCATCCTGGGATAGGTCGGACGATGCGCTGTCTTGATGGGAGGTACTGGTGGCCCACTTTAGCTAAGGACGTGAGGATTTATGTTTCCTCCTGTTCGGTGTGCGCCCAGTGCAAGGCTCCTAGACACCTGCCTAGAGGTAAGCTTTTACCTTTACCCGTTCCTCAACGGCCGTGGTCGCACCTGTCAGTGGATTTTGTGACTGATCTTCCACCTTCACAGGGTTACACCACGATCCTGGTCGTTGTGGATCGGTTCTCTAAGTCCTGTCGTCTTCTCCCTTTGCCCGGTCTCCCTACGGCCTTACAAACTGCGGAGGCTCTGTTTACACATGTTTTCCGGCATTATGGGGTGCCTGAGGATATAGTGTCTGATCGGGGTCCCCAGTTCACGTCAAGGGTCTGGAAGGCGTTCATGGAACGTCTGGGGATCTCGGTTAGTCTTACCTCAGGTTTTCACCCCGAGAATAATGGGCAGGTGGAGAGAGTTAACCAGGATGTGGGCAGGTTTCTGCGGTCCTATTGCCAGGACCGGCCAGGGGAGTGGGCGAAGTTCGTGCCCTGGGCAGAGATAGCCCAGAACTCGCTACGTCACTCCTCCACTAACCTTACCCCTTTTCAATGTGTATTAGGGTATCAGCCGGTTCTGGCTCCTTGGCATCAGAGTCAGACCGAAGCTCCTGCGGTGGACAATTGGTTTCGGCACGCTGAGGAAACTTGGGAGGCAGCCCACGTCCACCTTCAGCGTGCCATAAGGCGCCAGAAAATTGGCGCAGACCGTCGCCGCAGTGAGGCCCCGGTGTTCGTACCAGGGGACAGGGTCTGGCTCTCGACCCGAAACCTGCCCCTCCGCCTGCTCTGCCGGAAGCTGTGTCCGCGGTTTGTGGGGCCGTTTAAAGTCCTGAGGAGAGTGAACGAGGTATGTTATAGATTACAACTGCCCATTAATTACCGTATTAACCCCTCGTTCCATGTGTCTCTTCTCAGGCCGGTGGTGGCTGGCCCGCTCCAGGAGGCTGAAGTGCGTGAAGTTCCTCTGCCTCCTCTAGACATCGAGGGGGTCCCGGCGTACGCTATTCGATCCATTTTGGATTCGAGACGTCGGGCGAGGGGCCTTCAGTACCTCGTGGACTGGGAGGGGTACGGGCCGGAGGAGAGATGCTGGGTTCCGGTGGAGGACGTTTTAGATCCTTCTATGTTAAAAGAATTCCACCGCCTCCATCCGGATCGCCCTGCACCTCGCCCTCCGGGTCGTCCCCGAGGCCGGTGTCGACGCGCTGCTGGAGCCGCGCGTCAGGGGGGGGGTAATGTCACGACTTCTGCCGAAGTCGTTGCCTCTCCTTGTCCGGGCGGTGTTCGGCGGTCGACTTCACCGGTCTTCTAGTCATCATCGATCCATTTTTCATTTTCCATTGGTTTTGTCTTGTCTTCCCACACACCTGTTGTCAATCCCATTCATTACCTGTTGTGTATTTAACCCTCTGTTTCCCTTCATGTGTTTGTCAGAGATTGTTCGTTGTCAAGTGTTGTGTGTTTTGTGTATAGGTGTGCTATGGGTCTTCATACCAAGATTTTGTATTATATTTTTCCGTGAGTGTTATGGAGCTAATTACTGGGACTTTTATTAAAGTACTCCATGCTACACTCTATTTTGACTCTCCTGCGCCTGACTTCCTCTGCCACTTATACACGCCATTGTGACACATCTACTCATTCGATTTTTTTTTTTTTTGACCATTTTCTACATTGTAGAATGATAGTGAAGAAATCAAAACTATGAAATAACACATGGGGAATCATGTAGTAACCAAAAAAGTGTTTTATGTATATTTTATTTTTGAGATTATTCAATCAAAACTTCTGTGTCTGCTCTAGTCTCCATTCCAATGAGTCTCTCGCACTAGATGGCTTACTTCCGCCAGAGTGGAAGACGTAAAGAAAGAGGCCCAACTCTGTCTCCCTTCAGCAGGATGTGTTTTTACTTTCTCTCCCACCAAGCAAGGAGTTTTTATATGGAGTTCAATGAGAGTATCAATTTTGGTCAACCAAAAATGGATGGTTTATTTGCTACGTGTAGTTTGCTTCTGTTTAAGCTAGAGATCTACATTTTCATTGCATTGGCTGCGTGAGACACAAAAAAAGTAACTTGTCAAACTATTATAGGATTTCTCTATGGTTATACATAGTATTGGATCCACCGCATCCGCCAACGGAGGCGTTTCGCCGTCTTCTAACAAAAACATCTGTGGCGTCGGAGACGCTCCAGACGTTAGCCTACAAACTAATATGACCACTCTACGGAAAGGTGAGACTCTCACAAACATGTATATGTCAGACGCCCACAAGGCTCACAAAACTCGTCTGAAGGCACCACGGTACCAGTTAAACATTTTTATGGAAGTATATATGGAAGTAGTTTTTGTTTTTCTTATACCTAAAGGGGTCCTTCAATGGGGTCCTTCAATTCTAAATGAAATAGCTAAATGGTCCTTGGTATGAACATCTAAAAACAATTCCATATGTTAACTTAGTAGAACCCCCCCCACTTTGACTCTTAAGGATTTTAAGATTGATAGTCAAATGGGTATGATATCAACAATATGTGAAAAATCTAATAATAATATATTGCTAAGATTCCATGAATAGATTTTGGATTAGATTTACATTACATTCGGAAAGTATTCAGACCCCTTGACTTTTTACACATTTTGTTATGTTAGAGCCTTATTCTAAAATGTATTAAATAGTTTTTCCCCGTTATCAAATTACACACAATACCCCACAATGACAAAGCAAGGTTGTACATTTTTTTTGTAACTTTATAAATAAATAAACAACTGAAATTTCACATTTACACAAGGATTCAGGCCCTTCACTAAATACTTTGTTGAAGCAACTTTGGCAGCGATTACAGCCTCGAGTCTTCTTGGGTATAACGCTATAAGCTCGGAACACCTGTATTTGGGGAGTTTCTTCTATTATCCTCTGCAGATCCTCTCAAGCTCTGTCAGATTGGATGGGGAGTGTCGTTGCACAGCTATTTTCAGGTCTCTCCAGAGATTTTTGATCAGGTTTCAAGTCCGCGCTCTGGCTGGGTCACTCAAGGACATTCAGAGACTTGTCCCGAAGGCACTCCTACATTGTCTTGGCTGTGTGCATAGGGCTGTTGTCCTGTTGGAATGTGAACCTTCACCCCAGTCTGAGGTCCTGAGTGCTCTGGAGCAGGTTTTCATCAAAGATCTCTATGTACTTTGCTCCATTCATCTTTCCCTCGATCCCGACTTGTCTCCCAGTCCATTCTGCAGAAAAACTTCCCCACAGCATGATGCTGCCACCACCATGCTTCACCATAGGGATGGTGCCAGGTTTCCTCCAGACGTGACGCTTGGCATTCAGGCTAAAATAGTTTAATCTTGGTTTCATCAGACCAGAGAATCTTTTTTCTCATGGTCAGAGTCCTTTAGGTGCCTTTTGGCAAACTCCCAGCGGGCTGTCATGTGCCTTTTACTGAGGAGTGGCATTTCTCTGGTCACTGTACCTTAAAGGCCTTCTTGCTGGAGCGCTGCAGAGATGGTTATCCTTCTGGAAGGTTCTCCCATCTCCACAGAGAAACTCTGGAGCTCTGTCAAAATGACCATCGGATTCTTGGTCACCTACCTGACCTAGGCCCTTCTCCCCCAATTGCTCAGTTTGGCCGGGCGGCCAGCTCTAGGAAGAGTCTTGGTGGTTCCAAACTTCCATTTAAGATTGATGGAGGCAACTATGTTCTTGGGGACGTTCAATGCTGCAGACATTTTTTGGTACCCTTCCCCAGATCTCTGCCTCGACACAATCCTGTCTCACAATCCTGTTACGGAAATTCGTTCGACCAATTGCGGGACCATATATAGACAGGTGTGTGTCTTTCCAAATCATGTCCAGTCAATTGAATTTACCACAGGTGGACTCCAATCAAGTTGTAGAAACATCTCAAGCGTGATCAATGGAAACAGGATGCACCTGAGCTCAATTTTGATTCTCATAGCAAAGGGTCTGAATAATTATGTAAAGAGGGTATTTCTGTTGTTAGTTTTTTTAGAAATTGGAAACATTTCTAAAAAACGATTTTCGCTTTGTCAGTATGGGGTAATTATTTACTAAGGCTGTAACATAACAAAATGTGGAAAAGGGGAAGGGGTCTGAATACTTTCCGAATACACTGTGCACCTTTCTACCTACTCAAAGCGTTTTACATAGTAAGGCGGAAACTGACCTTATCCACCACCAATGTGTGGCACCCACTTGGTTGATGCACGCCAACCATTTTGTGCCAGAACGCTCACTACACATAAGCTGGCATGATGAGTGGAGAGGTGAGAATGAAGGAGATGATTAGATGGCCATGATAGAACGGGGTCAGGTTGGGAATTTAACCAGGACAACCGTGTTAACACCCCTACTCTTGTGATAAGTGCCATGGGATTTTAAATGACCACAATTAACATCCCATCTGAAAGACTGCACCATAAGCTGGCCAATGTCCCCTGCACTGCCCTGGGACATTATCTTAAGAGGAAAGAGTGTCCCTTACTGACCCTCCAACACCACTTCCAGCAGTATCTGGTCTCCCATCTAGGGACTGACCAGGACCAACGCTGCTTAGTTTGAGGCAAGCCAGCAGCTGGATGCAGGGAGGTATGCTGCTTGAGGGGAACCTAAAAAAGTATTGAACGTTCTGAGCTTTGACTGAAGTGGCAGAGATTGGTACCTCTAAGATTGTCCTTCAGGGACCTGCTATATGTTCCTGATAAAAGAAACGCAGGGGCTCTGACAGATCATATTATTCTGCTACAATGACTGCAATCTGAAAAGTGTGGTGGAGAAAATCCATACTGCCTGGGACTGTGATTCTGGGGGGTGTATTGACAGTGTGTGGAGTATCCAACTGTCAACACCCAACCAACAAAACATGGAGCAGGAGAGAGAGGCATAACATACATAAGGAAGGTATGCACTCATGGCTGCCGGAGTCACTGGACCTTCAGACAAAAGATACTGCTTTTCAGAGATACTGCTTCAAAATGTAAAAACTATCTTTTTTTTTTAAAGAAAGAGGGAAAAACGATTCTTGTCATTGCAAGGGAGAGAGTCAGGGACACCAGTATCACACTAGAGGGAGGCGTTGAGCCTACAGCCCTGTGAGGGGGAGGGTGGGGGAATAAGGGGGAAAAAAGCGAGGCAGGTAGAGAGAGCACAGTGGGTGTGGTGGCCTGCATTAAGCTTCACAGTTGTTGTACTTGTCTGCTACTCTGGGGGTGACACCCCTGTCATGCAATATTTATCTGAGCACCTGGGAGTGCTGATCACCTCAACAAAATGCTGACTAATTCATGAAACCAAACCCACTAATAAGATATTCAGCCCTAATAATCCTCAAGGCAAGGAGATGAAGACTTGAAGTCATACTTCACTCATTTACTATTGCTTTAATTGCTGTTACCACGTGTATGTCCCAAATAGCACCCTACTCCCTGTACTGTTTAGTGTACTACTTTAGACCATGGCCCATCAAAAGTAGTGCCTTAAATAGGGAATATGGTACCATTTAGGACACGGAGCCTATGTCAGCTCTAATTCAGGAATTAAAACATCAGGGAGGATATACTGTATGTGTATTGAGGCTTACAAATGATGCATTTATGTACCAGTACTAGGCACTTATGGTAGTAAGTAAATATCTAGGGGAATGAGCACTAAACCATGCATACATGTATCTCACAAGAAACATTTAGAGAGCTAGAGTACAGCCTCCTCTCTCTCTCTCTCTCTCTCTCTCTCTCTCTCTCTCTCTCTCTCTCTCTCTCTCTCTCTCTCTCTCTCTCTCTCTCTCTCTCTCTCTCTCTCTCTCACTCTCTCACTCTCTCACTCTCTCACTCTCACCTAGTCTCTCACTCTCACCTACTCTCTCACTCTCACTCACTCACTCTCTATCGTTTGCTCTCCCTCCCTTTCACTCTCTCCGTGACTCACATGCTAGTATTCAGTCTGTAGTTGCTGTTTAGAAATGAATGCTTAACAAGCTACTGACAATAAGGAACACATGTAAAAACACGTCACACGTGTCACCCAGCCAGAGGTGCGGTATATGAAACCCTATGAAACATTCATGACTAGTAAGAGGTCTAGGACACAGCATATTAAATAATGTTAGAACACACATGATCTTGTGAGCCTTAGTGGGTAAGAGCATGGTGCTAGCAATGCTAGGGTCATGGGTTCACATCCTGCATTAGTTAGCCAGATTCCCCCAGGTTCACACATACTAAAATGTATGAGCTCACTGTAATGTACGCTGTTTTGGATAAAAGCATCTGTGAAATGGCACAGACTATGTGAAGTCTGGTACCTTGAGGATGCCCTCCTTGGACTCGCCCACTATTGCATGATAATGGGGGTGTTTTGTTTAGTGTAGTATGGCCACCTACCTTGCGGATGCCCTCCTTGGACTCCTCCACGTTGTTGTCGGCCCCGCCGGTGCGGTTGATCATACGCCACATCTGGGAGTACATGGGGTCCCTTTCAAAGGGGTTCATGGCCTTACTGCGCACCTGCTCGTACACAGCTGAGTCCAACACCGTCCCGTAGGGCAACTCTGTCTGCTTGGACAGGTCCTGGAGAGACCTATAGACAAATACAGGAGGGGGAGGTTAGGGGAAATGTAGTTCAACATGTACAAAGATACAACCCGACGATGATGTGGAATGATAGACACACGTGCAAATAATCACACTCCAAACCCATTCACCTACAGTATGTATAGAGAGACACACGCACGCACACACAGCAGAAAAGTACACACACACACACACACACACACACACACACACACACACACACACACACACACACACACACACACACACACACACACACACACACACACACACACACACACACACATTAGTTAAACAAATAGTTGTTTTGTCAGTGCTGAGTTAATAACCTGAATATAGTTAAGGGTAAGCCAGCCAATCAACTGGCAAGAAGCTCCTTGTAGTTCAACTAAAAGGGGAATAATAGAGGAATGTAATAAAATCACTCTCATACCATCACCACCTCCAGGGAAATGAAGGTATTTTAATTACAATGCTACGGTTTGATAAGTATTCAAACACTCATCATTTATAACTGTAATAGAAAACCATTACTGGGACTAATTACTGTTTGTTTGTCAAATTGCTTCAACACAAGCTGCCGATGTGACTAGGAGAACAACAATTGCATCGCAGTCAGTATTGTTACACTTCTGTTGTTATCAAGACTGTTTTTTGGGGGGGACAGATTTAGTCCGGTAAAAGAGAACTCCAAAGTAAGTAAGTACAATCACAGGACGAGTTTACCGGAGAATTAATTAATTGAATATCGTTACATCAGCATACTGCCCCCCCCCCCCACACACACACACACTACTCCCCCTGCTCTCTGCAGCTACTTTGACCCCTCTTTGAGGTTTTAATGAACCTGGCTGCCAAATGTTAATCTTTTATTGCTGTCAATTAATCCTTGCCCTTAATTTTCCTACTTCCCTCTTCCACGTTTCGACGTGCCCGTGTCTATCATTTGCATTCTCTTTGAAGGGGGAAATTCTCCTTAAATAATGTGTGGGCACATGGGGATATAGGGAGAGTGATGGTGGGGTGGGTGGAGGAGTCGTAGACTAAGGTAGACTATATGCTTTTGTCCCAAATGGCAACCTATTCCCTATGTAGTGCACCACTTTTGAAAAGGGTCAAAACAACTAAATACCTGTTCAGCAGGGGTGTAGAAATCAAACAGAAAGGAAAAAGGGGAGAAACAGAGAGGGAAGAGCCAGGACTTGTTTCCTACACACACTTAGTTGCAAAATGCTGTCCATTGCAAAAATGTTTTGCTACAGCGTGCACTAATGAATACACCCCTCTCTCAAACATGTCCCTCACCTTGTGAAGCCACCGTGTGTGATGTGTCCACTGTAGGCTTATTGGTGTTTACTAAGAATACATTGGTATTTGTGTAGCGCTTTTCATGACACTCAAAGACACATTGAGAGCCCCTTAAATGTCTAATGTTGTCCCTGACAAAGCAGGTGTTTGCCCAATTCCCCAACACACACACGCAGGCACACACACGCAGGCACACACACACACACACACACACCCTCCGTCAATCCATCCCTCCATCCTTATGCTCATCCTTCCACTCCATCTCCTCTCGCTCTAAACGGGTGCCCAATCCTCAGTACTCCATCTCTCCTCTTCGATCAATCCGCCCACAATGTCCACCGACTCCTATCTTTTCACTGTTCACACATTCTGTTCCTACCAGCTCTGCTGCTTCAGCTCCACTGTCCTCCAATCTCCCCCTAAAGGATTCGCAACACTATCTAACAAAAACAATCATCCACAAAACTCAACCTTGGAGTATTATTTTTCTTTTAAATCGGTCTCTTTTTCTTGTCACTGTGTCAAGCCATTCAGCTTTACCGGCTGCACTGACACACCGTAGCAGAGCACTATTAAAATACTATCTATATGACCCTCCTTATCTGTGGATAGAAAAAGATTGAAATGTGTGTAAGGACTAAAGAGGGCAGAGATCCAAGAGATCCACTTTCCAAAATCGGTGCAAGAATGGTAATCAAACTTTTATCAGATTACAGACCATCTAATTACAAGATCAGCGTTTGTTTCCCTTTTCCCCCTCCCATCTCGAATTCACATTCCATAAATCTTGAGGGTTTCCTGTCTGAGGTAGCACATCTCTCCTCTTTCAAACAACAGGCCCCTGGGTGTGAAGTTTAGGCTCTAATTATTGCAGTAATGATCCCAGAAGAGTCTACACATTAAAGATAATACATTGAAATGTATGGAAATCATAATTAGCTGCATAGAAGTAGAACGGAGCAATTTGAGAAGGGCTCATTAATGACATCTCATGCAAAAACAAAACAAAAAAGGGAAGGGGGGGCGTTCCCACCCTCTCTCCCTTTATTTCCCTAACCTTCTTCAGCGAGATGGAGCAGGGAGATGAGATATTCTCGCTAAAGCACAATTAACATACTACTGCTAGGCATTCCGGAATCTGATTTGCCAAATGAGCGGTGGGGATTTAGGCGTGGCACCGTGAGGGGAGCAAACAAATGATGAAGACGAGACGGCAAACAGAGACAAGGCTTAGGAAAGACATGCAATGTCCATCGACGTGGTGTTGAAGAAGGTTCCTAACTGTTGACTTGGTGCCCCTCTACCTGCCACAACTCACACACACTCCCTCAGATCTGCTCTAGTCTTCCTTCGGCGTGGGCACAGTGCACAGAGTTTCATCCTCCTAAAACACTGTAGAGTCCACCGTGGAGTCCTCGTAAACCAGTTACCCGTTGTGCCCGGGAGAGTGACGTCACCCACAGGATGATAGATCTGATTTGTGCCACACAGGAAATTGAAAACAGAGGGCCCTCACTGGCCCCTAGAGAGGGGATGTGCCCATGTGGCTTCTTCCCAGACAGACACTCCATCTCTCCAGAAACAGCAGACTGCCTGATTGATACAGAGAGTGCTAGAGAGAGCAGTGAGCAGTGCTACGAATGTATATTCCCACGTGGATTAATTCATACACACTCCGTCAACTGCAGTGTGAGGCAATGGAGGCTCCTCACAGCAGGAAGGGTGGGGACCATCCTCCTCAGTGAATTTCATAAAAACAGCGAAACATTTAAAAAGTGATCAGTTCTAGATAAAACGATATATATTCACGTCATCAAATACTTTATCAAAATGTATCAAAACACAAGGTCTACAGTAGCCACAACTACACTCTCTGTGGTAGCACCATGGTATAGCTGGAGGACGAAAAGCTGGAGGACATCTGACTTCAATACAAAACCTAGAAGGCTCATGGTTCTCATCCCTTCAATAGACTTACACAGTAATTATGACAACTTCCGGAGGACGTCCTCCAACCTATCCGAGCTCTTGCAGCCTGAACTGACATCTTGTCCACCAAATCAAAGTATCAGAGAGTGAATCTAGTACTGAAAGCATAAGCTACAGCTAGTTAGAACTGCAGTGCATAAAATGTGGTGAGTAGTTGACTCGAAGAGAGAGAAAGACAATAGTTTAACAGTTTTTAACAAATTATCTCTTCAAAAATGAAGGAGACGCAAGAGAGAGTGAGAGAGTTAGCTTTATTTGTTAGTTTTTTTTTCACTTTCACTTACTTAGCTAGCGAATGCAGCTAGCTAGTTTAGTCTACTCAAGCAACCGGCTCAAACAGAGAGGGATACTATGTTAGTTAGATGGTTAAAGCTATCCAACACTGGAACTCTTCCAAGTTAACTTTTTTTATTGTTTAATTTAACCTTTATTTATACAGGTTTTTCTCATTCAGTTAACATCTCTTTTTCAGAGGCCTGGTCCAATAGCAGCAGTGGGAACAAAGTTTCAGACAAAAACCGATAAAACGTACATACACAACATTAAACAAAACTATAGACACACATACAGTACAACAATTACATATTAGGTTAAAAAAACACAAATGTCTTGACCAAAAAACAGCTGTCCTAAAGACAATTACACTCTTCTATGATATTTACATTGATCAAGTGTTTAAACTCTACCAAAGAGACTAGATCATCAAATTTTTAAATATTCAGGAGAGAATTCCAGGACCATGGAGCTAACTAAAACTATTTCTACCATGACCTGTTCTAATTCTTGGTACTGTTAAAAGCAAATGAGAATGGGACCGTAATTTATATTTATTTACCGACATGATTAAAAAAGAAACGAGCTAAAATAACATTTTACCCAGTATGGCCTTATAAATCAGTGTATACCAGTGTTTAAGCCTAAGCAAGGTCAATGACGACCAGCCAACAGCACTGTAGATAGAGATCACAATGATGTGTTAGATGTTTTTGATTTGTAATGAATCTGAGGGCAGCATGATATACTGAATCAAGTGCTCTAAGGGTAGTGGTTGAGGCCTGCATATATATCCTTTAGGTGACCTAAACTGGGATATGCTTAACATCCCGGCAGTCCTACAATCTAAGCTAGATGCCCTCAATCTCACACAAATTATCAAGGAACCTACCAGGTACAACACTAAATCCGTAAACATGGGCACACTCTTAGATATCATCCTGACCAACTTGCCCTCTAAATACACCTCTGCTGTCTTCAACCAGGATCTCAGCGATCACTGCCTCATTGCCTGCGTCCGTTATGGGTCCAATGTAAAACGACCACCCCTCATCACTGTCCAACGCTCCCTAAAACACTTCTGTGAGCCGGCCTTTCTAAACGACCTGGCCCGGGAATCCTGGAAGGATATTGACCTCATCCCGTTGGTAGGGGATGCCTGGTTGCTCTTTAAAAGTGCTTTCCTCACTGTCTTAAATAAGCATGCCCCTTTCAAAAAATGTAGAACTAAGACAGGATATAGCCCTTGGTTCACTCCAGACTTGACTGCCCTTGACCAGCATAAAAACATCCTGTGGCGTTCTGCATTAGCATTGAATAGCCCCCGCGATATGCAACTTTTCAGGGAAGTCAGGAACCAATATACTCAGTCAGTTAGGAAAGCTAAGGCTAGCTTTTTCAAACAGAAATCTGCATCCTGTAGCATTAATTCCCAAAAGTTTTGGGACACAGTAAAGTCCTTGGAGAAAAGAGAACCTCCTCCCAGCTGCCCACTGCACTGAGGATAGGAAACACTGTCACCACCGATAAATCTACGATTATCGATAATTTCAATAAGGATTTTTCTACGGCTGGCCATGCTTTCCACATGGGTACCCCGACCCCGGCCAACATCTCAGCACTCCCTGCAGTGCTGGGAGTTCAGTGTGTCAAATCGGAGGGCCTGTTGTCCAGACCTCTGGCAGTCTCTATGGGGGTGCCACAGGGTTCAATTCTTGGGCCGACTCTTTTCTCTGTACATACAGTTTTAGTCGGTAGTTTACATACACCTTAGCCAAATACATTTAAACTCAGTTTTTCACAATTCCTGACATTTAATTTTAGTAAAAATTCCCTGTCTTAGGTCAGTTACGATCACCACTTTGTTTTAAGAATGTGAAATGTTCGAATAATCGTAGAGAGAATGATTTATTTCATCTTTTATTTCTTTCATCACATTCCCAGTGGGTCAGAAGTTTACATATGCTCAATTAGTATTTGGTAGCATTGCCTTTAAATTGTTTAACTTGGGTAAAACGTTTCAGGCATCTTTCCACAAGCTTCCCACAATAAGTTGGGTGAATTTTTGCCCATTCCACCTGACAGAGCTGGTGTAACTGAGTCAAGTTTGTAGGCCTCCTTGTTCGCACACGCTTTTTCAGTTCTGCCCACAAATGTTCTATAGGATTGAGGTCATGTGATGGCCACTCCAATACCTTGACTTTGTTGTTCTTTTTTATTTTTTTTATTAAAAATGTAAATTTTTCTCCCATTTTCTCCCCAATTTTCGTGGTATCCAATCGCTAGTAATTACTACTTTGTCTCATCGCTACAACTCCCGTACGGGCTCGGGAGAGACGAAGGTCGAAAGCCATGCGTCCTCTGAAGCACAACCCAACCAGCCGTACTGCTTCTTAACACAGCGCGCCTCCAACCCGGAAGCCAGCCGCACCAATGTGTCGGAGGAAACACCGTGTACCTGGCCCCCTTGGTTGGGGCGCACTGCGCCCGGCCCGCCACAGGAGTCGCTGGAGCGCGATGAGACAAGGATATCCCTACCGGCCAAACCCTCCCTACCCCGAACGACGCTATGCCAATTGTGCGTCGCCCCACGGACCTCCCGGTCGCGGCCGGCTGCGACAGAGCCTGGGCGCGAACCCAGAGACTCTGGTGGCGCAGTTAGCACTGCGATGCAGTGCCCTAGACCACTGCGCCACCCGGGAGGCCCTGACTTTGTTGTTCTTAAGCCATTTTGCCACAACTTTGGAAGTATGCTTGGGGTCAATGTCCATTTGTAAGACCCATTTGCGACCAAGCTTTAACTTCCTGACTGATGTCTTGAGATGTTGCTTTAATATATCCACATAATTTTCCTACCTCATGATGCCATCATGATGCCATCATTACTTTTGTGAAGTGCACCAGTCCCTCCTGCAGCAAAGCACCCCCACAACATGATGCTGCCACCCCCATGCTTCACGGTTGGGATGGTGTTCTTCGGCTTGCAAGCCTCCGCCTTTTTCCTCCAAACATAGCGATGGTCATTCTGGCCAAACAGTTCTATTTTTATTTCATCAGACCAGAGGACGTTTCTCCAAAAAGTACGATCTTTGTCCCCATGTGCAGTTGCAAACCGTAGTCTGGCATTTTTTATGGCGGTTTTGGATCAGTGGCTTCTTCCTTGCTGAGCGGCCTTTCAGGTTATGTCAATATAGGACTTGTTTTACTGTGGATATATACTTTTGTACCTGTTTCCTCCAGCATCTTGTACAAGGTCCTTTGCTGTTGTTCTGGGATTGATTCGCACTTCTCGCACCAAAGTACGTTCATCTCTAGGAGACAGAATGCGTCTCCTTCCTGAGCGGTATGACAGCTGCATGGTCCCATGGTGTTCATCCTTGCGTACTATTGTTTGTACAGATGAACATGGTACCTTCAGGAGTTTGAAAATTGCTCCCAAGGATGAACCAGACTTGTGGAGGTCTACAATTCTTTTCTGTAGTCTTGGCTGATTTCTTTTGATTTTCCCATGATTTCAAGCAAAGAGGCACTGAGTTTGAAGGTAGGCCTTGAAGTACATCCACAGGTACACCTCCAATTGACTCAAATTATGTCAATTAGCCTATCAGACGCTACTAAAGCCATGACATAATTTTCTGGAATTTTCCAAGCTGTTTAAAGGCACAGTCAACTTAATGTATGTAAACTTCTGACCCAATGGAATTGTTATAATGAATTATAAGTGAAATAATCTGTCTGTAAACAATTGTTGGAAAAATAGATGTCCTAACTGACTTGCCAAAACTATAGTTTGTTAACAAGAAATTTATGGCGTGGTTGAAAAACGAGTTTTAATGACTCCAACCTAAGTGTATGCAAACATCCGACTTCAACTGTATCAATGATGCTGCTGGTGATTCTCTGATCCACCTCTTCGCAGACGACACCATTCTGCATACATCTGGCCCTTCTTTGGACACTGTGCTAACAAACCTCCAAACGAGCTTCAATGCCATACAACACTCCTTCCGAGGCCTCTTAAATGCAAGTAAAACTAAGTGCATGCTCTTCAACCGATTGCTACCCGCACACTCCCGCCCAACTAGCATCACTACTCTGGATGGTTCTGACTTAGAATATGTGGACAACTACAAATACTTAGGAGTCTGGTTTGACTGTAAACTCTCCTTCCAGACTCATATTAAGCATCTCCAATCCAAAATTAAATCGGCTTCCTATTTCGCAACAAAGCCTCCTTCACTCATACTGCCAAACATACCCTCGTAAAACTGACTATCCTACCGATCCTTGACTTCTGTGGTGTCATTTACAAAATAGCCTCCAACTCTCTACTCAGCAAACTGGACGAAGCCTATCACAGTGCCAACCGTTTTGTCACCAAAGCCCCATATACTACCCCCCACTGCGACCTGTATGCTCTCGTTGGCTGGCCCTCACTACATTTTCGTCGCCAAACCCACTGGTCATCTATAAGTCTATGCTAGGTAAAGCCCCACCTTACCTCAGCTCACTGGTCACCATAGCAGCACCCACCCGTAGCACGTGCTCCAGCAGGTATATTTCACTGGTCATCCCCAAAGCCAACACTTCCTTTGGACGCCTTTCCTTCCAGTTTTCTGCTGCCAATGACTGGAACGAATTGCAAAAATCACTGAAGCTGGATTCTTATATCTCCCTCTCTAAGTTTAAGCATCAGCTGTCAGAGCAGCTTACCGATCACTGTACCTGTACACAGCCAATCTGTAAATAGCACACCCAACTACCTCATCCCCATATTGTTATTTATTCTCTTGCTCTTTTTCACCCCAGTATCTCTACCTGCACATCATCATCTGCACATCTATCACTCCAGTATTAATGCTAAATTGTAATTATTTTGCCACTATGGCCTATTTATTTAACATCACTAAAATCTAAAACCACCAGTAATGTACATCGTACCAGCTCCTTCCTGTCCTCCAGAGAAAAACAAGCCTTTTGCCGGTAATAAAAACCTATTCTCAGCTTGAGTTTCTTATCAAGTTCTCCACATGAACAGTGAAGCTCAGCTTATCATCAACCCACACACCCAAATATTTGTACACTTTGACTTGCTCTATAGTATGTCCAGTCAATGTAGCAATGACATGATTAGTAACAAGCCTGGCATTTGAAAATACCATGCATTTTGTCTTACCCAAATTTAGAACATGTCACGCCCTGATTTGTTTCACGTGTCCTTGTGCTTGTCTCCACCCCCTCCAGGTGCCCCACTTATCCTCTGGGTATTTATACCTGTGTTTTTTATCTGTCTGTGCCAGGTCATCTTTTTTGTCAAGCTTGCCAGCTTTTGTCCTGTCAGCTCCTGTCTTTTCCCAGCCTCTCTTTTTCTCGTCCTCCTGGTTTTTGACCCTTGCCTGCCTTCCCTCCTGTACCTTTGCTCCACCTCTGGATTACTGAACTCTGCCTGTCCCTGACCCTTGCCTGCCTTCCCTCCTGTACCTTTGCTCCACCTCTGGACTACTGAACTCTGCCTCTCCCTGACCCTGAGCCTGCCTGCCGTCCTGTACCTTTGCTCCTACTCAGGATTATCGACCCCTGCCTGCCTTGACCTGTCGTTTGCCTGCCCTGGTTGTTACAATAAACATTGTTACTTCACACATTCTGCACTTGGGTCTTAGAATAGAACCAGCTTTAAATCATACAGATTATGTTGTAGAATGTTCAATGCTCTTTGGGCATTTTCAAACTGAACAACAGTGGGCCCAAAATGGAGCCTTGCGGAACACCTGAGCACAACTCTATGGACTATACAACCATCAGCATTATACATTGTGTATGATTTGATAGGTAATTTATAAACCAATCTAGAGCATGAACAGTAATTCCACAACATTTTAACCTTTGCATTAACATAGTCCACGGTGTCAAATGCCTTCAAAAAAACAATAAAGACAGACACACAATGTAACTTCTTGTCAAGAGCACAGTGGATGTCATTTAAAAACTGTTGCTGAAACAGTGCTGTGGCCAGACCTAAAACCTGATTGCAATTAATTTAAGATGTTGTTTTCTTGGAGGTAGGTCTTCAGCTGCCTACTAACTAAGGACTCCAGTACCTTAGACAGTACAGATAATTTTGATATGGGTCGATAGTTGTCAAGTAGCGAAGGATCTCCACCTTTCAGGAGAGGCAGTACAAAAGCAGATTTCCATAACTTGGACCATTTCCTTAACATCAAGCGTGAGGTTAAAAATACATGTTAAGGGGGAGCAATGATGTCTGCAGCTAGGTGTAGGAAGCGGGGGTCTAGATCATCAGGGCCAGGGGATTTTTTTCGCACTTCTGAAACAGAGAGTAACTGCTGAACTGCTTGCTGTACACTGTACTGCATGATTGTAGTGGGTTTACTAACGTGTTAGTTCTAGTAGCAATGTTTACTATGACATTAGCTAATATGGTGACAATGATGTAGGCTGTGTATAGCAGTTAGCGGTGATGGTATGAAGGTTTGGCTTGGAAAGGTTTTTTCGCCTTGTCACAGAGAGCTATTGTGTTGTGCATTGAAGTCCACAAGCGAAGGGAAAAGGTGAAAGGGGGAGAGAGCGTAGATGAGAGAAGGAATTACACAACGCGCAAAGTGATTTCCTAGCATGTGGCTGCTAGGAAAGTGAACTCTGTTTGCAGGTGATCAGGGTGCATTCATTCTGCCGATTCTGTTAAAAAAAAATCTTAAATGGAAGCGAACGGAACAAAACGGGCATAAACATACCTGAATTTGTCCAATAGAAACTCTCGTTTGCAACTGTTTGGACTAATGATTACATCCTAGATCAGCTAGATGCAGGCAAGAGTGTGCAAGGCGGTATTGAATGTGTCTGTCTGTCACCTTGATTACTCACATTTTTCTCTCAACTTGTGCACCTACGCTGTAAACGTTCATTCGTATGCTAGGTTGTAATTGAAATAAGGCCATGCTCATAAACCAATTATTATCCTCCCTAATCTTAAATGTATGTGTCTGGGTACAGGTAAACCTACTGTATGTGTGTCTGTCTTGTGCATCAGTTTGATCTTCCATAATAATTGCTACAATGAGAACTAGCCAGAAGACACAATGCACACACTTACTGTCTGAAAGCCTTGACATAAGGTCCTCAGTTGAATGTCAATTTCACAAACATGTACGAATGTACATTACCACAAATTCATAACACAATGTCTATCTAGCATGTGGATTGAATAAACGACACTAATTTGGAACCAATAGTCTAGTCCCAATTCAAATGTAAAGTATTTCCCCCACTTAATTTTCTCAACCTGGGCCTGTAAACTGTTTCTGGTACAGTGTGACAGGTTTCACTAAAACACGAAGACAGAGGTTTTGTGGGGTGAAGGATGAAGTTGCCCCTAGAAGCTGATCTTGGGTCAGTTTTAAATTGTCCCCACGAATGGTTTTGGTTAGGATTGGGGGAGGGAAAGCTGATCCTAGATTTGTACCTAGGGGAAACTTCACCCTGAGTGGTGATGTGTCAGTTACTTACTGGATGGAGTTCTCGATGCGGCTGATGGTGAGGAAGGCAGCCAGGTTGGCCGTGTAGGAGGAGATGACGATCAAAGCAAAAAGCCACCATACCCCCATCATCATCCTCGTGGCCAGGGTGGTATACGGAACCTCACCACCTGATAACAAGACCAGGAAAGAGAGACAAAAGAAAAATGTCAGCCAAATGGCAGGTATGGTTGGGCATGAGAAAATAAAATTATGACATTTCTCCAAGGGAACTTAATTTGTGATGTCAGGTATACAAATTCCCACACATGACAACATATTACGACCCACAAAGACAGACTTTCCAGTGCAACTCGACAATATAATATAGTTTTCTTCCATTTTTTGCATTTTCATAAAGAGACAAATGTATGCTCTATGTAGAGTGTGTATTTCCCCAGCAAGGCAGACAGGCCAGTCAGGACTAAGGCAC
Organism: Salvelinus fontinalis; assembly: GCF_029448725.1. Classification (NCBI taxonomy): domain Eukaryota; kingdom Metazoa; phylum Chordata; class Actinopteri; order Salmoniformes; family Salmonidae; genus Salvelinus; species Salvelinus fontinalis. Next base: position 3,271,732 of record NC_074692.1, on the reverse strand, counting down.
ACCGGTTTGTTCTCTGTATTAATGCAAAACCTTTACTTTGCACTGCAGATGGGAGGGAGAGGAGAGCCTCTTCCTGGGAAAGACAACTGTAGCTCCATGATGGATCTGTAGAGCTTCAGCCTCACCTTTATTGAAGCCTGTTACAAATGTGCCTAAATTATCCTTGTAGCTCGCAGATCATTGTGCTCGCATGTGGAATAAGTGCCAGTCATTTCAATCCCTTCAGCAAAGACTCAATAAAATATTTGACACCCATTCTATCCAGTGCTGCCCTCTGGGTTAATCTGTCTTATGAATAAAATTTCCAGTTGACACGAGCTCATATAGCCTGAATGCTATTTGTGTTCTGTTAAAATGGTGTTGCTATTGTAGAGTAGTTTGAATATTCTTATGTGCTTTGACTGTATGTTAGGCTTTCATAAAACACATATGATAAGTAGGCTATAATGTTGTATAGGTAACTGCCAAAATATTGGAAACACTTGAGTAAATAAGTGCTTCCGCTCAGCATATGTGGGAACTGCTTAGAAAAAAGCATTCCAGGTGAAACTGGTTGAGAGTGTGCAAAGCTGTCATCAAGACAAAGTGTGGCTACTTTGAAGAATCTCAAATAAAAAATATATTTTGATTTGTTTAACATTTTTTTTTGGTTAGTACATGATTCCATATGTGTTATTTCATAGCTTTGATGTTTTCACTATAATTCTACAATGTAGGAAACACCTGGTGTGTCTAAACTTTTGACTGGTACTGTAATTCAGGACTTTTCACAGCAAACTTCAACCTTTTGAGTCTTGAATTTGCAGAAAGGATGTTTTTTTTTTTTATAGAGATTGCAATATCCCAGAACCGTAGGTACTGAGCAGGACAATATCGGTCATGCCCATCCACTTGTTCATTATTTTCCAAATGTCAAGGATTTCACTGCGTTTTCCCGATGCTTGTCTGATTGGTTTATGCTTGAACTTGACTTTGAGATTTTTCTAGTGTTCGCAAGTATGGCCCCTCAGCGTGCCCTGAATGTAGACATTGTCATGAATTTCACTTGTGATTACAACGTGAATGTATTATTGTTAATGTATTGTAATATCCATGTATTTCAGTTGCATTGTCTGCCATGTGAATATCAGTAAAAAACATTTTGGAGGGACACAACATGATACATTTTATGGACCCCATCCATCATTTCTGACAGAAAATCAAGGAATCGTCAACCATATCTAGACAGTAACATACACTGCTCAAAAAAATAAAGGGAACACTTAAACAACACAATGTAACTCCAAGTCAATCACACTTCTGTGAAATCAAACTGTCCACTTAGGAAGCAACACTGATTGACAATACATTTCACACGCTGTTGTGCAAATGGAATAGACAAAAGGTGGAAATTATAGGCAATTAGCAAGACACCCCCCAAAACAGGAGTGATTCTGCAGGTGGTGACCACAGACCACTTCTCAGTTCCTATGCTTCCTGGCTGATGTTTTGGTCACTTTTGAATGCTGGCGGTGCTCTCACTCTAGTGGTAGCATGAGACGGAGTCTACAACCCACACAAGTGGCTCAGGTAGTGCAGTTCATCCAGGATGGCACATCAATGCGAACTGTGGCAAAAAGGTTTGCTGTGTCTGTCAGCGTAGTGTCCAGAGCATGCAGGCGCTACCAGGAGACAGGCCAGTACATCAGGAGACGTGGAGGAGGCCGTAGGAGGGCAACAACCCAGCAGCAGGACCGCTACCTCCGCCTTAGTGCAAGGAGGTGCACTGCCAGAGCCCTGCAAAATGACCTCCAGCAGGCCACAAATGTGCATGTGTCAGCATATGGTCTCACAAGGGGTCTGAGGATCTCATCTCGGTACCTAATGGCAGTCAGGCTACCTCTGGCGAGCCCATGGAGGGCTGTGCGGCCCCACAAAGAAATGCCACCCCACACCATGACTGACCCATCGCCAAACCGGTCATGCTGGAGGATGTTGCAGGCAGCAGAACGTTCTCCACGGCGTCTCCAGACTCTGTCACGTCTGTCACATGTGCTCATGTGCTCAGTGTGAACCTGCTTTCATCTGTGAAGAGCACAGGGCGCCAGTGGCGAATTTGCCAATCTTGGTGTTCTCTGGCAAATGCCAAACGTCCTGCACAGTGTTGGGCTGTAAGCACAACCCCCACCTGTGGACGTCGGGCCCTCATACCACCCTCATGGAGTCTGTTTATGACCGTTTGAGCAGACACATGCACATTTGTGGCCTGCTGGAGGTCATTTTGCAGGGCGCTGGCAGTGCACCTCCTTGCACTAAGGCGGAGGTAGCGGTCCTGCTGCTGGGTTGTTGCCCTCCTACGGCCTCCTCCACGTCTCCTGATGTACTGGCCTGTCTCCTGGTAGCGCCTGCATGCTCTGGACACTACGCTGACAGACACAGCAAACCTTTTTGCCACAGTTCGCATTGATGTGCCATCCTGGATGAACTGCACTACTTGAGCCACTTGTGTGGGTTGTAGACTCCGTCTCATGCTACCACTAGAGTGAGAGCACCGCCAGCATTCAAAAGTGACCAAAACATCAGCCAGGAAGCATAGGAACTGAGAAGTGGTCTGTGGTCACCACCTGCAGAATCACTCCTGTTTTGGGGGGTGTCTTGCTAATTGCCTATAATTTCCACCTTTTGTCTATTCCATTTGCACAACAGCATGTGAAATGTATTGTCAATCAGTGTTGCTTCCTAAGTGGACAGTTTGAATTCACAGAAGTGTGATTGACTTGGAGTTACATTGTGTTGTTTAAGTGTTCCCTTTATTTTTTTGAGCAGTGTATTACAGTATTAAGACATCCGGTAGGGGCAGTCACATTAGGAACAAAGGGATGTAAATTGATCTGCTAGAGACCGTTCTTTGATTGTGAAAGTATTCGGAGTGGTCCTGACCTGGGACGTCATCCGACAGAACTTCAGAATAGGTGGTTTCTTCATAGACATGCTGCTCAAATGTATACATAACAATGTGTGATGGATGTAACATTGTCCAAAATACAATTTCCACTAGAACATTGATTGCTTATGTTGAGTTTTGTAAACAAAGTGCCTGTTGCTGTACAGTTGACCTAGCCGGACTGTTGGGTCCAAATGTGGCAGTAGAAAGGACAGTGTTCTACGTAGAGAATTCATGTGATCCATCTGGATCATAGCGGTCTCACGTGAAAGCCCTTTATGTTCACATGGCCAAAGAGTGCAGATATGCTTGTCCATTACACTAGAATAACACCGAGACGATTCAGACGGACAGCACAAGAGAGCGGGAGAGTATTTGGTGGAATCTCAGCGTGAGTGAGAAAAGCTCTCCCCTGAAGATAAAGCCTGCCATGGAGAGAGAGATTGCTATGGGAGGATGTAGTTGAAGCTGATTGCATCCCATTTTCTCGGCTGTAGCATGTTGATCTTTAGAAAATGAGCCAGAGTGTAATGCAACTTTTATTAGGGAGTCCTGCGACTCGGTTCAAAGCCACCCTGCTATGCACATCAAATCAGCTGCTCCATTTTGACCAGGCTCTCCTTGCTTGCCTTTGATTTCCACTTCCAGCCAGGCTAGGGGCAACATACTCCTCACTGCTACTCCACCCAGCTCACTCTTTCTCTCTCTCTCTCCCTTCCACCCTCCTTCGTTTCATTCCTTTGCAAACATACATATACATGCACATACATTCACACAAATCATTCTGTAAGCAGCACCACGTTTCTAATCCACAAATGCGTTTAGACAAGTAGAGTGTGGGGGGGAGATAAGAAGAGAGATAAAGAGGGAGGATGGGGTGAGAGAGAGAGAGAGAAAGAAACACTGCTGCAGGTCCATCTAGGAAAATAGCAAGAACACATGGGTTGATTTGTTCAACTCAGCTCCAACCTAATACACAGTGAAGGCAGTGATCAAAGTCAGGCCCTCAAGGCTTCAACACGTTTGCCCAGAGTGAGTGAGCTTGGTTTCAGGCAACCTCAGTCCACAGGGCTAGCTTTGAATTTTTTTTCTTCCACAGCCACAAGTGAGTCCAAGGTCAGAGAATGGCTGTTTTTGACTGTCAACTGATCAGTCTGCCAGTCAAGGAGTCGGCATCTCACTAAAAAGGGCCCTTTAAGTTCCGCCAGGCAGTCCTGCCAGTGCAGGCAGGACACTCAGCCCAGAGTGGATTTCCAATCAAAGAGAAAACGCCATGAAACACTGTCAAGAACCCTTCACGGCTGTTGGAATGCTTGTACATTTCTCTAAGGGCAACTGGAGAGGCTATTCTGCTCCTAACTCTCTCAGGGAGGGGAAGAAAATGCCAATCAGTCCAAGGTTAGTGAGCCGACCGACGTAGAGCCTGCTGCTGCCTAACTGGCTGAGCACTGCCTCTCAACATCACTACCGCTACTGCTACCTTAGTAGTCATGTTGTCTGGGACTGGAACATCAGACTAACACTACTTTAGAAGTCATGTTGTCTGAAACACCAGACTAATACTACCTCAGTGGTCATGTTGTCTGAAACACCAGACTAACACTACCTCAGTAGTCATGTTGTCTGAAACACCAGACTAATACTACCTCAGTAGTCATGTTGTCTGAAACACCAGACTAACACTACCTCAGTAGTCATGTTGTCTGAAACACCAGACTAATACTACCTCAGTGGTCATGTTGTCTGAAACACCAGACTAACACTACCTCAGTAGTCATGTTGTCTGAAACACCAGAATAATACTACCTCAGTGGTCATGTTGTCTGAAACACCAGACTAATACTACCTCAGTAGTCATGTTGTCTGAAACACCAGACTAACACTACCTCAGTAGTCATGTTGTCTGAAACACTAGACTAACACTACCTCAGTAGTCATGTTGTCTGAAACACCAGACTAATACTACCTCAGTGGTCATGTTGTCTGAAACACCAGAATAATACTACCTCAGTAGTCATGTTGTCTGAAACACCAGACTAATACTACCTCAGTAGTCATGTTGTCTGAAACACCAGACTAACACTACCTCAGTAGTCATGTTGTCTGAAACACCAGACTAATACTACCTCAGTGGTCATGTTGTCTGAAACACCAGACTAACACTACCTCAGTAGTCATGTTGTCTGAAACACCAGAATAATACTACCTCAGTGGTCATGTTGTCTGAAACACCAGACTAACACTACCTCAGTAGTCATGTTGTCTGAAACACCAGAATAATACTACCTCAGTAGTCATGTTGTCTGAAACACCAGACTAACGCTACCTCAGTAGTCATGTTGTCTGAAACACCAGACTAACGCTACCTCATTAGTCATGTTGTCTGAAACACCAGACTAATACTACTTTAGAAGTCATGTTGTCTGAAACACCAGAATAATACTACCTCAGTAGTCATGTTGTCTGAAACACCAGACTAACACTACCTCAGTAGTCATGTTGTCTGAAACACCAGAATAATACTACCTCAGTGGTCATGTTGTCTGAAACACCAGACTAATACTACCTTAGTGGTCATGTTGTCTGAAACACCAGAATAATACTACCTCAGTAGTCATGTTGTCTGAAACACCAGAATAATACTCCCTCAGTAGTCATGTTGTCTGAAACACCAGACTAACACTACCTCAGTGGTCATGTTGTCTGAAACACCAGAATAATACTACCTCAGTGGTCATGTTGTCTGAAACACCAGACTAATACTACCTCAGTGGTCATGTTGTCTGAAACACCAGAATAATACTACCTCAGTGGTCATGTTGTCTGAAACACCAGACTAATACTACCTTAGTGGTCATGTTGTCTGAAACACCAGACTAATACTACCTCAGTAGTCTTGTTGTCTGAAACACCAGACTAATACTACCTCAGTGGTCATGTTGTCTGAAACACCAGACTAATACTACCTCAGTGGTCATGTTGTCTGAAACACCAGAATAATACTACCTCAGTGGTCATGTTGTCTGAAACACCAGACTAATACTACCTTAGTGGTCATGTTGTCTGAAACACCAGACTAATACTACCTCAGTAGTCTTGTTGTCTGAAACACCAGACTAATACTACCTCAGTAATCATGTTGTCTGAAACACTAGACTAACACTACCTCAGTAGTCATGTTGTCTGAAACACCAGAATAATACTACCTCAGTAGTCATGTTGTCTGAAACACCAGACTAATACTACCTCAGTAGTCATGTTGTCTGAAACACCAGACGAATACTACCTCAGTGGTCATGTTGTCTGAAACACCAGACTAACACTACCTCAGTAGTCATGTTGTCTGAAACACCAGACTAATGCTACCTTAGTAGTCATGTTGTCTGAAACACCAGACTAACACTACCGCAGTAGTCATGTTGTCTGAAACACCAGACTAACGCTACCTCAGTAGTCATGTTGTCTGAAACACCAATGTTGTCTGAAACACCAGAATAATACTCCCTCAGTAGTCATGTTGTCTGAAACACCAGACTAACACTACCTCAGTAGTCATGTTGTCTGAAACACCAGAATAATACTACCTCAGTGGTCATGTTGTCTGAAACACCAGACTAATACTACCTCAGTAGTCATGTTGTCTGAAACACCAGACTAATACTACCTCAGTAATCATGTTGTCTGAAACACTAGACTAATACTACCTCAGTAGTCATGTTGTCTGAAACACCAGACTAATACTCCCTCAGTAGTCATGTTGTCTGAAACACCAGACTAACACTACCTAAGTAGTCATGTTGTCTGAAACACCAGAATAATACTACCTCAGTGGTCATGTTGTCTGAAACACCAGACTAATACTACCTCAGTAGTCATGTTGTCTGAAACACCAGACTAATACTACCTCAGTGGTCATGTTGTCTGAAACACCAGACTAACACTACCTCAGTGGTCATGTTGTCTGAAACACCAGAATAATACTACCTCAGTGGTCATGTTGTCTGAAACACCAGACTAACACTACCTCAGTGGTCATGTTGTCTGAAACACCAGACTAACACTACCTCAGTGGTCATGTTGTCTGAAACACCAGACTAACGCTGCCTCAGTAGTCATGTTGTCTGAAACACCAGACTAACACTACCGCAGTAGTCATGTTGTCTGAAACACCAGACTAATACTACCTCAGTAGTCATGTTGTCTGAAACACCAGACTAATACTACCTCAGTGGTCATGTTGTCTGAAACACCAGACTAATACTACCTCAGTAGTCATGTTGTCTGAAACACCAGACTAACACTACCTCAGTGTTCATGTTGTCTGAAACACCAGACTAATACTACCTCAGTGGTCATGTTGTCTGAAACACCAGACTAACACTACCGCAGTAGTCATGTTGTCTGAAACACCAGACTAACGCTACCTCAGTAATCATGTTGTCTGAAACACTAGACTAACACTACCTTAGTAGTCATGTTGTCTGAAACACCAGACTAACAGTACCTCAGTAGTCATGTTGTCTGAAACACCAGACAAACGCTGCCTCAGTAGTCATGTTGTCTGAAACACTAGACTAACACTACCTCAGTAGTCATGTTGTCTGAAACACCAGACTAACACTACCTCAGTAGTCATGTTGTCTGAAACACCAGAATAATACTACCTCAGTAGTCATACTGTCTGGGACACTACTTTAGAACCCTGCCCTCTGCAACAATGGTGCATGCTCAGCTCCCTCCTGTACTCCCTGTTCTCCCTCGACTGCGTGGCCACGCACGACTCCAACTCAAGTTTTCAGACGACACAACGGTGGTAGGCCTGATTACCAAAAGAGAGGGTGAAAAGCTTCAACTTTGTCGGCGTACACATCACTGACAAATGGTCAACGCAGACAGTGTGGTGAAGAAGACGCAACAGGGCCTCTTCAAACTCAGGAGGCTGAAGAAAGTCGGCTTGGCCCACCGAGTCACGGCCTGTTCAGCCCGCTACCATCTAGAAGGCGTAGAGACAGTACAGGTGCATCAAAGATGAGACCGAGAGATTGAAAAACGACTCTTTCTCCTGTTAAATTGTCACCACTAACCGGCTCCCGCCCAGTACCCTGCCCTGAAATTTAGTCCCTTTTACTAGCCGGCTACCACCCGGTACTCAACCGTGCATCAGACTGCTGCCCTATGAACATAGTCATTGAACACTGGTCACTGTAATAACGTTTACATACTATTTAACCTACTTCATATGTACTGTACAGTACCAGTCAAAAGTTTGGACACACCTACTCATTTGGCAATTTTTTACATTGTAAAAATAAAAGTGAAGACATCAAAACTATGAAATGAGATGGAGCGCAAAGTGAAGGAAAAGCAGCCAACAAGAGCTCAGCATTTGTGGGAACTCCTTCAAGACTGGAAAAGTATTACTCGTGAAGCTTGTTGAGAACATGCCAAGAGTGTGCAAAGCTGTCATCAAGGCAAAGGGTGGCTACTTTGAAGAATCTAAAATCTAAAATCTATTTTGATTTGTTGAACACTTTTTTGGTTATGACATGATTCCATGTGTGTTATTTCATAGTTTTGATTTCTTCACTATTATTCTACAATGTAGAAAATTGTAAAAATAAAGAAAAGCCCTTGACTGAATAGGTGTGTCCAAACTTTTGACCAGTACTTTGTATACTGTATTCTTGCAAGGGCCGGCGCTGGAATCGAGAAGCAGGTACGGGGAGTAGAACATTTAATGAGGGACAGACAAAGAACAAATCAGGAACAGCGTCAGCACATGGGTGCACAATGACAAACGACAATCAATGCAGCAGCGGGGAACAGAGCTGGGGAACTGACAAATATATGGGAGGTAATAAACAGGTGACTGAGTCTAGGTTGAGTCCAATAATTTGCAGATGCGCGTGACGAGGGAAGGCAGGTGTGCGTAATGATGGTGGCAGGGGTGCGGAACACTGGGGAGCCTGGTGCCTTCGAGGCGCTAGGGAGGGAGAGCGGGAGTAGGCATGACAATTTTAGTCAATATACCTACTGCTGTACACACCTTTCTATTCATATACTGTCCATAATGTCTATATGTTATGAATTTTATAAATAATGACTAAATGATGTATACATTTAACGTAGAACTATAACTAACAGAATTCTACCCTGTCTCTGTATAATTATAAATAATGTTTGTCCATAAGAAAGAGGGACTGTTAGCAGGCAAGGAACTGTGGCAGACAACTTGTGACCACTGTGTAACTGATAACAGGGAAGGAAGTCTTGGGCTTGTTGTAGATTGTATAACAGGTGGCAGGCAATGTATGAGAAGGAGAAGACTTGTGAACTATATTGTCATTGTCTTAGAGGAGGGACAGTTATGACGAAATGAGAGGTATATAAACCAATGTAAATGTAAGGATGGGCAGAGCTCTCGTAAATAAACATTCTGACTATTGTAGACTGGCCTCTGTCTGTTTCATTTCAACAAAGAACCTTACAAATTCTTGGCAACAGACCGAGTAGTTTAATTGAAGTTCAGTTTATGAACATTGAGAACAAAATTCTCTTAACACTATACAAACCATCATATACAGTACATACAGTGCATTCGGTAGGTATTCAGACCACTTCCCTTTTCCCATTTTGTTACATTACAGACTTATTCTAAAATGGATCGAATAAACTGTTTTTTAGAAATGTTTGCTAATATATATTTATATAAAAAAACATTAATACCTTACATACTTATGTACTCAGACCATTTGGTAAAGAGACTCGAAATTGAGCTCAGGTGCATCCTGTTTCCATTGATCATCCTTGAGTTGGAGACCAACTGGCAAAATCAATTGATTGGACATAATTTGGAAAGGCACACACCTGTCTATATAAGGTCCCAAGCCAAGCCATGCCATGAGGAATAAGGAATTGTCCTTAGAGCTCCGAGACAGGATTGTGTCGAGCCACAGATCTGGGGAAGGGTACCAAAACATTTCTGCAGCATTGAAGGTTCCCAAGAACACAGTGGCCTCTATCATTTTTAAATGGAAGAAGTTTGGAACCACCAATACTCTTCCCAGAGATGTCCGAGTTTGCTAAAAGACACCATGAGAAACAAGATTCTCTGGCCTGATGAAACCAAAATAAAACTCTTTGGCCTGAATGGCAAGCGTGAAGTCTGGAGGAAACCCGGCACAATCCCTACGGTGAAACATGGTGGTGGCAGCGTCATGCTATGGGGATGTTTTTCAGCGGCAGGGACTGGGAGACTAGTCAGGATTGAGGGTAAGATGAACGGAGCAAAGTACAGAGAGATCATTGATGAAAACCTGCCCCAGAGCGCCCAGGCCCACAGACAACAGGATAATGACCATAAGCAATTCAAATCAAATCGTATTTGTCACATGCGCAGAATACAACCTTACCGTGAAATGCTTACATACAAGCCCTTAAACAACAATGCAGTTTTAAGAAAAAACGAGTGTTAAGAAAGTATTTACGAAATAAACTGAAAATAAAAAATAAAATAGAAAAATAACAAATAAGTAAAGAGCAACAATAAAATAACAGTAACAGGCCTATATACAGGGGGTACCGGTACAGAGTCAATGTGTGGGGGGACAGGTTAATTGAGGTAATTGATGTAATATGTACATGGAGTTAAAGTGACTGTGCATAGATAATAAACAGAGAGTAGCAGCAGCGTGATAATGTGTGTGTGGGGGGGTCAGTGCAAATAGTCCAGGAAGCCATTTGGTATGCTGTTCAGGAGTCTTATGGCTTAGGGATAGAAGCTGTTAAGAAGCCTTTTGAACCTAGACTTGGTGCTCCGGTACCGCTTGCCGTGTGGTAGCAGAGAGAACAGTCTATGACTAGGATGGCTGCACTCTTTGGCAATTTTTAGGGCTTTTCTCTGACACCGCCTGGTATAGAGGTCCTGGATGGCAGGAAGCTTGGCCCCGGTGATGTACTGGGCCGTACGCACTACCCTCTGTAGTGTCTTGCGGTCAGAGGCCGAGCAGTTGCCATACCAGGCAGTGATGCAACCAGTCAGGATGCTCTCGATGGTGCAGCTGTAGAACATTTTGAGGATCTGAGGCCCATGACAAATCTTTTCAGTCTCCTGATGGGGAATAGGTGTTGTTGCGCCCTCTTCTGGACTGTCTTGGTGTGTTTGGACCTTGACAGTTCGTTGGTGATGTTAACACAAAGGAACTTTAAGCTCTCATCCTGCTCCACTACAGCCCGTCAATGAGAATGGGGGCATGCTCAGCCCTCCTTTTCCTGTAGTCCACGATCATCTCCTTTGTCTTGATCAAGTTGAGGGAGAGGTTATTATCCTGGCACCAACGGCCAGGTCTCTGATCTCCTCCCTATAGGCTGTCTCATCGTTGTCGGTGATCAGGCCTACCACTGTTGCATCGTTGGCAAACTGATGGTATTGGAGTCGTTCTTGGCCATGCAGTCATGGGTGAACAGTGCGTACAGGAGCGGAAAGAGCACGCACCACTGAGGAGACCCCGTGTTGAGGATCAGCGTGGCAGATGTGTTGTTGCCTACCATTACCACCTCCAGGGCGGCCCGTCAAGAAGTCCAGGATCCAGTTGCAGAGGGAGGTGTTTAGTCCCAGGGTCCTTAGCTTAGTGATGAGCTTTGAGGGCACTATGGTTAACGCTGAGCTGTAGTCAATGAATAGCATTCTCATGTAGGTGTTCATTTTGTCCAGGTGGCAAAGGGCAGTGTGGAGTGCAATAGAGATTGCGTCATCTGATTTTGGCAATAGGCTTCTTTGAAGCAAGGTAAGACATGCCTCATAATATGAGGTAAAATGTCCAGGTTTCAAACAATTAAGAAACAGGAAAAATATAGCGATGCTAATGATAGGCCTAATTGTCTTCTCAATTAAATGTTAACTAGCTACAAAGTAGCCTATGCTTACCTACCTGGCAGAATGACATCATGATTATTTGCATCAATCCTATAGCCATTTGTTTTGCAAACTACATCTCGTGTGCTACAGAAACAGCTAACCAAACAACAGTGCTAGGTGCCTGCACACTTTAATTAAAGGATTACTACAATCAAAAATTGAAATTTCTTCAATTATTCCCATACCTCCAAAGTGGTCTCCTGATGTGGTTTATGCATTGTTATAGACATCCAATTGATAATTTTCTTAAACCTGTGAATTTCTGACTCAGTGTACAGCCTCATTTAGTGATTTCAATAGTAGGCCTACTATTAGCCTACTTGCATAGTACAGCTTGGGTTGGCCTTACTGTGAAAGACCAATATTGGAGTTAACGTTTTAGGTCATTCATAAGAAATGTTTCTTATAAAACATTTCACACAGGGTACCTTTCCTTCTTCTGGCAGTGACGTTTTGTGCAAAATTAGAGTATATCCACTTCTCCAGGCACCACTACACCACTAGTCATAACTTCTCCATGAGCTTGAGAGACAGTCGATTTTTTTCAGTAGCATTTATTCATATGATTTTGCCGACTGTAACCTAAGGTTTATGAGTGTGAATGTCATTCCGTATAATTACTTGTCACCACCAGACGACTCCTGTCAGTTTGTTACTAAAATAAAACTGGCTTTATTCAGACAAGGGGTGAAATCAGGATGGGTGTTAAGGGTTTATGTGACTACATGTGTGCCCAAGTACTTGTCTGCACTTGACATATGCCATGTCATCTGCAATCTCAATTGCACTTCTCCCACCTGGACAAGAGGGGATATAACTATGTCAGAATGCTCTTCATAGACTACAGCTAAGTGCTCAACACCATAGTACCCTCCAAGATAATCACCAAGTTAAGGACCCTTGGACTGAACCCCTCCCTCTGCAACTGGTCCTGGACTTCCTGACGGGTCGGCCCCAGGTGGTGAGGGTAGGCAACAACACCTCCGCCATGATGACGATATCAGGCGGTGTCAGAAGAAGGTCGAAAAAAGACTCCAGTCACCCAAGCCATAGACTGTTCACTCTGTCACCGTCCGGCAAACGGTACCAGAGCATTGGCTCTCGGACCAACAGGTTCCGAGACAGTTTCTACCCCTAAGCCATACGACTGGTAAATAACCAGACTGCTAAATAGTAAATGAATGGTTCCCAAACTATCTGCACCGACCCTACCCACATTCACTAGACTTGATATACACACCATACAGTATACACAGTCACTCACACACTACACTGTCATTCCCACACAAAACCCTCACACATTCACATACACTACATATGCAGACTGGCATACCGACACAACACGCACACGCACGTATTTGCTCCTGCAACTCTGTTCTTTATTTTACTCATTATAATCTATCTGGATGCCTATCTGGACTTTACCCTGCCTTCATATACATACTTACCTCAAATACCTCGTACATCTGCATATTGATCTGGTACTGGTACTGCCTGTATATAGCTCCATTGCTCCATTTCATTCCTCCTGCGTTAGTTACTATTTTATTTGTTATTTATTATTTTTTAACTCTACATCTTTGGGAAAGGTTCTTAAGCAAGCATTTCTCTGTAAAAGTGTATTCGGCGCATGTGATAAATACAATTTGATTTGATTTGACCCGTTTAGGATGATTCTTATTTATTTATGCGACAATACTACATCAACACTACCTTCACGACATCACCGATGTTGTTACATGTTGTGGATCTATCTTCAAGAGAGAAGTTACCCTTTCATCCAAAAGTGAAACGTTTTTTTGCAAGTCAAAAAAGTACTCTCTCTCACTGTGGTTTTTGCTTTTCCTTTTGCATTTTCTGCTGTGAGCAAAATTAGCAGGAACAGAGCAAAAAAAAGAACAGGATATTAATAAAATATGGAAGCACTGGTTGCTTTGACATACACCAAATATCTTCCCACTCCAACTCTGACACTCAGTAGTTAAAGAAAACTTCAAATAAGTGCTTTGAAGCTACTGGTGCAGAACATCCAAAGGTTTTATACGTAGCCACCTTGTAAAGCGTTAAATCTCGGAGGCACCTTGAGAAGCAGAGATTGTAGTTCTTGAGTGCTGTTATCTGTTTTTCTTTCTTTCTTTCTTTTCTTTCCAAGAGCTCCCTGATGATAACTAACTTAAGGAAAACCTCCCGGGAGGGGAATACAGCTTCCTCTGCATGTCACCTTTATTTCCCCGGGACCAAGCCAAACCGGCAGGTTCCGCGTGACTGCAATTTATTCAACCCATCAAGTATCCCATTATGAGGCTAGCTGGCAAATAATGCCATCAATTTGCATACAGTTTACGCTTTGATGCACGGTCCCCGCTCTCAAAGTGTGCCACGCAACCACACTGGAACTTTCAGCTGCGATAAATCATCAAAACACATTTTTTTAAATAAAAAATGACGAGTCAGAGGAGATCTCTTTAGTTGCAGCTGCCGGGAGAGAAGCGCAAGGGGTTACTGGCACGCGAAGTGCGAGCGAGAGTGCCAATAATGACGGGACACATCCCACGGGTGCACAGTCGCCAAAGAGAGCTATTGAATATGTATCATCTACTGTGGAAGCATTATCTCGCCCTGAGCGCTACTTCAAAATAAACAGGATTACATAGTTGCCATGGCGCTGGATTATTGTCTAGTGGGTTTAGTTGTTCGCTGTGTGTAGGCCTCTGTGTGTCTAAGATTGAGTACAATGTATTACATGTATTGCCAAGGACAGACACAAATACAATCTTTAACCATTATACTACTGAACATGCTGTGGTACTTGTTCACGTTATGATCATGTACGGTTTCACCTTTGATCCAAACAAATAGCACCGCTGTCGGGCTCTGGCAGCATCATTTTCCTTCGTGAGGAGGGGGGTGGGGGAGGAGGGGGGTGAATGTTGTGGAATGAGCCTGTTTGAATGTGAGGCAATCTATTCCTCGATAAACGTGTCAGAGCATGGCTAGGTCCCAAGAGTTATTACTTTCATCAGATTCACCGTCCTCAGGAAGTAACGTGCAGAAGAAAGGAAATTAATGTTGTGTTGTAATATCTGCTTGTTCAATTCACACCATATCGTGACGGCAAGGTGAGAAGCTGCTGCTTTCTTGTCTCATTCACCGTGAAGCCATTTTAGCACCCTGTAAGGTTGCAAGTTAACCTGCCTCAAAGATTGTATCAGGGGCAAACCCATTTCAAAGCCACCCAATGACTTCCTGGCGCTGCTCTGTGATTCAGGTCATGTCTAAACACTGACACCTAAAATGACTGGAGGTGAATGAAGAAGCAGGTCTCATTATAATGGAGGAGACGTACATGCTTCCAGACACACGTGGAGCTCTAAGAGCTTCACAAAGGCAAACACACACACATACAAACTGCTACAACCGCAAACACGCATGTACAGACAACACACACACATACACACACAGACGATACAGCGGGGGTACATTGTGTGATCGCATTCAAACGGACTCCTCATACACATTAATGTATCTCTCAGACATGTTTCATGTGGCTGTGGAAGAGCTTAAAGGACGGAGGTTCAGCATCAGAGCTAGGCTGCGTCCCAAATGGACCGCCTTATTCCCTTTGTAGTGCACTACTTTTGACCAGTACTTTTGAACAAATAGGGCTCTGGTTAAAAGTAGTGCACAGTAATAGGAATAGGTTATCAATTGGGATGCAACCCCTACTGTCATAATGTGCTATGTTCACAACATGACTGACTGAACAGTTCCGATCGACAGACAGCCAGAGAAACAGACAAACTGACATATACAACAGACATATTCAAACTGACGTCCATTGCTGCTGATTGGATTCTATGATCACTCGGCTACACAGCTGATGCCTACTAAACTGTTCATTAACACGGTACTTCATTTTGTTTATCTGTCGGCCCCAGCGTCGAACTCAGGTCCTGTGTGTAGCTAACTGACACTCTCTACCCGTTTATCGCCATTTACCTGTTGTTGTTGTCGTAGCTGTTTACCTGTTGTTGTCTTAGCCCTCCCAATCAACATCTGTGATTGCTTTATGCCACCCTCTAATGTCAATATGCCTTGTGTACTGTTGTTTAGGGTAGCTCTCATTGTTTTGTTTTACTGCGGAGCCCCTAGTCCCGCACAACATGCCTCGGTTACCTCCCTTGCCCCACCCCCCACACATGCGGAGACCGCACCTGGCTTAACTGGCGCTTCCAGAGATGCAGCCTCTCTCGTCGTCACTCAATGCCTAGGTATATCTCCACTGTACTCGCACCCTACCATGGCCTTGTCTGTGCATTATGCCCTGAATCTATCCTACCACGCCCAGAAGTCTGCTTCTTTAACTCTCTGTTCCGAATGCACAAGATGACCAGTACTTATAGCCTTTAGCCATACCTTTATCCTACTCCGCCTCTGTTCCTCTGGTGATGTAGAGGTTACCTCAGGCCCTGTGTGTCCCCAGGCGCTCTCATTTGTTGACTTCTGCCACCGGAAAAGCCTTGGTTTCATGCATGTTAACTCCCTAAGTTTGCTTTACTCACCGCTTTAGCACACTCCGCCACACCTGATGTCCTAGCCGTGTCTGAATCCTGGCTTAGGAAGGCCACCAAAAATTCTGAAATTTCCACCCCCAATTACAACATTTTCCATCAAGATAGAACTGCTAAAGGGGGGCGGAGTTGCAATCAACTGTAGAGATAGCCTGCAGAGTTTTGTCCTAATATCCAGGTTTATGCCCAAACAGTTCAAGCTACTATTTTTTTTAAATCCATCTCTCCAGAAATAAGTCTCTCACTGTTGCCACTTGTTATAGACCTCCCTCAGCTCCCAGCTGTGCCCTGGACACCATATGTCAATTGATTGACCCCATCTATCTTCAGAGTTCGTACTGTTAGGTGACCTAAACTGGGATATGCTTAACACCCCAACTGTCCTACAATCTAAGCTAGATGCCCTCAATCTCACACGAATTATCAAGGGACCTACCAGGTACAACCCCAAATCCGTATACATGGGCATCCTCATAGATATCATCCTGATCAACTTGCCCTCTAAATACACCTCTGCTGTTTTCAACCAGGATCTCAGCGATCACTGCCTCATTCCCTGCATCCGTGATGGGTCCACGGTCAAAGGACCAGCCCTCATCACTGTCAAACGCTCCCTAAAACACATCAGCGAGCAGGACTTTCTAATCGACCTGGACCGGGTAACCTGGAAGGATATTGACCTCATCCTGTCAGTATAGGATGCCTGGTTGTTCTTCAAAGGTGCCTTCTCACCATCTTAAATAAGCATGCCCCTTTCAAAAAATGTAGAACTAAGAACAGATATAGCCCTTGGTTCACTCCAGACTTGACTGCCCTTGACCAGCACAAAAACACCCCGTGGCGCACTGCACTAGCTTTGAATTGTCCCCGCAACATGCAACTTTTCAGGGAAGTCGGGAACCAATATACACAGTCATTTGGGAAAGCTAAGGCTTTTTCAAACAGAAATTTGCATCCTGCAGCACTAATTCCAAAAAGTTTTGGGACACTGTAAAGTCCATGGAGAATAAGAGCACCTCTCTCAGCTGCCCATTGCACTGAGGCTAGGAAACACTGTCACCACCGATAAATCCACGATAATCAAGAATTTCAATAAGCATTTCTCTACGGCTGGCCACGCTTTCCACCTAGCTACACCAACCTTGGCCAACAGCTTGTTGCCTGCTGGAGGTCATTTTGCAGGGCTCTGGCAGTGCACCTCCTTGCACAAAGGCGGAGGTAGCGGTCCTGCTGCTGGGTTGTTGCCCTCCTACGGCCTCCTCCACGTCTCCTGATGTACTGGCCTGTCTCCTGGTAGCGCCTCCATGCTCTGGACACTACGCTGACAGACACAGCAAACCTTTTTGTCACAGCTCGCATTGATGTGCCATCCTGGATTAACTGCACTACTTGAGCCACTTGTGTGGGTTGTAGACTCCGTCTCATGCTACCACTGGAGTGAAAGCACCGCCAGCATTCAAAAGTGACCAAAACATCAGCCAGGAAGCATAGGAACTGAGAAGTGGTCCTTTTTCAAATGATCACCCAGGGGAGCTCTGCATTTAATTGGTCTCATATGTGAAAGTCAACGCAATTTGTCATTGAATAAAGAAATGATTGAAATTCTAATTATTCAATAGTCGGGTTTCGAATTGAGGCATTTCTTCTTGAATGAAGTCTGGAGAGATATTGGACTCATTTCACAGAGTTAATGTTTCACCACTGAAAAGGTCTTAAGTCTTCCCAAGATAGGAACATAATTGGAACAGGAACTACTTAAATAGATTTTTTAACTTACGGTCTTCTCATACTGTATGTCCCAACCTTTAGCTAATGAAACAGTTCCTGGAACAGTTGATGGCCAGTAGGACAGTAGGAGGATGGCCATGCCTGATATTCCCACCTACTGTATTATCGATTCCCCTGTATGGCTCCTGGAGCCCCAGAAAAGATCCTACGCTAAATTATACCTGCAGAGCTCGCCGTATAATTGTCTATTACACTTCCTTGCATTTTCACATCTTTTTGAATGTTTGATTCGAAGAATATCAGAGAACAAGACGTCACACTACTTCCTGGAACAGACAGGAAAAAGTTATATTTGTCATGTATCTGTTGCTAAAGTGAGTGTTTGATTCCAAGAACATATTAGAGGACACGGCGTCGCCCGGGCAGATATTGGTGGCTATTTTAATTAGCTCATCGTGAAACAAACCAACTCTTGTCATCCTGTTGTTGATTTGTGGTTGAAATCTAGTTCAAATGATTGTACATTGACCCATTTTTGGCGAGTTCAACCAAAATACCCATTCACATTCAACGGCAGTGTGTCGAAAGAATATGTTGACCGATTTTGGATTCAACATACCTTCGCCCAGAGGGGATAGGTATATTTGTCATGAATCAAAATTGATTGCCATTTACATTTACAGATGTTGATGAGGCAACGTGGAAGTGTACTTATGAAGCACGTTTGCACCTACGTCTGCCTTTATCGCACACCATTTAAGTGGAGGTGCATGTAGAAACCGAAACGCAGCCTTTTTGAACTGGTTGCACCTACGTCTGCCTTTAGGAGCAGGTTGCTGTGTCATCAATAGTCCACAATCAGTTGAACGGCTGTCTTTAGCCCAGTGGGAAAATGGTATTCCTTGCAAAAAAATATCCGGTGTGAATCCAGCCCTGTCTGGCTGCCACATGTGGAGGTGGAAGATAAACTCCCAAGCCTGACATCACAATTCTATGGAAAACACAAATTTCCTTTTGAACCACATCAGCAAAATCCCTCTGATGTTGAAAAGGAAAATAACAGTCAGCTAATCCTTTCAGCTTATTTACTTGGTTTGTCGTCGTCGTCGTCGTCCCCCCCCCCCCCCCGTCTCGGAATCAATGAAAATATGTTTATAATTTCAGGTTTCGCAGTATAACAATGGGAAAATTCAGAGCCAGTTTTGCCACTGTTAATACGACTGCTTGCATAAATATTAATGACACTGTACACAGTACAGTAGCCGATACAGTATGTAGCAAGCGGACCCATATTTGAAACGGACAACAAATACCGAACAAAGAATTTCGGTTTAAGTTTTTGAAGGCAAAATAGGATAGGAAGCCAATTCTTTTTGTTGCACTTTTTACATGACTGACCAAAACTTGTTTTCTCATGGCCCCTCTCTTTTCCCTCTGCAGCAGAAATATGGTGAGCAATATGTTTGAAACATTGAATCGCAAAAATAAGTAAAAGCACTATTTCAATGGATATGACTTGGCACTGGTGGTGATAGTAGCGTGTGTAAACAAAGTGGTTCTGCCTGGCAGTGAACAGGGGTCGTGGACGTGCTCCTTGAGGTTGAGTGCACCTCTTTGAGGCCTTACTGATATCCTTACCTTCAAATATCCCATTTCACAGGGTTAAAACATGACTACAGTACATCAGTGCAGACATACCTGACTACTTCAAACAATCACATAAAAGGTTGAGACTTTGATATCGTCGAAAACCCTTTATGCTAGTTTTGACACGAGATGAGTTGACACTTGGGATCTGGAGTCTGCTGACACAATAAAGACAGGATTCCTTATCAAGAAAATTGCGGCCAATGTCTGTTTTGGACTTGAACATTTGAAGTCTGTCTTGCCTCAGCAGATCTCCCGTGACTCGTCACGCTCTTTCAGCTCTTTCAGCTCATAGTCTGACGGTAATTTTGTATGAGAAGCTCATATTCAATTGAAGTTGTGCCACTCTCAATATTTAACTTCTACTTTAGTACTGAGGCTTCATCCCTGGATGGAGACAGAGGCTAGCTGAATTTTTTATAATCATTTCATGATGAGTTCTCGAGATCTTGTCCTGAAGTAGTAGTCATGAAGGACAGTGGTTCTTGAAGGTTAGAAAGAAGTTGGATGGAAACACATGCTGTATTGTGTGGCATGATGAAATCACGCCCATGATGAAATCCCGCCCATGATGAATTCCCCCCCATGTTGAAATCCCACCGCCCGTTCACACACAAATGCTGTACCGGTATGACAGAGCCGCCCCCCTCTCAGACATGGCGCTACTCATTATTGTTCCAGCCTGGCCTCAAAGCTTAGACGTTTCATAGTAAATGAAAAGCTGTGACGCTTAAATTACTATGATATGTTATGTTTGGTATGGTTAGATAAGTCAGTAGCCCAAAAAATTAAAGAGGAAGGTTGGTCGGAGAGGATGGGTGGGTGTTTAATGCAAACGACTAGCAACGCAAAGGTTGTGTGTTCAAATCACATTGCGAACAACTTAAGCATTTTAGCTAATTAGTAACTTTGCAACTACTTACAATTGTTTTGCTACTTTGCAACTACTTGTTAGCTAACTTGTTAGGGTAAGCTAACTTGTTAGCTAACCCTAACTTTAACCCATAATCCTAACTCTTAACCATAACCTTAATCCTAACCTTAACCCCTTAACCCTCAACCTTAACCCCCAACCCCTAGACTAGGCAATGTTAGCCACCTACACACCTAGTTAACATCAGCCACAACAAATTGGAATTCGTAACATATCATACGTATTGCACATTCGTAACATATCATACGAATTGTAATCATATCATACTAATTGTAATTTGTAGCATATTATACGAAATGGAAGATGGACTGCTATCCTCAGTCAGGACTGGCACACTTAATCAGACATATATAATGTCAACCTACAGTAGAATCACTGTCTGTCTGTTAGTATCGCCCAGAGAGGGTTTGAGAATCATCAGCGGCATAGGTTCTATTTCAGCCTGCTATTTTTGGGGGGATAGGGCTACAGAATGTATTATTCATTTGTTTGGTAATATGTCTGCTCAATCTCCAAACCCACTTTGACTGAGAAGAATAAAAATAAGTAGGAAATATCTGAAGGTAAGTCTATGCTCCTCCAATATAATATCTCTCTCTTACTTGGGAAAAGGACAGAGAGGTACTTAAATACAGCTGCCGATTGAAACACGAATGTAGAATTAAATTGACACCTGATCCTTCCAATTCAATTTGTCGTGCAGATTCAATTACATTTTGATTCATTAAAATCATACTTGCAGGAATCTCATTTTTTATTTGATTTAATAGTGTTGAAGCTCTCAGTCACCAAAAGAGATTAAAGGCAAAGTGTAACAGCCCTGCCTAAAACACTGCTCTTTTTCTACAGTCTGAGTGAAAGTGAATCTTAATATGACCACAAATTCACACTAACCAAGTTTTACTTTTAGAATTCACCCTTAGACAAAATTCTGTGACAAAATCCTCAAATCCCAAAGTTAGAAGGGGGAAAAAAAATAAATGGGTCCTGACACCTTGACAAATGAGTATTGACCCTGGGGTTTGCAGCTGGCCGTCTGTGGTGTCAAAACAGGAAGTGATGAAGATGCCTCCCCACAGGACCTGTCTCATGTGAGCTCAAGCCATGGTCCCATTAGGTGAAACAAATGTGATGTCAGCTCTGACACTGGTCGTGTTCCACAGGATGTGACAGGTGTGGCGGAACGCCTTCCGACGCTGCCGTGTGTCTCCCACACCGCCAAACAACGTCTGCCGCACACATTCTCAGGGAACTGAGTAGTGAGGTCAGCAGTGCTCAGAGAGCATGCTGGGAGATGGGATTAGGGCGAGAGCGGGTGATGTGTCAGCTGTAATTACTGGTAGCAGCTAGGAGCTGGGAGGTGCTGGGAGGTGCTGCATGCTAGCAGGGCGTCCGGCTTCGCTCCAGCTTCACTGTTGTCTCTCACATCAGAATAATCAGAAGAGAAAGGGCTGAGGTGGAAGAGAAATTAGCCTATCTGGGCCTGGATTTAGTCTGTAACCCTCCCATAGTGAGGCTAACTAAGCACACACACACACCGCAACACAGACCACAACACACACTGCCCCCTCTCTCTCTCTCTCTCCATTACTGAGGGAAGACTTGGCACTGTCAGAGCTATCCATTAAGATGAGAGTCAGAGAGAATGTACGTGGGAGAGATGCAGAGAGATACTAGGCTGTGTGTGTGTGTGTGTGTGTGTGTGTGTGTGTGTGTGTGTGTGTGTGTGTGTGTGTGTGTGTGTGTGTGTGTGTGTGTGTGTGTGTGTGTGTGCGTGTGCGTGTACCTGTGAAGAGGTAGTACAATACAAAGTCACAAACAGAGAGTTTCTTGAACTGCAGATTCTGTTCTCAAATCAGTCACTGTTCCCTAGGGCCTGGAACTCCTCCAATCCCTCCTCTCTCCTTTTCCTCACACTAGAACACCAACTGGGTGTGACATTTGCAGTAAAGAGCAGCTGGAGTGACGCTCCAAGAAGTGAATCAGAGAGGGGAATGAATAAATATTAAATTCTGCAGCACTGAGAGGGACCTGCCGCATGATTCATCTTCGCATCGACGATCCTGCTGCAAGTGTTCAAACAGACATTGTCTATGGCTATTGCCTATCTGTGCATCCCAAATGGTACCCTATTCCCTATAGTGCACTACTTTTGACTAGGGCATGTTTTTATTTATTTATTTATGTATTTATTTATTTAACCGTTATTTTACCAGGTAAGTTGACTGAGAACACGTTCTCATTTGCAGCAACGACCTGGGGAATAGTTACAGGGGAGAGGAGGGGGATGAATGAGCCAATTGTAAACTGGGGATTATTAGGTGACCATGATGGTTTGAGGGCCAGATTGGGAATTTACCCAGGACACCGGGGTTAACACCCCTACTCTTACGATAAGTGCCATGGGATCTTTAATGACCTCAGAGAGTCAGGACACCCGTTTAACGTCCCATCCGAAAGACGGCACCCTACACAGAGCAGTGTCCCCAATCACTGCCCTGGGGCATTGGGATATTTTATTAGACCAGAGGAAAGAGTGCCTCCTACTGGCCCTATGTTGCAGGGAATAGGGTGCCATTTGGGATGCACATATAGGCAACAGCCATAGACAATGTCTGTCCATATCTATTAACCCACCCGTCCATTATTGAACAAACGCAGCATGAAACTTGCTTGTGCTATCCATTTCTCTAACAAGGCAATGGAAAGAAGGACACGGTCTATTTTTATGGGGGGTTGCACTGATGAACTCTGTTTAGAGTCCCATCCGCACAGTCTGGAATCATTCTCTTTTGGGCTTCTTCTGTTTCTTTGGATTTCCTTCTTGGCTCGCATTCTCTTTTTGTCTTGGCTTGGAGGATGAGGCTGTGGCTGAGCTGTCCTACATGGTGTGACATTGCCTTTCGCAGCCAGCCTCCGCTGGCCTATCCAACACCAGACACTGGGAAAAGGGATGTGGAGAGTTCCAGGGCTCCAGCGTGTCGTTTCGTCTGCCCATGGCTTCTCAGATTAGGAAGCTAATAGCAGCCTGGATAAATCCTGGGCTTGCTGAGAGGCGGACTGGCCCTGGCCCTGTGTGTCAGCGATAAGGGGAGAGGCCAGGAGGAAAGCGGCATGTCTCTCTCTGTACAGTAAGGGTCCCCACGATGAGGCCCCTCAAAGCTGTTTATAAAAGTCCTTCCACAGCGGCAATCTTCCGGACTAAGGCGAGGGAAAGGAGGGGATGATGACAGAGTGTTGTGGGCCTTGTAGATTCCAGACGTGGCGAGGGAGAGCGATGGGGTTGCTGCCTGGAGGAGAAGGATGAAAGGGAGGAGGTGGAGGAGGTGTTGGAAATTGCGTATGAAAGGGCATGATGGTGGCCTATGGCCCTGAGTCTGGGTGTTCAGTCAACGGATGGATGGGGCTGACGTCTGGGGTTGGGGGTTTTAGAGCAGAGCCTGAGGTCTGTAGTTCCACTGCAGGGAGAGTGAACACAGCAATTTGTACAGTACTGTAGCTGTGTGTGTGTGTGTGTTTGCGTGCTGCATTGTTTTCAATTGAAAGGGAAATTGGTTGTTCTGGTGTGTATATTTCCAAACATTCCTGTGGGTGTATGTGATGCCGGTAGGTCTGTTTGTGTAGGTGTCGGTGTGTGTGTGTGTGTGTGTGTGTGTGTGTGTGTGTGTGTGTGTGTGCGTGCGTGTGCGTGCGTGTGCGTGCGTGTGCGTGCGTGTTAGAACACACTCGGCGGGACGCCACCTAACTCCTAACCCTAATCCTAAATTGAACCCCTTACCCTAACCCTAAACATAATCCCTAAAATGTATATAGCCTATGTCCTCATGTGGATGTGGGAAATGTCCCCACGAGGGAGAATTCCTCTTGTGAATGTGCATGAATGTGCTGCTGGACCTCAGTCATGGGACCAAATGGAGGAAGGAGACTTCGATATGACTTAGTATTTCTGCTGGTTAATTGGAGCTGGTCTGAAAGAGAGATTAGATCTCAGGGGCTAATCTGCTAATCTGTTTCGTTTTACTTCAAAACGCTGTACTGAACAAAAGACTCAGAAATGACTTGGGTCTTAAAGGGGTTCTGTAGCTCTGAGAGATCTCTATTAAACAACTAAAGCCGGACACAGGCATATTCCCCATTCTTAATAGTCCCAAAAGATAGAGTAGGTGATTTAGAAGCACTGTAGATCTGATACAGTGGGATAGGTGTAAGCAAAATGGTGGAATTTCCACCTAGACTATTAGAGCGCAAGGAGGAGCTATTACCGTATTGCAGGGATCCCCAATAGGCGGCCCGAGGACCAATTTCGGCCAATGTGGGATTTTATTTGGAACCCCAAGTTTCCTGTGAAAAAATGTTTTATGATACAATTTTTTGTTGTTGTTGTTGTTGTTGGACATAAAAGACTGTAAAATCCCCAGGAAATCAGCTGAAAGCAATTTTAATTTAGGAAATATGTTCCCAAGTATTCCCATGCATAATAAATAGGCATATGTGATCATATCCCAATGTAATAAAGGTTTGAAATTATACTGTTTTTGTCAAATACTATATCTGTTTGGGATTTTTGTGGTAAATCTTCAGTGTACAAATTATTTATAACTATGTTGCGGCCCCCTGACCATCCGCTCATGGACAAATCAGCCTACGGCTGAATGTAATTAGGGACCCATGCCCTATTGACTAGTGCCTTCAGAAAGTAATCACACCCCTTGACTTTTTCCAGATTTTGTTGTATTACAGCCTGCATTTAAAATGGATTAAAGTGAGATGTTGTGTCACTGGCCTACACACAATACCCCATCATGTCAAAGTGGATTTATGTTTTTCATATAAATATATATTTTAAATAAAAAATGAAAAGCTGAAATGTCTTCAGTCAATAAGAGTAAAAGAGTAAAAATGTGGTTTTACATAATAAGTCACATAGACATTGACTCAGCAGTGAATTTCAAACACAGATTCAACCACAAAGACCAGGGAAGTTTTCCAAAGCCTCGCAAAGCTTTCAGCATGGTGAAGTTATTAATTACACTTTGGATGGTGTATCAATACACCCAGTCATTGGTAAACCTCTCTGGTCTTTGTGGTTTAATCTGTGTTTGAAATGCACTGCTCGACTGAGAGACTTTACAGATAATTGTATGTGTGGGGTACAGAGATGAGTCAATACTTTGTAGAGCCACCTTTTGCAGCAATTACAGCTGCAAGTATCTTGGGGTATGTCTCTATAAGCTTGGCACATCTAGCCACTGGGATTTTTGCCCATTTTTCAAGGCAAAACTGCTCCAGCTCCTTCAAGTTGGATGGGTTCCGCTGGTGTACAGCAATCTTTAAATTATATTACAGATTTTCAATTGGATTGAGGTCTGGGCTTTGACTAGGCCATTACAAATTATTTAAATGTTTCCCCTTAAACCACTCGAGTGTTGCTTTAGCAGTATCCTTAGGGTCATTGTCCTGCTGGAAGGTGAAACTCCGTCCCAGTCTAAAATCTCTGGAAGACAGAAATAGGTCTCCCTCAAGAATTTGCCTGTATTTAGCGCCATCCAACATTCCTTAAATTCTGACCAGTTTCCCAGTCCCAGACGATGAAAAACATCCCAACAGCATGATGCTGCAACCACCATGCTTCACTGTGGGGATGGTATTCTCGGGGTGATGAGAGGTGTTGGGTTTGCGCCAGACATAGCGTTTTCCTTAATGGCCAAAAAGCTCATCTGACCAGAGTACCTTCTTCTATATGTTTGGGGAGTCTCCCACATGCCTTTTGGCGAACACCAAACGTGTTTGCTACTTCTTTCTTTAAGAAATTGCTTTTTTCTGGCCACTCTTCCATAAAGCTCAGCTCTGTGGAATGTACGGCTCAAAGTGGTCCTATGGAGAGATACAACAATCTCCACTGTGGAGCTTTGTAGCTCCTTCAGGGTTATCTCTGATGAATGCCCTCCTTGCCTGGTCCGTGAGTTTTGGTGGGCGGCCCTCTCTTGGCAGGTTTCTTGTGGCGCCATATTCTTTCCATGTTTTAATAATGGATTTAATGGCGCTCCATTGGATGTTCAAAGTTTCAGATATTTTTTTAATAACCCAACCCTGATCTGTACTTCTCCACAACTTGTCCACCTGTTTGGAGAGCTCCTTGGTCTTCATGGTGTCGCTTGCTTGGTGGTGCCCCTCGCTTAGTGGTTTTGCAGACTCTGGGGCCTTTCAGAACAGGTGTATATATACTAAGATCATGCGACAGATCATGTGACACCTAGATAGCACACAGGTGGACTTTATTTAACTAATTATGTGACTTCTGAAGGTAATTGGTTGCACCAGATCTTATTACGGGCTTCATAGCAAAGGGGGTGAATACATATGCACGCACCATTCTCTGTTTTTTATTTTGTATAATTTTTTGAAACAAGTATTTTTTTTTCATTTCACTTCACCAATTTGGACTATTTTGTGTCTGTCCATTACATGAAATGCAAATAAAAATATATTTAAATTACAAGTTGTATTGCAACAAAATAGGAAAAACGCCAAGGGGGAAGAATACTTTTGCAAGGCACTGTACTACCCTACCCCATTCAAAGGAACTTAACTCTTTTGTCTTGCCCATTCACCCTCTGAATGGCACCCACACAAGCAATTGTTGCAAGGTTTGAAAATAATGTTTTTACCTGTCTCACCTACAGCTGTGGCAGGTCATGAAATTTGGTTAGCCGGTGATTGTCAAACAAATAACTGCCGGGCTCATGGTAATTGAACGTTAATTAACATAACATCTCCTGGCAAGCCACTGATGCATTAGAAAAAGTCTAATAAATCCACGTAATATAGCCACACTATCACAATAAATCCATTATTTATTTTAGACAGGACTAGAGTAACATGATATGAAGTAAATGTTGTCTATTTCAGAAGAACAGAATAGCATACCCTGAGTTGTCCTTATATTAGGCCCTGATCTGGCTATGCTGTATGGCTGTGGGCTACACTAGTTCATTTAGCAGACAAGATTTGTCATGTTTGCTCCCGCTCTTCCCTTCCCCTGGCGCTTGAGGGCGCCAGATTACCCTGCATCACACGCTCCTGCCATCCATCACCCACACCTGCCTTCCCTCGTCACTCGCATCAGCGTTAATGGACTCACCTGGACTCACTTATTACATGTTAATTTCCTCCCCTATATTTGTCTGTTCCCTTGCTCTGTTCCCTGCTGCTGCATTGATTGTTTCTTGTCTAAGTTTCTGTTTGCTGACGCTGTGCTTGTCTCGTTATATGTCCGTCATTTATTAAATGTTACTCCCCGTACCTGCTTCGTCTCTCCAGCGTCATTCAGCGTGACAAGATTTGCTTAGAATTCCATGCCATTATTTTAGATTTTTTTCATAATATGAAGAATACAATTGAACATAGCTGAATAAAATAAAAATTATATTTTCTCCAAACGATTTGAGGGAGGGCGCATATGCCGCTATTCAGGTCCTTCTATATGCTAATTTAGAGTTATGTAACTTTAGTTAAATGAAGGTAAAAAACAAATTGTGATACAAAATATGTCTGGATTTTTGTAACATTCTAAGGCCGCCTGATGCAACTCTAATTAAGATTTGAAAAAAGTTGCATGAAAGGCATGAGCTCTGCTTTCTCACGCAGTTGTTGCATAGCCTATAGAAATGTTGCGCAACATGAGCTCACGGGCTCTCATGAAGTACTTGATTTTTGAATACATTTGCATTGACGTCAGTGTGATTGGAGGGACAATAGAGTGCTGAGTACCAGGCAGTTAGCACGTTTGGTAGGCTACTAATTGTCACGCCTGGTCCCGCTCTCCCTCTCTGGCGCTCGAGTTGATCATTAAATGTTCACTCCCTGTACCTGCTTCTCATCTCTACCAGCGTCGATCCTTACACTAATGACCATCAGCAGCATCAGCGCTTCTAATTACGTAACTACACAGTCACATGGAACTTGCCTGCTGTCATGACCCGTGATCGCCGGTCTGACACTAATACAGTCACCGTAGCAGCCCTATACTCCCCTTCATTTACACTGATTGAAGTGGATCATAGCTTTCACCTGGATTCACCTGGTGAGTCTGTCATGGAAAGAGCAGGTGTCCTTAACGGTTTGTACACTCGGTGTGTATTCTCTGTTGGATGACAAAGAGGCAAAGCTGGTGCTGCATCGTCATGTTTGATCATTCATCTAGATTTGGGGGATTCTACGCCAGCAGTGAAAAATATTTTTCTTCTTTTTTTCTTCTGTCAATTCTCACATAGAAACTTACTTGGGAGGGAGAATGCTTGAAATACTTTTTACATTTGTATCACAAACCATTTTTGATACATTTTATATTTGTATCACAAATCATGATGAAAGTGGCCCTACCAGGCCCTTTTCAGACCTATACATGCCTCCTGTAAGACCCTACGATCCATGAACCGTACATGATACAGACATCTTGGTGTCATTATAGTCCTTATAGTGCACTCTAACATATGGAGTATGTCTACATTCAGAAATACAATGTTTCACATGAATTCTTCAACATTAAAACAATTACTACCAGGCAGTACGGAGCGGCAAGACGGAGCTGCTCTTCCTCCCGGGGAAGGACTGCCCGTTCCATGATCTTGCCATCACGGTTGACAACTCCATTGTGTCCTCCTCCCAGAGCGCTAAGAACCTTGGCGTGATCCTGGACAACACCCTGTCGTTCTCAACTAACCTCAAGGCGGTGGCACGTTCCTGTAGGTTCATGCTCTACAACATTCGCAGAGTACGACCCTCCCTCACACAGGAAGCGGCGCAGGTCCTAATCCAGGCACTTGTCATCTCCCGTCTGGATTACTGCAACTCGCTGTTGGCTGGGCTCCCTGCCTGTGCCATTAAACTACAACTCATCCAGAACGCCGCAGCCCGTCAGGTGTTCAACCTTCCCAAGTTCTCTCACGTCACCCCGCTCCTCCGCTCTCTCCACTGGCGTCCAGTTGAAGCTCGCATCCGCTACAAGACCATGGTGCTTGCCTACGGAGCTGTGAGGGGAACGGCACCTCCGTACCTTCAGGCTCTGATCAGGCCCTACACCCAAACAAGGGCACTGCGTTCATCCACCTCTGGCCTGCTCGCCTCCCTACCACTGAGGAAGTACAGTTCCCGCTCAGCCCAGTCAAAACTGTTCGCTGCTCTGGCACCCCAATGGTGGAACAAACTCCCTCACGACGCCAGGTCAGCGGAGTCAATCACCACCAATCACACCTGAAACCCCACCTCTTTAAGGAATACCTAGGATAGGATAAAGTAATCCTTCTAACCCCCCCCCTTAAAAGATTTAGATGCACTATTGTAAAGTGGTTGTTCCACTGGATATCATAAGGTGAATGCACCTCTGGATAAGAGCGTCTGCTAAATTACTTAAATGTAAATGTAAAATGTACTAATGAGTATCTCAAAACGACCCTTTTTGAATTTGCTGATGTTTAGACATGATGTTTGGAACAATATACTCTTCAAACACATCACATTTCCAGAGTGATATGAACCATTATATCATATACATTAAAATCAGTAGATAGTGGTAGCGTTGACGTTTTCCTATGGAAAACTCCCGATGGCGCAGGAAGTATTTTAATTTGAAGCATGCCATATTGCTGAATGGGGCTGAATGGCACCCCAAAAATCTCTAAGGATCATGGTGAAAGTGGCCGTAACTAGCAACGGATCAGGGTCAATATAGTCCCTTTCATCCTGCCTGAGAGTCAACCGGGAGAATCCTCCTAGCCTGCCGGCCCATGATTGGTCTGTGTCAGCAGGTGGTCCTGTGTGAAGACAAATGTAGTAGTCAGAATGGATCACTATTTAATTAAATATCGCGATTTGTAGCGAACTTTAAAATAATTCACAGTGGGGATCGAACTTGATCATAATAAACTAATTTTAGAGACCAAAACAATCGTCAACATTTTTTTTGCTTGGCTGTTCTGCCGATCGTAATTTACATAGGCTTTCTAGGGCAGACCAGGGCTTTTGGCACCGCTAGGTTGCTACGCAGTAACCGACCATCAGAGCTCATGACTTCACACTCCAGACTGGACATTGAGGGCCTGCATTTTATACTTACAAATCAGTTGCGGTCGGTGATGTTTAAGATGAGGACAATTTTTTGTTTTTATGAGCATGGCCTTATTTCTATCACAGCATATTGGATGACTGTCATTCCATTCACCCAGCTCAATGTTACATCGATAGGTTTAGGCTACTACATGATACTCTAACTTTCCCTGTACCCTTAATGAGGTTGCTACAACCTAGCCAATGATTGAACGTTTAAAACGTAGGTGCACAGGTCGAGAGAAACATTTGAGTAATTAAGGTGACAGACTGTGGCACATTCAATACTGCCTTGCACACTCTTGCCTGCATTTAGCTGATATAGGGTGTAATCATTAGTCCAACAGTTGTGACCCGTTCTGTTTGCTTCCGTTTAAGAAATGTTTTTCAACAGAATCGGCAGAATGAATATATCCCTGATCATTGTTCCCTCTAGCTGCGGGCAGAATAAATACTAGCCCGCGCAGAGAAGCAGGAGATTGAATTTCGCTCAACTTTCAAGAGATTTCCCCATTAGTTAACACTATCAACACTATCAATTCCCTATACTGTGGGAAATGTGATAGAATCAACGCAATACTAGCCACTTTCAATGCAACATACCGAAACAAAACGAACTATGCAAGACTTACTATGCAAAACTAACCATGCAAGATATTCTGTTATAGGCAGAGCGCATCGGAGTATGATTCTATTGCATTGACAGGCACGACTCAGGCCTGTACTCTACACAGACTGGTGTGCCATAACCAATCAGAGTTGCAGTAGGCCTACATGCACATAGACTATTGCCATATATGGATTTGTGCCATTCATTTTGAACTGGACTGTTTTACAGCATGAGTGGTCACGATTATTATGTGTTTGTTTTGAGATCAAAGCGATATTTGCATATAGCCACATATGTTCATTTGTTCATATTCTTTGCTAGTTAGTAAGTTATTAGCCCAGTTATCAGTGGAGTGAAGTAGTTAGGTAAAAATACTTTAAAGTACTATATATCTGTACTTTACTTGACTATTCATAATTTGTACAACTTTTACTTTTACTGCACTATATTCCTTATAGTGCAGTAAAAAAATGAAATTCCATACATTTTCCTTGACACCCAGAAGTACACATTACATTTTGAAGCAGGACAGGAAACTGGTCCAATTCACACACTTATCAAGTGAAAATTCATGGTCATCCCTACTGCATCTGATCTGGCGGACTCACTAAACACAAATGCTTTGTTTGTAAATTATGTCTGAGTGTAGGCTGTGTTGGTTATCCGTAAATAAACATAATAAAATACAACCGTGCCGTCTGGTTTGCCTAATTTAAGGAATTTGAAATGATTTATACTTTAACTTTTGATACTTAAGTATACAGTGCATTCGGAAAGCATTCAAACCCCTTGACTTTTTCCCACATTTTGTTACATTACAGCCTTATTCTAAAATTGATTAAATAGTTTTTTCCCTTCATCAATCTACACACAATACCCCATAATAACAAAGCAAAACTGATTTTTAGAAATGTTTGCAAATGTATTAAAAATAAAAATGTAAATATCACATTCACATAACAAAATGTGGAAAAAGTTAAGGGGTCTGAATACTTTCCGAATGCACTGTGTGTTAGCAATTATATTTACTTTTGATACTTAAGTATATTTAAAAGCAAATACTTTTAGACTTTTACTCAAGTAGTATTTTACTGGGTGACTTTCACTTTTACTTGAGTTCCTACAAGAGCACAAAATGTGTACATTTCTAGCCATCTTTGAAAAGCGAGTCAGGAAAAGAGCTTTGTTCTATGTCTTAAAGGGGAAGTATTGTATTTTGAGACAGGCTTGAATAAGCTTAGTAGCCAATAGGCAGAGGGTAGCATAATTTGCCGGATTCTCTGTAATAATTGTCACATCTGCTCCTGCTACGCCCTCTG
The DNA here is from genome assembly GCF_029448725.1 of Salvelinus fontinalis. Lineage (NCBI taxonomy): Eukaryota > Metazoa > Chordata > Actinopteri > Salmoniformes > Salmonidae > Salvelinus > Salvelinus fontinalis. Next base: position 3,238,979 of record NC_074692.1, on the reverse strand, counting down.
GTGTTCATCCGGTGTCTTCTTGATCTACAGTTACTCCCCCTGTACACTCTCTGTCTCTCTCTCTCCCTCTCTTGTGATTGTGTGGTTGGAGACAGGTGTGCTGGAGTCAGAGCAGATCCCTACCAGCTGCAACTCGTTCCATAATAAAGACCTCTACAAATACTCTACAAGTTCTGCCACTTCCACTCTGCCAGATCGTAATCTCTGCTCAGTCAGTTCATGATTCTAGCCATTTATTAGTACTGAAGATCCAGTTACTCTGCTGTGCCTGTTTCCCTGCCTGACACCGTTTATCCGCTCATTGCAGTTAATGCTCTGTCTCTGGCTCCTGTCTCCTGTTCCACATCTCACCACCCAACTACCTTGCTCTGGATTTTACTCACCACCACTACCTTGGATTCCCCTCAGGACCTGTTTACCCTGTTCTACTCAGCCAACTCCAACCTCAGTCTCCACATCTGGTTTTAATGCAACTCATCCGAGCTACCCCGGATCTGCACTCCATATCTCTCTGTGCAACAATACATATTTTGGTTCATTCATCCCTGTTTCCTTATCTGAGTCTGCTCTTTTGGGTCCTCCTGTGTCGCGCCGCATAACAATAATAGTATGGGAATAAGTGGTTTCTTGCATCAAACAGTACAACATGTTCAGTCACATCCTTGTCTGAAGGACAAGTAGATAAACAGGTTAATGTCAAGCCCAGCATGATTTCTTTTCCAAAAGTTTAAACACCACACATTGGCTGCTACTGTAGGCTGAATGATAGAATCCTTCTCTCTTTCTTTCTCTCTCTCAGAGGACCTGAGCCCTAGGACCATACGTCAGGACTACCGGGCATGATGACTCCTTGCTGTCCCCAGTCCACCTGGCCTTGCTGCTGTTCCAGTTTCAACTGTTCTGCCTGCGGTTATGGAACCCCTACCTGTCCCAGACCTGCTGTTTTCAACTCTTAATGATCGGCTATGAAAAGCCAACTGACATTTATTCCTGATTATTATTTGACCATGCTTGTCATTTATGAACATTTTGAACATCTTGGACATGTTCTGTTATAATCTCCACCCGGCACAGCCAGAAGAGGACTGGCCACCCCTCATAGCCTGGATCCTCTCTAGGTTTCTTCCTAGGTTTTGGCCTTTCTAGGGAGTTTTTCCTAGCCACCGTGCTTCTACACCTGCATTGCTTGCTGTTTGGGGTTTTAGGCTGGGTTTCTGTACAGCACTTCGAGATATTAGCTGATGTACGAAGGGCTATATAAAATAAACTTGATTGAACCCCTATTTCCACAGTAGGCCAGTCTGGTAGGACTACATTATGATCGAATAGCTACAGTAGCCACTGTTTCAACAGTCAATTAAAACACGTACAGCTTCAGTGTTCACAGTAAACACGTGCCGGAAGTTGCACGAAATTTTCACAACATTCAAGTTTGTGCTCAGCCCAAAAATTGTTTTGGAGGGAACATTGCCCCTGATTACACGCAAACACAGTTCACTTTCATAGCAGCCACATACAAGCATGATCATTTTGCTCATTGTATAATTACTTCTCGCATCTTCACCTAGCATCCCTCTCTGTTTGAGCCGGGTGTTTGAGTAGTCTAAACTAGCTAGCTGCATTCGCTAGCTAAGTGAAAGAGATTTTTTTTTTTAAAGAAATGGATATTGTTCAAAACTATTGTCTTTCAACTATTGTCTTTCTCTCTATTTGAGTCAACTACTCACCACATTTTATTAACTGCAATGCTAGCTAGCTGTAGCTTATGCTTTCAGTACTAGATTCATTCTCTGATCCTTTGATTGGGTGGCCAACATCTCAGTTCATGCTGCAAGAGCTGATAGGTTGGAGGATGTCCTCGGGAAGTTGTCATAATTACTGCGTAAGTCTATGGAAGAGGGTGAGAGCCATGAGCATCATAGGTTTTGTATTGAAGTCCATGTACCCAGAGGAGGACGGAAACTAGCTGTCCTCCAGCTACACCATGGTGCAACCCTACAGAGTGCTGTTGAGGCTACTGTAGACCTTCATTGCGAAACAGTGTGTTTAAATCAATGATTTGGTAACGTGAATATATTTAGTATCGTTTTTTCTAAAAATTATATTTTTTTTAATGGTTCACATTTAAAAAAAAGAAAATTCACTGAGGAGGATGGTCCTCCTTTTCTTCCTCTGAGGAGCCTCCACTGATTGGCATTAAATGTCATTAACCAATCACATTCCTCCTTTAGGATTGCACATTCAGCAAATCACCAGCAGAGGGAGTTCCCATTGAATACATTTAACATTCAGTGTGTTGGTGGTGCTCATAAAATGAATTAGAACTTCAGAATTAGCAGAGAGCCCACTCTTGAAATTGGATGTACTTGTAGAGTATATTGTTCCCAACAAAATGTCTTAAAATTTTAAAAAAATCAAAAAGGGTAGTTTTGAGATATTCATATTAATACTTTTAATGTTCATGTGAAACAATGTGTTTCTGAATCTACACATACTCCATATGTTAGTGCACACTAAAAGGACTATAATGACACCAATATGTTGTCTGTATCATGTACGGTTCACAGATAATAGAGTCTTACAGGAGGCATGCATACTCCTCCTATAGGGAGGAGGTCAGAGACCTGGCCCGGTGGTGCCAGAATAACAACCTAACCCTCAACGGACTACAGGAAAAGGAGGACCGAGCACACCCCCCTTTCTCACCGACGGGGCTGTAGTGGAGCAGGTTGAGAGCTTCAAGTTCCTTGGTGTCCACATCACCAACAAACTAGAATGGTCCAAACACACCAAGACAGTCGTGAAGAGGGCACGACAAAGCCTATTCCCCCTCAGGAAACTAAAAAGATTTGGCATGGGTTCTACAGCTGCAACACGGCAATTGCTCGTCCTCCGACCGCAAGGCACTACAGAGGGTAATGCGTACGGCCCAGTACATCACTGGGGCCAAGCTGCCTGCCATCCAGGACCTCTACACCAGGCAGTGTCAGAGGAAGGCCCTAGAAATTGTCAAAGACCCTAGTCACCCCAGTCATAGACAGTTCTCTCTACTACCGCATGGCAAGCGGTACCGGAGTGTCAAGTCTAGGACAAAAAGGCTTCTCAACAGTTTTTACCCCAAAGCCATAAGACTCCTGAACAGGTACTCAAATGGCTACCCGGACTATTTGCATTGTGTGCCGCCCCCCAACCCTTATTTTACGCTGCTGCTACTCTCTGTTTATCATATATGCATAGTCAATTTAACTATACATTCATGTACATACAACCTCAATTGGCCTGACCAACCATTGCCCCCGCACATTGGCTAACCGGGCTATCTGCATTGTGTCCCGCCACCCGCCACCCGCCAACCCCTCTTTTACGCTACTGCTACTCTCTGTTCATCATATATGCATAGTCACTTTAACCATATCTACATGTACATACTACCTCAATCAGCCTGACTAACCAGTGCCCGTATATAGCCTCACCACTGTTATTTTTCACTGTCTTTTTTACAGTTGTTTTTATTTCTTTACTTACCTATTGCTCACCTAATACCTTTTTGCACTGTTGGTTAGATTTGATTTGATACTGTAGGTCTGAAAAGTTAAAAAGCATGTCAAGCATCCTTTCTCTCAATGAAGTTTATATGAGAGAATTGCCAGAACAATCTGAGATACTTAAAATATTTTTTCGCTCCTGCTGGTGTGGAATCGCCCATCTTCAGACTCTATCTGGGATGTTGTTGTGTACTGAGGACCTCCAAATCAATTCACCCCTGAGGACAATGCCTGAGTCCCAAAATGACAAATTCTTCCTTATATACTGCACACATTTTGACCAGAGCCCTATGAGCCCTGGTCAAAAGTAGTGCACTAAATACTGTATATAGGGAGTAGGGTGTTATTTGGGATGTGTCAGGATACTGAAGAGGTTTGGGACACAGTATTTCAATAACAGTATCCCCTCCAGCATGGTGTGTGTGTGTGTGTCCGTGTGTAATCCTGTGTGTGTTTATCTTTGTGTCTGTGTGTCTCTATGGCCGCGTTTACACAGGCAGTCCATTTATGATCTTTTTCCCACTAGTTGGTCTTTGACCAATCACATCAGATCTTTTCACATCAAATCTTTATCGGAGATGATCGGATTTGTCAATAGGGGGAAAAAATATCAGAGTTGTACTGCCTGTGTAAACGCGGCCTGTGTGTGTATTTAGGCATGAACTGTTCAAGAGCCTTGGGATGTTGATGTCTATTCAACGCATAATCAGCCAAAATTGGCCAAGGCGTCAAAGGCTCTCCTGCATCAAGCTCTTGCAGTCTGCCTCGTTGTTGATACTGAGGTGAAAATTGGTTTACTAATAATTTGATAATGACTAGATGACTAAAGTGTAATTACAACTAAAATAAGATCGATTGTGAATAAATGGGAACAATTAACATTTATCACTATCATCATTACCGACATTAGTAAAACGTAGATTGAGAATCTGCTTGTTTTGCTGTGAGCTCGTCGGCGGCTCATCCAAAATAAAAATATTCCACCAACGCTAAAATCATTCCCAGAATTTGCATAATTAATGTGGCCCAAAATGTACTACTCTGAGTCCTTGAGCATAATAACAAATACTAATGGTACTCTGAAGAAAAAAAACTCACACACATCTCTCTTAGTCAGTGCCATTATCGCTCTCTGCTTTTTCTTTGCTTTCTTCCCTTCTCCTATTTCCCCTAAGCTCCCCTTCACCCTCTTTTCCTCAAATCCAGAGAAATGGATTTCAGCCTGACCTTTGAAAGAACGCTGAAAGACAACCGTCACCATGTTTTTGTCTCTGGTTCCCTCATCCAACACTTCTCTCTCTCTCTCTTCTCCTACCTATTTCACTTTCTCTCTCTTTCCTTTCAACTTAAACCCATCCCCTTGCAATACTCACCATTTTTTTTAAACAACAATGAAACTATCAAAAACAAGGATAGTAAAGGGTACATAATACACACCAGGTGATGAAAATACATTTCTAAAGAAAACAAAAGTATACCAACAAAAAATAACTCACCCTGCTGGACGAATGATCCGTAGACAAACCACATGGAGTTGTAGAGGGTGGTGGAGGAGACGGAGCCCATGGGCAGGCGCGGCGGGTTGAGCCAGTTGAGCAGGTAGACCAGTATGCCCACCAGTAGCACCGTGCCCGCGATGCATGCCCATAGCGACAGGTCAAAGGGCGCCAGGCAGGCGAACATGTCCACGGTGCGTTCAGCCTTCCTGAGCAGCACGCCCACCGAGTAATCCATGTAGCGCGTGGTAAAGTCCACCACACTTTCCCGCTCTGGTGTGATGGTGAGAGCCGAGAGACCCATGTCAGCACGCTGGAAAACAAACACACGCATGGACACACACACGCAAATGCACGCACACACAAACACAGATTCATTAATGCCAAGATTCAAGGTGTATGGAATTCAAGACAATTAGTGGGATTCTGTGAACACACATATCAGAAATCACTGCATCCAATAGGTTCCGTGGTAAGGCGGAGGGGTACGAGAAATGAAACTTTGCTTGGAGTTCTGTTTTTAGACATTCATTTAACTCATGCATACATCAATAGAACCACATCTGCTTTCTGCCATGGCTATTCTGTCGCTGCTGCTGATAACAGTCCTCCTCTCCCTTCTTTTGTCAAAACAGGCACATAACGACTCCACGCTCGCTATCTGACACGCTTAATACTCACACACGTCTCAGACGAGATAGATAGGGGAAAAGACAATAGCATGTTAATTACCTAGATATTGCATCGGTACATTGAGGGATGGCCATTTTCTGTGTGACCGTCTATTGTGTTGATGCGAAGCAGAGGTTATGGAGATTAATATGGCTGTGAGTCATAGTGTGAGCATAGGAGGAGTTCAGTCATCTTCAAGAAACTGTTTTTAGGAAGAGACCGGAGGATGAGGGTACCTCGATAGGTCATTAAGCCACCAAGCCAATCAGAGAGCCTGAATTAGAATGCACACGTTGGTCCACTGAAAACTGTTCAAACCTGTCAAGGTTACACACGATATACGTGTGTGTGTGTGTGGGGGGGGGGGGGGGGGGGGAGTTATGCAGGCCAGGGTCAGCTATAAACCCACTAAGGCTAATTTAATTTCCTCCCACATGTTGTGTCTCATTATTGTACAAAACATAAAGAACACAGGCTCTTTCCATTATATAGACTCACCAGGTGAATCAAGGTGAAAGATATGATCACTTATTGATGTCACTTGTTAAATCAACTTCGATCAGTGTAGATGAAGGGGAGGAGACGGGTTAAAATAGGATTTTTAAGCCTTGAGGCAATTGAGACTTTGATTAGGTATGCGTGCCATTCAGAGGGTGAATGGGCAAGACAAAATAGTAAAGTGCCTTTGAACGGGGGTATGGTAGTATGTGCCAGGCGCACCGGTTGGACTGTGTCAAGAACTGCAACGCTGCTGGGGCTTTCACGCTCAACAGTATCCCATGTGTATCAAGAATGGTCCACCACCCAAAGGACATCCAGCCAACTTGACACAATCATGTGACGCATTGGAGTCAACATGGGCCGACACATGAGGCTGTTCTGAGGGCAAAAGGTTCTGAGGACAAAAGGAGGTGTAACTCAATATTAGGAAGATTTTTCCTATATAGTGCACCACTTTTGACCAGGGACCATAGGACTCTGGTCAAAAATAGAGCACTAAATAGGGAATTGGGTGCCACCTGGGACACACCCTATGACTAATATAAGAACAGAGTACTAGTTCCCCTTCGCTCTGCTTTTATTCAATATCAGGGGTTAAATAGCTCCTACCAGCTGACATCAGGTGTATGACACACAAACTGTGTGAGAATCTGAATGCCTCCACATCTAAATGGTGCCGACCAGTTTCAGCGTGGGTTATTCCGAACCGAACTAGCACTGTACACACATCTGCTTTGCATCCCAAATTGCAACCTATTCTCTTTATGGTAGACTACTTTAAATGAAAGGTGGTGCAGGATAAAAGGGAATTGGGTGCCATTTGGAATGCCCTCCTGGTTATAGCTCCAGAACTAGCACTAGCAAATGAGTTTAATGAGGAAAAAAGAGTGATAGTTCCCACACGGGGTAAGAAGAGCTGATGTTATTGTACCACACACACACACACAATCAGTTGACTTAATTAGCTCATTTCACGGTCTGGTAAGGAAACAACATGCTTAAACAGGCAGAAATGGTCATTTACTGTACGCAGCACATGAAAAATATGAGGACCCAAGTGTGTTCCCAGCATGCTTTTGGGGTGTGGGGCGACACCAGTGAGTGTGTTGGTGGTGGAAGAACCAACACCCTGGCTATGTCCCAATGATCTCTTCTTCCTCCCAAAATGTGCACTTGTTCACTTCCCTTCACTGATTTGAAGGAAATGACTGGTGTAAGAAATATGGTGGAAACTCTCACTAGCCCAAGCCTCCATCAATCCAAATGCTTTTGTTTATGTGGGAAGTAGTGAACGAGTGCACACTTCAGGTGAAATGAGAGATTACTGGGATGCACTCCCATTGGTCACTCAGTGTGCACTAATAGGAAAGCTTGTGTGTAGCCACAAAGCTGACTGGAGATCAATTGATCTTTGACCTTACAGCTGTGTGTTTAAGTTATTGAAATTTTTCTTGCACAGATCTAAATGTGTTGCAAGACACATTCCTAATGAACTTGATCCACTTAAAAAAAAAGAGTTACTACAATCATCATCATTTAACCTGGATATTTTCATGAAACACGGATTGGAACTTAACTAAACAACAACGTTCAATAGACGGTTCACCAAAACTACAAAATGACCTAATGGATTCCTTAACCTGTAAGCCGTCTATGGACGGAGTCAGATTTGATCCACAAAACCAATAACGCGCTAAGGAAACCAATATACAAATTTTGTCATTTGAGTGAACGGTCACTTTAAAATGATTGAAACTCCTGTTGTAGTGTTTCAATGTAATGCAACATCAGTGGGAGGTTCATGTGAATTGTCTGTTTATGACTTTTAGGACTCTTCATGACATGTCAATATACTATGTCAATAATGTTTACGATGTACGGTAGGTAACCAGTATTGTGTGTGTTTACAGGCAGACATCTTTAAATTCCCACTGCACTGTCATTGTATTCAGGCCATTGTGCACAGGATGAGCATGGGCATTCTGTGTGCTTTGGAACACACAAGGTCAAGGTCAAGGTCAAGGGAAAAACACTATTCATAGGAAGCATTCAGACACATCAAAGAATGAGCATACGCAAAACAAAACAAAATATTCAAGAAAAAATTATTCTAGAAAATCCATTCCTGATAAGAAATAATATCACACAAACAAAAGATAACTATTGTAAAATATACTGTGTCTGTAAAATGTATATAATATGTATGAGCTGGAAGTAGAAGCCTAAGTGTTGTTGTTCATTAGTTCACTCCAATTAGGGGAGTGGTTGTTCGGGTCCGGGGAAGATAATAAAGGAAAATGTACAGTACCAGTCAAAAGTTTGGACACACCTACTCAATCAAAAAAAATTTAAACTATTTTGTACATTGTAGAATAATAGTGAAGACATCAAAACTATGAAATAACACATATGGAATCATGTAGTAACCCTGTACATTGAAATTTTTCAAAGTACAGTAGCCACCCTTCGCCTTGATGTTGTCTTCGCACACTCTTGGCATTCTCTCAACCAGCTTCATGAAATAGTCACCTGGAATGCATTTCAATTAACAATGCGTTTAAGATAATCAGTTGTGTTGTGACAAGGTAGGGGTGGTATACAGAAGAAAGCCCTATTTGGTAAAAGACCAGGTCCATATTATGGTAAGAACAGCTCAAATAAACAAACAGAAACTGTCCATCATTACTGTGAGACATGAAGGTCAGTCAATCCGGAACATTTCAAGAACTTTGAACATTTCTTGAAACATTGAACGTTTCTTCAAGTGCAGTCGCAAAAACCATCAAACGCTATGATGAAACTGGCTCTCATGAGGACCGTCACAGGAGAAGACCCAGAGTTACTTCTACTGCAGAGGATAAGTTCATTAGAGTTACGAGCCTCAGAAGTTGCAGGCCAAATAAATGCTTCACAGAGTTAAAAAAACAGACACATCTCAACATCAACTGTTCAGAGGAGACTGCGTGAATCAGGCCTTCATGGTCGAATTGCTGCAAAGAAACCACTACTAAAGGACACCAATAATAAGAAGAGACTTGCTTGGGCCAAGAAACACGAGCAATGGACATTAGAATGGTGGAAATCTTTCCTTTGGTCTGATGAGTCCAAATGTGAGATTTCTGGTTCCAACAGCTCTGTCTTTGTGAGACGCAGAGTAGGTGAACAGATTATCTCTGCATGTGTGGTTCCCACTATGAAGCATGGAGGAGGAGGTGGGATGGTGTGGTGACACTGTCAGTGATTTGTTTTAAATTCAAGGCACACTTAACCAGCATGGCAACCACAGCATTCTGCAGCGATACGCCATCCCATCTGGTTTGAGCTTAATGGGACTATTGTTTTTCAACAGGACAATGACCCAACACACCTCCAGGCTGTGTAAGGGCTATTTGACCAAGAAGGAGAGAGATGGAGTGATGCATCAGATGACCTGGCCTCCACAATCACCCAACCTCAACCCAATTGAGATGGTTTGGGATGAGTTGGACCGCAGAGTGGAGGAAAAGCAGCCAACAACTGCTTAGCATATGTGGGAACCCCATCAAGACTGTTGGATAATTCCTGGTGAAGCTGGTTGAGAGAATGTCAAGAGTGTACAAAGCTGTCATCAAGTCAAGGGGTGGCTACTTTGAAGAATCTAAAATATGAAAAATATATTTTTATTTGTTTAACACTTTTTTGGTTACTACATGATTCCATATGTGTTATTTCATAACGTTGATGTCGTCACCATTATTCTACCATGTAGAAAATAGTGTAAAGAAAGAAAAACCCTTGAATGAGTAGGTGTCCAAACTCTTGACTGGTACTGTATATAAAATATATATTTTGTATATATTTACAAAAATATATATATGGGGGATTGGAAATTTCATTGATGGAAACCACAATCTTTCTGCAATATTGAAGCTGATCTACCCCCTAAAGATATATATTTTAAAATTATAATAATAATAATATCCTTGAAGAATGAATAACAATGTATCTATATCCTCTGTATCATTCCAGACAACCTTTGTGAACCTATATTTAACTAGGCAAGTTAGTCAAATTATAATTTACAATGACGGCCTACCCTGGCCAAACCCGGGCGACGCTGGGCCAATTGTGCGCCACCCTATGGGACTCCCAATCACAGCCAGATGTGATACAGCCTGGATTCGAACTGGGGCCTGACACCTCTTGCATTGAGATGCAGTGTCTTAGACCGCTGCACCACTCGGGAGCCCAATAAAAAACACAATATGCCTAAAGGAATAGAGGCAAAGGTAATACGCCAAAAATTATATCCATTTTTTTCCCCTTTGGCCTGTGTTTGTGGTCTGGAAGATAAACTCTAAGTCTTACGCACAGGCATATTCCCAGAAGCGCTCATTTAAGGAAGAAAATTGGAAGCGGCAGTGTTGGAATCAGTGTGGAATGGCATTGGGAATCAAAAAGAGTCGGAAAAAGGCAAAACAGCTTTGCCTTTTCGTTTGTCTGGCTGTTGGACAGACTCTTATTCCACTATTGGCCCTGGCAGGGCGAATAGCTAACAACACTGTGGATAGAAACTATGTAAACTCTAAAAGAATAAGCCAGTTTACCAAGCCAGTGATTCCTAATCGCTGCATGTTTGTAATTGCTTTCCTCTGATAAGAGATTATAGAGCGTTGTGTACGGATGAGTTTATTACGTTTTATATACACTGCTCTTCCTCCTCGTAAAGTAAACCGCTTTTGGTTGAGGTGATGAAGGTGGATAGATGGATAGATGGATTGATGGAGGAGGGTTTCCCGCAAGGAAGGTTTTGTACATTGATGAACAGACAATTTTTTTTTTAATAGCTCTGAAATCATATTCATCCCAATAAACTGGGATTATTCTGAGGATTATTCTACGTGCTATTGTGAGTTCATTCCTTTTTGGACATAGCATTGCAGCACATAGGGCTCTGGTCAAAAGTAGTGCACTATATAGGGAGTAGGCTGCCATTTGGGACAGAGCCACAGTCTCTCACCTTGGCAACCAACTCTCCGATTAGTCCGTTCCAGACCCCGTCAGCCTGTTGGCTCCCATACTTATGGTCAGGGGCCACGTAGATCTCGTACTTGAAGCCCAGGTAGTTGGAGAGAGCATCCAGCACGTCGATGGAATAGCCTTGGTACTTCTTAGGCTTCCCAAGGACATTCTCTGACACCATCACAAAGGGCTCCTCCTGCAGTTGACAAAGTCAAAGAATGTATAATTGTTACACTTCCATCGGCCATCACTGTACCACAGGTTTTCCTGTGTATCCACCACATCTGTCCTTTATCACAATCCCTTCATGGATCTATGCTTCTTCAGTTAACGTATTCAATCCTGCTGTGTTTTCCCTCAATGTCACTAAGCTGGTGCAATAATACTAGAGGTCAACGGCATTGTTTTACACACACCAAACAGAGAGTAACATTACCGAGAGATAGCGAAAGAGAGAGAGAGAGAAAGAGAGAAAGGATGAGAGTCAGAGAGAGAGAGAGAGAGAGAGAGAGAGGTGAGAAATAAAGAGAGAGAGAAATATGACCACACTCCACTTTCCACCTTAATTGTCATGGACTATCCTGCACAGTGTCTCGACTATCTGCCGAAACGCAGAAACAGTAGCCCTTTCTCTTCCTGTCTTCCATTCTCTTTAATAAATCCCTATTGATAACTGAAATATTTCTGGGAATATGTCAGGCAGATGTATTACCTAGGTGGTGTTATTGACTACACATGGTGTGCACATTAAGCCAGTGTTTTCGAATCCTCACTGGCCCCCGTCGCTCAATAAGCTATTAGCGGGAGCGTGGACGTGCATGCCAACTCCCACTGTAGCCATGAGGCACCATCAATCAGAGAGTGACCCTCCACACCACACACCGTGACTCTTACCTGCCTACCCCACTAGTCTGCACGCTCTATAGCCCCAACCACAACCTGACGTGTGTATGCAGTGTTGGGGAGTAGTGAAATACATGTAGTTCAACTAGTAATGTAACTTCATTTTGCAGTAGCTTGGTGGTAGTCTAACTCAATTCAAATCTAGGTAGTGTTTTCATTAGTTAATGACTTTTTTTGCTATGAAAGCGGTGTAGCTAACTACTGGTACTACACAGTACTTTTTTTTGCAAAAATAAAATATGGGTGAAGTAGGTAATCATTTGCTTTCTTTTTCGGCATCAGGTCTGCCTAATTCTCACTTCAAACGAAGTTTGTGTTTAATAGGCTAAATGACAAATTCTGGTTAACATGCAGATGTAGGATCTTAATTTGATCACCGTGTTGCAGGGGAACTTTCTCGGCAGTGAGAAAATGATTCTGTAATAAGGTGTGAAACATTACACATGTACCTCTGTGACAGTATGTTTTCTACCTTATTACAGTAGGATGTGCACTACACGAATGTGAGACTGTGCGTGTTTGTGTGTGTGTGTGTGTGTGTGTGTGTGTGTGTGTGTGTGTGAGATTTAATGTGTGTCTGAGTCCATGAGTTTACGCACTAAGCACTTTTGAAATCAAAGGCATTGCTGTGTGTGTGTGTGTGTGTGTGTGTGTGTGTGTGTGTGTGTACATGTGCATGCATGTTTGCATACATGCTTGTGTGTCTACAATATATATAGTACTTGTTTGGACAGTGTTGTTGTGTGGGTACCAGGGTTGGGATCAATTCCACTTGAATTCCAGTCAATTCAGGAAATGCACTGAAATTCCAATTCTCTCCCATTTACATTTGAGTAATTTAGCAGACGCTCTTATCCAGAGTGACACAGTTAAGTACACTCATTTTAAGATAGCAACCACATATCACAGTCATAGTAAGTACATTTTTTTCTCAATAAAGTAGCAATCCGAAATGTCAGAGCTAGTAAGGGGGTGTGCAAGTGTTAGTTCACAAAATGTTTTTTTTTGGGGGGGGGTCGGCGAGGTGCTGTTGGATTATTATATTTTTGAAGAGGTAGGGTTTCAGATACTTTTTCAGAAGCTGGTTCCACCAATGGTGTGCCAGGACAATGAGGAACATTTGGAATTGGGTTCACTTTCTGAAATGATTGGAATTTAAATGGAATGACCCCAACTCCGGTGGGTACATGTGTGTACACAGTCAAAGTGCATGATGTGTGTGGCTCTGAACTGGAGGGAAGGTCTTTGTACACTAAGTGTACATAACACATGACTGCGTCCCAAATGGCATCCTATTCCCTATTTAGTGCACTACTTTTGACGAGACCACAGCACACTCCATAGAGAATAGGGTGACATTTGGGACACAACCACAAAGTTCTTCACTTTGACACTGGTTGTCCAGCTTGGGGCCTATCAGATCTTGCATCTCTATAGAATCTCTACAGCCACAACAGTCTCACTGCCATCAGACTGCCATCAACCACACAGTGCACATATTAATGGCACCAGCACAGTCCCTCATTCAGACCCGAGGGGCTCAGCAAAGTCGTATAGAGAGCCCACATCCCCTGACCCTGGCCTGTACTCCCTGCACTGCGGCTTCTGCTCTGCCTGATGGGGGTCATGGGGGTGTGGAACACTCTCTCTCTGAACTACAGCTCCCGAGTAAGGCCTGGGGACTCCATTGCTCATTAGCCACCAGGAGAGAGGGAGGCATCCTCTCGGCCTGCAGGTTTTATTGACTGAAGTCCGTCTCCCCTAACATATGCCTTGTTTGCAAGGCAAACACCCCCCCACTCCCCATACCCCTTTCTATAGACATACACCCTCATATCTTAAGTAACATTTGAGCTGGAAATGGCAATTTTCCACTCAAATAGATCATCGCTAAAAAGGCCTCTATGCGAAGGCAGTAAATCAATGGGTGACTGGTGTGGCCCTGTGCTTTAAATAACACTTTACAGGTTGTTACTGCTGTTATTATTCCACAGTCTCTGAGCAGAGAGAGTAGAGCTGGAGATTATGTCAGGCCAGGGAGGGATACAGCTTGCCTGGGTTGATGGGCCGTTAGGTGCCACTCGCTCTGTGCCATTCACAATACACTGCTAATCCCTGTGGTTCACTACCATGGAGAACAGTTTATATCCACATAGTATGGATTTTAGGAGAGCACAAGGCCTCATGGAGTAGTGGAGGCTCCCTTTCAGGTTACCCTGCTCTCCCCCTTGCACGTAAACAGTCAATACAGTCCTCATCAAATCAATTGGTCACCAACAGGATTTATTGGGAGTGTTGCTAATGGGATCTAATTGGCACTTAATTAGCCAATGAGCAGATCGATCGAACATGATAAGTTGATTGGTTGAAATAAAAACATATATTTACAGATGGCAGTGGCGGGGAGGGGGGGGGGGGGGGGTCATTGGGTATAATCCCACCGGTCATTTGGTATAAACCGACCGGTCATCTGTCAACATACTGACATTGAACATCAATGGATCATTTTTTTTAAAGGTCAACATAAACATTTAACCAGATTTCAACCACAACTTAAGGACAGGATTCAAGGGTTGGCTTATTACAGCTAAATATCAATCAAATATAGACTTTATGTTACTTTAGGTTTTTGTCCGGGTGGCTCTCAGGGCATCACAAAGCACAGAAAACAGAGGACATAAAAAAACCTTAAGGCATGACCGCAATGCTCAGTCTGCTTCATAGAGCTCGGTCTACAGATCAGGACGCCCTAACATTCTGTAGCCACACACCCTTCAAAAAGGTACCCTATCTTTCCATACACTACCTCTCATATATACAGCGGTAGTCCATTCACACTACTCTAGACATTTCACACTAATTCTCACTGGCGGATGTCAGTCATACAGGTCTAGGGAATGAGAGGGACCAAGAGAGAGAGAGGGAGTGTGTGTGTGAGAGAGAGAGAGAGAGAGAGAGACACACACACACACACACACACACACAAACACATACACACACACAGAAGGATTGAGACCGAGGAGAAAGGGAGAGGGAGCAAGAACGAGGCAGTAGAATAAATACTCTAGTGGTCTCCACCACCATCTGTGGCTTGTCAGTGTGAGTACTGCAGCCTTTCCCCTTGTGCCTCTGGGAAAACACACACGCGCATACACACACACACACACACCACCCCATTCCACCCTTTTCCTCCACACCGTTTCTAAGAAAATAGATCATGTTCAGAAACGTACTCAAATGTTCTCTTTGAAGGGATGAAAATCTGGAAGGAAAAAAAAGACGGAGAGCCACAAAGTCGTAGTATCATCTCTTTCTTCTCCCCAGACTTCAAAGCTGGATTATGAAGAATTTAAAGTTCTGAATCTTTAAAGCACTCAAGAGACTCAAATCAGTGCTGGAGGCGAGATAGCGAGACTCAAATCTCAATATAATGGAGCTCCATGGTGTCAATTCATCCTCCTGAAATCGCTTTTAATGAAGTGCCCGTTCACTTACGGCCTGTGGAAAGACACCCTGACTTAAATCTGGGAGTGTTGAGCAGGAATACAAGTGATATCTTTATGATGCCAGGTCTATCAAACAGCACTATACAGGCTCATGGCGTATACAGACTTGGTGACATTTCCCATAGAGATAGATAGAGGAGTCATCTTTGTATCTGTGCCATTGTAGCGTCTGTGACAGCATGGGCAGTGCCACAATTTCAATTTTCTTCTTCATGATTAGCTGATTCCACCTGATGACCCGGGTAAGACATGACTCCAACAGGGTCACCAGGAGGGATTAGCCAATGAAGTTGGAAGTCCCACTCAGCTAACTACATAAAATGAGTGGATGCCCTCAATGACACTGTCCGTGCTAATACGTACTTTTGGCCATTCTCTATGCATTTTTCCTAGGTACAGATCTAGGGTCAGCTTCCCCTCCCCAATCCTAACCTTAATTCTGATTGGGGAAAATGCTAGACTGACCTACGATCAGTGTCTAGGGGCAACCTCACCCAACTCCGATACAGACAACAGTACTCACCAACACAGTGACCACGCGCAGAACCACACCTCTCATGTTGTTTTCCAACTTCCTGTCAGTTAGTGTTCCATTGATGCCATGCACTGGGTCCCAGGTGGCCAGCTGGAAGACAAGCAGGAAGTACAGTTTATAAGTGACATGTGAAATGTTAGAAGGATCATACCCTTTTTTTAAATGTTTGCCTAAAATGACATACCCAAATTTAACTGCCTGTAGTTCAGGACCTGAAGCAGGGATATGCATATTCTTGATACCATTTGAAAGGAAACACTTTGAAGTTTGTGGAAATGTGAAATTAATGTAGGAGAATACAACACAGATCTGGTAAAAAATAAACAAAAATAGATTTTTTTAAATAAAAAATATATATCTTTGACATGCAAGAGAAAGGCCATACTTTCAGAAAGGAGTCTAGGTGTAATTTAGAGTTTGGCAACCAGATAGCAGCAGTGTGTGTGCAAAGAGTCAGACTGATCCAGTGAATAATTACATTACTGCACAATATTTTATATCAAGTTTGTCAGGAGTTTGCCCAAATGTGCTGAATTGGTCAATTGATACATTTTCAAGTACATAACTATAAAGAACATACAAAAATGCTATGGTAATAAAACATTTAACCAGGTAAGCTAGTTGAGAACAAGTTCTCATTTACAACTGCGTCCTAGCCAAGATAAAGCAAAGCAGTGTGACACAAACAACAACACAGAGTTACACATGGAATAAACAGGGTACAGTCAATAACACAGTAGAAAAAAAGAAAGTCTATATACAGTGTGTAAATGGCGTGAGGAGGTAGGCAATAAATAGGCCATAGTAGCGAAGTAAAATTTAGCAGATTAACACTGAAGTGATAAATGAAAAAGACAACGAAAAAGGGATCGGTGGCGGCTAGTAGGCCGGTGACGACGACCGCCGAGCACCGACCGAACAGGCAGGGGAGCCAACTTCGGCGGAAGTCGTGACATCACTATTATACTTTGCATGAGTTGTTACGGGTCTCGTTACCATCCCCCCTAGACTGCCGTGCCAAAGGGATTTGTAACAACAGCAAAAAAAAAAAAGAAAGGGCTGCAAAGATGGCGGCATGGGCTTGGGCATAGAAAGAGGAGAGGCGCATTGTCAACCAGGGTTTCCTTAGCGTCCTGGGACAACTGGTGGACACTATTATCACATTACGTCCACACCCCTGATTCCCTTCTCCTGTACCAGGACTTGCACCCAGAGAAGGCAGTGTGGGCTGTTGCAGTTTTTAAGGAATATAATCTCAATCGTCATTTTTCAAGCAAGCATGCTAACTATGTGCATGTGATAATACGATTTGATTTGAGTTCCTACATTTGATCATCAAAATAGATTTGATCAAACAAAACTATGCTACATTTTATCCCTGGGACCCTCAGGATCAGAGCAAGATTACTGAATGTAAGTATATTATTTACCTTCAGAGGTGAGTTTATCAAACCAGTTGCCATGATAAAAGTGTTTTGTTGTTGTGCACTCTCCTCAAACAATAGCATGGTATTTTTTATATAGCACAAGTTAAACAATTTAAAGGCAATGCTTATTTGTGGCATTGTACAGTTAGGCTAGAGTCATCTTCAGACCGAACACAAATGTAAATATCTGTTATTTTGATAATTATTTGACACATTGATCTTACTTAATTTGAACACTTGTAGGTGACAAAGCTAAAAGGGGATTCGATATTCAGACACCTTTTTGTTACATTACAGCCTTATTCTAAAAATGATTAAATAAAACATTTTCCTCATCAGTCTGCACACAATACCCCATAATGACAAAGCGATGATTTGTAAAGGCACACACCTGTCTATATAAGGTCCCACAGTTGACAGTGCATATCGGAGCAAAAACCAAGCCAAGAGGTCGAAAGAATTGTCCGTAGAGCCCTGAGACAGGATTTTGTCGAGGCACAGATCTGGGGAAGGGTACCAAAAAAATTCTGCAGCATTGAAAGTCCCTGAGAACACAGTGGCCTCCAAGTTTGGAACCACCAAGACTCTTTCTGGAGCTGGCCACCCGGCCAAACTGATCAATTGGGGGAGAAGGGCCTTGGTCAGGGAGGTGGCCAAGAACCCGATAGTCACTCTGACATAGCTCCAGAGTTCCTCTGTGTAGATGGCAAAACCTTCCAGAAGGACAACCACTTCTGCAGCACTATACCAATGAGGCCTTTATGGTACAGTGGCCAGATGGAAGCCACTCCTCAGTAAAAGGCACATGACAGACTGTTTGGAGTTTGCCAAAAGGCACCTAAAGGACTCTCAGACCATGAGAAACAAGATTCTCTGGTCTGATGAAACCAAGATTGAACTCTTTGGCCTGAATGCCAAGGGTCACATCTGGAGGAAACGTGGCACCATTTCTATGGTAATAAGGCATGGTGGTAGCAGCATCATGCTGTGGGGATGATTTCAGCAGCAGGGACTGGGAGACTAGTCAGGATTGATGGAAAGATGAAAGGAGCAAAGTAGAGTCAGATCTCAGATTCACCTTCCAACAGGACAACGATCCTAAGCACACAGCTCTGAATGTCCTTGAGTGGCCCAGCCAGAGCCTGGACTTGACTTGAACCCGATCGAACATCTCTGGAGAGACCTGATAAAAGCTGTGCAGCAATGCTCCCCAACCAACCTGACAGAGCTTGAGAGGTTGTGCAGAAAAGAATGGGAGAAACTGCCCAAATACAGGTGTGCCAAGCTTGTAGCGTCATACCCAAGAAGACTCGTGGCTGCCAACATGTGCTTTAACAAAATACTGAGTAAAGGGTCTGAATACTTATATAAATTTGGTATTTCATTTTATTTTTTTAAAACCTGTTTTTGCTTTGTCATTATGTGGTATTGTGTGTAGATTGATGAGGAAAAAATATTTTATGAATTTTAGGATAAGGCTGTAACGTAACAAAATCTGGAAAAAGCACAAACGGCCAATTCTTGTATATTTCAACAAAAACAGCACATTCAGAACGTGATCACACCCCTTTACTTTTCCCACATTTTGTTGTGTTAGCCTGAATTTATGGATTCAATTGAGATTTTTTTGTCGCTAGTCTAAACACAATACCCCATAATGTCAAAGTGGAATCATGTTTTTAGAATTTTCCAAATTAATAAAACATTTAAATGTCTTGAGTCAATAAGTATTCAACTCCTTTGTTATGGGATGTCTAAATATGTTCAGGAGTAAAAATGTTGCTTAACAAGTCACATAATAAGTTGCATGGACAAACTCTATGTGCAATAATAGTGTTTAAGATTATTTTTGTATGGCTACCTCATCTCTGTACCCCAAACATACAATTATCAGTAAGGTCCCTCAGTCGAGCAGTGAATTTCAAACAAGGATTCAACCACAAAGACCAGGGAGGTTTTGCAATGCGTTGCAAAGAAGGGCACCTATTAGTAGATGGGTAAACATTTAAAAAAAGCAGACATTGAATATCCCTTTGAGCAAGTTATTAATTACACTTTGAATGGTGTGTCAATACATGCAGTCATTACAAAGATACACTCGTCCTTCCTAACTCAGTTGCTGAAGAGGATGGAAACCGCTCAGGGATTTCAACATGAGGCCAATGGTGACATTTAAACAGTTACAGAGTTTTAATGGCTGTGATAGGAGAGAACTGAGGATGGATCAACAACATTGTAGTTACTCCACAATACTAATCTAAATGACAGAGTGAAAAGAAGGAAGCCTGTACAGAATAATCAAATCAAAAAAAAAAGTTGATTTGTCACGTGTGCCGAATACAACAGGTGTAGGTTTTACAGTGAAATGCTTAATTACAGGCTCTAACCAATAGTGCAAAAAAGGCATTAGGTGAACAATAGGTAAGTAAAGAAATAAAACAGTAAAAAGACAGGCTACATACTGGTTAGTCAGGCTGATTGAGGTAGTATGTACATGTAGATATGGTTAAAGAGACTATGCATATATGATGGACAGAGAGTAGCAGTGGTGTAAAAGAGGGGTTTGCGGGTGGTGGGACACAATGCAGATAGTCCGGTTAGCCAATGTGCGGGAGCACTGGTTGGTCGGCCCAGTTGAGGAAGTATGTACATGAATGTATAGTTAAAGGGACTTTGCATATATGATAAACAGAGAGTGAGCAGCACCGTAAAAGAGGGGTTGGGGGGGGGGGGCACACAATGCAAATAGTCCGGGTAGCCATTTGATTACCTGTTCAGGAGTCTTATGGCTTGGGGGTAAAAACTGTCGAGAAGCCTTTTTGTCCCAGACTTGACACTCCGGTACCGCTTGCCTTGCGGTAGCAGAGAGAACAGTCTATGACTGGGGTGGCTAGGGTCTTTGACAATTTTTAGGGCCTTCCTCTGACACCGCCTGGTGTCGAGGTCCTGGATGGCAGGCAGCTTAGCCCCAGTGATGTACTGGGCCGTACGCACTACCCTCTGTAGTGCCTTGCGGTCAGAGTCTGAGCAATTGTCGTACCAGGCAGTGATGCAATCAGTCAGGATGCTCTCGATGTTGCAGCTGTAGTACCTTTTGAGGATCTGAGGACCCATGCCAAATCTTTTTAGTTTCCTGAGGGGGAATAGGCTTTGTTGTGCCCTCTTCACAACTGTCTTGGTGTGTTTGGACCATTCTAGTTTGTTTGATGGGGACACCAAGGAACTTGAAGCTCTCAACCTGCTCCACTATAGCCCCGTCGATGAGAATGGGGGTGTGCTCGGTCCTCCTTTTCTTGTAGTCCACAATCATCTCCTTAGTCTTGTTTACGTTGAGGGATAGGTTGTTATTCTGGCATTCTGGCACCACCAGGCCAGGTCTTTGACCTCCTCCCTATAGGCTGTCTCATTGTTGTCGGTGATCAGGCCTACCACTGTTGTGTCATCTGCATACTTAATAATGGTGTTGGAGTTGTGCCTGGCCATGCAGTCGTGGGAGAACAGGGAGTACAGGAGAGGACTGAGCACGCACCCCTGGAGAGCTTCAGTGTTGAGGATCAGCGTGGCAGATGTGTTGCTACCTACCCTCACCACCTGGGGGCGGCCCGTCAGGAAGTCCAGGATCCAGTTGCAGAGGGAGGTGTTTAGTCCCAGGATCCTTAGCTTAGTGATGAGCTTTGAGGATGCTATGGTGTTGAACGCTGAGCTGTAGTCAATGAATAGCATCCTCACATAAGTGTTCCTTTTGTCCAGATGGGAAAGGGCAGTGTGGAGTGCAATAGAGATTGCATCATCTGTGGGTCTGTTTGGGCGGTATGCAAATTGGAGTCGGTCTAGGGTTTCTGGGATAACGGTGTTGATGTGAGCCATTACCAACCTTTCAAAGCACTTCATGGCTACGGATGTGAGTGCTACGGGTATGTAGTCATTTAGGCAGGTTGCCTTGGTGTTCTTGGGCACAGGGCTATGGTGGTCTGCTTGAAACATGTTGGTATTACAGACTCAATCAGGGACATGTTGAAAATGTCAGTAAAGACACCTGCCAGTTGGTCAGCACATTCCTGGTTCGTTTTTTGGTAATCCGTCTGGCCCTGCAGCCAGTGTATGTTGACCTGTTTAAAGGTCTTACTCACGTCGGCTACGGAGAGGGTGATCACACAGTCGTCCGGAACAGCTGATGCTATCATGCATGCCTCAGTGTTGCTTGCCTCGAAGCGAGCATAGAAGCGATTTACCTCGTCTGGTAGGCTTGTGTCACTGGGCAGCTTGTGGCTGTGCGTCCCTTTTGTAGTCTATAATAGTTTGCAAGCCCTGCCACATAAGACGAGCGTCGGAGCCGGTGTAGTATGATTCAATCTTAGCCCTGTATTGACGCTTTGCCTGTTTGATGGTTTGTCGCAGGGCATAGCAGGATTTCTTGTAAGCTTCCGGGTTAGAGTCCTGCACCTTAAAAGAGTCCCGCACCAGCTCTACTCTTTAGCTCAGTGCGAATGTTGCCTGTAATCCATGGCTTCTGGTTGGGGTCTGTACGTACAGCCACTGTGGGGACGACGTCCTCGATGCACTTATTGATAAAGGCATTGTCTGATGTGGTGTACTCCTCAATGCCATCGGAAGAATCCCGGAACATGTTCCAGTCTGTGATAGCAAAACAGTCCTGTAGTTTAGCATCTGCTTCATCTGACCACTTTTTTATAGACTGAGTCACTGGTGCTTCCTGCTTTAATTTATTCTTGTAAGCAGGAATCAGGAGGATAGAGTTGTGGTCGGATTTACCAAATGGAGGGCGAGGGAGAGCTTTGTACGTGTCTGTGTGTGGAGTACAGGTGATCTAGAATTTGTTTCCCTCTGGTTGCACATTTAACATGTTGATAGAAATTTGGTAGAACTGATTTAAGTTTCCCTTCATTAAAGTCTCTGGCCACTAGGAGCGCCGCCTCTGGGTAAGTGGTTTACTGTTCGCTTATTTCGTTATACAGCTGACTGAGTTCGGTCTTAGTGCCAGCATCTGTCTGTGGTGGTAAATAAACAGCCACGAAAAGTATAGCTGGAAACTCTCTAGGCAAGTAGTGTGGCCTGCAATTCATCACAATATACTCTACTTCAGGCTAGCAAAATCTAGAGACTTCCTTAGATTTCGTGCACCAGCTGTTTACAAATATGCACAGACCGCCCCTCCCTCATCTTACCGGAGTTGGGCTGTTCTATCTTGCTGGTGCAGCGTATATCCCGCTAGCTGAATATCCATGTTGTCATTCAGCCACAATTCCGTGAAACATATTACAGTTTTTGATGTCCCGTTGATAGGATATTCGCGATCGTACCTCATCTAATTTATTGTCCAATGATTGCACGTTGGCGAGTAGTATTGAAGGTAACGGCAGCTTTGCCACTCGCCTTCTCTGGGGCCTGACGAGGCATACTAGTTGATATACGTTTTTTGGGGATACCCATCCGATTGTGTGATTTTCTTTTTCAAAGGAAAACATGCAGGAAATTAGGCGATGGTGGTGCCTAGTTCTCCTGCAGAACTTTCCCATGCTGTAAGTCTGAAACATTATAAAAACTTTTCATTTGCATCCTTGTTTCACTGTAGCCAGACTGACCTGAAAATATTTTCATATTAAATGTATGTCATTCACTCACTAAGGTCTGAAGAAGAAAGATCGAAAAAGGCGTCGAAACAAAACACACTACAGGTAGGAGGTGTCATATGATGAGTGGTATAGTCTTAAACCAATGTTAAACTCACCCCCCCCCCCCCCCTCTCCAATATATTTCAGGATGATGTAGCAGACACCCCCCCCCCAGAAGTCAACTCAGCATCCAGCTCTGCAGGATCAGGTACTGTATAGACTATTAGATAAAGTAAGGTGCATTCTTGTACACACATCCCTAGAGGTTCCCCTACATTACTTAATGACCACAATCTGTTTCCTTTCTAGACTATACTGAAAACAAAATGCACGGTCGAACTGGGAGCTGTGAACTGGGTATGTAGTCTACTGTGTGTAATGCTGAAGGCTTGATGCATGGCAAGATATAATAGTTCATATGGCTTGTTGAGTAGCTTTAGATAATTCTGAAAACCCCTTTAGTACTAGTGGCTTTTGTTTGCATGGTGGTGTTGTGGAAGTGGGGTGTAATTTGAGGCACTACTCTTAATATGTATTCTTCCTTTTTCTTCAAGGAAGCAGATGTTCTTCTAAGGGACACCCTCGAGGCAGCAAAGTGGTGCGAACGCCAAACATTTAAATGCACCGTTTCCCTCCCTAGTTGGGATGGACGGGGAAGACCGCATTACAACCCTTAAAGAGCTACGGTTGTATGATGGCCTGGGCGAAGAGGAAAGTATTCTCCTCAAGGAATCATTCATGTTCTCGTTCCAGTCACAGAGAGATTATCAGATGTTCTATGTGGAGGCAGTTGACAACAAGAAAATGACTGTCTGCCTCTTTTGATGAGCAGGAGTGAAGCCGTTTTTGAGGAGTGGTCAAACCTTGTTTTTCTCTGCTGCGTTAATTGTTTCAATTGTTAATTGTGTTGTGTTGTTTAGTAAAGATGACGTGGAAGTCACCCGAGTCTCTGATCTCTTTACTGGAGCTGGTACAAAGCACATTCAGCTTGTCAGTATCTCTATATGGTGTAGTCTGTCTCCACTCTCATGAGGAAAGTAAATAGCATTATAAATCAGGATAGGTAGTAACTGTTTGTATATGCTCAATGAAATAATATAATTACAAAGTTATAACATTTATCAACACAATTTTAACAGTACATGACATACATAACAAGTCTGTTGTTCACTGCAACAATATCAGTAGCTTGTCTCAAATGTAGCATGAAGCAAAAAGTGCTATAACACATGTGCTGGTACCACTTTATATAATATTTCTTACTATCTTCATAAATGAAATATGTTTGTATTCAACGTGTGCCTTGCACAAACGTGTGTGTTTGTATTCAGTGTGTGACTGTCAAACCTCAGATGGACAAAAAAAACAACTGGTGGGCGGGGTCAAACATGGGCGGAGTCAAACGTTTCACTCCGCCCACATTGAGCCCGGGGCCTCGAACTGCACACTGCAGTCAGGGGCACTTGATTGTGACTTGGTGTATTGATAGACCATCCAAAGTGTAATTAATAACTTCACCATGCTCAAAGGGATATTCATTGTCAGTTTTTTTTATTTTACCCATCTACCAATAGGTGCCCTTCCCTCCCTGGTCTTTGGTTGAATTGGTGTTTGAAATTCACTGCTCAATTGAGGCACCTTACACATAATTGTATGTGTGGGGTACAGAGATGAAGCAGTCATTCAAAAATCATCTTAAACCCTATTATTGCACACAGAGTCCATGCAACTAATTATATGACTTGTTAAGTACATTTTTACTCCTGAACTTATTTCAACTTGCCATAAAGAGATTGAATACTTACTAACGCAAGACATTTCAGCTTTTCCTTTTTAATTCACTTGTAAGAATTTCGAAAAACATGATTACACTTTGACATTATGGCGTTTTATGTGTAGGCCAGTGAATGACAACTCTATTTAATCATTTATTAAATTCAGGCTGTGACACAAGAAAATGTGGAAAAAGTCAAGGTGTGTGAATACTTTCTGAAGACACTGTAACACATGTTATGTTGCTACTAGTCCCCTTCACTCTCTCCAGTCGGTTCATCCTCGCCCTCTCAGACCCAGCAGTCTCCACCATTTTATTACATCATGCTGCAAATGCATTCCACTTGTGTCCGACGAGTTTTTCCCCACCATAATATTCCCATGAAGTAAAATACGTATACTGAAAGTGTGTGTGCATGCGTCCGTGTACATTATGTGTGTGAAAGTCTATGTTTAGCGTTATGTGATTTTATCAGAGCTTATTTATGGAACTTTGAACTTTGCTTTGAACCTTTTCATGAGTCTTGTTCCCTTTTTGTCTTCTATTATTCATATTCTGCCTGCAGGATGTGCTGTAGTGCTATATCATACATAGCCAAGTCTCTTGCTATATACTACAACAGGTAGTCCACTTTCCCTCAAAATAAATCCCTGCTAACTGTTTGGATTTTTGGCCCCTTTAATAGATTCCTCAAAATATTGATTGCCATGCTATAAGGGAAGCTATAGAGAACAAACACTACCTTTCAAAATGTAAATCAGTCCAGCACTGCACTCGTCTCTACAGTATCTTAACACAGCTCTTTCAATCCATCTATTGTGAGAAGCTGCTGGCTTTCAGTTTTGGCGTCTGACAGATCAATCCAGTGAAGATCATTCATTCAAATTGATTAAAAAAGACCAGCAAGCCTTTAAATGCTCCCGCATTGATTTCAAATAATCTGCTCTTTTTGGAGGAGCTAGCTCGAGAAAATAGACATACAACTAACGGGCGCTGAGATCATTCACTCGTTCATCCAAACCTGTAATTAGAGTTGTCCATGGCCTCATTGTATTAATACAACCCTGGCACATCTGACTAAAGCCAACACAGAAATCTCACGCCCTGCAAGTGAGGGCCTTTAACCCCTTACATTCATGGGAATTGGCCTATATACAGTTGAAGCCGGAAGTTTACATACACCAGGTTGGAGTCATTAAAAATTTCTTGCTAACAAACTATAGTTTTGGCAAGTCGGTTAGGACATCTACTTTGTGCATGACACAAGTCATTTTTCCAACAATTGCTTACAGACAGATTATTTCCCTTATAATTCACCGTATCACAATTCCAGTGGGTCAGACGTTTACATACATTAAGTTGACTGTGCCTTTAAACAGCTTGGAGCATTCCAGAAAATGATGTCATGGATTTAGAAGCTTCTGATAGGCTAATTGACATCATTTGAGTCAATTGGAGGTGTACCTGTGGATGTATTTCAAGGCCTACCTTCAAACTCAGTGCCTCTTTGCTTGACATTATGGGAGAATCAAAAGAAATCAGCCAAGACCTCAGAAAATAAATTGTAGACCTCCACAAGTCTGGCTCATCCTTGCTGAAGGTACCATGTTCATCTGTACAAACAATAGTATGCAAGTATAAACACCATGGGACCACGCAGCCGTCATACCGCTCAGGAAGGAGACGCGTTCTGTCTCCTAAAGATGAACGTACTTTGGTGCGAAAAGTGCAAATCAATCCCAGAACAACAGCAAAGGACCTTGAAGATGCTGGAGGAAACAGATATAAAATGATCTATATCCACAGTAAAACAAGTCCTATTACGACATAACCTGAAGGCCACTCAGCAAGAAAGAAGCCACTGCTCCAAAGCCGCCATAAAAATGCCAGACTACGGTTTGCAACTGCACATGGGGACAAAGATCGTACGTTTTGGAGAAATGTCCTCTGGTCTGATGAAACAAAAATATAACTTTTTGGCCATAATGACCATTGTTATGTTTGGAAGAAAAAGGGGGAGGCTTGCAAGCCGAAGAACATCATCCAAACCATGAAGCACGGGGGGTGTCAGCATCATGTTGTGGGGCTGTTTTGCTGCAGGAGGGACTGGTGCACTTCACAAAATAGATGGCATCATGAGAAAGAAAAATGTGGAAATATTGAAGCAACATCTCAAGAAATCAGTCAGGAAGTTAAAGATTGTTCGCAAATGGATCTTCCAAATGGACAATGACCCCAAGCGTACTTCCAAAGTTGTGGCAAAATAGCTTAACGACAACAAAGTCAAGGTATTGGAGTGGCCATCTCAAAGCTCTGACCTCAATACCATAGACAATTTGTGTGCAGAACTGAAAAAAAGTGTGCGTGCATGGAGGCCTACAAACCTTACTCAGTTACACCAGCTCTGTCAGGAGGAATGGGCACAAATTCACCCAACTTATTGTGGGAATCTTGCGGAAAGCTACACAAAACATTTGACCCAAGTTAAACAATTTAAAGGCAATGTTTCCAAATACTAATTGAGTGCATGTAAACTTCTGACCCACTGGGAATGTGATGAAAGAAGTAAACGCTGAAATAAATCATTCTCTCTACTATCTTTCAGAGATTTCACATTCTTAAAATAAAGTGGTGATCCTAACTGACCTAAGACAGGGAATTTTTACTCGGATTAAATGTCAGGAATTGTGAAAAACTGAGTTTAAATATGTTTGGCTAAGGTGTATGTAAACTTCCGACTTCAACTGTATGTACAGTGGGGAGAACAAGTATTTGATACACTGCCGATTTTGCAGGTTTTCCTACTTACAAAGCATGTAGAGGTCTGTATTTTTTTTATCATAGGTACACTTCAACTGTGAGAGACGGAATCTAAAACAAAAATCCAGAAAATGACATTGTATGATTTTTAAGTAATTAATTTGCGCTGCAGACAGAGGCTAAAGAATGGCACTATGACCATCCCATAATGTCTCGATCGGCACTCTGAAACACTCCCTTTAGCTCCTTGCGTATCGCCGTCTCCTCCTGACATTTCCACATTGGTAAAAAGTCTTGCCAAATCTCATCTCCTTCATCGGATCGAGAGTACACCCAGACAGACTTTTGGATCAGATTAACTGTGTCTCCTAACTGGGGAGACACACAGCTGGGCAGACTGGGCAGGGGGTACAGGGAAAGGGAGGGGACAGAATTAGGGTAGGCCTGGGTCCTGGAGTCTGGCCATGCTGAGGTTATGGTGCAGTGCTGAGCCAGGTGAAGTTGAACCAGAGCCACACAGTGAGACCAGTGAGTGAATGCGGTCCTGCTGTCAGTTCCGCGCCACTGTATCGATTAGCTAGGAGTCACACCTCCACTCAGCCCTTCCCTGTCTAACCCCTTGGCTATGTCCCAAGTGGTACCCTATTCCCTATATAGTGCACTACTTTTGAGCAGAGCCCAATAGGCCCTGGTCAAAAGTAGTGCACTATGTAGGACATAGGGTGCCATTTGGGATACATACCCTCTCTCTGTGAAGTCTGGTGTACTGGTTCACTCTACTCCAGCAACTCTCCAACACCCCAGTGACCAGCAACAGTAACAACACACCCCGTGCCACAAAACAGAGGCAACACAATAGGACAAGCCCAAGTGGATAGTGGTCGGGGGGAATGTTTCCAGAGGCTACTCACTCAAGCTGTCCAGTGCCCTTCACAATGTAGGGCATTGGAGTGTGATACCTGCTCTTTTTTCTCACCTCATCGACCTCTGGAACGATCTATGAACAGTGATGAAAGCCCTGCATAATATCAGGAGACGTGCTGCGACGGTACATTGCGGTTAAACCGTTGAATCATTTATATGCTGCGGTGCCAGATGCCAGTTTAGTAAAAAAGTGATGTAAGATTCTTAAAACCAAGCTCTTATTATGTTTTCAGGAGGAGTTGTGTGAAATGTCTCCTCCGGTTATATTTACACGTCTCTGTGTTTACATAAACCTAGCCTTGTTACTCGATGAGGGAACGCTCAGGGAACTCTCACTGTAGTATTTTACCCCAGGGTTGTGGGTTCACGTCAATATAATACTGTAAACACTGAGTGGAAAGTCGATGTGGTGCCGTGGTTCAATCGACACTCAGGTGATGCTGACGGTGTGGGGGCCAACGGTTCTGGGACGGGCCTGTGTGCTGCCTGCAGTGTTTGCCAACGTGCTCACACGCAGAGGGGGATTACCATAAACACTGGAACAGGACCACTTTCACTTTCCGCACAGGCCCTCCAGGGACACCTAAGCATAGACATTCAAAGTAATTGGAACACGGCCCAACAAGCTGCATAGGCCAAAATGTTCATCTACTGTATACGGTACATCGGACAGGCTCTTTCAGGAGACACCTCACCTAACAAGCCTTGTTTATCTACGTGACAACACCTAACAGGAGTATTTTGGATGGAAGATGGAAAGAGTACATGCACTCCATTTTTGTCCCTCAAGTACAAAGGACCGTCTGTATATTAGCTAATTGAAATAACGCCTAACCTTGGTAAGCGAGTCACTGTGGATGGATAGCGTGTTTGCCTCAGCCAGGCAGGTTGAAGGTTCACCTTCCCCGTTCGGACTACTACTCTCTGAGCTCGGTGATGCAGTATATTGCAAACAAAATCAAATCAAATTGTACTGGTTGCATACACATATTTAGCAGATACTACGGGTGTATCGAAATGCTTGTGTTTCTAGCTCCAACAGTGCAGTAATATCTTACAATACACAACAATACACACAAATCTAAAAAGTAAAAGAATGGAATAAAGAAATATAGAAATATAATAGAATGAGTCCGGAGAATATATATATATATTTAAACAGTACGAGTCAAAAGTTTGGACACACGTACTCATTCAAGGGTTTTTCTTTATTTTTTACATTGTAGAATAATAGTGAAGACTATTATTCTATGAAATATGAAATAACACTATGGTAGTAACCAAAAAAAGTGAGCTTCTTGAGATTCTTCAAAGTAGCCATCCTTTGCCTTGATGACAGCTTTGTAAGCTCATCCAGCCGCCAAAAGAGTGACATGTCACTCCCCGTTAGACCCTTTGGGACAGGCCAGTGAGCTAAATCAGTGGCCAGTCCAACTACCCTGTGAGTGCCTGTCACTTCCTCTGCCTACATCTACTGGAAACTAGTTCTCCCGTCAGACAGCTCTCCTCTCTGAAAGCAGATCAAGCTGTCCAAGTGAGAAAGTAGCTAGGCACTTTCAACATACTCATTATCTCAATAACAATAACGGTCCTTCTGTCATTTTTGGAATGTCAGACTGTTAAAACGATTTAGGAAACTAACTCACAGGTAGGTAGGCCTACATATTGCAATTACGACAGATTGTTTCTGATGGAATTGCAACCTAAAAAAAAAAGATTGGCCAAGTGGCACGGCCATTGATGTGTTAGAATTGTTGCGTCAAGGAAGTAATTGCAGGGTGAGTGAGTGATGAGAAATAACGCGAAATTGCTGATGAACTACTGTTGTTAGTGCAACAAGATTCAATTGGACCACTCGACATTGCCTTATCTTGTTAATGGATAGAACATTTTTTGTTTGACCCCAATCAACCGTGGGATTAGGGGTTGGGATGGTGGGCTACCTCATTGGCCAGAACATCCTAATCAATTCTACTCACACAACTCCACAAATGACTTCATTAACATTACAATGATTGAATTGGTGGACAGAGAGTGAACGGTCAACCTTTAACAATGGCTCTCTTATCTTTAGCAGCCCCACCAGTCAGCACAGCTAGTGAATATGACTGCATTGTTTTCATCCAGTATACCAATATAAATCGGATTTGTCTAACGCATTGGACATTGTTTAATCATCAAATTTGATTTCGAATATACGCTCCTGAGTCTTGTTTTTCCCTATTATTTCGACCAACAAGCACTTAAGAATCACTAACACGGGACAACCAAGAGCTTATTTAATTGGAATCACAGTACTGCTTGATTAAACGGAGCATGAAACAGGGTCTCTACAGTCAACAGAATAGAACCAGCTACCTCTGAAACGTGGTAACCGTGCTTTGCGTATCCCTGCCTTATTGTGATGGGTGTTGAGAAGGAAGAAACATTTCAGGTGATCCTCTACTTGATTCCCACAAAGACCGCAAAATCCCTGAGGAAGCCATTATTTTCTACTGGGAGGTGGAGGCTGACCACAGCAGAGCACAGCAGACAGTGCACAGGTGGTCCAGGTCATGGAGGAGATGCGCTGTTTTCTCTGTGCTCAGTGGCACCACAGCCATAGTATAATTCACTCTCTGATTCCCCACCTGAGTACCAAGTTGTTTTTGATTGCCTGCTACAATTGTAAAAGAGACATTTCCCACATACTGCAGTTGATGCTTATTTAGAGACCAAAAAAAAGTTGGTTTGTATGGCTGTTTCTACATTTTTGGAATATCTTCAAAGAAAAGAGAAACCAGCACATTGCTCTTGCTCGTATCCCTTTTTTTTTTATTTTTTATTAAAGCTTACTTGTCGGACTCTTGGCCTTCATCAGAGTAAAAAAAAAAAATGTAATCAGGGAAGGACTGGGACCAGACATTAGTCCAGACATTTCTATCATCCCGGACCCTATTATAAAACAAATAATAATAATTCTGCACCAAAAAATGCAAATCTGTCCACTGGATAAAAAATGGACCAGCCCATCTGGCATTTGGCTAGTCCATTTTCTGAATAGAATGCAAAATACTGCCTTATAATATACAGCATGGGAACAATGTGGTAGTTGCACCATCACCTATTGTTCAATTTACTGTGGACACGTTTTGTTGCAATTTGAGATTGAATTCTAATTGAATTCGATTGCAGTATACTGGGATGTTATTGAATTGTCAATTATGCATTTAATCAAAATAATACAGTTAATATTCCCTTCCTATTTCAATTAACAGTGTGTATAAATTAAAACAAGAGTTCAAATGAAAATAACTTTGTAAATAAATAAAGCATTCTATAAAATGTGTTCCATCAGCTACACGCTTAATGAAAAAAACTAATCTGAAATGAATGACAGTGACAGTGAGTGTGAATGTATGCATTTATGTGTGTGTGTGTGTATGTGTACATGCATGGCCTTGCACATGCATAGTGTGTCTGTCACATAGAAATAGAATTCATTCTATTTCTATAGTATGTCAGGCCGTGTAATCTCTCTTTTAAGAGAAGCTGCAGTGTGCACACTATACAGTGTCGATGCTACGCTCTTCCCATTGGATCCATGCACTGTATCCTCTTGCTCAGAACAGACCAATCATGCTGATGTCTGAGTGGACATCGATTATAGAGACATGTCGCTGATGTGGGGCACTTCATCCAATCATCAGTGGCTCTAATTCTGTCTGAAAGCAGACATTTACAGATGAATATGTGTCTGTGATTAGAGAGCCTTCCCTGGCTTACACAGCATCCTACAGGGCATTGCACAGGGCCACTAGTCTGCAGCTCTGGAGCCCAACAGCTCCCTGCTGGCCTCTTGGGCCTCCATCTATCTGCTCCAGCACTGACAAGGAAAAGGCTTCCTTCTCTCCCTCTCAGACCCTCTCCACTACTACATGCCTCGCAGCAAAATAGAGAGAGAAACCAGCTTCAAACGCGGGCCCTGTTTCATATCTAAAGCAAAGCGGGTTCAAGCTTAAAGAGCTCTGTCAATCTCGGCAGTGCAACAAGGAGCAGAAACAAGGAAAAAGAGAGAGAGAGAGAGAGAATTGGCCTCCTTAATCTTTGCCCATGTTCTTCCCTCGTGAAGACACAGAATGAAAGAGGGGTCAGATGGGGGGACAAGACTGTCTGGGACAAGACTGGGGGGTTGTGGGGGGTAGTAACATGTGGGGGGGGGGGGGGGGGACCACTGGAACGCTGGCTTGTAGAGCCGGGTTCCCATTTAATATTTTAAACTGAGGGTTAAGTGCTCTTTCTCGCGGATGTAAGTTGTCTGTCAGCATATCTGTCCCGTACCCATAGGACACCATAATGTCTTATAAAAAGGCCGGCGACCTTGAAATTGCACTGCATCATAATTAACCCAACAGGGACTTACATAATCACAACTTAAGAAAATATTTGAACGTGCTAAATCAGCATGAAGTATAAATTATTCAACATGAATATAGGACTGTCATTAGAATGGGCCGTATTCAAGTATTTAGTATAGCCGAGCAAAGCACATTTACGTAATCTTGCTGCTTTTACTGAATCTCGTTTATCGTGGACATAGTTCTCAGTTTAAGAGTTTTTTTTTTTTTTTTTAATCGATGGGGTTCCTTCAATCTCGCTGATGACTGACCCTTGGGCCTGGTGTCACAGTGTTTGAGAGAAGAAGGACGGTGACGTCTCTTGGATGACGATCAGGCTGGGAGATCCAATTGACAACCCTTCACTTTTGCAACTCTGAAAGTTCTGGCCCGCGGCATAGTCTTTAAGCTCCCTCAGTCCAAAACACTCCTATTTGTCACGTTGACACCTCTTGTGACCTTTCAAACTGACACCCAGACCATACAAACAGGTAAACCATCTACGTCTGCCGTTTTGCCTCAATGCAAACAGGCAAAACAGACAAATGGACGCTTTCGTCGAAGCAAAGCGCGATAGCGAAGGTACAACACTCCGCCCAGACGTTGAGTTTCCCTGTATTTGGTTGGGAAACAGCTGTGAAGGAGCTGTAGCATATTGCATGTTTGTATTTGAGTCTGTTATTAAAGACTGTGAAACAATGTGTCTGTTTGGTACTTTTCATTAAATTATGAACGGCAGTTTTTTAGGCTATGGCCTGAAATAAATGTGTTTATATGGGCAGAATAAAAGGCTTACCTTTAGGTCTATAGCCTCCAGAAATGTGATCAGTTATGGAAATATACAGTTCGTGTTAAACTTTTCTTTTTATCCTAAAAAACTCCATAGTCCTTGTGGATGACAAGCATAACCATAACATGATGCTGCCATCACCATGCTTGAAAATATGAATTGTGGTACTCAGTGACGTGTTGTGTTGAATTTGCCCCAAACATAATGCTTTGTATTCAGGACAAAAAGTAATTATTTGCCACATTTTTTGCACTATTGCTTTATTGCCTTATTGCAAACAGGATGCAAGTTTTGGAAAACTTATATTCTGCACGTTTTGGAATATTTTTATTCTGTACAGGCGTCGTTCTTTTCACTTTGTCATTTAGGTTAGTATTGTGTAGTAACTACAACATTGTTGATCCATCCTCAGTTTTCTCCTATCACAGCCATTTAACTCTTTATCTGGTTTAAAACTTGGTGAAATCCCTGAGCGGTTTCCTTCCTCTCTGTCAACTGAGTTAGGAAGGATGCCTGTATTTGTAGAGACTGGGTGTATTGATACACCATCCAAAGTCAGATTATTAACATTCCACTTTGACATTATGGGGTATTGTGTGTAGATCAGTGACACACAATCTACTGTAAATGTAAGCCATTTTATATTCAGGCTGTAACAGAAGAACATTTGGAAAAACTCGAGGGGTGTGAATACTTTTTGAAGGCACTGTAGAAATTGCCAAAAATATAGCGCTGCGTGGTACTGCTTCGCAGATGCACAGACAGACCGTGATCCGACTGCAAGATCAGAGATAGCAGGAGGTATCAACCTTTCTGCTGGGGGGAGTGGGGAATCCTACTGTACATGCTGGGAGCTGATGTGTCCAGTTACTGAGGTGTGGCAGATGGATCGAGTAGTACACAGCGGGGAGGGGAAACATTGGAAATTATAATCTGGTGGCGTGGAGCCTTGCACCATGGGAGAAATTAGCTGTGCTGATCCATAGAGCTATGGCGAGGCATAGCGAGAGGTGCGGAGCTGCCTGCTGTAATCCTGGGTTTACATGTTGTAATGCAGCACATACCTGTAGGGCTAGGGTTGGATGGAGGCAGGGGAGCAGGAGGAGAGAGGGGTTTGGTCACCCAGGGTAGGGGAGGGCCCTGCAGCGATATCACAGCTAAGGAGGGCTAGTGGAATCGTGGACCAATAAGATCGGTTTCCCGGCTGTAATCACCTTAGTATGTGTGACTCCAACCACACAGCGGCATAACTGGACCATGAAAAATATGATCCAACTCTCCCAGATTACTGTACCAGGAAATCTACTCTAAAAGTTTATTCCATAATGTGATTGTTGAAAAAGGTATGAGTTTATTTGTATGGTTTGGTTTGCATATCAGATATTTAACTATTCTCTGTCCATCCCGAAGCCTGTATAGCTGTTATAGACGGCTATGATGGTCAATGTTTGACAGTCTGAGGCAAGAAACAGTCTTAAATGCATAATATAGAAACACTCTAGAAGGTTTCATTGTTTACTTGGATCCTCATTAGCTTTTTCAGAAGCAGCAGCTATCCTTACCTGGGGTCCACAAAAAACACAAAACATGACAAGTAACAAAACACTGATACACAAGGACAGTCACATACTTTTTAAATACAATGATATAAAAACAATACAACAACAAAAATTAAGACTGTGTTAGAGTTCGTCTGTGTGTGCATGTGTGTCCCCTCACAGTCCTCACCATTCTATGAGATGTTGTTCAATCCATTTTTTAAAGGTAATTTTGCTGTTTGCTTGAGTAATTGTCGATAGAAGGGAGTTCATGGCTCTGTATAATATTGTGCATTGTCATGAATTCGTTTTGGACTTGGGACTCTGAAGAGACCCCTGGTGGCATGTCTTGTGGTGTCTGTATGGGTGTTTGAGCTGAATGTTATTTAATTATGCAGACAATCTTGCATTTTCATCACAGTAATATTTCCCTTAAAAACTAAAAAATAAGAAGTTAGTCTCGCGTTAACCCTCTACCAAGAAAGACTGGCATGCATGTTGTTGATGCAGTTCAGGGCAAGGTGTGCTGCTCTGTTTTGAGCCAGCTGCAGCTTTGCTAGGTCTTTCTTTGCTGCACTTGACCATATTACCGTCCAGTAATCCAAATGGTTCAAGACCGGATCCTGAACAACAGGTTCAGTTGATTTGTGTCAAAAACTCAGAACATCTTTTTATAACAGACAAGCATGTTTAATAAATATGAAACTCACCAAGAACAATACAGAAGAAAATGAAACGTGACGTTCTGGGCTGCTCACAGGCAGCTACACAAAAACAAGATCCCACAAACAACAGGTGGGAAAAGGCTGCCTAAATATGATCCCCAATCAGAGACAACGATAGACAGCTGCCTCTGATTGGGAACCATACCAGGCCAACAAAGAAATAGAAAACATAGATTGCCCACCCTAGTCACACCCTGAGAGGGAGAAGTGTCCATCCATGTATATGGGTACGAGAGTCTAGCTAGCTACATTTTCAGATAGTACACATTCTAATTTTGAGAGCATCCTAACTGATCAGAAAGTAATTTTCATTTCAAGTTAAAGTGTACTGTTAGCTAGCTAGCTAGCTAATGTTAGCTGGCAGGCTAGCTAGCTAGCGTTACATGTATGATCTGGGTAGTAATATTATTCGTATCTCAGGGCCATTCGCATTGCTATAGCCTAATGTCAGCTGGCTAACATTGATCCTGGTTGGTTAGCTACCTGCAGATTCATGCAGGGTAGTGTCATGACTGGCCTGTTCGGGTCAGGATACCGTGGACCATAATCCTACAGGAATATCTCTCACACCCACCAGCGGGGGAGAGGTCGAGAGGTGGGGGGGTTTTATGACACCTCCCGCCCATTGAAAATCTTAAGGCAGCAGACAAAATCCCGTTGTCCTCTCACTGTGGAGGAATGGAATGTATGATGAGCCTACGGAGAACCTACCTCTGAACAGTAACATGCAATAAATGGACTTTGGGACAATATATTTCGTCAGTCAAAATGGTAGTAATGACGATAGATGGAATATGAAAATAAATGTCGTTTTTGTTATGTTATTAAACGTTAAATGATGACGTTATAACGAAAACATTGTAACTTATATGTACTTGATTTTTGCATACTGTAGTGGTGTGGTAAATGTCCAGATCAAAGAGAATGTTTTTGTAAAGATGAAATGTGAAGTTAGTTGTCTAAATTGGATCTGAGTAAAATCCAGACCTTGCCTCGTAACTCGTTACGCCCAGAGAACCTCCCCTAAAGGCGGAAACGCCCATTTCTGACCAAAGGGCATAAAACATGTGAGTTAAGAATTAACATTATGACTAGGGACCACGAGCTGCAGCCAAGGTCTGATTAGTTGTAACCCTGGAGTGCAACACGAGGTTGAAGAAGACAAAGGAACCTTTTAACAACCTATGCTACGGACGAGTAGCTGTGTCTAAGAGGGTGAATTCAAGCAGGACCACCCGGTTATTCTCTCCAAGGAATCGTGTGTCTACACTGCTTTCATTCCCACACTGGAACCACCTATATGGCTGACTATATGGCTGTTTAGCCGTCCTTAGAAGACCCCTCTTTCAGAACAAGGGCAGGGAAACAGATCACTAAGAGAAAGGACACTGACATTGTGAGGACAAACAGAGAGTTCCACCCGGTAACCGGAAGACGTACCGGCATCAGAGAAGTCGAACCCGGTCCACGAAGAGACATTGGAGACCTTCGACACGTAATTACATCATTATATTCTGACCCATAAGAGCGGCAGTTCGGGGCAAGGTTAGGGTTAAACTAAGCATAGTTTACAAATGTACCCAAGTGTGCTTTTCTCTCGTGCACTCGTTCTCTCTCTTTTGAAATCCCCATTTTATGTAACGTGTGTCATATTG
This sequence comes from Salvelinus fontinalis, assembly GCF_029448725.1. Lineage (NCBI taxonomy): Eukaryota > Metazoa > Chordata > Actinopteri > Salmoniformes > Salmonidae > Salvelinus > Salvelinus fontinalis. Next base: position 3,201,218 of record NC_074692.1, on the reverse strand, counting down.
GCATCCTGACTGGTTGCATCACTGCCTGGTCTGGCAACTGCTCAGCCTCTGACCCCAAGGCACTACAGAGGGTAGTGCGAAGGGCCCAGTACATCACTGGGGCCAAGCTCACTGCCATCCAGGACCTATATACCAGGCAGTGTCAGAGGAAGGCCCTAAAAATTGTCAAAGACTCCAGCCACCCTAGTCATAGACTGTTCTCTCTGCTACCGCATGGCAAGCGGTACCAGAGCACCAAGTCTAGGTCCAAGAGGCTTCTAAACAGCTTCTACCCCCAAACCAAAAGACTCCTGAACACCTATTCAAATGGCTACCCAGACTATTTGCATAGCCCCACCACTCACTCTTTAAACCACTGCTACTCTCTGTTGTCATCTATGCATAGTCACTTTAAAAACTCTACCTACATGTACATATTACCTCAACTAACCGGTGCCCCCGCACATTGACTCTGTATCGGTACCCCCCTGTATATAGTCTCGCTATTGTTATTTTACTGCTGCTCTTTAATTACTTGTTACTTTTATCTCTTATTCTTAAGAATAAGTGTGTGACTAATACAATTTGATTTGATTTGATTCACCTGGTGAGTCTATGTCATGGAAAAAGCAGGGTCCTAATGTTTTGTACACTCAGCGCATATAACATTACATTCCATTTAACAAAAGCGACATTTTATCCAAAGCTACTTGCATTAACGCGTGCCCACGGTCCTGTGGTTGCAAGTGCCATGTTCTTCCATAATAAGTCCACAAAGGACCAAACCTCCACTCCTCAACATCCAGTCGAGATTCCTCACCCCACACCAGACTGGGAACTGGCAACAAAAGGTGGGAAATGGCCAAGTGCTCTGAGGGGAGCAGAGGAGGAACCATCATTAGAGAGACATGAATAAGTCATGATGCCCAGAGCCAGCGTGGCAACCGAGCATATTCTCTCTCTCTCTCTCTCTCTCCTTCTCTCTCTCTCTCTCTCTCCAGACTGCTATGTTTAAAACCCCGGAACACCGACAAGGCTACTCTCATTCCACACCCACCCAGGACCAAAATAACAGCATTAATAAAATAATAAGCAGATGCTTGGCATCATCCATTTACTGGAAGGCCTTTGCCAGATACAGAGGAGATTTCTATTGCAATGATCTTTTTAAATCCAGTTGCTAAAATGAATTCTGACATGGTCTAAACACCCGTGAAAATCAAAATCAAATCAAATTGTATTAGTCACATGCGCCGAATACAACCTTACAGTGAAATGCTTACTTACGAGACCCTAATCAACAATGTAGTTAAAAAATATATGAATAAGATTAAGAAATAAAAGTAACAAGTAATTAAAGAGCAGCAGTAACATAACAATAGCGAGACTATATACAGGGGGGTACCGGTACAGAGTCAATGTGCGGGTGCACCGGTTAGTTGAGGTAATATGTACATGTAGGTAGAGTTAGTAAAGTGACTATGCATAGATGATAACAACAGAGAGTAGCAGCGTTGTAAAAGGGGGGGGGGGGGCAATGCAAATAGACTAGGTAGCCATTTGAATAGGTGTTCAGGAGTCTTATGGCTTGGGGGTAGAAGCTGTTAAGAAGCCTCTTGACTTTGGACTCTGGTACCGCTTGCCGTGCGGTAGCAGAGAGAACAGCCTATGACTAGGGTGGCTGGAGTTGTTGACAATTTTTAGGGCCCTCCTCTGACACCGCCTGGTATAGAGGTCCTGGATGGCAGGAAACTTGGCCCCAGTCTCCTGAGGGGGAATAGGTTTTGTTGTGCCCTCTTCACGACTGTCTTGGTGTGCTTGGACCATGTTAGTTTGTTGGTGATGTGGACACCAAGGAACTTGAAGCTCTCAACCAGCTCCACTACAGCCCCGTCAATGAGAATGGGGGCGTGCTCGGTCCTCTTTTTCCTGTAGTCCACAATCACCTCCTTTGTCTTGAATACTTTGAGGGAGAGGTTGTTGTCCCGGCACCACACGGCCAAGTTTCTGACCTCCTCCCTATAGGGTGTCTCGTCGTTGTCGGTGATCAGGCCTACCGCTGTTGTGTCATCGGCAAACTTAATGATGGTGTTCGAGTCGTGCCAGGCCGTGCAGGGACATATGACTGTATGTCAAATGGCACCCTATTCCCTTAGTGCTCTGGTCAAAAGTAGTTCACTATATAGTGAATAGGGTGCCATTAGGAAAACAGTCATAGATAAATGATTGAGAGCCGTAAATCCTACTTGTGCATATATAGTGCATTCGGAAAAGTATTCAGACCCCTTGACTTTTTCCACATTTTGTTATGTTTCAGCCTTATTCCTTATTTGCAAAAAATTCTAAAAAACAGTTTTTGCTTTGTCATTATGGGGTATTGTGAGTAGATTGATGATAAAAAAAACTATTTTTATCCATTTTAGAATAAGGCTGTAACGTAGCAAAATGTGGTAGAAGTCAAGTGGCCTGAACACTTTCAAAATGCACTGTAGGTGGTCAGATTGACCTCTCTCTATGAGTTGCCATGAGTCCACAAGCTGAAATACTGTTTGTGTCTATTTCAAAACAGAGGAATTCTAGTGCAGTCTATTCCGTCTCTCTGATAGAGAAGATAAGCTGTGTGTGAGATTGATCAACTGATCAGCAGTCTGCCTATAGTGAATCAACCACAACTCCATCTATCTCCAAGCCCAGGGTTTGCTTGCTCTACCCTTGACAGCAAATTATCTTCAACTGCAGAAACCGAACTCCCACATGCAACATAGTACAATTAAATGCCTAGCCATCGTTTGGCGAGACTGTAAAAACAGTGACTTCCTTTCAGTTCCACAAGTACTGGAATTAGACTGTAATACAGTATGTAGGGATTTTCATTTCAAGCGGTTGCTTCCAAACCGTTTGACGGAAGCGTGTGTTTCTATTCATGGTATTTGTTTTGGTTTTGGTAGTCAGTGGTCTGTTTTGCCACGTTACCAGTCCCCGATGGGGATTGGCTCGTTTGTTTGAAACCAGGTGACAGAATGAAGATAAGATGGACATCGAGGCGACATCGGGGCAACAAGGGCATCCCATCATCTCCTTTTGACCAAAGGTAACCTGAGGATGAGAGGGAGGGTCACCGACCGTGTCACAACTGTCCACTGTTGTTGTACTCTGTGGCCAGTGGCCCTGTAGTCAGCAACGTTAGCCTAGCACAGCAGTATCCTACCACACGGCAGAGTAGCCTACCTCACATAGACAATGACCCTCCGTCAAGACTCTTACACCTGTCAGTAAACCTATCATCAAAGCTGGTTCAAATGGCTACATTATGGGGACATTACAACCCGTTTAGAGCCAGCACTGGTTGTAATCTGGTTGCAATGAAGTCATTTACTGTACAAGCAGTTTTGTCCACTGGGTAAGGATCACCATTTGTCAGATCATGCACCTTTTTTTTATTTTTTATAAATGTTTCTGACTCATATTGATGCCACATAGGCTGTTTTTCAGGTTGTAAATGAGACGTTTTGTAAATGAGACGTTTTTATTTTATTTTAGAGGGTTGCTCTTTAAATACAATATATTGTTGAAGATTTCATAATAGCCAGCTGGTGGTTTTGGTTTGGGGCTCTACTACAACGGACGGACTGACATGGTTCAGCATAGCAAGCCTCTTAGTACTGTATCAATATTAATGTAAGCACTGGGAGTTGCGTTAAATAACAGAGATGGCACCCTATTCCCTTTCAAGGGCATTATGCTTGACCAGAATCCTATGGGCTGTGGTCAAAAGTAGTGCAACATATATACGGACTAGGGTGCCATTTGGGATGTACACAGTTGACCTATCCATGAACCCGTATCAACACAGCAGCATAACGCAGCATAAAGACTAGTCATGCAACATTTATTTGGGAAACGAGGCCTTCCGATTATTCTGCAACATGTCAGGAGAGAGCAATGCAATTTTTTGACACTCCATTTTAACCGGTTGTCTCAAAACATGAGTAACATAGGGACAGGCTATGAATTCAGACATATGACTTAAAACTTTAACAATAAAGTCGTCTGACGCTTGAAACTGTAAAGCTTTTCCCCTACATGTTATTTTTTTTCATTTGCATTTCACATTTGATAACAGTGCTAACAGGCACAAAGAACTGAAATTTACCCTTTCCTTGACTGCTGCTCTTACAGATCTTACATGGAAAGAGAGAAATAGTGAACAGAATGCAATGTGTGGTGAGAAACAAAAAAAGGAGAGAATATGTGAATGGGAAAGAACACAAAGACACTGATATTGACTTCCTTTTAAGCCTAAAAGGTGTACTTTGTCCTTCGTCTCCTCCTCCTCCACTCTTTAACAATGTTCCAATAACATCCATTGCACAATGTGCATAAAGAAAATGTTTCCCTTCCAAATGGCACCCTATTCCCTACATAAGTGGACTACTTTGGAAACGAGGCTTACGGGCTTCCCTATGGACCCTGGTCAAAAGTACTGCACTATATAGGGAGTAGTGGGGGCAGTGGGACGCAGCCAAGGTCTGCCTGACCCAGGGTAACTTGATGTAGGCTAACGGCTGACATCTAACACGTATTCGATCTACTGGGACTTGTCCGGGAGAAGTGCAAAGAGAGAATCTCTGAAGCAGGACAAATCAATGATTCTCTCTCCCCTGCCTCTCCTTAAAGGCAAAGACAGCTTCTATAAAGCAACATCTGAATCTGCCTAATGGAACGGAAAATTGGGGGGAAATGGGGATCTCTACCCCAAGGGGATCTCTTCTGTTCCACTGTACAGTTCCCCCACATATTTAACACACATCCTGACGGGAATATATTTTCCATTGAACGGATTCATTCCTTCCTTCCTTCCAAAAGGTGTTGCTCTCATATCTTGTACCACGAACGGACAATTGTACCTGCTTTTGATAAGCTATTTTGTATTCCAAAATGTATGTTGCATGGTTCCAGAATTGTAAATGCACAAAATGTATTACAATTACATTTGCGTTACAATAACATTGTGTAGTTATTGTATTTCCAAAATGTTTTTAACATGTTCATTTCCGGTAGGGTAAGTCCCCTACCACCGGGCAAAAATACACTGAACCAATATTCTATCACCATCATCTATCAACATACTGACAATTCAAGTTCATTTTACGTTATTTTACAGTTATGACAGTCCCCCCCCCCATAAGGTTCTGATTACAGTTTCTCTGTCTCTCCATGTCCTTCATGGGAAGAAACCAAGGAATGGAGTGTGAGAAACCAAGAAGCCATTCTACCGAAGACGCCTCTACCTTAGATGTTTATAGGGATGAACATGTGTCACTGTGATTGTGAGGAATGTTCTTCTGAGAGCAGGTGTCAGCATACATACAAGCCACTCTACTATACGTCTTGGTACGGCGTTGGGTGTAAATGTGAAAAGCGCAAATGCTCTTCGACTAACAGGTACTTACAGTAAGACATACAACCTGACACTCATGCAAACTGACATTCAATTGTCATGCAGGCGTGCATGGGTTAAACATGTTTCTTTTTACAGTGTCAAGGCTAATAGAATAACACCAGCTTTCATATAAATACTTTATATCAGTCCAAACATATCACTGAAGGTACTACTGTATATCTATTATCCTGATTGTATAATGGCTGTGCCAGAATAGGCAGGGTGACCCCGCTCTGGCGAACATTGTAGTATGAATGAAATGCTATTCAATTAGTGGGTTAACATTCCGCCGACACTCCCTTTATATCCTTTCCCGGCCTGCCTCTCTTGCTTTGACCCAAGCCTCTGTCGATCCTTTTACCTAAAGAATAGGTCATCTACATCACCCCCCCATCTCACTCTCTCCTCTTCTCTCTCTTCCTGGCTCAGTGGGAATTCTATTAGATCAAATTGTGACCCTCTTTAAGAGCCACACATTGAAAATATAAATCTATTTCATTGCCGGCAGAAATTACTTAAGGTCCCATGATGGCTAACGAAGCAATTACCCAGTAGACAGCGTTGCTGTCCTCTATGCTGCTGGCCATTGGAGCTTTGAGATTATTGATGTATAAAGTTGTAAGCTGCATGTAGCCACCCGAATTAATGGTGCGGAAAACAAATTCTTGCACGGAGGTAATAATAATTATGATAGATTGCCTATGTCCCGCTTATATCAATATAGAGACAACTGTATGAGAGAGAGGGTGTGTGTGTGTGTGTGTGTGTGTGTGTGTGTGTGTGTGTGTGTGTGTGTGTGCGCGTGTGTGTGAGAGAGAGAGAGAGGGGAAGGAGAAGACGAGAGAGCGGGGGAATATAGAAAGACAGAGTGATAATAACATGCATACAATAAGTGTGTGGCTCAGTGCGGATAATGAATTGAAAGAAAGGCGAGCAGCAGCTTATAGCCGTCCCAGGTCCGGGGTCACCTCTGTGTCAATTACTGGAATAAGCCGTTCTGTGCCTGAGCATAGTTTAATAACAAGGCCCGACTTTACAATTCTACCAGTGGAGATGAACAAATATGAAAGACAACAACATTCAGGATCCATGATGATATCGTGTGGGAGGAATGAAGTTGCTAGATAGGCTTTCCCTAGGATGCAGTGTGGAGTGCTGTGTTGATAATAACGCACATTATGTGTATTTCTAGATGTGTCATTTGACGTTTGTTGTGCATCTTATCTTATTGCGAAGTCGCTTGCGGGTAAGCCTTACATTGTATTTTCATACATTCTTACCCTTTGTTATTTTATGAATGCGTATTTATCCTTTGTATTAATTGATGTGTATGTGTTGTTCGTTGTGTGTATCTTATCTGATATTATTGTCACTTGTGAGTAAGCCTTTCATCAAACAGGCAAAAGCCCGTTGTCACCTGTGACTTAAAGCAACTTCAATAAAGCATAGGAGGTTTAAATGTAAAAAAAAGAATAAAAAAAAGACAGTTCCATGACTTGGCTTTGTCTTTTTATCACAGATACTCAAAATAAAAAATGAAAGTACCAAAATGATTCAGGTGTTGGTTACATTCACCCACACACAGTACATGACAACTTGAACAAAGCACATTGATAGAAACATGCAGTGTGCTTTATATCTAAAAACGACCACATGTAACGCGTTATCTATGGAGCCAATACATGAATAACTGCACTTTGTTATTTTGTTGAAGAATGGGTTAGCTGAGTGCTTTTGAATAAGGGGCATAGCTAGGTTAAATGGGCAATCTGTGATAGCCTCAAAACATCATTTTGATCTGTGAATTCGACAGTGGTTACATTTTTCCAGCCCCATCCCTCAGCTGTTTCTCAACACAGTGGTGCTTTGTTGTCGTTTGAACTGCAGATTGCCCTTTGAAATCAGTGTATTGAGTTGTTTATGTCTGTCCTTTAATTGAAGCATCAGAGTGTGGTACGATGACCTGCAACTCTTATTCTCTGCTCTTTCCAACTGATCGTTCACAAATGCAAAATGTCAACTATTCAGTAGACGGCGTAACAACTCCTGCTTTTCCCTCATCAGATGTTATGGTGCATACAGTGCTTATGAGGTTATAGTAGCACTATAACAAGTACACTGAACAAAAATATAAACGCAACATGTAAAGTGCTGGTCCCATGTTTCATGAGCTGAAATAAAAGATCCCAGAGATTTTTCATATGCACAATAATTTGTTTACATCCCTGTTAGTGAGCATTTCTCCTTTGCCAAGATAATCCATCCACCTGACAGTTGTGGAATATCAAAATCATCATCATTACACAGGTGCAGCTTGTGACAATAGAAGGTCACTCTAAAATGTGCAGTTTTGTCATGAAACAATACCACAGATGTCTCAAGCTTTAAGGGAGTGTGCAATTGGCATGCTGACTGCAGGAGTGTCCACCAAAGCTGTTCCCAGAGAATTGAATGTTAATTTCTCTACCATAAGCTGCCTCCAACGTAGTTTTAGAGAATTTGGCAGTACGTCCAACCGGCCTCACAACTACAGACCATGTGTAACCACGCCAGCCCAGGACGTCCACATCCGGCTTCTGCACCTGCGTGTTTGCCTGAGACCAGCCACCCGGACAGCTGACGAAACTGTAGGTTTGCACAACCGAAGAATTTCTTCAGAAATCGTCTCAGCTCATCTGCATGCTCGTCGTCCTCACCGGGGTCTTGACCTGACTGCAGTTCGGCATCATAACCGACTTTAGTGGACAAATGCTCACCTTCGATGGCCACTGGTACACTGGAGTGTGCTCTTCACTGATTAATCCCGGTTTCAACTGTACCGGGTAGATGGCAGACATTGTGGATAGCGTCGTGTGGGCGAGCAGTTTGTTGACGTCAACGTTGTGAACAGAGTGCCCCATGGTGGTGGTGTGGTTATGGTATGGGCAGGCATAAGCTACGGACATCAAACACAATTGCATTTTATCTATGAAAATTTGAATGCATAGAGATACCATGACGAGGCCCATTGTTGTGCCATTCATCTGCCGCCATCACCTCATGTTTCAGCGTGATAATACACGGCCCCATGTCGCAAGGGTCTGTGCACAATTCCTGGAAGCTGAAAATGTCCCAGTTCTCCCATGGCATGTCACCCATTTAGCATGTTTGGGATGCTCTGGATCGACTTGTACGACAGCGCGTTCCAGTTCCCGCCAATATCCAGCAACTTCACACAGCCATTGAAGGGGAGTGGGACAATAGTACCCAGGCCACAATCAACATAATGATCTCTATGCAAAGGAGATGTGTCGCGCTGCATGAGACAAATGGTGTTCACACCAGATACTAACTGGTTTTCTGATCGACGCCCCTACCCTTATTTTAAGGTATCTTAGACCCACAGATGCATATCTGTATTCCTAGCCATGTGAAATCCATAGATTAGGGCCTAATGATCTTTTTTTCAATTGACTGATTTCGTTATATGAACTGTAACTCAGTAAAACCTTTGAAATGATTGCATGTTGATATTTTTGTTCAGTGTATTCAATTCCCCCAAAAGTAATTATATTCTCTGATTAAGGAATCAGAGTTAATGCAATTACTTTTTACTTAAAGATGGATTTCATCTTTGGAAGCATGTTACGTTATGTTTGTTTCTCAGGACATTATCTCTAATGAGATCCGACAATCTCATTTGTAACCTACAGTGGCCCCTCTGGAAGTGGAGTTTGGGATTCGTCAGGGGTGTGTGTGTGTGTGTGTGTGTGTGTGTGTGTGTGTGTGTGTGTGTGTGTGTGTGTGTGTGTGTGTGTGTATGCGTGCGGGCCCGTGTGTGCATGTATGTTGTGTTTGAATGAATATGTACTGTATGTAGTTGGTGAGAGAAAAGCCACACATCTCTTTCCCGCATGGAGCCTCAAGGACAGTGACCCCTAGTGTTCATCCATTCAGACTTTGGGCTCCATTTGTCTGCAGTGTGACAACAAGTGTGAGCCAAGGTACTCAGGGAGGTCCACATCTAGGATGCGCCATTTGTTACGTAACTCTTAAAGGAAAGATTCAACCATTTTTTAAAAATGTTATATCGGATTTGTGCGTCTCCGAGTGATGTTCTATCAATTCCCAGGGTCATTTCATGTTTTCATATATATATCTGAGCTGTTCACTCAGTATCTGCGCACAAATGCGGTGAGACTACAACTACCACCACTTCACCAACCTGCAATGAGAAAAATACTTCTCTTTTGTGTGCCGGAGTCTGGTCTAGTAGTAGCGATGCCGACTCTGGATCATACATCCCCCTAGAGGCATTAGGTTAAACCCCGCCTCCACCTTCATATCTCTGTTCCTCTACCCATCTGTCTACCCCGCTCACTTGTGACTTTCTATCTCTACCCCTCTCAATTGTGTCTTTCTATCTCAATAAAATGTGATTTAAATAATAAAAATAAAAATAATACATCTTCTTCTGTGATTTACATCTGAGGCACCGACTGCATCACGTGACATGAAGTCATCTGATCTGCACCGGGCATGGCGGGGTTTACTATTTAGGTGAGTGGTAGTGCCGGATTAAGACTGGGTCAGGATATCGATAGTGTTTGTGTTCCTCGCTCACTCACCAGGGGTTATGGGAACGACCAGGGTGAGTCAACACCTTTGTTTATCTGAGAGGAACACATTGTCTCTCTGTGACTCTATGTTCCCTGAAACTGCCATAACCAATCCATCTGCCAGACATCTCTACGACGTCTTTGCCACCATGGTTACCGGTAATTGATCTGTATTTGGACAACAGATGGAACAGAACGATAGCAACTGATATTTGAGTGAGTAAATATGGGAATATATGAATACAGTAATTAAGAGAAAATGAGGGGAAAGAATAGACGAATTATCGCGCATGGTGGTGCTCAGGGAATCGGGTCTTGTGCTTCTATTCTTCAACCGCGGCTGGGCTGCTGCACTAGAACCAAAATTAGATAAATAAACAGCACAGTGGAAGATAAACAACGCTGCATCATTCTCTGAGGGCGGCTGTTTGAAATTCCATTGAGCGGCTATGATTATCTATTAAAACTTGATCAGTCGGTAAATTAACATAATTAGGGTCCACACCTGAAGGAGAGAGGTGAGCTTTAACGAGCTAATGTCTAACCTGGCGCTATACATATCAGATAAGAACAGGGGAAATCGACATACTGCATGTAGATCTCTGGGCAACACGTTATCATAAGACGCACACTAGCCCGTCCGATTTGGCCATAAGACATTAACATTCATGGGTGTTCATCATGTACATCATCATATAACCTCATTATTGTTATTCGTATTGTGTTACTTTTTTTATTGTGACTTTTTATTTTAGTCTACTTGGTAAATATTTTCTTAACTCTTCTTGAACTGCACTGTTGGTTAAGGGCTTGTAAGTAAGCGTTTCCCGGGAAGGGAAACCGAATACTTGTTGTATTCGGCGCACGTGACAAATGACGTTTGATGTGATCATGTACATTGGCTTTTACAAATGACTCTTTTTGTGCATCTTGGCAACGTGGCCAAAACCTTTCCTTATATTCATGAATATGACTCTACTGTATAAGTCTGTTTTGAATAGATGTACAGTCTGCTTTTTAAATGACAATGAGCCTCAATGACAATACACAGAGCTGAAGAGCACCACATAAGCGTAATGATATAATACAATAATAATATATGCCATTTGGCAGACACTTTTATCCAAATGTATGTATACATTTCTGTATGGCTGGCCCCAGCAGAGACAACAAGTACACATCAAGTACCACGCTGTGTCCAATAACCAACCACAACAAAAACAACAACAATATTTTGTTATCTTACCTTGATGACACCCCTCCCCCTGTCCTCGCCATAATTGGTCCCCAGGATCTCGAAGTAGATGTTGGGGTTGGTTCCGTTGTCGGTAAACTCCAGGAAGCCGGTCAAACCACTCACTCCAGACTGCACGGGACAGACACAAAGTCAGAGGGCTGTCAAAATGGACAAAAGCACATAGTCCTGTTGAGACTGAGTCTATCCTAATATGGACACATGGTTAGTAAGGTCAAAGACACTACAATGAACGTAGTCCCTGAGAAAGTTAGAAAACATTTCAAACGGACCATATAAAAGATCTCTCGTCACACTGGATACTTCTATCGGCTATTTCCCGAGCCCAATGGAAGAAATAGATGATATATAGTAAGTAGCAAGACGTCATCAGTCCTCCAGCCTAGATCACCTGGTGGGAAAGCGTGGGGTTTTCTGAAGACAATCCCTCTCGCTTTGATATTTCCATTGATGTGTGCAGAGGTCATGAATCAACAAATGCTCTGCCTCGCTCCCCTCGCACCCCTTTCATCATTCAGCCTGCAGTGCACCTGCGCTGAAGGCATTCTGCAGCGCTGTGTGCGAGAACGCGACTGCCCCGAGCAACAACGAACAACGCCCACGTTGGGAAACAGATTTAGTCATCTTCGTGCAGCCCCATTACATTATCATAATGATAATAATCGCCTGTTGATAGTCTACTCTTATTTTGGTCTCATTTGCAAAACGAGAGCTGGCTTTACAAACCCCTTTCGCCAGAGAGGGCCTTGGCTGCCACAAACAAAGCGCAACACCGTGCCTAGCCTTTCATCTCTCCAACATCACAAACGAGTGCAGAGACCCCCCTCAACACCCCCCACTCCCTACACTCTCTCTTTACCGCCTGTCTGGCACATCGTCCTCTACAGCAGGTGCAATTACACAGCAGGTGCAATTACCACAAAGATAATTGTTGTGAATGTATTGCACCAATACCGAGCTGACAGGAATAATTAGCTGGCCAATTATGAGAGCTGATGAGCAGTATCCAGACGAGTTCACCTTAACGCACGCATTGAGAAGCCAATAAACAGCCAGTTCCCCTAATAAAGCCGTAGAACAGTGATCCAGTGAGGACACCCTAGGGAATGAAAAATTGGCCCATTACATGGCTGGCTTACAGTAAAATAACAAGGTTCACGCCACATTAACAGCACCTATACACAGTTATTGCAATTAAAAACGGGTGGAGAGAACACCTCACACAAACACAGAGTCCCAGGGCTGGATGGAGAGGGACTGAATCAATGGGACTTGGCTTTTGCAGGCCCACCTTCCCTATAGCGGGGCCGGTGTCACTTTCACTGAATGCTCACGCAGCTCATGGCAGAGGGCAGGGTGTGAGGACGCCACTGTTTGTGTGGGTGCGTTTGTGTGAGAGAGTGTACTGTGTGTGTGTGTGTGTGTGTGTGGGCACGTGCATGCGTGCGCGTACGAGTCCATTTGTTTGTGCAGACACATGTCGACAGGTACAGTACACCCCCCAGGAGCCACAGGGATGGAGAAGGTGATAACATCACATCCTAGCCTCCTGCACCAACCCAGCAGCTCTGGAGAGCACAATGTCACCTCAACACGGCAACAACAACCCCAACAGGGTATTATTCAATGCCCAAGACAGTGCCCCTATAGTACCTCCCTATCCATTTCAAAGGTCTCCTCTGAAAGGAAAGTGGAGGCAGAAGAGATGAGTTCCACCATTGAAGGGCTATGCCCAAGACAGTGTCCATAACTCCCATTCCATTTCACAGGTCTCCTCTGAGAGAAAAGTGGAGGAAGAAGAGATGAGTACCACCATTGAAGGGCTATCCCTTGTCTGTCAACAGTATCACTTGTCTTTCACATAACGTAGTGTGCATATGATCTACAGCAGCATTGCACCTTGTCAGGTAACGCAAAGACAGAACACAGCTGAACATAGTCGCGTTCCAAATGGCACCCTATTCCCTACGTAGTGCACTACTTTTGACCATGGCCCATAGGGCTACATAGGGAATAGGGTGTCATTTGGGACAAGGTCCATGCCACTCTTGCTTGACATATTCTTTACAGAGATTTATCAACATTCCTATCATATTGTCCAATCAAATCATATAAAATTGTATTGGTCACATATTTAGAAGATGATATTGTGGGTGTAGCGAAATGCTTGTGTTCCTAGCTCCAAGAGGGCAGTAGTATCTAACAATTCACAACAATGCACACAAATCTAAAGTAAACGAATGGAATTAAGAAATATATAAATATTAGATTAAGCAATGTGGGAGTGCCATACAGTAGAATAAAATACAGTATAAACATTTGAGATGAGTAAAGCAGTATGTAAACATTATTAAAGTGGCCAGTGATTCCAAGTCTATATAGGGCAGCAGCCTCTAAGGTGCAGGGTTGCGTAACCTTGTGGAAGCCGGCTAGTGATGGCTATTTAACAGTCTGATGGCCTTGAGTTAGAAGCTGTTTTTCAGTCTCTCGGTCACAGATGTGATGCACCTGTACTGACCTAGTCTTCTGGATGATAGCGGGGTGAACAGACCATGGCTCGGGTGGTTTATGATGATCTTTTTGGCCTTCCTGTGACATCAGGTGCTGTAGGTGTCCTGGAGGGCAGGTAGTTTGCCCCTGGTGATGCGTTGAGCAGGCAACACCACCATCTGGAGAGCCCTGTGGTTGCGGGCCACGCAGTCATGGGTGAACAGGGAGTACAGGAGGGGGCTGAGCACGCACCCTTGTGGGGCCCCTGTGTTAAGGATCAGCGAAGTGGAGGTGTTGTTTCCTACCTTCACCAACAAGGGGGTGGCCCGTCAGGAAGTTGCACAGGGTGGGGTTTAGACTCAGGGCCCTGAGCTTAATAATGAGCTTAGAGTGTACTATGGGGTTGAATGCTGAGCTATAGTCAATGAACAGCATTCTTACATAGGTATTCCTCTTGTCCAGATGGGATAGGGCAGTGTGCAGTGCAATGGCGACTACATTGTCTGTGGATCTATTGGGGCGGTAGGCAAATTGAAGTGGGTCTAGGGCAGGGGTGGGCAACTCCAGTCCTCGAGGGCCTGATTGGTGTCACACTTTTCTCCATCCCTAGCAAACACAGCTGATTAATCAAATTGCATTCCAAACTGAAGATCATGATTAGTTGATTTTGGAGTCAGGTGTGTTAGCTGGGGCAAAACAGGGATACCAATCAGGCCCTCGAGGACTGGAATTGCCCACCCCTGGTCTAGGGTGTCAGGTAAGGTAGAGGTAATATGATCGTTAACAAGCCACTCAAAACACTTTATGATAACAGAAGTGAGTGCTACGGGGTGATTTAGTTCAGTTAGCTTTGCTTTGTTGGGTACAGGAACAATGGTGGACATCTTGAAGCAAGTGGGGAAAGCAGACTGGGATAGGGAGAGATTGAATATGTCCGTAAACACACCAGCCATCTGGTCTGCGCATGCTTTGAGTACGCAGCTAGGGATGACGTCTTGGCGGGCAGCCTTGTGAGGGTTAACATGCTTAAATGTCTTACTCACATCAGCCACGGAGAAGGAGATCCCACAGTCCTTGGTAGCAGGCCGCGTCGGTGGCTCTGTGCTTGTCCGGAAGCAAGACGTCGGTGTCCGCGACGTGGTCGGTTTTCCCTTTGTAGTCCGTGATTGTCTATAGACCCTGCCACATACGTCTTGTGTCTGAGCCGCTGAATTTTGCCTGTTTGATTGCCTTACGGAGGGAATAACTACACTGTTTGTATTCAACCATATTCCCAGTCACCTTGCCATGGTTAAATGCAGTGGCTCGCGCTTTCAGTTTTGCGCGAATGTTGCCATCCATCCACGGTTTCTGGTTAGGGTAGGTTTTAATAGTCACAGTGGGTACAACATCTCCTATACACTTACTGATGAACTCAGTCACCGTGTCCGTGTATTCATCAATGTTATTCTTAGAGGCTACCTGGAACATATCCCAGTCCGTGTGATCAAAACAATCTTGAAGCATGGATTGCGAGCTTGGTCAGACCAGCATTGAATAGACCTAATACTGGTACTTCCTGTTTGATTTTCTGTCTATAGCAGGGGTGTCAAACTCATTCCACGGAGGGCCTAGTGTCTGTAGGTTTTTGGTTTTTCTTTTCAATAAAGCCCTAGACAACCAGGTGTGGGGAGTTCCTAACTAATTAGTGATGTTAATTCATCAATCAAGTATAAGGGAGGAGCGAAAACCTGCAGGCACTCGGCCCCCCGTGGAATGAGTTTGACACCTGTGGTCTATAGGACGGGAGAAGCAAAATGGAGCCGTGATCAGATTTGCCGAAGGGAGGGCGGGGGAGGGCCTTGTAGGCATTTCGAAATGTTGAGTAGCGGTGGTCCAATGTTTTTCCAGAGTGAGTACTACAGTCAATGTGTTGGTAAAACTTCGGTAACAACATTTTCCATCCCTCGCTCCAAGCATTATACAGGACATGCAAATACAATCTCATGCATATATTTAATGTATCCTATGGATGTACATTATGATGTACAGTATACGGAATACGTCAGAACTAGGAGTTTGCCATGACCTCAGAATAACCTAACAAGGTCCGGAGTCCTGCTGTTTCTCTGCTCTACCTGATAAGTAAACGCACCCACCTTGATTCCCAGGTATAAATCAGTCCTTGATTAGAGGGGAAGAATGAAAATCAGCAGTGGAACTGGCTTTGAGGTCCAGGTTTCGAATTGACCTGCCCTATATGGACCAGTACCTTTTTGACGTTGTCCAGCATGGGGCGCCCGCCCTGCCAGGGCTTGGAGTTCTTGCGGATGCAGGTGAGGCTGGCCATGCTGTGCCACTTCCTGTCCTCCAGTTTCCTGTGGAAGGTGTTGGCCAATAGCAGCACCGTGTCGTAGATGTAGCGGTTGGTTATCTTGCAACAGCAGAGAGGGAGGGAGGACAGAGGAAGAGGAAGTGAGACAAAATAAGGGAAGAGAAGGGAAGAGTAAGACACAGAAGAAGAGCAGGGTGAGACAACACATGAAAGAGAGAAAGAGGGAGAAAGGGAGAAAGGGAAAAAACAGACCGGAAAAGGAGTGAAAAGTTATTACCAGTGGAACAAAAGAAAAGCGGTAGTCAGAGCGGTGAAGGAGGAAAAATGGGTACTGGAAAGAGAAATTCACAGCAGACTTATCTAGTGGTATTGCAGTAAGTGAAACCAAGACGATGTGTATATTCATATTCCTCGGCGTAGAAACCCAAAGGCTATGATTCAAATGACACCCTATTCCCTGTAAAGTGCATTACCTTTGACCAGAGCCCTATGGACCCTGGTCAAAAGTAGTGCACTATACAGGGAATAGAGGGCAATTTCGGACGCAGGCTAAGTAAGCTCCGCACCCATCTGAAAGCTGCTGTGACGGCTGGCAGGGAAACATGCAGTGTTCATAAGGAGCAGGCAGCCTCGGCTGGCATCATTTGAAAGAAAATCGACGCGTGCGCTCGCATCATTTCAACAGTTCTTTGATCATCAGTAAAGAAGCAACACCTAACACCTGTCATTTGGTAGCTACGTCTCTGATGTCCTCGGAAAACATCCCCTCCAACTACTGCTTGAGTGACACATCCAGACTGCTCCCGGTAAAATGGAAAAGGCCCCAGAATGATTCAAGCAGCTTTAACATTTCTCTTTGGCTTTGTCTAAGCTCGGCCTTTAAAATCTCCACCACGCAAATCGCGCCACATGCATTCCTTTTAAGGGTTCAGAATGATGACACCCTACTCCCTATATAGTGCACTATGTTCGAGGGCCCCGCTCAAAAGTAGTGCACTAGGGAATAGGATGCTATTTGGCACACACACAGATGCACGGGGAGAGAGAGAGAGAGAGGAGAGTAAATTCGGGCCCCTGATTGATTGCGCTGTGATTTAGCAGGAGTGTTGTCTCCATTTTAATGAGAATGTAATAAATAGAGTAGAGAGTGGCCATTAGATTTGCCGTTGTTTATTAGCCTGCAACGCTCCGGCACACTTGACACAATATCGAGTGCCCCCCCCCCCGCATTCCGGCGCCCACTGGGGAGGAGGAACGAGCGTGGCATCTCCCTGACATAGGCTTTTACAGCAGCGAAAGGTCAACAATGCATCAGTGCTATGGCAGGTCCCGCAACCCAACTGGCATCCTATTCTATACATGGCGCACTACAGGTAACGGAAACACTTGAGTAAACGAGGGATATAAAGTATATTGAAAGCAGGTGCTTCCACACAGGTGTGGGTCCGGAGTTAATTAAGCCTTTACCATCGCATCACGCTTAGGGTCATGTATTAAAATCCATTATTTTAGCTACCAAGGCTATGTCCTCGTAGGATAACAATGCCCCCATCCACAGGGGACAAGTGGTCACCGAATGGTTTCGTGAGCGTGTAAATGATGTAAACCATATGTCATGGCATTCTGGTCTCAACTCAATCAAACACTTATGGGAGATTCTGGAGCAGCACCTGAGCAGCACCTGTTTTCCACCGACATCAACAACTTATTTCTCGTGGAGGAACGGTGTCGCATCCCTCCAATAGAGTTCCAGACACTAGTAGAATCTATGCCAACGTGCATTGAAGCTGTTCTGGCTTGTGGTGACCCAACGCCAAATTAAGACACTTTATGTTGCTGTTTCCTTTATTTTGGCAGTTATTTGTCCTTTTGACCAGAGCCCAATGGGTTCCCCTACGGGCCTAGGTCAAAAGTAGTGCACTTTATAGGGAAAAGGGTGCAATTTGGGATGCAACCAGGCTCCCATGCAAAACACAACTTCCTGTTTTAGTATGCTGGGTGATTGTACTGTTGCTTCCCACCACATCATTAATAATAATAATGATTAGGAATAATGGGTTAAATGCTGCGGATATTCGCAGAGAAAACGTTCAGATAATTTAAACCTCTGCATGGTGGATGGATGGTGCTTTAGTTCCATTCATCACACACACACACACGTAGGCACAACTGTGCACATACGCACGTGCTCACACAGACAACTGCACTTGCGCGCGCACACACACGGAGCAGACAGTACCAATTACACTGAGTGGGACGCTAGAGGAGAACACACAAAATGACTCGTACAAAATGACTGGGACTTTGTACGCGTGCATTTGTCTTTGCTGTTCTCTCCATTCCAAAGGAGAAACACTAGTAATGAGGGATCAGGATGTGTTGGTACTGGGTTGCGACAAAGGATTATTACTCTGCAGCTTCAAGGTAAATGCTCCAAGAAATGCCCAATATGAACTGCCTGAGCACTATGTATTCAGAAAAATGACAAAGCTCTCAGTACTCTAACTGTTCCATAGGGACTGGTCCACAGTCAGAATAAAGAACAGCAACAACCCGAAGAGAGAGGGAAAAAAGCATGACAGTGAATCCTCTTGACTCTGAAGAAACACTATTGTTATTCCTGGCCGTCTGTGTTTTCAGCCACAGCGGGAAAAATAAGCATTTGACTTGTGAAATTAATGGTGGGCCGAGGGAGGGGGGCGAGGGAGGGTTGGCCTGGGTAGCTAGAATGCCAGAGTGGATGCACTGGAGCTAAACATCTATTGAGAGTGTGTGTGTGTGTGTGTGTGTGTGTGTGTGTGTGTGTGTGTGTGTGTGTGTGTGTGTGTGTGTGTGTGTGTGTGTGTGTGTGTGTGTGTGTGTGTGTGTGTGTGTGTGTGTGTGTGTGTGTGTGTGTGTGTGTGTGTGTTGGGGAGGTATCTAGGTGGGGGGGGGGGGGACAAAGCTGAGTTAAAGGCCAACATCTGGTGGTCATGTAAATTCTGGGAGCGTGAGGAGCGGCAGTGGCTTGCCTGCTGAGATTGGCTCCTGTGAGAGGCTGGGTGATCACTGAGCGCTCCAATCCAGGAGGGGGCAAGGAGTGTGTGTGCGTGAGCGCACCAGAAGTCCCCAGAATACATTTAAAAAAAATAATTTGACCGACTGGGATTTTGTTAGTTCCCACAAGGTAAAATGCTATTTCTAGGGGTTTAAGGTTAAGGTTAGAATTAGTGTTAGGGTTAGAATTAGGTTTAGGGTTAGGAGCTAGGGTTAGGGTTAAGGTTAGGTTTTCAGGTTACGATAAAGGTTAAGTTTAGGGTTAGTATTTTGAAAATAGGATTTTGAATAGGACTGAATTGTGTGTCCCCACAAGGTTAGTTATACAAGACCGTGTGCGTGTGTGTGTGTGTGAGGGGGGAGAAAGTGTGGTCAGGCAGACCCAGATGATGCGCTCCAGCGCAGTGTGAAATTGGGCTTCTTCTGGGCCACTCTCCTGACCGCTGAGCTGCTCTGGCTCCACACTGACAGACAAAACAGGCCTAACTGCACCACTCACCACTGCACCGGGCACACACTGTCCTCCACTGACTGCCCCTGCTCTCTGTCTGTCCCTGTCTGTCCCCTCAGCACTTCACAACACACTCAACACTGTCTGTCTGTAAGTCTGCCTGCTTGTCTGTTTGTCTGTGTCAGACAGCAAGCCAGCCTGCCTTCCTGCATGCCTTTCTGTATGAAAGGTTTATCGGTCTGTCTGATGTCAGTTTTTTACTGAACAAAATGCCTCTTACTAAGCAGAGTCTCTATGTGTTACTGATATAACCTGAAGCAATGGGTACAATGTGTACCTTCCGGAGTCATTCCCTGGACTACGAGCAGTGTCTCTCAACATTTCATACAAGCTGTCCATCTCTATCACCGTAACACTACCGTTCAGTACCTTCACGGACCTGTCAATGCAAGATACATTACTCAAAGCCTTTGGTTGTTACATTTTAAGTTTCACAAGATCTATCCCTCTAGGCTTCTCCACATACACACATAAATCAATGGTATATTAATGACACTTCATATTGTGGTTTGACACGAGTCGTACAATAAGATATTGGGGAACAAATTATTTTTCCTCCCTTCCTTTGCTGTATTTGAGGGCTTGGTGTTCAACAATAATTGTATACACATATTGCTGCTCCGGGACACGTAAATTTTTTTTTTTATAAAAACAGAGAAATGACATGCTACATTTCCATGATAATATTGCAATGAGTTATGATGTTTTGGTCAAAGGTAGTGCACTATATAAGGACTATGGTTCCATTTGGTACACAGCTTTGGTGTGTGTGTTACCTCCAATGTCTGAGCCTTGGGGTCTTTGGGGTCACAGAGGGAGGTGTTGATGCGGTGGTTGTGCTTGACGCAGCGCTGGCTGGTGTTCTGGGGCAGGGGGAACGTCTGTCTGATCAGAGTCAGACGCCCGATAGACTTCATAACCAGATCCTGGACGTCCTGGTCTGAGATCTCCTGCAGGAGCACAAAATAAGACACATGAACACAGACAGACACACACACACATACAGCCAGACAGGCAGACGTACTGCAGGCAGACGTTTTGCCCCAAAAACATCTCTCCCTGTTTTGCTCTGGGCACGCAGAGCACAGGGAGCGGGGTCTGGTGAGTTGATGAGAGCAGAAGGTAGCTCCAAAATCCAACCAAGCTGCATGACATTGGCGATGGTGACCACATCCTAGGAACACACACCACTAATATCAATGCTCTGGTGGCCATTCTCCACATCCAAACAGACCGCAACTATACACCTGCCATGCCAACAGCTAATCTCTTTTGTAATGGGCAGCAGCCCGAAATATTCCACCCAGGAAAATGTAAGAAGCGATCATCTCGTAAAGCTCTGAAACACTGGAAAGTTCTCAAATGCAGAACTTGCCACCAAAAAAGCATTGACATGCCCCGAGCGTGCAAGCAAATAAACATTGTCAGGGAGGTATTAACAAGACCACACTCTCCTCCGAAGTGCTGGAACTCATTAATTGACAAAACGTCAACTACTTTGACTTTCAGTGGACAGGTGTCCTAAAAGCTCTTGGAATGTCAGTGCGTGTAAATGATTGGGACGTGACTGGGGTTACGGCTTAATTACAGTTATGAATTGGTCCAGGCTCCTTTCTTCACAATTATCCTGTCTAGATTACATGACATATCAGCCATGCCTAGGAGTCCATATTGCAAGTAGAATGTCATCTAACTTGACATCTAATACTTGTGGACAAAATGCTAAGGCGATTGCCATTTGAAATAGGAGAGCGGGTTTATCTCTACATAGACCAGCAATATTACATCCATAGGAGGTCCAGGACTGTAATGTCACCTAGTATATTTAATAATACGTTGATGCTACTACCTACGCTGTTCAGTTTGAGTTGAAGTAATGCTATCAGTCTGTTATTGTCACGCCCTGACCGTAGATTGCTTTGTATGTTTCTATTTTTAGTTTGGTCAGGGTGTGATGTGGGTGGGTATTCTATGTTGTAGGTCTAGGTTTTCTATTTCTATGTGTTTGGCCTGGTATGGTTCTCAATCAGAGGCAGCTGTCTATCGTTGTCTCTGATTGAGAGCCATACTTAGGCAGCCTGTTTTCCCACTTTTGTTTGTGGGTGGTTCTTTTCTGGTTAGTGTTTGTTGCACCTGTCAGAACTGTTCGTTGGTCGTTTTGTTGTTTTTGTTCGTGTATTCATTCTTGATTAAAAGTATTACGGATACGTACCACGCTGCACTTTGGTCCTCCTCTCCTTCTCCCGATGACAATCGTTACAGTTATAGTCTGGTATTACTGACATGTTCTTTAGCTTTGAATCCCTACCCTATTCAAGGATTCAGGTTTGTGTAAGAAACATTTGGGCTCTTTCAACACCCAGAGTGTTCTCCTAGAGAGATAAGATCAGGCCTTCCGTGTAACATGGGGGGACTGTGACTCTCTGGCTGTGGCTCAATAGGTTGTTTTCAATAAAACGTCACAATGAGGTTAGAGCGTTCCATTTGGCTGCTGGGGGCAAGGAGACCCACAGCTCCGCTAAAACCATTGACACCTGCGTGCTGTGTTCAAGGGATTGTCAAATAAATTGTAATATCATAGTCAGACCTACAAATGTACGATTCTTCCATGCAAAACAATTGCGCACATTTAGCTCGATCGTCAGCGTGCTACAGAAAGTAACTGCTTGCTTTCATGATCGGTAAACATCATTTGATTCTGACTATGCCCAATAGGTGATGATATTAACTTCTTGAGAATACAGGGGGTGCTGTTTTTTGCATTAGCATAATTTCCTCTACAGATTAAACTGCCTCTTATTCAATTATTGCTCTTACTATATGCATATAATTAATACCATTGGATAGAAAACAATCTATAGTTTCTAAAACCGTTTCAATTTTGTCTCTGAGTGAAACAGAAGTCATTTGACAGCACTTTCCCTGACCAAGAAGAAGAATGCAAGATGTGTATGCTCGCTTCAACGCTCTGCCTATATATGGTCACGCCACCTATGACCCGAAACACACTTCATTCGTCTTCCTCTGGGTGTCAAGAGGACGTCAGAGGAGAAATTTTTTGTTTATCTTGTACTGACGTGAAATAAGACCTATTTCTTTGGCGTGACCGACAACTTCCGGTTCTCTGAATCGCGCGATTTTGAGTTGCGATTGTCTACAGTTTTGCTGCCGTTACGGATGAAAACTATCTCCGTCTCGAAGTTTGTTTGATACATGTGACCATATCATCTTAATGTATGTTTTTTCAATATAGTTTAATCAGATTATTAGAATTTTTTCGGGAGTTTTGCCGTGTTCCGTTCTGTGAGTTTTTTTACTTTGGACAGAACCGTGCCAGTCGACCAGTACCTATGCTAAATGAAGAGGGAAAGTTGCCATTATGAATGGATTGAACGACTCATCAGGACTAAGGACACCTTGATCAACATTCTGATGAAAGATCAGCAATAGTAAGACCCAATTTACGATGTTATTTCATATATCTGTCGTGCATGTGAACTGGTCGGGGGCGCCCAGCTGGTTCTGGCTGGCGTGGCTATGCTAATTTAGCGCTACATTTTGTTTTCGCTATAAAACATTTAATAAATCAGAAATATTGTTTGGATTCACCAGATGTTGGGCTTTCAATATCTGTACGCTGTGTATTTTTTCTGAAATGTTTTAAGACAAGTAATTAGTTATATGACGTTGGTCTCTGTAATTGTTCTGGCTGCGTCGGCACTATTTCAGATTGCAGCTGCAATGTAGAACTGTGATTTATACCTGAAAAATGCACATTTTTCAAAAAAAAACTATGCTATACCATAAATATGTTATCAGACTGTCATCTTATGAAGTTGTTTCTTGGTTAGTGGCGATATATATTTTTATTTAGTCTAATTAGTGATAGCTACTGACGCAGGAAAAAACTGTTGGAGTAAAAAAATTGTGTCTTTTGCTAACGTGTTTAGCTAATAGATTTACATATTGTGTCTTCCCTGTAAAACATTATAAAAATCTGAAATGGTGGCTTTATTCACAGGATCTGTATCTTTCATTAGGTGTCTTGGACTTGTGATTTAATGATATTTAGATGCTACTATTTAATTGTGACGCTATGCTAGCGATGCTAATCAGTGTGGGGGGGGGGGGGGGGGGGGGGGGTGCACCCGGACCCGGGGTAGGTGCTCGGTAGAGGTTAAAACCAAATAGTTCGAACATTTATTTAACGATCCCTTGAAAACGGCACGTAGTTGCCAATGGTTGTAGCGGAGCTGGGGGTCTTCTTGCCCCGCAGCAGCCAAATCGAAAGTATTGTGACGTTTCACTGAAAACAACGTATTATCTCTATCTATCTTCCCTTTACTGATTCGAAAGGAAATGACTGGTATAAGAAACTCCCACAAGCCCATGCCTCCACCAATCCACTGTTTGTGGGAAGTAGTGAATGAGTGCACATTTCGGGAGAAAGGAGATAATATTGGGCCGCGCCCTCTAGTTCCCTCCAAACCATCCAGGAAACTACAGGGGACATTCCCCATCCCCCAGCAGCCTAAATCCCTCCTGCGTCAACTTTACCAGAGGAAAAAATGTCCCTCCGTCATCGGCAGACCCCATTTTAATTCCTCTTTAAGTGGGATTCTTTTTTATCCACACTTGTCAGTATTAGTTTGGATCAGTGCGTTGACGTTTGTCCTCATTCGCCCCCCGCCATGTGAAACAAGCCAAATAGCAGGGGAGCAAGGGAGAGGGGGAGAAAGGGATGGAGGAAGAGAAGAGCGGGCAGAGCGTTCCAGCCGGTTTTCATGCCATACCCCCACGTCCCCACATACATACTGTATATAGAAGGGGAACGATCAATTATGAATGCTTCCGCTTTTCCCTCCGAAAAACGTCAGTGTGGTAAGTTGTAGATAAAGGAGAATTATTACAGCCATAAGAGAAAACCTGGCCCCTTGCTGTCCTTTCAACACGAAACAAATGTTTTATTAGACGTGGGATTCAAACGATGTCCCAGCAGTAACATGTGAAAACCAGTAAAAGCATGTATGTTTGTGAGCATTTTGGAGTATTTGGATGGTGAGCATGTTTGTATGCATTCCTGATTCTCCCCCCACCCACCCCTCTCTCAGTGTTCTGCAGTACCCCTACTGTGTTACCGTGGCAGACAACGTGGCTGCCTCCGCACTGACCTCATTGATGATGATCCAGTGACAGTCGAATGCCACGAGGTTCGTCTCCACAACCTGCACAACACAACAACAGAGATAACATTTGTCAATACACATTCAGGAATTCAAGACATATTCTTTGTGTACAGTATTTGTGTCTGTATCTGTCTCTATCTGTCTGTGTATCTGTTTGTTGTAAGGCGATGCCAGCACCACTTTACCAGGTCAAATTCCTGGTACAGGTAAATGTACTTGGCGAATAAAGGTGATTCTGAAAGGTACTTCTTAGTGATTAAGAAGTACCCTACCTCTAATATGTTATCAAAGGCTTACGTGCCGCGGTAGAAACAAAGAAAATAAAAGTCTAAAGCTTATGGGAGATGGGACACTGGGAGATGAATTCACCTTTCAGCAGGAGAATAATCTAAAACACACTGGAGTTGCTTACCAAAAAGACAGTGAATGTTCCTGAGTGGCCGAGTTACAGTTTTGACTTAAATCTGCTTTAAATCTATGGCAAGACCTGAAAATGGTTGGTTAGCAATGATCAACAAAAAATTTGACCGAGATTTGATTTTGAAAAGAATAATGGGCAAATATTTCTAAAAACATGTTTTCACTTGGTCATTATTGGTTATTATGTGTAGATGGATAAGAAGAAATGTAATCCATTTTGAATTCAGACTAAAACAATAAAATGTGGAATAAGTCAAGGGGCATGAATACTTTCTGAAGGTACGGTAACTGTTTTAAAGTTACCATTAGCCTCATGGTGAAATCCCTGAGTGGTTTCCTTCCTCTCCGGCAACAAAGTTAGGAAGGATACCTGTATCTTTGTAGTGACTGGGTGTATTGATACAGCATCCAAAGTGTGATTAATAACTTCACCATGCATACCACCCTGCATACCACTGCTGGCTTGCTTCTGAAGCTAAGCAGGGTTGGTCCTGGTCAGTCCCTGGATGGGAGACCAGATGCTGCTGGAAGTGGTGTTGGAGGGCCAGTAGGAGGCACTCTTTCCTCTGGTCTAAAAAATATCCCAATGCCCCAGGGCAGTGATTGGGGACACTGCCCTGTGTAGGGTGCCGTCTTTCGGATGGGACGTTAAACGGGTGTCCTGACTCTCTGAGGTCATTAAAGATCCCATGGCACTTATCGTAAGAGTAGGGGTGTTAACCCCGGTGTCCTGGCTAAATTCCCAATCTGGCCCTCAAACCATCATGGTCACCTAATAATCCCCAGTTTACAATTGGCTCATTCATCCCCCTCCTCTCCCCTGTAACTATTCCCCAGGTCGTTGCTGCAAATGAGAACGTGTTCTCAGTCAACTTACCTGGTAAAATAACGGTAAAATGAAAATAAAAATAAATAAATGCTCAAAGGGATATTCACAGTTTTAATTTATTTTCTACCAATAGATTCCCTTCTTTATGAGGCATTGGAAAACCTCCCTGGTCTTTGTCGTAGAAACTGTGCTTGGAATTCACTGCTCAACTGAGGGACTTTACTGATATTTGTATGTGGGGTACAGAGATGATATACTCCTCCAAAAATCATGTTAAACACTATTATTGCACAGAGACCATGCAACTTATTAGGTGACTTGTTAAGCACATTTTTACTCCTGAACATATTTAGGCTTGGCATAACAAAGGGGTTGAATACTTACTGACATTTCAGCTTTCCATTTTTAATTAATTTGAAAACATAAAAAAATATATATATATTCCACTTTGGCATTTTGGGGTGTTGTGTGTAGTTCATTGACACAAAATCTCAATTTAACAAATGTTTTATTCAGGCTGTAACACAACAACATTTGGGAAAAGTCAAGGGGTGTGATTCACATACTATACTACTATACAATACTTTCTGAAGGCACTGTAATTTCCACTTTTATTTTGAAATCATCTGACGATAACGTAATATAAATGTATGGCATTTAGCAGCCACATTTATTCAATGTAATTTACAGTCATGTGTGCAAATATGTTTGTATGGGTGGACGCAGCAGGAATTGAACCCATGACCTTTGGCATTGCGAGTGCCATGACCTGCCAACTGAGCCACACAGGACCAACCTGTGTAATGAAATACACTCCTGAAGTAGGAATCTGACGGTGCCGTTATCCACTTTGAAGTGAATGACACTGTTACACAGTGCGTGTTCACTTTCTGATGACTCTAACTGAAAGCTGTCAAGCTATTCAACAAACAGTCCTCTACTGTCTAGTTTCCATAATTTCCAGAGCCTATGTACATCATGGGATTTAGCCACAAATATTGTGCTGCTGGGATTACCTTGCAATATGGAAATGCTCTAGTCTCTCATCAAAAACGGAGTACTCTTTGGGTAGCAAAAAAAATAAAAATCGATGAATACTTTATGCAAACATGCATAAATATTTAAACATGCCAACTCTTAACTAGCGTTAATATTTCGGCATCGTGGAGCAGCTAATGTTACAGCGTGAAGGGTGAACACTAATTCTAGGGAAGGGAAATTGCAGCTGCTGCAAAGCAAGATCAGGGCGGCAGCAATTAGGGTGGACGGCGGTGGGAGAGCACTTAAACACACACACACACACATACACACACGCAATTCCACACACACAAACATTGTGTGCTCAAATAAAATGTTATTTGTCAAATGCGCCGAATAGAACAGGTGTAGACCTTACAGTGAAATGCGTACTTACAAGCCCTTAAAACCTGTTTGGGATAGGGCGCAGCATTTTCACGTTCGGATGAAAAGCGTGCCCAGAGTAAACTTCCTGCTACTCAGGCCCAGAAGCTAATATATGCATATTATTAGTAGATATGGATAGGAAACACTCTGAAGTTTCTAAAACTGTTTGAATGATGTCTGTGAGTATAACAGAACTCATATGGCAGGCAAAAACCTGAGGAAAAATCCAACCCGGAAGTGGGAAATCTGAGGTTTGTAGTTTTTCAACTCATTGCCTTTCTAATATACAGTGTCTATGGGGTCATATTGCACTTCATAAGGCTTCCACTAGATGTCAACAGTCTTTAGAACCTTGTTTGAGGCTTCTACTGTGAAGCAGAATGAATGAGGAATGAGAGCTGTTTCAACTAGAGGTCTGGCAGAATGCCATGAGCTGGTCACGCGTATGGCCGTGAGAGCGACCTGCGTTCCATTGCATTTCTAAAGACAAAGGAATTCTCCGGTTGAAACATTATTGAAGATTTATGTTAAAAACATCCTAAAGATTGATTCTATACATCGTTTGACATGTTTCTACAAACTGTTATATAATTTTTGGGACTTTTCGTCTGAACTTTCGCCTGGACTTGCCCGCGCCTCGTGAGTTTGGATTGTGAACTGAATGCGCTAACAAAAAGGAGGTATTTGGACATAAATGATGGACTTTATCGAATAAAACAAACATTTATTGTGGAACTGGGATTCCTGGGAGTGCATTCTGATGAAGATCATCAAAGGTAAGTGAATATTTATAATGGTATTTCTGACTTCTGTTGACTCCACAACATGGCGGGTACCTGTATGGCTTGTTTTTGTGTCTAAGCGCCGTACTCAGATTATTGCATGGTGTGCTTTTTCCGTAAAGTTTATTTGAAATCTGACACCGCGGTTGCATTAAGGAGAAGTATATCTTTAATTCTGTGCATAAGTTGTATCTTTTATCAAAGTTTATGATGAGTATTTCTGTAAATTGATGTGGCTCTCTGAAAATTCGCTGGATGTTTTCGAGGCACAACATTACTGACCATAACGTGACAATGTTAACTGAGATTTTTGGATATAAATATGAACTTTATCAAACAAAACATAAATGTATTGTGTAACATGAAGTCCTATGAGTGCCATCTGATGAAGATCATCAAAGGTTAGTGATTAATTTTATCTCTATTGCTACTTTTTGTGACTCCTCTCTTTGGCTGGAAAATGTCTGTATGTGTTTTTGTGACAAGGCTCTGACCTAACATAATCATATGGTGTGCTTTCGCTGTAAAGCCTTTTTGAAATCGGACACGATGGGTAGATTAACAAGAAGTTAAGCTTTAATTTGGTGTATTGCACTTGTGAATGTATGTATGAAAGTAACATATTTAAAAAAAAAAAAAAACATTTGAATTTCGTGCTCTGCCTTTTCAGCGGAATGTTGTCGAGGGGTTCCGCTAGCCGTAATGCAGTTTTAAGAAAAAAAGTGTTAAGAAAGTATTTACTAATAAAATGAAGCAAAAAATAATATATGTATATAATATAAGAGAAAAAAATAACAAATAATTAAGGAGCAACAATAAAATAACAGTAGCGAGGCTACATACAGGGGGTACTGGTACACAGTCAATGTGCGGAGGCACTGGTTAATCGAGGTAATTGAGGTAATATGTACATGTAGGTAGAGGTAAAGTGACTATGCATAGATAATAAACAGTAGCAGCAGTGTAAAAATGGGGGTGGGTTGGACAATTCAAAAAGTCTGGGTAGCCATTTGATTAGGTGTTCAGGAGTCTTATAGCTTGGTGGTAGAAGCTGTTAAGAAGCCTTTCGGATATAGAATTGGTGCTCCGGTACCGCTTGCCATGCGGTAGAAGAGAGAATAGTCTATGACTGGGGTGGCTGGAGTCTTTCACAATTTTTAGGGCTTTCCTCTGACACCGCCTGGTACAGAGGTCCTGGATGGCAGGAAGCTTGGCCCCAGTGATGTACTGGGCCATATACACTTACCTCTGTAGTGCCTTGCGGACTGAAGAAAACTTAATAATTACACTGTAGACAAGTCCCATAAAACAACCTGTCAATTGGAACATGACTGAGACAGTGGGTTAAGGCAAACAGAGTGACAGAGGCTTTCCACTCTCTCTTGGTCTGTCCCCTCTCTCTTCTTCACTTTCTCACTGTCTCCCTCCCTCTCTCTGCCTTTCTCTCGGCCTCCCTCTCTCAAACTTCCTCTCGCTCTATTTGTTCTCTCCCTCTTTCTCTGTCTCCCCCTCTCTATATATTCCTCTACCTCCCTCTCTATGTCTCATTCTGTGTCTCCCCCCTCTTTTAATTCAATCCAAATAGCTTTATTGGCATGATGTAACAATGTGCATATTGCCAAAGCGCACCTTGGAAATTAAGTTATTAATTTACAATATAAACATAATGAAAATATTTATCTTACTCCCACTTCTTGTTCATGCTCTCTCTATCTCCCTCTCTCCACCTTGTCCATTAGTCACTCTGCCAGAAGGTAACCGTGACAACCAAGTCAGTGTCATCATGGTGAGTGCAATGATGACCCTGGAGGCCCATGTCTGTGCCAGACATGATGGGAACTATTTGCAGCCCTGGCTGTGACTTACTGAACTCTCTCTTATTTCTAAATGATCTCTTTCACCCCCTCACACACTCACTCTCTCTCTCTCTCCTCCCCCTGCCTCTCTCTCACTCTCAGAACAGGTGTAGACCTTACAGTGAAATGCTTACTTGCAAGCCCTTAACCAACAATGCAGTTAAGGAAAAAAGAGCTAAGAAAGTATTTACTAAAATGAAGTAAAACACAACCATTATTACTCTCCCCAGCTTGTCCAAGGGCAGATGTTTTTGCCTCATTAGAGAAAAGGCAGAATTCTAGTGGGAAGATGCAACCCTCTGGGGGGTTGGCACTACTGCTGCCAACAAACACGCCAGTTCAAGGCTGTAAACACACAACTGATGACCAGAATAGAGCTTCCGACAAGAAATCTGGACCAACAATAAGCCCCCAAACAAGCACCTCCAACAAGGGCTGGGGCATTCTATTGAAGATCAGATTCAACTCCACGGCCAATGAGAAAGCTATTGATTCTGGCAGCGGCATCAGAGTTGACACGGAGACATTCCTTCTGATGCTCCGGCTTGCAGGCTTGGAGCTGTGTGCAGGGTCTAGAAAGAGCCTGGGCGCAGTGAACAACACGTTGGTACAGCAGAGCGGCAGCCAAAAAAACGTTCTGGTCGGGAAGAAACCAAGCAAAAGTAAGCTTATTACCTCGGCCAGGTAGTAACTAGCGCAACGTTAGCACATCACGTCTTGTTTTATGGGGCGGTGGGTGGTTTCGATGCTTAGGATTATCTCCGGTTAGAAGGCTTGAAGTAGGGCTCTCATTAACAACCTAGTGATGTTTTCCTTGCCTTGCTTTGTCTTGCGCTGGCTGGGAAAGCGAAGGGATTTAGTGAGTGACTGAGTCACTGATTTGTTGTTGTTGTATGTGACTGGCAGCTAGCTGCAGGTAAGGCGCTGTGTCTTGTAGATTAAAACGCTGTGATTACACTGTGAGAGCAATGGGAGAGCTCCTCATCCACCACCCCGTCGCTCTTAAATAACAGGCACGGTGCTAAATCCTTTCCGACCATGGGAACCTGGACTCTCGATTGAGAAATTACACACAAGTTCTCCTCCGCCAATAAAGAATTCCCCTTGGCAGAAGTTGAGCGGCCGTGATATGTTAAGGCCAAAGCCCTAATGTGATGGGGGGGGGGGGTTATCAGCCAAGTTGGTCCCCCATGAAAAATGTGCTGTGCACTTCCAAACAGGCCAACAGCGATGACACACACGCAAAAACGACCTGATTATTCTCTATTATTTTTACATTCATCAGATCAATGTAATTTACATGAGAGGGGAATCCTTCTGCCATTAGTCATGCTGTATGCCATGAGTATAGGCCACTGGAATGGACACTCAACACAGAGGGAATTTACATTGGGGGGAGCGGCGACGTCCCTGGGAATAGCTGCTTTCGCATGGGCTCGGATTATTGTTATCATCGCATATGTTCCACCTGTCTGCTCTCTGGCAGTGAGAGAATGGAGAGAGTTGAGAGCCAGTACTCATCAAGCAGACTGGAGATGGAGCTGATCAGCGGTCCCGTGTGGTTCAGTTGGTAGAGTGTGGTGCTTGCAACACCAGAGTTGTGGGTTTGATTCCCACGGGGGACAATTATGGGGGAAAAAGCACAAAAATGTATCTACTCACTACTGTAAGTTGCTCTGGATAATAGTGTCTGCAAAATTATTAAAATGAAAATTACACCATGCTCTCTTGACACATACCCAAGAAAACAGTGCTAAATCTAGCTAGACTCCTGGAGATGTTCAAAGCCACTTCTAGAAGGCTTTGGCATGTAGAATACTCATTTATTGTCCCAATTAGGAAATGTGTCGTGCAGTCTGGGTAGAACAACAAGAACCGCCATACAACAGATCTATACAAAAAATAAATAGCAAGAGATCTGTTATGATCATAAAGCAGGAGCAAAATGGGACTCGTTACTCTTCCCTTTTACTCTTCTGGTCAAAGACACCTGCCTACTTTATGTCTTAATTAAACAACGTATATGTCATCAGAACCATCGTAAACACCACAACATCTTACCAAACGTTTTGGGGGTTTATAAATGTTGGGTTTGTGTTGTTTTTGATTATTGGTGCAATTTATGTATGTTACTTTGTATGTTACTAGTGCAGTCTTTAAAAAAATAATAATCTAAGATGATATTACTACTTTCAACGAGAGTAGGTGAATGATATCCAACAAATAAACAGCAATTTTGTGCAATGGACTAAGCCCTGGCACTTCTATCCATGGGCTCTATAAGGTTGAAGTACCACTACATCTCTGTACGCCACTCAACTCACAGAAAAACACATGCTCTTTCAAGTACTGTATTTAAAAAATAGAAAAAACTGTCGCACTGTTTAGAACAAGCAGGTTTAGGGAGTTGTGAAATGCCTTCTCTTTGGAGCGTGAGAGTCCTCCATTTTACGCATTTAGCTCACACTTACTCAGGCGTATGCTCCTTAATACATCATAACCATTATGTGTCACATTTGCCATTTTGGTTTAATGTCAGCCACCTCACTCACAGTGCGGCATCAGTCATCTATAACTCATGCTCTGTGTGCGGGACTGTCAGGAGGCCATACTGTCACACAGTGTCTGTTGCAGTACGGCACTGACTCCTAGGTGAGCTTGGGAGCCACACAAATGGGGCCCACACACACTTAGCACAGAGAGAGGGTTGCAGAGCCGGGCCCTACTGTGATCCACTGTCATCTGAGAAAAACACACACACCAAATGGAAGAAGAAACATGGATTACCTTGATTAAGAAGTTCTCGTTTTGGTATTCCGTTGTGAAACGTTTCGCTACCGTGTGCACAAATGAATACGACCCTGGGGCTTTATTCTTCCTGCCAGTCCAATCTGAGCTGAGGGGAAGGTATAAGACACATGTGGGTTGGCCTGCAAGCTCTTGGGGGGGCCAGAGGGGATTTGATGTGGATCCCTCCCCCGGCTTCTTAATTACTCTAAATTACCCTATTACCGCCTGCTTAATTAGACCAATGCAGGCCTGGTCATACAACACTGATTTACACAGGCCATCAATTCAACTCCAGCCATTCAGCCCCAGTCGCTCCAAGGACATGCCCAGTCCTGTCTGACTCTGCCAGGGCCTAAACTCAAACCAAACATCCTATTGATCCTCCTCCACCCTTCTGATAGATGAAAGCCAATGCAGAATCATTAACTTTTTCCCTCCACAGAGTACTGTACACAACCGGTGTATAGTGACGTTCCCCATAGACGCTGATCTTAGGTCAGTTTTTTATTTCCTCCACTAATGGTTAAGGTTATGATTGGGGGAGGGGAAGCTTCACCCCAGAGCTGTGCAACCGGAACCATCCGTGTTGAGTGTGGCTATGCTGGGATTGGTCAGCGACTGACCCACGGAAATGCTGGCCTATACACCACCAGTCTGCCATGATGGGTTCCTCTCCCCTCTCCACTCTCTTTGCTTTCTACTCCACAGAGAAATGATTACAGTGAATTCCAAGTGAGTGACTTTCATAGTGAGTGGCTTTCATGTGTTGTGATGGGGAGGGGAGGCTCGGGGACTGTCACGGTCAACATACCAGTCATTTGTCTTCCCAGTAGTGAATAAAGATCCTGAACCCCGGCAAAAGCCATAGAGGAGATGATGGTGAATATAGATCAATTTCCAATGTATGTCACACAGGGCAATACATCACCGCCGACCTTATTTTATATGATGACATCTCATTTGACATTTGGATAGCAATTGATCAATTGTTGGACAAAATAGAATGGATTGTATGGAAAAGGGGTGTTCATACATCTACACATATGAATAAAGTCGTGTCCACACACGCATTATTTAAACATCCATCTAACAAACGGTGGCGGTCAGGTCAAATCGAATCAAATGTTATTTGTCACATGGCTCGTAAACAACTGGTGTAGACTAACAGTGAACGGCCTACTTACGGGCCCTTCCCAACAATGCAGAGAGAAAGAAAATAGAGGAAAAAAAAAAGTTACAATAAATAATAATAATAATAAAAGTAATAATAAATACACAATGAGTAACGATAACTTGGCTATTTACACAGGGTACCAGTATCACGTCGATGTGCAGGGGTACAAGGCAATTGAGATAGATATGTACAGTGGTTGCTCAACTAAACTTTTTGAGATTATGCTGCGGGATTTAGAGGTAATTTGTGGTTTAGTACGGTACCCTGCGTCACTGCTTCATCACTCCAGACCACCACAAGAGGGAGTTAGAGCACTGATTATGCTTTAAGGTCCCAAGGTGCTAATGTGTCTAACTGACAATGAATGGATGACATAAACCAAATAGAAACTGATAATTGTGCACGACTTCAAAATTGAATTTCAATGAAATTAATGAGGATGAAGAAGGTGATTGAATGTAGAACAATAGTGTAAGAACTGCTATTCCTCTGTCCTACACGTGCACAACACGGAAAAAAAGACACTTATTTTTCTGTTACTACTCGTCAGTATTACTTAATAAAACTGTTGTTACACTAAGGTTTTTATTCTAAGAGAAACGAAAATGTTCAATTATATTCCATGATATTGTGATATGTGTTGACTGAATATAGGCGAGTGATGTCTGCTAAATAATCAAGTTGGTGGCGCGGTCATATAGCCTCGGCACCTACATAGAGCTGAGTTACTCACTCATTCATGGTTTGGGCGCAAAGTATAGCAGAGTGGCGCAGCAGTCTAAGACACTGCATCGCAGTGTCAACTACGTTGCTACAGATGCTGGTTCGGTACCCAGCGTGGCCATAACCAGGAGATTCATGAGGCGACGGTAGGTTTTTGGTTTCTCTCCCTCTAAAAACAGAAATAAATCATTCTAAATAACAAACTGGCTTAATTTACAAATTAGTAAGAATGTCTCCTCCCATGTTCAAGAATGACCTTATTCTCGCTCACTTTTGGTTATTTGAAAACAAAATCATCTCCAACATATCATTATTTAAAAAAAAAAAGCGATTATTATTATAATAAATTAATTTAGAATTATATGAAAGCCCCTTAGATATTCTCACAGATCAGATTTGCCCTAACAAGAAATGGCCCTGTAGAAATGTATTTAGAATCCTCCAATCCTCTAAATGTAGATATTGGCGGAGAGTCACGTCATTGAAAAAAAAAAATGTATTTATACTGTAGGCCTACCGTAGGCGACATGAGTCTCACTAGTGTTGAGTAATGTGCTGTTAAAAGTGGTGAAAGTCTTATTTATTTAAAAAGCATATTAAAGTCAGAAGCAATAGGATTTGAAGCAATAGCCTACTCGCTTGTGGTCAACTATTTCAGCACTGTTTCTCGCTGCTCTGAGACAAGCATGGGGACTGGTCTCAACATCAACAGTGAAGGCAGGATTGCTGGCCTTCTAGGCCTCTGTCCAGTGTCTGTGTTCTTTTGTCCATCTTAATCTTTTATTTTTATTGGCCAATCTGAGATATGGCTTTTTCTTTGCAACTCTGCCTAGAAGGCCAGCATCCCGGAGCCGCCTCTTCACTGTTGACGTTGAGACTGGTGTTTTGCGGGTATTATTTAATGAAACTGCCAGTTGAGGACTTGAGGCATTTCTCAATCTAGACACTGTAATGTACTTGTCCTCTTGCTCAGTTGTGGACCGGGGCCTCCCACTCCTCTTTCTATTCTGGTTAGAGCCAGTTTGCACTGTTCTGTGACAGAGTAGTACACAACGTTGTACGAGATCTTCACTTTCTTGGCAATTTCTCGCATGGAATAGCCTTAATTTCTCAGAACAAGAATAGACTGACAAGTTTCAGAAGAAAGTTCTTTGTTTCTGGCCATTTTGAGCATGTAATCGAACCCACAAATGCTGATGCTCCAGATACTTGTCACGAACGTCGTCTAGGACATGACCAGACAAAGGTGCAGCGTGTTGAGCGTACATTTTCCTTTATTTTTTTAAATGTCGCCAACAAAACGCTAAACAACAAAAACGAGCGTGAAGCTCCGTAAGGCTATACATGAAAAATACTTAAACGGCTGTCTATCAATGATCAACAACCAATTTGACAGAGCTTGAAGAATTTAGAAAATAATAAATGTGAAAATATTGTACAATCCCGGTCCCAGAAAGACTAACCGCTGCAATCACTGCCAAAAGGTGATTATAACATGTATTGACTCAGGGGTTTGAATACTTATGTAAATTAGATATTTATTTTTCAATACATTTGTAAACATAAAAAAAAAAAAATCACTTTGTCATTATGGGATATTGTGTGTAGATGGATGAGGAAAAAAATATATTTAATCCATTTTGAATTCAGGCTGTAACACAATAAAACATGGAGTAAGTCAAAGGGTATGAATACTTTCCGAAGACACTAAACATATAACTAGGAATAAAGTGACTAGGCAACAGGATAGATAATAAACAGTAGCAGCAGCGTATGTGATGAATAATAAAAAAGTTTGCTTAAAAAGGGTCAATGCAGATAGTTACATAGTTAAATAGTCAGTCCGGTGAGCTATTTGGTTAACAGTCTTATGGTTTGGTGGCAGAAGCTGTTCAGGGTCCTGTTAGTTCCAGACGTGTTGCATCTGTACCGCTTGCCATGCAGTAGATGTTCTCAACTTTTTGAGAATCTGAGGGCCCGTACCAAATCTTTTCAGCAAAAGAGGGAAAGAGGCATTGTTGTGCCCTCTTCACGGCTGTGTTGGTGTGTGACCATGATAGATCCATAGTGATGTGGACACCGAGGAACTCTTGACCCGCTCCACTACACCCCCGTCGATGTGAATGAGGGCGTGCTCAGCCCTCCGTTTCCCGTACTCCACAATCAGCTTCGTTGTCATGCCGACGTTGAGGGAGAGGTTGTAGTCCTGGCACCACATTGCCCCGGTATCTGATCAGGCCTACAACTGTCGTGTCATAAGCAAACTTAATGATGATGTTGGAGTTGTGCACAGTCACGCAGCCATACAGTCGTGGGTGAACAGGGAGTACAGGAGGGGACTAAGCACGCACCCCTGAGAGGCCACTGTGTTGAGGGTCAGCGTGGCAGATGTGCTGTGGCCTACCCTCACCACCTGGGGGCGGCCCGTCAGGAAGTCCAGGATCTAGTTGCAGAGGGAGGTGTTTAGTCCCAGGGTCCTTAGCTTAGTGATGGGCTCGGAGAGCACTATGGTGTTTTGAATGCTGAGTTGTAGTCAATGAACAGCATAGGTGTTACTCTCGTCCAGGTGTGTGAGTGCAGTGTGGAGTACAATAGAGATTGCGTCATCTTTGGATCTGTTGGGGCGGTATGCGAATTGGATTGGGTCCAGGGTGTCTAGGATTATAGTGTTGATGTGAGCCATGACCAGCCCTTCAAAGCATTTCATGGCTACAGATGTGAGTGCTACGGGGCGATAGTCATTTAGAGAGGTTACCTTGGCATTCTTGGGTACAGGGACTATGGTGGTCTGGTTGAAACGTATTGGTACTACAGACTGGTTCAGGGAGAGGTTGAAAATGTCCATAGAGATTCAATGATTGCAAGTAATCAAGATGGGCTCCCGAGTGGGGCAGCGGTCTAAGGCACTGCATCAAAGTGCTAGAGGCGTCACTACAGACCCTGGTTTGATTCCAGGCTGTATCACAACCGGCCGTGATTGGGAGTCCCATAGGGTTTGGCTGGGGTAGGCCGTCATTGTAAATAAGAATTTGTTCTTAACTGACTTGCCGAGTTAAATGAAAGGTAAAAGAAAATATCAGTTAGATGCAATTCAGTGATTGTCGTGTTACCACTTCTACATTTAGAATGTTTTATTGTTGCAAGTGAATCTTGAATTTTGCACCCTCACCATGATGTAGCTAATTCTAGTTTTACCTAATTCAAAATAAAGTCTTGTAAAGAACTGTCATCTCTTTAAAACATTTTTAGTTAACTAATTAGTGCTTTAATGAATCCCATAAACTGAAATACATACCAGTGCACAAAAAAACATGTGCTGTCCGAAATAGCTCTAAATAAGTAACTGTCAAGTACAATAACTAGTCATGTAGACCCTATGATTACACACTTAATAAATGAAATACTGAAATCTCAACTGTAAGGAAAGTTTAGACAAGAGAGAGCTCATGAAATGTGACTTGTTCTAGAAGCAACCGTCTCAATCAGATCGATATCTTAACTCCTCAACTATCATCAACTCGATTTTCTACTCTTATCTTACGGATTGTGTAACTGTTGCATGATCGTACCAGTTGTTCTCTACAGTTGAGTGAAACATAAACCCAAATCTTAGAAGAATGTAGCAGCATCCTACACTGAGCTGTGTTTCCCTCTGCAGTGCAATAACGCTCATGTCAATGGCTGGAGTAACACGTCAGTGAATTAAGAGGTTAACCTTGATACAGCCATGTCAACTTCTCTCTGCTGTGAGATTGCCTGTGGCGGAGAGAGAGTGTGTGTGTGTGTGTGTGTGTGTGTGTGTGTGTGTGTGTGTGTGTGTGTGTGTGTGTGTGTGTGTGTGTGTGTGTGTGTGTGTGTGTGTGTGTGTGTGTGTGTGTGTGTGTGTGTGTGTGTGTGTGTGTGAGTGACCCTTGACCAGGCTAAAACTATTCCTCTGCATCCTACTCCTCATCACTTTCCACTCAGTTACCGACACCACGCCAGGTCTTTTCTCCGTCTCTACTGCTCAATGCAGTATGCCTGCGTCCCTATGTCTGCCTCCTAAAGAGCACCATTTGGGATGCAGCCTATGAAAAGCCTATTTGGGTTGTCATTCATAACCCTGACCCGAGGACGACCTGAGTGGTCGAAACCGAATAAATCAAATGGGAGCATAGAATGTATTGTGCCGTCTCTTTTCACCTGCTATGAATGTGTTATAACATCCAGCACCTGCTCATAGGCAATGGATGTGCGCATGTAATCTTTTCCAATTCCTCATTCCTTTTCCAACATAAAATGAAATATGCATATTGTTTTTGCATTCTATTCACACATTGGCAGACAGTGTGATTACCCCACCCTGTGTGAGTGGGGTTACTCCATTGTTGGTGTTAACCCTTTCCACATGACTAACACACGTGGCTCGACGTGTCCCTCTATGTCGAGTTAACGCCTGCCTCGGGAGCACATTACAGTAATCCCGGATAGAACAGCTGTTTCTCACCTGGTGCTGTCTGTCCAACTCTAACTGCACAGGCTGCTATTCCCTATAAAGTCCACTACCTTTGAGCGGGGCACGGTTTCCCAAAACCATTGTTACTAAAGTTCCACTTGAAGACCCACATTATTTACCGACTACGTCAGACCATGCCTAGAACAGCTAAATGCGTCGTCATTTTATACACAGAAGATCTCCGCTAAACACAGAATCAAGATGTTGACCCGTCTCTCTGTGACCGCTGATCAAATTCAGAGAGAAGTTGCCAATGTCTTCAAAATTGGTACAAATCAAAGATAAAAAGATGAATCCAGGTGAAAGTTATGATCCCCTATTGATGTCACTTGTTAAATCCACTTCAATCAGTGTAAAGGAAGGCGAGGAGACAGGTTAAAGAAGGATTCTTAGGCTTTGAGACAATTGAGACATGGATTGTGTATGTGTTCCATTCAGACGGTGAATGGGCAAGACAAAAGATTGAAGTCCCTTTGAATGGGGTATGGTAGTATGTGCCAGACGCACTGTTTTGAGTGTGTCAAGATCTGCAACGCTGCTGGGGTTTTCACGATCAACAGTTTCCCATGTGTATCAAGAATGGTCCACCACCCAAAGGACATCCAGCCAACTTGACACAACAGTGGGAAGCCTTGGAGTCAACATAGGCCAGCATCCCTGTGGAACGCTTTCGAACCCCTTGTAGAGTCCATGCCCCGACGAATTGAGGGTGTTCTGAGGGCAAAAGGGTGCGCAACTCAATAGTAGGAACATGTTCCAAAAATGTTGTACAGTCATTGTATTTCAATCATATTGAAATCGATTTCATGTTATTTCAATTGAGTTCTAATTTGGTTAAATCTAGGCTGCAGTCTGAAAAGTCTGCCTCAATATATTTCATGGTGTGTAACAACATGTGCACAATGATGTGGCAAATCCTGATATTGTCATAGGGTAATGCTTACACACATTAGAATAACCCGCCTCAATATTTGTAGAGAGTGGGTATTATAATAATATCTCTCTAGAATCTGATTAGTCATCCGTATTGTGGAATAATTATAAAGTTAAGGTTCGATTTAGGCGATGGCTGATCCGAGAGCAGCGCTGCTTTTCTTTCGATCAGCAACCACGCATGCGCACTTAGTGAACGTTCTCTCTGCGTGGTGTTTTGGGAAACACATGTTACATTCGGACTTGTAGGAACGATGCATTGTTCAAAAAAAACACTCGTAAGCCTAAATTACATCACTATTGGGAAACTGGGGCCCTGTGGGCCCTGGTGAAAAGTAGTGCACTATAAATGGAATAGGGTGCCATTTGGGACCGACCCATAGTGCTGTGATTCCCAGTTGGACTCTGGCTGGTGACAGTATCACCATATCAGTTTGACCCCACGGTTAACCCCTGCCTAAGTCTGTCTGCATGTGTAATAGCGGAGTGTGGAGGAAGAGGATTAGAGGCCTAATCCAACCACTGTAGTTTTATCATCCTACTGCCATGGCTCTGTCACCATTCATCACATACGATAGGGAGAATGACTAAATAATAAGAGAGGGGGAAATACACAAAACAAAGCTTGTCTTCTAAAATAGATACTGTATTGCAAGCCACATTCAATGGGACTTTCTGATTTTGTAAAATATCAAGTGCAGAGTGCCGCAGAGCTTCCTAGGGCCAGATTTTTGCAAATTGGTGACATTTGTGATGGAAAGTTTGTAATGCCAGTGTCATATTTGTTTTCACCAGTAGAAACAATACCGAACATAGAGATGACAAGAATAGGATGTATAGCTGTAAAACATATCTATATCATCTAAAAGTAAACTACAAAGTAGGCCTACAGCACACAAAGCGTTTCAACACATAGATTCGACAAATTCAAATGATAATTGATGAGTTGACATTTTAGAACACCAAGGTGTTAATCTAGCGTCACCTTTTCAACAGCAACATTTCCACAAATATTCTACCTGCCAGTCCAGTCATCAGGACCAGAAATGCCATCCACTTCATCATCAGACGACAGAAAAGCCTACGCACCCAAGCAACGCGAAGGAAGCCAGCATTAATTCAGCAACTATCCATGAGGCGCTAACTCTCTCTCCCTCTCTCTCTCTTTCTGCCTTTCCACAGACAATTTCAATTTCACATTTAATACGTCTTACAAGCGGGACTTCCATTAAAGCCAAGTGCATGAATTAGAAAAGACACAGCACAAACATTACCATGTAATTTCATTCTTCATCCTTCATTCCAAAACAATCTAAAAATGCCACTGTATACGGTTATCTATTTAACTAAAGAGTAGTTTATGATTTTATGTCCCTCCCTCTCCACCTTGGAGGCCCGGCTCTGGTTTGATATACCGTCAATGGAGGAGCGAGTAAGAAATGGTCATGCCTTCCCCAATGAAATTAAAAACAAAAAGAGAAGAAATGGCCTGAGATGGGAGAATGGCCAGTGAGATTTAATTGGACGCGTAATGGACATATTGACAGAAGAAAGGGGCGGGGCTTGGGGGATAGGCAGGCTAATGGCTGTAAACAATCGCTGAATGAGAGTACAGGCACCTGAGACAAATCTGATGCACTATTCTTCAGAGACGAGGGGCGGTATACTGTATCTTAAACACACGCACACACACATGGGCACATACACGGTACACACATGCGTGTGCACGTATGGCATACTGTATGTGTACACACACACACGTCAATACAAAACCTATTGTAAACCAATACACCATGACCACTTGTCAATTGTACTATCTGATATGTTCACAGAGAAAGTCATTAGTCGTAATGCAGGTCAATAGGACTAACCTAAGAGCTTTCTTCTGTACCCTTAATGTTCCACCATTATACCATCATTCTGGTCATGTGTGTTTGAGATAGGACTTTAATGTCATGGCCGTCTATTACAGTGATAAAGTTCAAGGTTAAAGCAGTCCCATTGAACATCCTGTGGCCTTGTGCTGTATAGGGAGGCATCCCAAATAGCACCCTACTGCCTATGTAGTGAAAAGTTGTGCACTATATAGGTGATAGGGTGCCATTTGGGACGAAACCCGCGAGTGCTATCTGTTAAGAGGAGGCTCTGGGTGGAGGACTGAGATGACACATTCATCAACAGCAGTAATGATGACCATTTAAATGTCAGCATGAACAGTACCCTACCACCGTGGTCGAAGAAAAATACAATTTCCAGGTAATACGTTATTGTGCATTACATAGTGCCAATGTTATAAAGTACTTAAGTAAAAACACTTTATAGTACTATTTAAGTCATTTTTTGTGATATCTTTACTTTAATTTTTTAAATATTTTTTTAAATACTTTTACTTCACTACATTTCTAAAGAAAATAATGTGCTTTTTATTCCATGCATTTTCCCTGACAAGCAAAAGTACTGGTTACATTTTGAAAGCTTAACAGAACAGGAAAATGGTCCAATTCACACACTTATCAAGATAACATCCCTGGTCATCCTCAACAGCCCTGGTCATCCTAGAACATCCTCTACTGCCTCTGATCTGGCGGACTCACTAAACACATGCTTTGTTTGTAAATTATATGTCTGAGTGTTAGACTGGGCCCCTGGCTATCCGTAAATTAAAAATAAATAAAAAAACATTGTGCCGTCTGGTTTGCTTAACATAAGGAATTTTAAATGATTTATACTTTTACTTAAGTACATGTAAAACCAAATACTTTTAGACTTTTACTCAAGTAGTATTTTACTGGGTGACTTTCACTTTTATTTGAGTCATTTTCTATAAAGGTATCTTTACTTTTAAAGATATATGACAAGTATGACAATTGGGTACTTTTTCCACCACTGCATGGTACTAACATGGTGACAGGGAAATCATATAATTATTTATAGAGAATTGACTCTTGGTTATTTTGGGATTCATTGTAGCTAACTTGACAGTGCCAATAATGTTACCAAGAAATAACCAACTTAGAAAAAATGACTTCAAAGAATTACTAGAAAATACCAATGTGTTACTGAGTCATTTCACATTAAATACCAGAGAAATACGGGTGGTAGTAAGAGTATAAAATAAAGTGTTACCCATTTCCACTATGGTTTGTTGTCTTAGCCGTAACCTCACCACAAAGGACTACTGCACATGCTCTCTACCTGTCCATGGATCCCCACCTCTCTACACCCACATCCCCCTCACCCATCCCCCCAATTCTCTCCTTCATCAGGGTAAGGACAAAAGCGTTCCAGTACCTCCTCCCCAATAATAATAGCAGTGTTGTGAAGTACAAAAAATACCACTTAAGTAGTTTTTGGGGTATCTGTACTTTACTTGATTATTTATATTTTTTACAACTTTTATTTATACTCCACTACATGCCTAAAATAAATTATGTACTTTTTACTCCATACATTTTCCATGACAACTAAATGTACTCGTACTACATTTTGAATGCTTAACAGGACAGGAAAATTGTCCAATTCACACACTTATCAAGAGAACATCCCTGGTCATCCCTACTGCCTCTGATCTGGCGGACTCACTGAACACAAATCGTGCCGTCTGGTTTGCTTCATATAAGGAATTTTAAATGATTTATACTTTAACTTTTTAAATATTTTTGCAATTACATTTACTTTTGATACTTAAGTATATTTAAAACCAAATATTTTTAGACTTTTACTCAAGTAGTATTTTACTGGGTGACTTTCACCTTTACTTGAGACATTTTCTTTTACTCAAGTATGACAATTGGGTACTTTTTCCACCACTGAGTAATAGCACCTCTGTGACGGGTGACTTCCTACAGTCTGTCGCTACGGCAGTGGCACCGATGGCGCAGAGTTGACGGTAGAGAGAGACACGACACACGACGAATCCCAAGCAAATCATAATCTCAGCCTCTGCCCTTTTTTTCATTTAAATAATGCATTTCAAATGGCTCCTTCCTTTCCTTGGCAGAGGGAAAGTGTTGGAACAGCAGAAAAGTTTCCTAAGTGTCATTCAGCGGAGAGAGGGAGGGAAGGAGAGAAGGCACACCATGGTGACTTCTTCTTCTTCCCATCTTCCCCTTCCCTGGGCTGTCTCTTTGGGTTATCACCCCATGAGAAACCTCGTCAGCATGACCACTGAGGGTCTCTAGGTCAGCATCATTCCTCATTTGTCAACTTGCTGTCACAAGCCTGGTCTTACGAAAGCCTACGTCTCTTATGGATCAAACGTATTCTGGGTTCTCGGAGGACATACGTGGTTTGACTGACTTTGACCTTGACTTTCATTGGTCAGACGTTTTGACCCGTCCCGCTGTCCAGTTCGATCTTGCCCCATCTCGATCTTTTTCATTCTCTCACTTCTTTCCACTTCCACTCACTCCCTCTCCTTCTGCTTGTGGTGCATGTGTCACCTGACCAACACTGTCTCACTCACTCAACATGAACTAAATCAGAGCTCGCTCTGTGTGGCCCACCTTGTGTAAGAGAGGCGTG
This sequence comes from Salvelinus fontinalis, assembly GCF_029448725.1. Lineage (NCBI taxonomy): Eukaryota > Metazoa > Chordata > Actinopteri > Salmoniformes > Salmonidae > Salvelinus > Salvelinus fontinalis. The sequence goes on along the minus strand of NC_074692.1, from coordinate 3,156,476 downwards.
ACACCTACTGTGTTTGTTTGCTGCTCAGACCCCGACCTTGAGTGGTGGGAACAGGGGGCCCGACTGTCTGTCTGATTGATGGGGGAGAGAGAGCGAGTGAAGAGAGATGGAGTTAGCGGAAAAAGGGAAAGATGGGGGCACGTCTGACTTGGGCCATCCGTCTAATTGTTACCTTGAGCTGATGTGACCAGTCACACAGCCCTACACTGAGCTAGCTGTACCTAATCCAAACCATTGCATGCAGTCAGAAACGTATGTGTGAGTGCGTGCGTGTGCTAGGAAACAGCAGCTAGTCTGCCCTGATAGCCCTGAGAGGCTGACTCCCTAGAATAGATCTTAACAACAGTACTGACATATCTTATCCAAACAGAGACACAGGACTTCTTATCACTGTAATATAGCGCGGGAGAAACACACTATAATTGAAGCCTCTATTACATCCCCACCTGCTGTTGCTATCTGTCTGTTGTGTTGTTGTTGTCAGCCGTGTGAGCTCAATGTTATCTCCAGAGTTTCTAACACTCCCCGCCCAGATGTCACACTGTCACCATCAGGGTGATGGACATCTGTCCCTGACACTGTCAGACACACATCTCACTGGGAGTGACGACTGAGAGGCGCTGGCTAAGGACACGGCCTCCCTCGCTTCTCCTTCCTCCCCAACACCTCCCTCCATGTCCCAACGACTGTCAGTCTGTCAGACCGATAGTCTGTTCCTCTGTCTGTCTAGGTGAACGCTCACAGTAGTGACCACACCAGACTAGTATGATCAGTGGTGTCAGTCCCCTCATTTGTCAGCGTCACACATTACTTCCAAAACACATGCAGTATGTACATACGCGCACACACACACTCACACACCGCACACTCAGTGTTGCCAACGGTCCCCTCTTCCACAGCCCAAAACAAGCCTAATATAGCACACTGGGTGGTTTCCCAGGACCAGTTTTGGATTTCTGTCACAAATAATTTGTCAATGTTACAACTTGATTATTTAAAATCGCTTCAGACAGCTTCTTAAGTACGAATAATTTGGTGGCACTTTTCTGACCTATGATGGAAGCTAAGTGATTACAAGCACGCCAGCCAGCGCTGTCTTCTGTAAATCTGATTTTGAAACGAGAAAGGGAACGTTAAATGATTTCCAGATGGTTAGTATTCATCTTGAATGGCTACAATCACTATTTGGGAACTCGATAGATCATACTGCAACGTGGCGATAAAAGAAGAAGGCATTTTCCATTTGCAGTCGAGAATCATCTTGTGATAGCAAAAACCATTAACTAACACAGACGCCACTGTCTGTGTTTGTCTGCGTTGTTGATGCGCTCCCTTGCGCGTAACATCTTGATGATAAGATCAATCAAATTATTAAAAGAAACAGTGGTGGATCTGTCTGCTCGTGGAGTGCTTTACAACAAATTAAATTAGTATGACTAAAACACTGTGTAGTTGTTTCGTCATCAGGACCCATGATACAAATCAAATCTGTACCACACTTTTAATTTGAATGTTGCTTATTACGGGATAATTATCATTTCAAAATGTGCTCATGCAATGTTAATTTAAAGTGGCAGCGGTAGTAATTCATAGGGTCATTGACTGTTTTCATCAAGGCATTGGGAGCATGTTATAAATCACCTTCCTGTTGGTTTCATTCAAAATAGTCTCCTATTCTTCCTCCAGCTTCCATCTCCCACTCATCTCTGTTATAGAACATTTTCTGTGTCTCAAATGGCACCCTGTTTTGTTCCCTATACTGTACCAGGGGTATTCAAATGCGAGCCTAGTTCTTCTGGTTTTCTGTTCTAACTGATAATTAACTGCACCCACCTTACGTACCAGGTCAAAATCAGTCCCTGATTAGAGGGGAAGAAAGAAAAATCAGCAGTGGAACTTTCAAATTAGAATTTGCCTGTCCTATTAGTTCACTACATCGGGCATAGGGCCCTGGTCAAAAGTAATGCACCATATCGGGAATAGGGTGCCATTTTACACATACAGTACCCCATGTCAACAAACCAGGGAAACTAGTAACTAGTCCTCTAAAAAAAACATTTTGTCCATATTAGCTAATTCTGCATCTCCTGGTTAACCATATCTCCACTACGTCCATCATATTTCTACATCAAAGCGTATCTTCGCCTTTCCTCATTTGTTAGGAAATCCTAACAATTTTGCAGGTTACTCTGTAACGAAGAGGGCATGCACATTTTAGGATTTCACTTTGGATATGAGAAACTCTCATGCTGAGATCATTTGAATATTTCAAGGAAAGGACATCAAATGGCAAAATTCATATTCTCTAGATATCAAAGGAGTACATGAGAGCTAGCGAGAATAAGGATTCAGAGCTCCATAGATTTATTGCTATCTTTCCGGGACCCTTTTCTAATGAGCATCCTGTCATATGCATTGTCACAAGCACTTCACATTGATAGAGCATAAACAGATGCCACATCCCCTTGGAGATGGAAGTTCATGATGACCTCTATTCTACAGGCGGATTCTCATGTAGACATCTAAGTTATTCCTCAATGCAGTTAAGATCAGGCCACATCAGGACAATAATCTAGTCATCCATTCTCAGTGGTGACCCGTCATTCAGGGCATGTGGGGCAGAGCCAGAGACCCACCTGTTTAGCTAAATACCCCTTATTTTATTTAGCCTGTTTTGCATGTTATTTTGGCATCAATACCAACATTGAGTTAATAAAGTTTGCTTTCTTGAGTAAGGCAGCTTCAAAATGCAGGTGTTTCAGCCTAGCTCAGTGCTTTCTGTGGTGGTGGGGCAGCCTTTTTTTTAAATGTATTTTTTTATTTCACCTTTATTTAACCAGGTAGGCTAGTTGAGAACACGTTCTCATTTGCAACTGCGACCTGGCCAAGATAAAGCATAGCAATTCGACACATACAACTGCGGAAAATACGAAGCGTAGGGGTTGGTAATGTTCTCTAGTTGCGCCGTAATTGGCTCAGTGTTCTGTTAATCATGGCGACACTACGTCACCGCAAAATCTACGGGTAGAGCTCAAAAATTCAAGCCCCTTGGGTGCTGCCATAGATTTACATTAGAAGTGCCCATCCAAGAAGGATTAAGATCATTGGCCAGAGATAAAATTATGTCAAATCAAGTCATATCTGCCGTAGCTTTGATTGGACTGATACTTTCAAAATCTTAGCTAGCAAGCTAGCAGTCATCATCATGAATCAAGTCGACAATCTACTTGCAAAATTATACATAAAACCTATCAGTGCTCATCGGCCATTGGACATCAACATTACACAACAAGTTGGAAATCTCAAATTCAACAATGAGTGGTTTGGAAGTAATCAGTGGCTAACTGCAAGCATTGCAAAGCAATCACGAGCCTGCTATTCAGTGGAGTGGGTGTGTGGTCCAAGCCTAGGTTTAAGGGTCTATTTTCCAAGCGTAAAAGGATAAACATTCAACACCATTGTGTCACGGCGCCTCCTCTGCAGTGCAGGGGCGGTTCCTCCTGCAGGCAGAGGAGGGTCGTTAGTGATTGGAGTCACCTGGGCTCTAAGTATTTAAACTGTCACTAATCACCTCTCTCTCTGCTCCTCCAGGTATGCTCATGATTTGTTTGTTCCTTTGTAGTTTTGCATAGTTTTTACTCAGTCATGGTCACACACACATATTCACGCATCCATGCACTTTACATACACCTTACATTATGATACTTCCACACCTCATTCCTTTTTCTTAGTTTAAGTTATTAGTTAGTTTATAATAAAGAACACTTTTAAATTGGCCTATACCTGTTGTTCGTGTCCCCTCATTTTTGTCACAGGCTATGAGCCGGCTTGTGACAATGGGCCATAAAATGCTTAATACATTGGCTATGCTGTCAATTCAGCATGACTTCTGCCACCTTCAAAACATCTGGAAACTCGGAACTGGGAAATCTCAGACTCAGTGAGTTCAAGACAACTGGGAAAACACATTTTGAACGGTCGTCCAACTCGTAATTCCAAGTCAGGAACTCAGGCCTCGTTCTAGAGCTCCGACTTGAAGATCACTGATGTCATGATTCAACCTTGTTGACTTTGATGACAAAGTTTAATGACAAAATTTGCCCAAGAAGGACCGCTGCGCCCCCTTACTGTTCAAGTGAGCACAGCACAACAAGGTGAGTCTAAAAATGTATTGTATGATGCTGCATAAATTATGCAATATGCCAGGGAGATTTGTACAGTTGAAGTCGGAAGTTTACATACACTTAGGTTGGAGTCATTAAAACTCATTTTTCAACCACTCCACAAATTTATTGTTAACGAACTATAGTTTTGGCAAGTCCGTTAGGACATCTACTTTGCGCATGACACGTCATTTTTCCAACAATTGTTTACAGACAGATTATTTCACTTATAATTCACTGTATCACAATTCCAGTGGGTCATTCTACAGTACGTTCATCTCTAGCAGACAGAATGCGTCTCCTTCCTGAGCAGTATGACGGCTGCGTGGTCCCATGGTGTTTATACTTGTGTACTATTGTTTGTACAGATGAACGTGGTACCTTCAGGCATTTGGAAATTGCTCCCAAGGATGAACCAGACTTGTGGAGGTCTACAATTTTTTTTCTGAGAACTTGGCTGATTTCTTTTGATTTTCCCATGATGTCAAGCAAAGAGGCACTGAGTTTGAAGGTAGGCCTTGAAATACATCCACAGGTACACCTTCAATTGACTAAAATGATGTCAATTAGCCTATCAGAAGCTTCTAAAGCCATGACATCATTTTCTGGAATTTTGTAAGCTGTTTAAAGGCACAGTCAACTTAGTGTATGTAAACTTCTGACCACCTGGAATTGTGATAAGTTAAATTATCTGTCTGTAAACAATTGTTGGAAAAATTACTTGTGTCATGCACAAAGTAGATGTCCTAACCAACTTGCCAAAACTATAGTTTGTTAGCAAGAAATTTGTGGAGTGGTTGAAAAACAGTTTTAATGACTCCAACCTTAGTGTATGTAAACCTCCGACTTCAACTGTAGGTAAGGAAAGCCAGATATGCTCTGAGCTTCTACGTTCTGTAAGTCGTCCCTGTCGATTTCCCTGTGATAAGAATGTCATCCCGAAAGCACACAACCCCAGGTAAATCCTGTAAGACCTGGTCCATAATACATTGGAATATAGCGGAAGCACTTGATACTCATAAGGCAGTCTATTCATCTGGTATAAACCCTTCAACGTGTTTATAGTCAGAAAATGCTTTGACTCTTGATCTACCTCCACTTGCTGGTAGGGTCTAACTTTGTGAACGGTTTACCCCCGGCTAGAGTAGTAAACAAGTCCTGGGTCTTTGTTTAAGAGGTACTGGTCCACATCCACCCATGCATTTACAGTCACCTTGTTATCATGACATATTTTGACACCCCCGTTTGTCTTTGGAACGCAAACTATAGGTGCTGCCCATTCACTATTCTATGGGTGTGATCACGCCTTGTTTTTCCAGCTCTGTAAGCTGTTTGTCTACTGCCTCTCTGAGTGCATAAGGCACAGGTCTAGCCTTACAAACCTTTGGAACAGCTTTCTCTGACACTTGAATTTTGGCTATAACTCCTTTTACCCAGTTCATCACTAAACACCTCAGCATATTTATCGCACAGCTGCGCAACTGGGTCTGACACATGGTTCACTATTGACCAATCTAATTTGAGGTGCTAAATCCAGTTTCTCCCCATTAGCGTAGGACCCTTCCCTTTTGACACTAGAGGTAGTGGTAACAGCTGAGCACCACATATCACTTTAACCTCCAGCTGTACCATTAACTGAATTGGCTGAGCTGAGTAAGTTCTCAAAACAACATCACGTGGTTGCAGTTTATGCTTCGTAAATCTGTTGTTGTACAGCTTCTCTGAGATAATAGACATGACAGCCCCAGTATCTACCTCCATCTTTATCTTTCCCCCATTACATCTCACCATGACCACGTACGGTTTCACACACTCACGATCAGTAAAAAGTCCCAAGTCTTTTTCTGACTGGTGATTTCTGACTGTGCTGGAGCCTGCAGGCAATATTAGTTCGGCCTCCTCAACTTGATCTGTTGTCAAGTAGAGTGTCCCCGTCACTGGATTAGAGTGTGCTGTTTGAGAGCGTTGCTCAGAAAACACGGTGTTCCCCGCAGATACTCTCCCCCTGTAAGCCCTTTCAAGATGTCCAGTCTTCTGGCACGCTCTGCATTGGAACTCCTTGTAGTGGCAGGTCTGCTGTGAATGTCCTGTCCCCAAACAGAGAAGACAGGGCTTTGACGTTTCCCCCCTCTGGTCTGACATCCACTGTTTCTCCCTGGAGGATCCGGATCGATGCACTTCCCGTTTTGTGGTCAACTCATCGGTTCTTAACTGAACCGGTGTCTGCTGGAATTTCTGCATACTCTGGGCTGTGCACTCGAAGTTGTTGACAATGTCCAATACTTTTGCACATGTTAAATTCTCCCCATATGCTGCGCTTAGCATCTTGCCCCGCAGTTCCTTACTGGTAGAACCCCAAACTCACATGTAGCCGCCAGCACCTTTAGCGATGCTATATAGTCAGCTAACGTCTCTCCTGCCAACTGTTCTGAACATACCTCTTGCTCAACACGTTCTGTTTTGGTGCATAAAAGTCTCTCAGAGCTGAAATTAGCTCCTGGAAGCTAGCCTCTTCCGGCTTCTTCGGCGCTACCAAATCTTTCAGCAGCATAAGCGTCTTAGGAATCCATGACTGATAGAAACACCGCTCTTCTTTGGTCGTCAGCTATCTCGTTGGCTTTCAAAAACTGCAAAAAACGCTCCTCATATGTGCTGAAGCTCTCGTTAGCCTCCTGGAAACACAAACCGGTCTCACTGCTGAAAAGGGCCATGGCTCTCATTATCCCACACGCCTTTACCTCCCAGCTGACCAGCTACTTTACTAGTGCAAGCTAACTTTTTAGCTCGTTCACTCGGTTGGTCATCAGTAGTCTGAGGATTTTGCCTCAGAATTCCGGTATCATCGTCGCCAGTTGTTGCATCCTAAGACGCTGGGTTCTTTTACTGAAGACTCAGAAGCGTCCTTATAATAAACGGAACAAATGTATTCAATGTTCTCCTTAACACATTACAGTCGACTACTCTCTACAGTGTCTTCAGCCCAACTCTCCAATACATCATTGAACTTTAACCGCCCTTTCGTCTCGTAATCCAATCACTTCAGTGCAAGAACGGAAACCCCATTGTCATTTGTTCATTCAAATAACTCAACCCCTGCACACAAATCCCATTGGCTATTTGCAACCATTTTAAATCTAAACTCATTAACACATCATATATTTCTCAATACACCACATAAACATACTTGCATTTGTCCAATAGAAACTCTCGTTTGCAACTGTTGGACTAATGATTACACTCAATATCAGCTACTCTAGATGCAGGCAAGAGTGTGCAAGGCGTTATTGAAAGTCACTGTCTGTCCATGTGTCACTGTCTGTCACATCAAATTTGTCTCTCGGCCTGTGTGCATCTACGCTGTAAACTTTCATTCATAGGCTAAGTTGTAGCAACCTCATGATGGGTATACTGTGGGTAAAATTTGAGTATCATGTAGTAGCCGAAACCTATCGCTGTTACATTTAACTGGGGGAACGGAATATGAATGACAGTCATCCAAAAGGCTGTAATAGAGGTAAGGCCATGCTCATGGGAATAAAAATCCTCCTCCCTCGTCTGAAACGGCACTAACCGCCACTGATCTCAAAATAATCCCTTTTAAATGCAGGCTGTAACAGAACAAAATGTGGGAAAAGGGTGTGAAAACTTTCTGAAGGCACTCTATGTTCTTAAAATAGGTTCTTAGTGAAAGTGGATTCCTATGTAGCAATCCTATTCCACAATGCAGATACGATGGAGGAGGAGAGCAAGTAGTCTAGTCATTTAGACGAGATACCATGCCCATGTCTTGGCCATAAAGCCAACCAAACAGAGCTAACCAAAGGATTAAATAACGCAGGAAAATGGGTTGAATGTGTGTGTGTGTATTTGTCTACAAAGTGTGTTTGGAGAGCGGAGCACTGCTTAGGTTGAAAAACATGCCCACACCAACGTGTGGAGCTAACAGATGTTTAACAGTCCTTCCTGCTGTGTTAGAGCAACACACACACGCAGGCATGCAGGCACACACACACAATACACACATACAGGCATCCTACACTACAAACTACACACATTCACATACTGCACACGCAAGCACACACACGAGCACACACTGCTATACACACACATGCAGGCACACACACGCACACACGCACACACACACACACACACACACACACACACACACACACACACACACACACACACACACACACACACACACACACACACACACACACACACACACACACACACACACACACACACACACACACACACACACACACACAGGAAGCAAGGGGTAGTGTGCCATAGCAGCCCTTGCTACAATCAGTTCCCATCTGGCAGAAGAGCCTAATGCATTTCACGAGGCCCTCCTGTGACGAATGACTTCACAAATAAACTTGATTAAGTTAAAACATTCTCGGGCATCCTCTCCAAGCTAGAGAAATCTTGTCATCAATTTTATCCCCAAATCGGTATCCATCTTACACTATCTAACCGTAGAAAAGAACATCGTTTCAGAGGTAATTTATTTTAGTTTTATAAATTCAACCTTGGTCCGAATATACAGTGCATTCGGAAAGTATTCAGACCCTGTGACTTTTTCCACATTTTGTTACGTTACAGCCTTATTCTAAAATGGATTAAATCAAACTTCACCGTAGGGATCGTGCCAGGTTTCCTCCAGATGCGACGCTTGGCATTCAGGCCAAAGACTTCAATCTTGGTTTCATCAGACCAGAGAATCTTGTTTCTCATGGTCTGAGAGTCGTTAGGTGCCTTTGGGCTGTCATGTGCCTTTTACTGAGGAGTGGCTTCTGTCTGGCCACTCTACCATAAAGGCCTGATTAGTGGACTGCTGCAGAGATGGTTGTCCTTCTGGAAGGTTCTCCCATCTCCATAGAGGAACTCTAGAGCTCTGTCAGAGTGACCATTGGGTTCTTGCTCACCTGTCTGACCAAGGCCCTTCTCCCCCGATTGCTCAGTTTGGCCAGGCGGCCAGTACTAGGAAGTGTCTTTGTGGTTCAAAACTTCTTCCATTTAAGAATGATAAAGGCCACTGTGTTCTTGGGGACATTCAGTGCTGCATACATTTTTCCCAGATCTGTGCCTCGACACAATCCTGTCTCGGAGCTCTACGGACAATTCCTTCGACCTCATGGCTTGTTTTTTTCTCTGACATGCACTGTCAACTGTGGGACCTAGACAGGTGTGTGCCTTTCTAAATAATGTCAAATCATTTGAATATACCACAGGTGGACTCCAATCAAGTTGTAGAAACATCTCAAGAATGATCAATGGAAACAGGATGCACCTGAGCTCAATTTCGAGTATCATAGCAAAGGGTCTGAAATAAGGTATTTCAGTATTTTTGTTTTTGCAGCAATGTCTAGAAGCCTGTTTTCGCTTTGTCATAATGGGGTGCTATGTGTAGATTGAGGAGACATTTTTTATTTATTTAATCCATTTTAGAATAAGGCTTTAACTTAACAAAATTTGGAAAAAGTCAAGGGGTCTGAATACTTTTCAAATGCACTTGAAAAGTAGCCGTCACTTGAGTTCCAGCTTTCCGAGTCTCCACCCATGGAAATGTCAAGTGCTCCCTGTGGTGGAAGTCTTGAAGTCTTATGAAGCCCGTAAGCAGACCACAGGCCATATTCTGACCCGTTATTACCACACCCTATGCGACCTGTGGAGTCCACTGATATCCAAACCTACTCTCCACTCCTCCTCTCTACTGCTCCAATTGGAATCTGAATGTTTTAACTGAGGTAAAGGTCAGAATCCCACGGGGGATTAACAAACCAGTAACCCCCTTCTTGTTTGAATTCCTTATTATTCATGGGGCTTCCAACAGCAGCCACACTTTAAATATCATAAGATTATTATATACACTGCTCAAAAAAATAAAGGGAACACTTAAACAACACAATGTAACTCCAAGTCAATCACACTTCTGTGAAATCAAACTGTCCACTTAGGAAGCAACACTGATTGACAATAAATTTCACATGCTGTTGTGCAAATGGAATAGACAAAAGGTGGAAATTATAGGCAATTAGCAAGACACCCCCAATAAAGGAGTGGTTCTGCAGGTGGTGACCACAGACCACTTCTCAGTTCCTATGCTTCCTGGCTGATGTTTTGGTCACTTTTGAATGCTGGCGGTGCTTTCACTCAAGTGGTAGCATGAGACGGAGTCTACAACCCACACAAGTGGCTCAGGTATTGCAGCTCATCCAGGATGGCACATCAATGCGAGCTGTGGCAAGAAGGTTTGCTGTGTCTGTCAGCGTAGTGTCCAGAGCATGGAGGCGCTACCAGGAGACAGGCCAGTACATCAGGAGACGTGGAGGAGGCCGTAGGAGGGCAACAACCCAGCAGCAGGACCCAGCAGCAGGAAATGTTAAATTTCTCGCATGGAATAGCCTTCATTTCTCAGAACAAGAATAGACTGGGAGTACTTCCGGCGCCGACAGAGATGGCCGCCTCGCTTCGCGTTCCTAGGAAACTATGCAGTATTTTGTTTTTTTTATGTGTTATTTCTTACATTGGTACCCAGGTAATCTTAGGTTTCATTACATACAGTCGGGAGGAACTACTGAATATAAGAGCAATGCCAACTCACCATCATTACGACCAGAAATATGACTCTCCCGAAGCGGATCCTGTGTTTTGCCTTCCACCCAGTACAATGGATCTGATCCCAGCTGGCGACCCTAAACAACGACGCCGTAAAAGGGGCAAACGAAGCGGTCTTCTGGTCAGGCTTCGGAGACGGGCACATCGCGCTCCACTCCCTAGCATACTACTCGCCAATGTCCAGTCTCTTGACAACAAGGTTGATGAAATCCGAGCAAGGGTAACATTCCAGAGAGACATCAGAGAATGTAACGTTCTTTGCTTCACGGAAACATGGCTCACTCAAGAGACGCTAACGGAGTCGGTGCAGCCTGCTGGTTTCTTCACGCACTGACAGAAACAAACATCTTTCTGGTAAGAAGAGGGGCGGGGGTGTATGCCTTATGATTAACGAGATGTGGTGTGATCATAATAACATACAGGAACTCAAGTCATTCTGTTCACCTGATTTAGAATTCCTCACAATCAAATGTCGACCGCATTATCTATCAATTATAATCGATTATAATCTTCGATTATAATCACAGCCGTATATATTCCCCCCCAAGCAGACACATCGATGGCCCTGAACTAACTTTTTCTGACTCTATGTAAAACTGGAAACCACACACCCTGAGGCTGCATTCATCGTAGCTGGGGGTTTTAACAAGGCTAATCTGAAAACAAAACTCCCTAAATTCTATCAGCATATCGATTGTGCTACCAGGGCTGGTAAAACCTTGGATCATTGTTATACTAACGTCCGCGACGCATATAAGGCCTTCCCCCGCCCTCCTTTCGGAAAAGCTGACCACGACTCCATTTTGTTGCTTCCAGCCTACAAACAGAAACTAAAACAGCAAGCTCCCGTGCTCAGGTCTGTTCAACGCTGGTCCGACCAATCTGATTCCACGCTTCAAGACTGCTTCGATCACGTGGATTGGGATATGTTCCGCATTGCGTCCAACAACAACATTGACGAATACGCTGATTCGGTGAGCGAGTTCATTAGAAAGTGCATTGACAATGTCTTACCCACAGCAACGATTAAAACATTCCCAAACCAGAAACCGTGGATTGACGGCAGCATTCGCGTGAAACTGAAAGCGCGAACCACTGCTTTTAACCAGGGCAAGGTGACCGGAAAAATGACCGAATACAAACAGTGTAGCTATTCCCTCCGCAAGGCAATCAAACAAGCTAAGTGCCAGTATAGAGACAAAGTAGAGTCGCAATTCAACAGCTCAGACACAAGAGGTATGTGGCAGGGTCTACAGTCAATCACGGATTACAAAAAGAAAACCAGCCCCGTTGCGGACCAGGATCTCTTGCTCCCAGACAGACTAAATAACTTTTTTGCTCGCTTTGAGGACAATACAGTGCCACTACCAAAACCTGCGGGCTCTCCTTCACTGCAGCAGAGGTGAGTAAAACATTTAAACGTGTTAACCCTCGCAAGGCTGCAGGCCCAGACGGCATTCCCAGCCGCGTCCTCAGAGCATGCACAGACTAGCTGGCTGGTGTGTTTAAGGACACATTCAATCAATCCTTATCCCAGTCTGCTGTTCCCACATGCTTCAAGGAGGGCCACCATTGTTCCTGTTCCAAAGAAAGCTAAGGTAACTGAGCTAAACAATTACCGTCATCATGAAGTGCTTTGAGAGACTAGTCAAGGACCATATCACCTCCACCCTACCTGACACCCTAGACCCACTCCAATTTGCTTACCGACCCAGTAGGTCCACAGACGACGCAATCGCAACCACACTGCACACTGCCCTAACCCATCTGGACAAGAGGAATACCTATGTGAGAATGCTGTTCATCGACTACAGCTCAGCATTTAACACCATAGTACCCTCCAAACTCGTCATCAAGCTCGAGACCCTGGGTCTCAACCCCGCCCTGTGCAACTGGGTCCTGGACTTCCTGACGGGCCGCCCCCAGGTGGTGAGGGTAGGTAACAAAATCTCCACCCCGCTGATCCTCAACACTGGGGCCCCACAAGGGTGCTTTCTGAGCCTTCTCCTGTACTCCCTGTTCACCCACGACTGCGTGGCCATGCACGCCTCCAACTCAATCATCAAGTTGGCGGACGACACTAGAGTGTTAGGCTTGATTACCAACAACGACGAGACGGCCTACAGGGAGGAGGTGAAGGCCCTCGGAGTGTGGTGTCAACAAAACAAAGGAGATGATTGTGGACTTCAGGAAACCGCAGAGGGAGCACCCCCCTATCCACATCGATGGGACAGTAGTGGAGAAGGTGGAAAGTTTTAAGTTCCTCGGTGTACACATCATGGACAAACTGAATTGGTCCACCCACACAGACAGCGTTGTGAAGGAGGCGCAGCAGCGCCTCTTCAACCTCAGGAGGCTGAAGAAATTCGGCTTGTCACCAAAAGCACTCACAAACTTCTACAGATGCACAATCGAGAGCATCCTGTCGGGCTGTATCACCGCCTGGTACGGCAACTGCTCCGCCCACAACCGTAAGGCTCTCAAGAGGGTAGTGAGGTCTGCACAACGCATCACCGGGGGCAAACTACCTGCCCTCCAGGACACTTACACCACCCGATGTCACAGGAAGGCCATAAAGATCAGCAAGGACAACAACCACCCGAGCCACTGCCTGTTTACCCCGCTATCATCCAGAAGGCGAGGTCAGTACAGGTGCATCAAAGCAGGGACCGAGAGACTGAAAAACAGCTTCTATCTCAACGCCATCAGACTGTTAAACAGCCACCACTAACATTTAGTGGCCGTTGCCAACATACTGACTCAACTCCAGCCACTTTAATAATGGGAATTGATGTAAATTATGCAAAAATGTATCACTAGCCACTTTAAACAATGCCACTTAATGTAATGTTTACATACCCTACATTACTCATCTGATATGTATATGTATATACTGTACTCTATACCATCTACTGCATCTCACCTATGCCGTTCTGTACCATCACTCATTCATTTTTCTTTATGTACATATTCTTTATCCCTTTACACTTGTGTGTATAAGGTAGTAGTTGTGGAATTGTTAGGTTAGATTACTTGTTGGTTATTACTGCATTGTCGGAACTAGAAGCACAAGCATTTCGCTACACTCGCATTAACATCTGCTAACCATGTGTATGTGACAAATACAATTTGATTTGATTTGAGTGATGAGTTTCATATGAAAGTTATTTTGTTTCTGGCCATGTTGAGCCTGTAATCAAACCCACAAATTCTGATGCGCCAGACACTCAACTAGTCTAAAGGCCAGTTATATTTCTTCTTTAAATCAGGACAACAGTTTTCAGTTGTGATGACATAATTGCAAAAGGATTTTCTAATGATCAATTAGCTTTATAAAATGATAAACTTGGATTTGCTAACACAACATGCTGATAATGGGCCTCTGTACGCCTATGTAGATATTCCATAAAAAATCTACCTTTTCCAGCTACAATAGTAATTTACAACATTAACAATGTCTACACATTATTTCTCATCATTTTTATTTTATTTTAATGGACACACAACGTGCTTTTCTTTAAAAAACAAGGACATTTCTAAGTGATCCCTAACGTTTGAACAGTAGTGTACATACACACACACACACACTACATATGCCCAAACACACATAATATCGATACACATGGATACTGATGCCACGCACACATTTACACACACACTTTCACACTCACCACATATTCAGCTGCTGCTGTCTATTATCTATCCTGTTGCCTAGTCACTTAAGCCCTACCTATATGTACCTAGCTACCTCATTTATCTCGTACACCTACACTCCGTACTGGTACTCACTGTATATAGCCATGTTATTTTGACTGTTTGTTATTCCTCACTCACTGTGATTTTATTCATATTTTTTTTTATCTTCAACTGTATTATTAAAAAAGGACGAGTATGTAAGCATTTCACTACTAAGCCGAAACCACACAGAGAGACAGAGTAGAGAGCACCCACTAACATACACTGCATAGTGTATGTCAACTTTATTGCCATGAGATTCCATAATAAACCATTGTATTTGTTATGTTCACTATGTAGCCCTTATTGTTGTGCTCCTTTTGACTCACCTTATATGTCCTACGGGAGCCACCGTACCTGCCTCCTGTTATGTTGGCTCACTAACGTGAGGAGAATTGTAGCTAATACACCCTACCAGTTTATAAAGGGTTTAGCTAGTCTCATACTTTCTACATAAGAGTGTTCTCTCTTGAACAGAGTTCCTAGAGTTCCCCAGCTGTATCCTGCCTTGGCTATATGCCTGCGCTCAAAATAAATAAATGGTAGGCATAAAATTAATGGATCTTTTCAAACGTGTATTATTGGCACTGGCGGCAAACTTATCACTAAATAAACACGTTTTAACTATTCATGTCACAATTCCAGACGTAACACTGCATAAACAGTATTTTCTGGAAATGTATCTGCTCACTTTACCAGCATTGCTTCACGTAGACGCAAGAAAAATAGACTTGCTTTCTAATTGGACGCCATTGACGCCGTCTCCTTTCTCTCATTCAGTATGAGGCATTCTAATTCCAGCATGTACACGCTCGTTCATGCAAGCAACAAAAAAAAAGGCCGTGGTCAGGGAAATGACCGGACCAAAGTGCAGCGTCGTAAGCGTACATTTATTTTAAATGGCACCAACAAGAAACAACAACAAAAAAAAAAAACGTGAAGCTGACTAGGGCTATACAGGCCACGAACACAGACAACTACCCACAACTACGGTGTAAAAATAGGCTGCCTAAGTATGATTCCCAATCAGAGACAACGATAGACAGCTGTCCCTGATTGAGAACTATACCCGGCCAAAACATAGAAACAGAAAACATAGAAATAAAGAAACTAGAATGCCTAGCACCCTAGTCACACCCTGACCTAACCAAAATAGAGAATAAAAGCCTCTCTATGGCCAGGGCGTGACAGTTGTTTACAAAGCATGTAACAAATAACATTTGATTTGATTTCAGGCAGTCTTTTCAAATAGCTCTTACACTTAAAGGGCATTATCATAATTTTCAGAATTTCACAGTATTTTTCCAAATTCATACCGTGGAAATATACACACAGTGGCCAGTTTACACCACCCCGTTCATGAAAATGGTTTGCTCCTACAGACAGTGAGTCACGTAGCCGTGGCTTGCTATATAAAGCAGGCAGACAGGCATCGAGGCATTCAGCTACTGCTCGATTGAACGTTAGAATGGGCAAAACGAGTGACCTAAGCAACTTTGAGCGTGGTATGATCGTCCGTGCCAGGCTCGCAGGTTCCAGTATCTCAGAAAAGGCCGGCCTCCTGGGCTTTTCACGCACAACGTCTAGGGTTTACCGAGAATGGTGCGACAAACAAAAAACATCCAGTCAGCGGCAGTCCTGTGGACAAAAACAGCCTGTTGATGAAAGGTCGAAGGAAAATGGCAAGAACCGTGCAAGCTAACAGGCAAGCAAATAATGGGGCAGTAGAACAGTGGTGTGCAGAATGGCACCGCGGAACGCACAACTCGTCAGTCCTTGTCACGGATGGGCTATTGCAGCAGACGACCACGCTGCGTTCCACTCCTATCAGCTAAAAACAAGAAGAAGCGACTCGTGGGCACGCGATCACTAACACTGGACAATTAAGGAGCAGGAAAACTGGTTAGACGAATTCCGGTTCCTGATGCGTCATGTTGATGGTCGAGTCAGGATTTGGCGTAAGTAGCATGGGTCCATCGCCCCATCCTGCCTGGTGTCATCGGTATAGGCTGGTAGCGGTGGTGTAATGGTATGGGGAATGATTTCCTGGCATACATGAGGTCCCTTGATACCAATTGAGCAACATTTCCATGCCCTGAAGAATTCAGGCTGTCCTGGAGACAAATGTGGGTCCGACTCGGTACTAGATGGGTGTACCTAATAAAACATAGGAATATCCCGTTTTTGACTGCACTGGGCCTTTATCTCTAATATCTTACGAGTAAGAATAAAGGGAACAGGGAAGCACCACAGAGAACCATTTGACACTGTGGATTGGGCTTCCTAAGTGCTTATCAGTTGACAATTAGTCATGTATTAGCAGCATCTTAGCACTTATTGATCATATGTAAACATAGCTAATTTGGGGATAATACAATATTAGGAATAATTAGACCCAGTGTTTTAAGCAGTGATTGTCTCCATGAGTTATATGAGTGGGGATGTGGAAGAGAGAAAGTAAGTTGTAGTAGTGTGGAAAAGTTGAGGTCCTATGTGTAACAGGCGCCATTGTGCCTGCTTAACAGTATAGCTTCCTTCGTCATGATCCCGCACTGGACCTCGATCTTTGATCCTCTGCCTTGCAAATACACGTGAGCACCTGTTTTAGCCAATTACGCTACATCAAAACAAGCGATTGGATAGCATGAGACATTCCAAGCTGGGGTTATGAATCTAACTCTGTTAAGTGTGTGTGTGTGTGTGTGTGTGTGTGTGTGTGTGTGTGTGTGTGTGTGTGTGTGTGTGTGTGTGTGTGTGTGTGTGTGTGTGTGTGTGTGTGTGTGTGTGTGTGTGTGTGTGTGTGTGTGTGTGTGTGTGTGTGTGTGTGTGTGTGTGTGTGTGCAGGCATTGGGCGTGCATGTGCACCCCTGTGCGTGTTGCGTGTGTGTGTGGACCTGTGTGTGGGTGTGTGTGTGTACCTCAGTGATGAAGGCCTTGGCGGTGGCAGGGCTCATGAAGAGCACGGCCCGGCGCAGCGTGTCTCGGTAGCGGTGGAGCTCCTCCACCCTCATGGTCCGGAACATGCTGGTAATCATCATGTTGATGTTGGACTCCACCTTCTGAAGCGACACGTCCATGCCTTGCTGAGACGTCTTGTCCAGGAAGTCCTGGATCCCACGGATATCTATATGGAAAGAGGGAGGGATGGGTGGAGAGGGAGAATGGGGGTAGAGCGATAGGGGCAGGGGAGGGAGAGGGGGATAAACGGGGACGAGATGGAGAAAGGGAGAGGGATTTGCATCACATTCATTGTGCGGACACCTGACATGGCAGTCACAGTTGGTGAACAAGTAGATTGAATGCCAGATAAAACATTTGAGCCGCTATTGTCGAGTTAAAGACATGTCAATAAACTCACTGACCATCTTTCCACAAACTATAAAAAAGGTTATTGGAGATCACCTTTCACTGTTCCCCTTAATATGTATTTGGATACCGGTACTATAAAATCACAGTATTATCCATTCACTTTTATCACATTTGCTCTTGTAGAAAAAGGTTGGAATATATAGCCATTAGCATGTCTTTTTCAGTGTGCTGGAGTGAGACCTGTGTAGTACATTTGTCACTGCAGTGATGAGGCTGATGTCTCACAGAGGAGGTAAATAAAACATGAATCATAGCCAGAGAGCTGACTGGCTGCTCATCTCCTAGCAAAAATGACCCCATTGGCCCCATGTCCCACATCAGCCCGACACGGGCTAGCCCACAACAAGCACAACACAGACTAGCCCACATCAATCCCACATCAGCCCAACACAGGCAAGCATGCACCAAGCCTACACCAGCCCAACACAGGCTAGCCCAACATGGGCCAGGCCACACCAAGCCCAGCAAGGTCTAGCCCACAAAAGCACAGCTACCTCATAATGTAGAGTCGAGGGCTCATCAGAATATTTGGGGGCGTAGTTTACAAATACCTAATTCATGTTGTTAAGTTAAAAAAAGAATACAAGATAAAAATTGCTGACACCCTTCAAACCAATTAGGGATCAGAACTTTACAGCAAATTATCTCAGAATCATCTTTCTTCAAATATAACCGCATAGTTAATTCTAAGTTCACACGTTCTTTTTGTGAAACCATTTCTGAGAGTGTCGTTCCAGTTGAAGTATCCTGTTGTGTGATGGCAACAAATAAATTATATTGTACACTGCCAATGATGAAGTGTGTTAAAAACCTTTATGGTACCGGGGGCAGTATTGAGTAGTTTGGATGAATAAGGTGCCCTATGTAAACTGCCTGTTACTCAGGCCCAGAAGCTAGGATATGCATATGCATGGTAGATTTGGATGGAAAACACTCTAAAGTTTCCAAAACTGTTAAAATAATGTCTGTGAGTATAACAGAACTGATATGGCAGGCGAAAACCTGAGGAAAATCCATCCAGGAAAAGCTATTATTTTGAAATGGCTGTTTTTCCATTGAAAGCCTATCCACCATACAAAGACTTATGACCCAGTTCACGATCCCTATGGCTTCCACTACATGTGGCCAGTCTATAGGCATTGTTTCAGGCTTTTACTCTGAAAAATTAGGGAGAAACAGCACTTTCAATGAGAGGAGAGTGGAAATTTCCAGAGATGTTTCCTGCGCATGACCAGGAGTGCGCCTTTCTTGTTTTTCCTTTTCTATTGACGGAGATATTGTCTGGTTGAAATATGATCGATTATGACAAAAACAACCTGATGATTGATTATAAACATAGTTTGACATGTTTCTACAAACTTTTAATGGTACTTTTTAGATTTTTCTTCTGCCTGTTGTGACCGCGCTTTGTGCCAATGGATTACTGAACAAAACGCACCAACAAAACTGAGGTTTTTGGATATAAAGAGGGACTTTATCAAACAAAACAAACATTTATTGGGTAACTGGGAGTCTTGTGAGTGCAACCATATGAAGATCATCAAAGGTAAGTGATTAATTTTATTGCTATTTCTGACTTTTGTTACTCCTCTACTTGGCCGGTTACTGTTTGTAATGTTTTGTGTGCTGGGCGCTGTCCTCAGATAATCACATGGTATGCTTTCGCCGTAAAGTCTTTTTGAAATCTGACACTGTGGTTGGATTAACAAGAAGTTTATCTTTAAGCCGATGTATAACACTTGTATGTTTTCGGAATTTTTATTATGAGATCTGCAATTTCACTGGCTGTTGGCCAGTGAGCGGAACACCTATCCCTAATATTAAAATACTTTGATAAGTAAATGTGAAATGTTTCTGGTAAAATATATATGATAGTAAGAACTTAACTGTCTTTCTGATCCATTGTAACAGCCATGTGATCCAAAGGGGTCGGCTTATTTCAGGGGAAGTGAGGGCTGCCCTTGGGCCCAATGTGGGAAGCCTACGTGGGGCCAATATTTTAGCCAGCATTGGGTCTACATCGTGCCAATGTGGACATGTTTTCTGAGCTCTCTCTCCCTCTCTCACATTCGCACTTTAGCTGTCTCCCCCCTCTTCTTCTTACTCCCACGTCGCTCTCTCTCTCTCTCGCTCTCTCTCTTTGTCTTTCACACTCGGTCTCACTCTCTTCTCTCTCTCCCCTCTCTCTCAGCTACAAGGGCAGGCCTTATCAAATCCATTACGTAGCTGTATCACTGGCTGAATGCACAATCCAACTCCTACCAAAGACGAGTCCAAAGGTGGCTTCAAAGATGTGCTACAAATTCAGATGTGCGGGCAAAGCAATAATTTGCAAAAGCTGTGCCAATCTTGGTGTTCTCTGGCAAATGCCAAACGTCCTGCACGGTGTTGGGCTGTAAGCACAACCCCCACCTGTGGACGTCGGGCCCTCATACCACCCTCATGGAGTCTGTTTCTGACCATTTGAGCAGACACATGCACATTTGTGGCCTGCTGGAGGTCATTTTGCAGGGCTCTGGCAGTGCACCTCCTTGCACAAAGGCGGAGGTAGCGGTCCTGCTGCTGGGTTGTTGCCCTCCTACGGCCTCCTCCACGTCTCCTGATGTACAGACCTGTCTCCTGGTAGCGCCTCCATGCTCTGGACACTACGCTGACATTGATGTGCCATCCTGGATGAACTGCACTACCTGAGCCACTTGTGTGGGTTGTAGACTCCGTCTCATGCTACCACTAGAGTGAGAGCACCGCCAGCATTCAAAAGTGACCAAAACATCAGCCAGGAAGCATAGGAACTGAGAAGTGGTCTGTGGTCACCACCTGCAGAATCACTCCTTTTTTGGGGGTGTCTTGCTAATTGCCTATAATTTCCACCTTTTGTCTATTCCATTTGCACAACAGCATGTGAAATGTATTGTCAATCAGTGTTGCTTCCTAAGTGGACAGTTTGATTTCACAGAAGTGTGATTGACTTGGAGTTACATTGTGTTGTTTAAGTGTACCCTTTCTTTTTTTGAGCAGTGTATATATATAGGGAGCCTATAGGGGGCCTATATGTTGAGACCTCCTGCTGAACTGAGGGGATGCTAGTCTAGGTCTATACACTCTGTGAGTCAAAGCTAAAAGTATGGGGTTCATCCACTGAACATTGGTGCTGGCTAATTTGATCATTGTGTGTGTGTGTGTGTGTGTGTGTGTGTGTGTGTGTGTGTGTGTGTGTGTGTGTGTGTGTGTGTGTGTGTGTGTGTGTGTGTGTGTGTGTGTGTGTGTGTGTGTGTGTGTTTGGACACACCTACTCATTCAAGGGTATTTCTTTATTTTTACTTTTTTCTACATTGTAGAATAATAGTGAAGACATCAAAACTATGAAATAACACATATGGAATCATGTAGTAACCAAAAAAGCGTTGAACAAATTAAAATATATTTTATTGTTGAGATTCTTCAAAGTAGCCACCCATTGCCTTGATGACAGCTTTGCACACTCTTGACATTCTCTCAACCAGCTTCATGAGGTAGTCACCTGGAATGCATTTCAATTAACAGGTGTGTCTTGTTATAAGTTCATTTGTGGAATTTATTTCCTTATGAATATGTTTGAGCCAATCAGTTGTGTTGTGACAAGGTAGGGGTGGTACCAAGAAGATAGCCCTATTTGATCCAGCTCAAATTAGCAGCTCAACAGCTCAAATTAGCAAAGAGAACTTTAAGACATTACTTTAAGACATGAAGGTCAGTAAGTCCGGAAAATTTCAAGAACTTTTGAAGTTTATTAAAGTGCAGTCAAAAAAACCATCAAGCGCTATGATGATACTGAATCTCATGAGGACCGCCACAGGAAAGGAAGACCCAGAGTTACATCTGCTGCAGAGGATAAGTTCATTAGAGTTTACCACCCTCAGAAATGTGTTATTTCATAGTTTGATGTCTTCACTATTATTCTACGTAGAATATGACAGTTCAAATTCCTAGGCCCATATTCATAATAGGTCTCAGAGTACGAATGCTGATCTAGGATCAGTTTTGCCTTTTAGATCATAATAAATAAGATCATGGACAAGAGATGACCTGATCCTAGATCAGCACTCGTACTCTGAGATGCTTGATACATGTGGTCCCTGGACTCTCTGGGTCAAGCCTGTGATTGTAGCACCATATCAATCAATATTCAACAGACTGTAACAAGATACTGAGTCTGTTTATGTCTTAGCCTCTCCCATATTACATTCAGTCCCTACAGCACTTCATTACCTTAACCATATCCCCCGCACAATACAACAACTTCAAGTGAGTTGTGCACCCATAACAGTAAACCTTGTCTCCCTATTCTAACTATCTTAATCTGTCTTTATCAAGGGAGCTGTTACAATTCATAGCCAATGGTGCCAAACCAAATTCAATTACATATCCTTGATTTATCTGCATTAGCCTTACTACTCTCATGCCCCTATGTGTGTGTCTCAAACCACAAGTGTGTGTGTGTGTGTGAGGGTGTGTGTGTGTGTGTGTGTGTGTGCTATATGCCTTTATGCTGATTGAGTGAGATGTAGTTCTTGGGCTGCCTCCATCAATCCCAGAGTAGCTGCAGCATCTCTTCTGTGGCTAATGCTTTTACTACGCATCACAACACACCTGCACTACAAAGAGCTCAAAAACAAACCTGGCTACATCGCACCATAAATCTCTCTCCAACACCTTGGAAGAGAAAGGGCTCCCTGTAAATATGAAAGACTAAGATGGGGAAGTACGGAGGCTCACATTTGAGGCTCAGATCACAGCCACCTTGAGGATGTGGTCCTGTGTGGCTCAGTTGGTAGCGCCTGGTGCTTGCAACTCCAACGGCCATGGATTCGATTACCGCTGAGGCCACCCGCACGAAAATGTATGTACGCACGAATGTAAGAAACTAATTATTTAACCTTTATTTAACCAGGAAAAGCCCAATGAGACCCAGAGTCTCTTTTTCTAGGGAGAACAGGCCAAGAAGGCAGCAACAATCGATACAGGACATCATTAAAACAGACAATACAACATGATCCAGCCTAAAAATAAGCATTTTACACTCCTCCGTAACAGAGTCGTCCATCAATATTTTAAAATTAATTCAGTGGCATGGATAAAAGTGTCTGCTGGATGGCATATATTATTATTTTACTACCTTAAGGAGCACAGCTGCTCACCAGGAGCTAACCGTTGACGGCCGTTTTGGAATGACCTTCCCAAAGAGTCCTATGTAGATTCCAACCGTTTGTTTTATGTCATTTTACTTATGTCTTCAATTGTAAGCATGTTGCGATTTGAAATGTTCTGTGAGTATGTTGCGATTTTAAATGTCATAAGGTAATAAATCATTTGATTTCTTCAGATCGTGTATGTTCGGCATGTTTGTAATGTTCTACAATCCATAGGTTTGGGTTGTCAAACTGGCACCCTGCATATGTCACCCGATGTCTTGATGAACGTACTGGTTCTCTTTCGAGATATGTTCTCTGTCAACATTTACTGAGATGCTTACACCAATTATAGGATAGGATGAACTTTAATGCACCGCCGTATACGTCATACACACCTTACATTACTGCACGTACGTTTATATTTGCTAGACTTATCGTCTCTCTCATCAAATATCAAGCTATGTAAACGAGCAGACACTAGCTATCTTTGATCAATTCAAATAATTATGTAAATATCATCCAAATAATAAAGAGACGGCTAAAAAATCAATATATTTTCTGCCTAATATGAGCACACAGTAGTCGTAGTGGACAAACTCGATCGGGAGTGATACATGTACAGCAGAAGCTCTGACTTCAAAATCCACTGGAGTTCCTGTTTCGGAAAGGGGGCTAGAGATTGGTCAAAAGTAGGGTCAATGCTAAACGAATAGGAAGGTTGCTTTGAATTCCTATGGTGGTAAAAGAGACTCTGGCTACGCACTGCTTTCATCCAGGGGGCCATAAGGAGCCCAATAGAACTCTGGTCAAAAGGTATAGGGAATAGTGCACAACTTGGGATGCAAACGTTGTGCTTCCTCTCTGCTTCCCCGCCATCAACCACAATGGGCCTACTTAATCGCCTCCACTGTGTTATCTGCACATGGTCTCGGTTCGAGGATCTCAAAGTGTGTCCCACAGCGGCTCCAGCATTCAACTGGGATTTCACCTGCGCGTTCTCAAAAAGAAACCATCAGCAGGGGGAACAAGCCAGTGTTGGTTTCACCTTTTTTCCCCAGATGAGAGTCAGTATCTGCAGCCAGCGTCGTAGCATAATACATTCCATTTATTGGGAAATGTTCTATATATGCTATCCAACTAGATTAAGTCTTGAGCCCAGTAGGACAGAGGAGAATGTTCCTGATTCAATAACCCCTACAGTTACCTTCCAATCACCGGGTTCATGCAAATCTGGGAATTGTATCTCTTTTTTTTTGTTCCACAGATCACGTTTATTTGGCATGATAATTTCACAAGGAGTTGGCAAAAGAGGAGAGACAGACTGGGACCCAGGCTAGATAGGCTGATAGGAGCGACAGCTCAGGGAACTCTTAAATCCCCCTGCATACAGACACACTGAACTCCCCCAGTTTTCAGTCTTCCGACTGCACCACTAGACCTGAAAATAGAGGAAAGTGGGCAACCCAATTCAATTTAAACATACACACTACTGTCCTCAATGCCGTTTTTCAGAAGACGAAGCGATGTATGAGAGAACACTGTTACATCTCAAAGAGCTCGGGCTTAGAGACCGGTATGGTTAATACCTGGCAGGCCCATGTTCTAATTCGCTACCCTCTCAAACCCATGTTGGGGTTTAAGGATGGTGAGTGGGCTTGGCAGCCGCAGAGCTTCATTATAGCACTACACTACACCACAGTGCAACTGGCAGTGAGACCCAAAATGCCTCCATTGGCTGGTCTGCTGGGAGCCACACTTATTTAGCCATCCCTGATACTTTTAACATACTGCAGTGAATTATGGGACATGGGCTCCATAGGGACATACATGGGGAGTGGAGACAATGCCAGACACAGGACAGACTCACATACACCCATACACATCCAGTGATGAACATAATCTCTGTCTGCCTGACCCTTTCTCTCATGCACAAACACACACAAAGGCTCTCTCTCTCTCTCTCTCTCTCTCTTTCTCTCACATACAGTACATAAACAATCCAGTATAATGAAGGTTGATGGAGATGGTGGGAAACATTTACAATGTGCATGCATTAACTATGGGCCTCCAGAATGCAGGGTTGCAGAGTTCAGGCCTCTATATCCATTAGCTTGCTAATGTCTGCCATGTGGCGAGTCTACCAGATCTCCAACCCATATCTTCATACATCATTGAATGCTTCCCTATGGACGTCAACTACAGTACCCCCAATATGATTTCAAACAGTATTTGAACCCAAGTCTGCTTCGCCCCACTTCCCCTAACATGGCCGCCCATGGAGCCTTACCGTATTCCTGGTCGTAGAAGATGATAAACTTCTGCCAGCTGTACTCGCTGACCACTTGGAGGATGACGTCATTGAGGTAGACGGGCGGGCGCACGAAGAGGGTGTAGTCGTCCTGGCGGGTGCGGGTGGTGATGAGGGGGCAGCTGGAGCGAGGGGTCCCGGCAGTGGCCCGCTGGATGAAGAGGTGCGGGATGTGCATGGCGTCCGCCAGCGACTGCAGGGAGCCCGCTGACATACAGCCGATAGAGCTGACCAGCGCCAGGATCCCCCTGTTCATCAACTCACAGGCTGCACAGAGGGTGAGAGGAGGGGGGGGGGGGTGCAGGGAGGGAGGGAGGGAAAGGGAGAAGGGGATAGAGAGAGAGAGAGAAAGAGAGATTTTTTAAGTTTTCAAACTGAGTAAAAGAGGACATACAGTAATGACATACATTACCATTCTGAGTAAGGAAAGTTCATAGGATTATTACGGTGTAATAAGGTTTTTGGCCATAATCACTTGCCAGTAGCAAAAGCAGGGGCTCATGCAATTGGTATCATAAGTATTAACGTGGGATTGAAATATATCTAATTGGGATGTTTTTTGTCATTGAGCTACACAAAATACTCCATTATTGTCAAAGTGAAAAGAACATTTTAGTTTTTACAAATGAATACAATAAAATAACCAATATATAGTTGTTGCATAAGTATTCACCCCCTTTGTTGAGGCGATCATACATTTGTTCAGGATTCAAATTTGGCTTAACAAATGAAATAACAAGCTACATGGACTCATTCCATGTAAAATAATAGGGGTTGACATGATTTTTGAATGACTAACCCTTCCTCTGTCCCCCATACATACAACATCTGTAAGGTCCCTCAGTCAAGTATTGAATTTCAAGCACAGATTCAACTTCAAAGACCAGGGAGCTTTTTGAAAGTCTCATAAAGAAGGGCAGTGATTTGTAAACGTGTAACAGTAACAAATTGCACATTGAATATCTCTTTAAGCATAGTAAAGTTAATAAATATGCCGTGGATGATGTATTAAACTCCCCAGACACATCGACGATACAGTCGTCCTTCTGAACAGAGCTGCAGGAAAGGAAGGAAACTGCTCAGGGATGTCACCTCCCTGCTCAGGGAGGCCATTTGTGATTTTAAAACAGCTACAAAGTTCAATGGCAATGATGGGAGAAAACTGAGGCTAGATCAATAACATTGTTTGCAACAAGGCACTAAAGTCATACTGCAAAAAAACATGGCAAAGGAAAGAAATTCTAAGTAAAACCAAAGCCTTTTGTGGCAAATCCATCGTATAGTAACTGCCTCCTTATTTTCAAGCAGGGTGGGGGCTGCATCATGTTATATGCTTGACATCTGCAAAGACTGGGGACTGGAGTGTTTCAGGATAAAAAGAAACGGGATGGAGCTAAACACAGGCAAAATCCTAGATGAAAACCTGCTTCAGTCTGCTTTACCCCAGACCCTGGGAGAGGAATTCACCATTCAGCAGGACAGTAAGCTACAACACTGGAGTTGCTTACCAGGAAGACAGTGAATTTTGACTGAGTTGCCAAGTTACAGTTTTGACTTAAATCTGCTTCTAGCCATGCTCTCCCAACACCTTGACAGCGCATGAAGAATTTTAAACAGTAATGGGCAAATATTGTGCAATCCAGGTGTACAAAGCTCTTAGAGACTTACACAAGAAGACTCAACAGACAAACAAAGCTGTAATCAAATCAAATCAACTTTTATTTGTCACATGCTCTGAACACAACAGGGTGTAGTCCTTAACCAACAATGCAGTTCAAGAAAGAGTTCATAAAATATTTAATAAACAAACTAAAGTAAAAATAGGGGCTATATACAGGGCTACCGGTACCGAGTCAATGTGCGGGGGTACAGGTTAGTCAAGTTATTTTGTGCAAGTAGGTATGGATAAAGTGACTATGCATTGATAATAAACAGCGAGTAGCAGCAGTGTAAAAACAGAAAAAGGGAGGGGGGGGGGGAGTCAATGTAAATATTCCGGGTACCCGTTTGATTAATTGTTCAGCAGTCTTATAGCTTGGGGGTAGAAGCTGTTAAGGAGCCTTTTGGTCCTAGACTTGGTGATCCTGTACCGCTTGCCGTGCGGTATCAGAAAGAACAGTATATGACTTGGGTGACTGGAGTGTTTGTATTTTTTGGGCCTTCCTCTGACACCGCCTAGCATATAGGTCCTGGATGGTAGGAAGCTAGGCCCCCGTGACGTACTGGGCCCTACACACTACCCTCTGTAGCGCCTTACGGTCAGATGCCGAGCAGTTGCCATACCAGGCGGTGATGCAACCGGTCAGGATGCTCTTGATGGTGTAGCTGTAGAACCTTTAAAGGATCTGGGGACCCATGCCAAATCTTATTTTATAACATAAAACAAACGGTCTCCTGAGGGGGAAAAGGTGCTGTCCTGCCCTCTTCACGACTGCCTTGGTGTGTTTGGACCATGCTAGTTTGTTGATGATGTGGACACCAAGGAACTTGAAACTCTCGACCTGCTCCACTAAAGCCCCGTTGATGTTAATGTGGTTCTGTTTGGCCAGCCTTTTCCTGTAGTCCACGATCAGCTCCTTTGTCTGCTCACATTGAGGGAGAGGTTGTTGTCCTGGCACCACACTGCCAGATCTCTGACCTCCGCCCTA
Source organism: Salvelinus fontinalis (assembly GCF_029448725.1). Lineage (NCBI taxonomy): Eukaryota > Metazoa > Chordata > Actinopteri > Salmoniformes > Salmonidae > Salvelinus > Salvelinus fontinalis. The sequence goes on along the minus strand of NC_074692.1, from coordinate 3,128,455 downwards.
TAGGCTGTCTCATCGTTGTCTGTGAACAGGCCACTGTTGTGTCGTCAGCAAACTTAATGATGGTGTTGGAGTCGTATTTGGCCATGCAGTCGTGGGTGAACAAGGAGTACAGGAGGGGACTAAGCACGCACCCCTGAGGGGCCCCAGTGTTGAGGATCAGCGTGGCAGATGTGTTGTTGCCTACTCTTACCACCTGGGGCGGCCATTCAGGAAGTCCAGGACCCAGTTGCAGAGGGAACTGTTTAGTCCCATGGTCCTTAGCTTAGTGATGAGCTTTGTGGCCACTATGGTGTTGAACGCTGAGCTGTAGTCAATGAACATCATTCTCACATTGGTGTTCCTTTTGTCCAGGTGGGAAAGGGCAGTGTGGAGTGAGATTGAGATTGCGTAATCTGTGGATCTGTTGGGGCGGTATGCGAATTAGAGTCTAGGGTTTCTAGGATGATGGTGTTGATGTGAGCCGTGACCAGCCTTTCAAATCACTTCATGGCTACCGATTGTGAGTGCTATAGGCTGGTGATGATTTAGGCAGGTTACCTTCGCTTCTTTGGGCACAGGGACTATGGCGGTCTGCTTGAAGCATGTAGGTATTACAGACTTGGTCAGGGAGAGGTTGAAAACGTCAGTGAAGACACTTTCCAGTTGGTCCGCGCATGTTTTGAGTACACGTCCTGGTAATCCATCTGGCCCTGCGGCTTTGTGAATGTTGACCTGTTTAAAGGTCTTTCTCACACCGAGAGCGTGATTACACAGTCGTCCGGAACGGCTGGTTCTCTCATGCATGCTTCAGTGTCGCTTGCCTCGAAGCGAGCATAAAAGGCATTTAGCTCGTCTGGTAGGCTCGCGTTACTGTGCAGCTTGCGCCTGGGTTTTCCTTTGTAGTCTGTAATGGTTTTCAAGACCTGCCACAACCGACGAGCGTCAGAGCCGGTGAAGTAGGATTCAATCTTAGTCCTGTATTGAAGCTTTTCCTGTTTGATTGTTCATCTGAGGGTGTAGCGGGATTTTTTGTAAGTGTCCAGATTAATGTCCACTCCTTGAAAGTCGACAGCTCTAGCCTTTAGCTCGGTGCGGATGTTCCCTGTAATTCATGGCTTCTGGTTCGGATATGTACTGTACGTACGGTCACTGTGGGGACGACGTCGTCGATGCACTTATTGATGAAGCCAGTGACTGAGGTGGTATACTCCTCAATGCCATTGGATGAATCCCGGAACATATTCCAGTCTGTGCTAGAAAAACTCCTGTAGAGTAGCATACTTGTCATCTGACCACTTCTGTGTTGAGCGAGTCACTGGTACTGCTTTAGTTTTAGCTTGTAACCAGGAATCAGGAGGATAGAATTATGGTCTGATTTGCCAAATGGAGGGCGAGGGAGAGGTTTGTTTGCGTCTCTGTGTGTGGCGTAAAGGTGGTCTCGAGTTTTTTCCCTCTGCTTGCACATGGTGGTAGAAATTTGGTAAAGTGGATTTAAGTTTACCTGCATTAAAATCCACTTGGAGCGTCGCTTCTGGATGAGCATTTTCTTGTTTGCTTATGGCCTTATACAGCTCGTTGAGTGCGGTCTTAGTGCCAGCATCGGTTTGTGGTGGTAAATAGACAGCTACAAATAATATAAATGAGAACTCTCTTGGTAGATGGTGTGGTCTACAGCTTATCATGAGGTATTCTACCTCAGGCGAGCAATACCTCGAGACTTCTTTAATATTAGAAATCGTGCACCAGCTGTTACAAATAGACACACACCTGACAAATAGTCCCTCGCCTGACCAGACGTAGCTTCTCTGTCCTGCCGATACATGGAATACCCAGCCAGCTCTATAGTATCCGTGTCGTCGTTCACCCACGAATCGTTGAAACATAAGATACTAAAGTTTTTAATGTCCCATTGGTAGGATATTCTTAATCGTAGATCACACATTTTATTTTCCAGTGATTTCCCGTTGGCCAATAGTACAGATGGTAGTGGAAGTTTACTCACTCGCCTACAATTTGTCAGAAGGCAGCCTGACCTTCGAACCATTTTTCTCTGTCTTTTCTTCACGCTAATGATCGGGGTTTGGGCCTGGTCTCGAGAAAGCAGTATATCCTTCACATCGGGCTCGTTAAAGTTCGAGGTGAGTAATCACTGTTCTGATGTCCAGATGCTCTTTCCGATCATAGGAGACGGTAGCAGCAACATTATGTACAAAACAAGTATGTGTATTGACACAGGGGGGTGAATATTGCTCTAATCAAGGTATATTAGTGTAATATTTTTCATTGATACAAAATAATAATTTTAAAAATAGCTTCCACTTTGACATTACAGAGTATTTTAAGACATTTACCAAAAATTACATTTGATGTAATTTACCAAAAATGTACAATGAAATCCATTTCAATTCCACTTTGTAACAATAAATTGTGAAGAAATCTAAGGGGGGGGGGTACTAATGATAGACACAGCATTTACTGTCTTCTTTCATCATTTTAATTAGCATCCTGAAACAGTGGGAATAATCATTCCTTCCACTTCATTTAAAGCAATATTCTTAGACTGTGCGAATACTGTGGCAATGGCATACAACCAGGCAATTAATTACTATAACACCGACTAGCACAACCGGAGTACCTACGTACCATGTTGGTACAGTATGTATGCACATACCCACAGAGACACACAAACACAAATGGGCACGTCGGACACACACACACATACACACATACCCAAAATCAAACATCCACCCACCCAAAAACACACAATGAAAAACACCCACTCCCACACCGACACCCACCTGTTCACAGACACAATCAAACACAGACACATAATCAAGCATATGTGACAACACCAGTGTCCCTGTGCATCATCAGAGCCTCCTCTCATCTTAAAGGAAGAGAACCACGCGGTGTGCATTCTTGGCTGGATCAGGCTATTTTAAAAGCGGACCTCCGGGGCTGTGTACCCTGGCCAACAACCCCCCCACCCCACTCCCTTCACCCACGCCCCCACTGCCTGCCTGTCTGCCCCCTCGTGCCTTGCACTGGCTCACACCGCTGGATTTCTTGTCACAAAGTTGGGAAGGTGAAACATGGAGTGGCAAGCAGAGCTGTGATGCAGAGTCATTTGCCAGAGTAATGTGAGTGTCAAGTAAGGGCGTGTTGGAATAGAGGAGGCAGGAACAATGCTGCTGAGAAAGGCATAATGAAAACAGGAGTAAGGAGAGAGAGAGAGAGAGAGAGAGAGAGAGAGAGAAAGAACAAAAACTCCAAACAGCAGCTCTGCCAATGGGAGAGCAGTGGTGCCACAAGAGTTTACTGGGCTCTTCAATATCATCACTACCACTACAACACACGCACACCAGATATGAACACACACATCTCCCTCTCTCTACTCCTCTCTCTCTCTCTAGTTCCCTCTCGTCCTCTCTCTAATTCTCTCTACTTCTCTCTCTCTCTAGTTCCCTCTCTTCCTCTCTCTCTAATTCTCTCTACTCCTGTATCTCGCTCTCTCTAGTTCCATTTCTTCCTCTCTCTCTCTAGTTCCCTCTCTTCCTCTCTCTCTCTACTCCTGTCTCTCTCTCTCTCTCTAGTTCCCTCTCTTCCTCTCTCTCTAATTCTCTCTCTAATCCTGTCTCTCTCTCTCTAGTTCTCTCTCTTCCTCTCTCTCTCTAATTCTCTCTACTCCTGTATCTCGCTCTCTCTAGTTCCCTCTCTCTCTCTAATTCTCTCTCTACTCCTGTCTCTCTCTCTCTAGTTCCCTCTCTTCCTCTCTCTATCTGAGGTGGTCAAAACATATATATTTTTAATTATTAAACTTAAGTTGAAGGCTGCACTTTATAAATTCAGCTTTTGAATAATGAATCAATCTTGCAATATATAATTATATATAAAACAGACTGTGGCTTTTTCAGTACTAAATTAGTAATGACATCAATGGCACATCATTTTCTAATTTAAAGGGGCAATCTGGGGCAAATCCGTTTTTTTACTTTTAAATAAATGATATAATGGCTAGAAAATTACCATTAATGCTTTAAAGAGTATGTATTTAATGAATAAAATGCAGTCTAGTTTTAAGCTGAATAAGCCTGGCTAACAGAGTTAGCTAACAAGATTCCATTCAACATGTAGGATGGTCATGCAACTGCCCTCGTTTAGCATCATCATGACTTTGGCGGCGGATGCTAATGGTTAGCCAGGCTAATTCACAAATATTAAGGCACTTCGGAGAATTACACTGAACAAAAATATTAACGCAACATGTAAAGTGTTGGTTCCATGTTTCATGAGCTGAAATAAAAGATCCTAGAAATGTTCCACACGCACAAAAAGCTTATTTCTCTCAAATTTTGTTTACATCCCTGTTCGTGGGCATTTCTCCTTTACCACGAAAATAATGCTAGGGACAATAAAAGGCCACTCTAAAATGTGCAATTTTGTCACACAGCACAATGCCACAGATGTCTCAAGTTGAGGGATTGTGCAATTGGCATGGGTGTAACGGCTGTTGGAAGGAGAAGGTGAGGACCAAGGTGCAGTGTGGTACGTGTCCATTATTTTTATTATAACCGAACACTAGAAACAAAAATTATCAAAACGGCACAAACGAAACAGTTCTATCTGGTGTAGACACACAAAACAGAAAACAACTACCCACAAACACAGGTGGGAACAAGCTACCTAAGTATGGTTCTCAATCAGAGACAACGATTGACAGCTGCCTCTGATTGGGAACCATACCAGGCCAAACACATAGAAATACAAAACATAGAACAAAACATGGAATGCCCACCCCAACTCACGCCCTGACCAAACCAAAATAGAGACATAAAAAGGATCTCTAAGGTCAGGGCGTGACAATGGGGATATCTAGTCAGTTGTACAACAATGCATTCAGCTGAAAATGTGTCTTCCGCATTTAACCCAACCCCTCTGAATAAGAGAGGTGCGGGGGGCTGCCATAATCAACATCTACGTCTTCAGGGCCTGGGGAACAGTGGGTTAACTGCCTTGCTCAGGGGCAGAACGACAGATTTTTACCTTGTCAGCTCAGGGATTCGATCCAGCAACATTTTGGTTACTGGCCCAACGCTCTAACCAACAGGCTACTTGCATGAATGTCCACAAGAGCTGTCCACCATGATGATGTGTTTTGCATCATATGATGATGTGGCAAGTAACACATTGCTTCTTGAAAGTCCATTGTCTTAAAAAGTTGACTGCTGACATGCAAAACATTTTGGGACTGCACTTATGAAAAAATACCAAAATATAGTTTTTGAGTGGATTTTTTTTTAAACCGTAGCTTGGCGCAACCACTTCATTGCATATTGTATTGTATTTACCAGGTAGGTAAAAAAAAAATAGAAGAAGTTTAAAGATGTACTGCGTGATCAGCAAATTCGTAACATATTGCACACATTGGATTTGTAAAATATCACATGAATCGCAAAATTCATATGATATCATACGAAGTGCAAAATGTGTCACATTTCACAGGAAACAGATGCCGTAGTTCACAATTGGATGACGTAGTACACAAAAAACGGGGACACGTTTTTGGCTCGTGAGCACCACTTTCAAAACTACTGGCTGAAATGATACAAAAGTTTGAGAGTGCATCCTTATGGTTGCAATGCACAACACACAACCACTTTAAATCGTGTCTCCATAGTTCAGGTGAGTCCCAGGAGTATCATTGCCTGTTATAGTTTTTTTTATTGCTTTGGTACTATTTTCATTAGAACAGTATGTGGAAACAGTTTCACAACTCTTAGTACAAAACTCAAAACACATCATCAAAAATGCAGTTTTTTTCCTAAACTGTAAGCACAAGTACTTTTTCACCAAACCTAATTCCTAAAACAGTATTTAATATAGAAATACCTTTCATATAAAATCCTTTCCTTTCACAATGCAATGCTCACAATACTTTTCATAAGATTATCTTCTCATTTGTTTGACCATCACTTAATCCAACTGCGCTTAATGGTTAATCACTTAACCGTTTAGTAAACCTATAGATTTTAAACTGGTTTGTCTACTATACATGGATTTTGAGACATAATGGCTACTCGTTATTGCTCATTGATTTCACATAGTGGTAACCACAATTGGGGTATGTGAACACTTGCAATTTCTTTCAGCATGATGTAGGATAGACAGCAAGGGAGAGGAAGAAATCAAAGTGCTTGTGGACAAGGGGCCCATCAGAGAGTTGGGCATGGGCATCATCAAAGAGGTCAGAGGGGTGGGCATGGGCCGCATCAAAGAGGTCAAAGAGCAGGGCATGGGCCCCATCAAAGAGGTCAGAGAGTTGGGCATGGGCCCCATCAAAGAGGTCAGAGAGTTGGGCATGGGCCCCATCAAAGAGGTCAGAGGGGTGGGCATGGGCCCCATCAAAGAGGTCAGAGAGGTGGGTATGGGCCCCATCAAAGAGGTCAGAGGGGTGGGCATGGGCCGCATCAAAGAGGTCAAAGAGCAGGGCATGGGCCCCATCAAAGAGGTCAAAGAGGGCCCCATCAAAGGGGGGCATGGGCCCCATGGGCGCCATCAAAGAGGTCACAGAGGTGGGAATGCAACATGTCAAAGAGGTCAAAGAAGTGGGCATGGACCCCGTCAAAGAGGTGGACATCAGAGAGAGGGAGGCAGACGGCAGGGAACTGTTGTGTCTAATGAAGTCAGGGCCATCGTCGTTGACCATGTGGAAAACAAAGGCCTTACCTTGGCAGAGGCTGCCAGATTAGTTCACCCCAATTTGAAAACATCAACTGTCAATTTGATCATGAGAACATTTCACCAAGAAAAACGGTAAGTCTACAGGACATGGACTATGCTTTACTATTACAGTAAATTACATATTATTGTAATGCATGTAAATTCACAAAACATGTTACAGTATTCTTACAGTATGATCTATTGACAGTATACTCTGTTCTACCCTCTGAATTGACAAAAAAAAACATTGTGGTGGCCGTGTCCGTGTGCTGACCGACCAGCAGGAGTGGGCAGTGGTGGAAATGGTGACATATACAGCAGGCCAGTGAGGAGAGCGATTACACCTTTGCCAATGTGGCATCCATCAGCCTAGCAACAATCGCCCGCCTTTTGAATAGGCACCAGGTGTCTATGAAACACAGTTTGAGAGAAACAACGACCGGGTGAAACAACTCCGGGACGAGTATGATCAGGTACAGCACGATATACTGTATTACTGTTACTATTTGATGCACATGCTACTTCACAATATCATATTGGAACTATACCATAAAAAATAACTAGCCACATTTTATTTTTAGAGGGTGATGGTGACCCATCACAATTATATATTTGTTGATGAAGCGGGCCAGGCAACCGTCCAAGTGCCTGAAGATGGTGTGGTAGGACGTAGGCCATCACTTGGATCCTACAACACTACACATCTCATTGTGTTTCTCAATGAAATTGAGTAGGCCTGTCAAGGTGAAGGGGTCTCCTATGTCATTGTGTGGGACAATGTCAGGTTCCACCATGCAGAGGTGGTTCAGACATGGTTTCGGGCCCATTCTCGATTTGTGAACCTATACCTGCCCCCATACTCTCCTCTCTTCAAACCTATTGAAGAGTTTTTTTTAAGCATGAAGATGTACGATCGCCATCCCCATGAAAATCCCACACTCTTTCTGGCCATTGATGAAGCATGCGACGACATCAATTTAGACCAGTGTCAAGCTTGGATTTGCCATGCCAAAAGGACATTCACTGTGACATTCAATGTATGGCCAAATGCTCAAGACAGGCTTGAGGCAAATGAATGCGTACAAAACATTTTGCATCTTGCAAATCTTACCTGATTCTTTATTTTTTTTTGCATGAATGATTGTCTTCATTAATCACACCTTTGATTACACATTGGATAGATATTATGGACATTTTTCAATTTTCTGTCAATTTTGTTGGGTAATGTAAGTACTGCCTAATGTGAAAACTGTATAATCTATTGTAATTTACAGTACTGTAGCATATTACTTTCAGCACTTCTAAGAATGATTTGAAATGCGTATCTTGCGTTGTTTACTATTGGATTAACTGGTAAATAAAACAACAAAATTGAAAAGATATTATTGTGTTTCGGTGATTTTTTTTCTTTCTAATTACATTTCACAATAAACATATATTTTGAATCAATGGTTGTGTGGTGAGAGATGTTAATAAACCAAAGGAATGCAGAATGACAGGTTTTTTAAAGAAAACTGGCTATGTTACAAGTGTCATCAATTTGGAATTTTGTACTAGGAGTTGTGAAAATGTACCACATACTTGTGAAAATAGTACCAGGGTTGGTCCCAACTAGTGCGTGTGTGTGTCTGCGAGCTTGCATGTATACATGTGTGCGTGCTTGTGTGTGTGCCCCTTTGTTCCCGTGTGTGTGTGTGCACAGTCACACCTGAGTGAGAGTGAAGTGACTGCAGACTGTTTTACAGAAAGGCCCCATTTACTCCAGACAAGGGAACATGAGAGAGCTCAATAACATGCTCTGCTGCAGACAGAGCATTCCATCTCGCTCACTATCAACTCACCTACCCTATACATCTATTACTACTGTACAGTTTGTGTGGTGAGGAGGGGTGTGTGTGTGTGCGGGTGCATGCCTGTGCGCGCGTGTGCATGTGTACACCTGTGTATGTGTGCCCGTGTGCTTGTGTGTATGTGTGAGTGTGTGCACATGAACTCAGCAAAAAAACAAACGTCCTCTCACTGTCAACTGCGTTTATTTTCAGCAAACTTTACACGTGTAAATATTTGTATGAACATAACAAGATTCAACAACTGAGACATAAACTGAACAAGTTCCACAGACATGTGACAAATGGAATGTAACAAATGGAATAATGTGTCCCTGAACAAAGGGGGGGGGGGGGGGGGGTACTGCAGTGCATCTCCTCCTCATGGACTGCACCAGATTTGCCAGTTCTTGCTGTGAGATGTTACCCCACTCTTCCACCAAGGCACATGCAAGTTCCCGGACATTTCTGGGGGGGTATGGCCCAAGCCCTCACCCTCCGATCCAACAGATCCCAGACGTGCTCCATGGGATTGAGATCCGGCCTCTTTGCTGGCCATGGCAGAACACTGACATTCCTGTCATGCAGGAAATCACACACAGAATGAGCAGTATGGCTGGTGGCATTGTCATGCTGGAGGGTCATGTCAGGATGAGCCTGCAGGAAGGGTACCACATGAGGGAGGAGGATGTCTTCCCTGTAACGCACAGCATTGAGATCGCCTGCAATGACAACAAGCTCAGTCCGATGATGCTATGACACACCGCCCCAGACTATGACGGACCCTCCACTTCCAAATCGATCCCGCTCCAGAGTATAGGCCTCGGTGTAACGCTCAGTCCTTCGACGATAAATGCGAATCCGACCATCACCCCTGGTGAGACAAAACCGTGACTCGTCAGTGTAGAGCACTTTTTGCCAGTCCTGTCTGGTCCAGCAACGGTGGGTTTGTGCCCATAGGCGATGTTGTTGCAGGTGAAGTCTGGTGAGGACCTGCCTTACAACAGGCCTACAAGCCCTCAGTCCAGCCTCTCTCAGCCTATTGCGGACAGTCTGAGCACTGATGTAGGGATTCTGCATTCCTGGTGTAACTCGGGCAGTTGTTGTTGCCATCCTGTACCTGTCCCGCAGGTGTGATGTTCGGATGTACCGATCCTGTGCAGGTGTTGTTACACGTGGTCTGCCACTGTGAGGACGATCAGCTGTCCGTCCTGTCTCCTTGTAGCGATGTCTTAGGCGTCTCACAGTACGAAGATGGCAATTTATTGCCCTGGCCACATCTGCAGCCCTCATGCCTCCTTGCGGCATGCCTAAGGCAAGTTCACACAGATGAGCAGAGACCCTGGGCATCTTTTTTTTGGGGTTTCTCAGTGCCGGTAGAAAGGGCTCTTTAGTGTCCTAAGTTTTCATAAATGTGACCTTAATTGCCTACCGTCTGTAAGCTGTTAGTGTCTTAACGACCGTTCCACAGGTGCATGTCCATCAATTGTTTATGGTTCATTAAACAAGCATGGGAAATAGTGTTTAAAGCCTTTACAAAAAAAATTACATATAAGGATGATTCTCTCTGTGTGTATGAGTTTTTTTATTTCACTGTTTCTCGCCTCTCTGTGTGTATGCAAGTGTCTGTGCGTAACCCGTGAGCGAGTGTGTTTGTTTTGTGGATTCTTCTCATTATAAAGCATTTGCATCCATCACTATTTGACAAAAAACTGTACCTTACAGACACTTTGAGTTGTATGCCAGCTGAAATCTATGTCCAATAGGGAATTAACACTTGAATAATGGCCGCGAGGAAGCCTACTGGGAGTTGGATCCAATCCCACTTTCCCTCCCTCCTCCCTCCCTTGCTCTCGCGCTCTCCATCGTGAAACCTGCCGCTGTTGAGCACACAAGATAAATGTCTCCCTGGAGGTTCCAGAGCTTTTAAAAAAAAAAATTATAGCCGAGGCTTTAGTTGCTGTCACATTTACGAGAGGAATCTGCAACTCATTCTTTTCTTTTTCCCTACTCTCTTGGAGAGTCGGCGACACCCTGGCCGTATGGGCTGCTGCTGGAGAAGTGATTCACTCCTCCATCAACACAAGCAGGGAAGCACTTGGAATGGGCAGCCAAGAGTCTGACTGAGCAAACACAAATTGAACTCTGGCCACTGGGGGGACAGAATCTCTCTTCTTCTCTCTCCCCCATTCCATTCGCACGCGTCACAATGACCTATTCATCAATTGTTCAATCATATTTAGAACACGGATTGGGTGCAATTGCCACCTAAATGCTTGGAGTCACTCTGATTGAATTGCTCACGGCACAAGATCGTTGTCACTTTGGCCTGGCAAGCCGTCTCTGAATTACTTGTATTCCATCTCACAGGCTCTATTTCACATTTCTTATGTGTCTGGTGTTTCAAATTGAGGTATCAATTACTGTATTGATAAATGACTGTTGACGATAGTTGTGGCATCCAGCTGGCCTGCCTATTGATCCAATTCGACAAATGAAACGGAGCGGAGCGGACGCGGAGTCCTCTCCTCGCCATGACCTTTCCCTCAGCCCAATCTACTTCTCTGCAGATTGCGAGTCAATGCCTCATCAATATCTGGGAAGGGAGGGGCGGACTGGGGCTGGGACTTGGGGGGGGGGGGGGGCGGTGCAAGATATGAGATAACTGCCAGGACATGTAATGCAAGGAAGTTCATAAAGGGAACATGGGTCTCCGATAGGTGGTAGGATCTAACTGTTGGAGAAATCAGTCGAAATACTTGAAATGTTTGAGAATCAGTTGTATAGTCGGTGATTTCATGAAGGCAGGGGGTGGTGCGTGGCATAGCGGCAACACATGCCCAGGGCAGACTAGTGTAATGTATAACAAGCGGAAACACTAGTTGTGGTGGCTAACACATCTCCTGGGGGTTGAGGATGAAAAGTGTCAGACTCTGAGAGTGACGGGGTTGTATTAGGGGAGAGACTAGGATAAGTAAGAGGAACCGTTACTGACACAGAATCAGCAGCAGGTATGTATGAATGCCGAGCATGAATGAATGAGTTTAGGGAGATGACGACTTTGAAGTCAGAAGTTTACATACACTTATGTTGGAGTCATTAAATCTTGTTTTTCAACCACTCCACAAATGTCTTGTTAACAAACTAGAGTTTTGGGCAAGTCGGTTAGGACATCTACTTTGTGCATGACACAAGTCATTTTTCCAACAATTGTTTACAGACAGATTATTTCACTTATAATTCACTGTATCAGAATTCCAGTGGGTCAGACGTTTACATACACTAAGTTGACTGTGGCTTTAAACAGCTTGTCAAATTCCCGAAAATTATGTCATGGCTTTAGATGCTTCTTCTTTTTTTTCTTTTTTTTTTAATCCCATTTTCTCCCCAATTTTCGTGGTATCCAATCGCTAGTAATTACTATCTTGTCTCATTGCTACAACTTCCGTACGGGCTTGGGAGAGACGAAGGTCGAAAGCCATGCTTCCTCCGAAGCACAACCCAACCAAGCCGCACTGCTTCCTAACACAGCGCGCCTCCAACCCGGAAGCCAGCCGCACCAATGTGTCGGAGGAAACACCGTGTACCTGGCCCCCTTGGTTAGCGCGCACTGCGCCCGGCCCGCCACAGGAGTCGCTGGAGCGCGATGAGACAAGGATATCCCTACCGGCCAAACCCTCCCTAACCCGGACGACGCTATGCCAATTGTGCGTCGCCCTACGGACCTCCCGGTCGCGGCCGGCTGCGACAGAGCCTGGGCGCGAACCCAGAGACTCTGGTGGCGCAGCTAGCACTGCAATGCAGTGCCCTAGACCACTGCTCCACCCGGGAGGCCCTAGATGCTTCTTCTTGACATCATTTGAGTACATGTGGATGTACTTCAAGGCCTACCTTCAAACTCAGTGCTTCTTTCCTTGACATCATAGGAAAATCAAAAGAAATCAGCCAAGACCTCAGAAAAAACATTGGAGACCTCCACAAATCTGGTTCATCCTTGGGAATAATTTCCAAATGCCTGAAGGTACCACATTCATCTGTACAAACAATAGTATAAACACCATGGGACCACGCAGCTGTCATACCGCTCAGGAAGGAGATGCGTTCTGTCTCCTAGAGAGGAAGTACTTTGGTGCGAAAAGTGCAAATCAATCCCAGAACAACAGCAAATGACCTTGTGAAGATGCTGAAGTAAACAGGTACAAAAGTATCTATATCCACAGTAAAACGAGTCCTATATCGACATAACATGAAAGGCCGCTCAGCAAGGAAGAAGCCACTGCTCCAAAACTGCCATAAAAAAGCCAGACTATGGTTTTCAACTGCACATGGGGACAAAGATCATACTTTTTGGAGAAATGTCCTCTGGTCTGATGAAACAAAATTAGAGCTATTTGGCCATAATGACCATCGTTATGTTTGGAGGAAAAAGGGGGAGGCTTGCAAGCCGAAGAACACCATCCCAACCGTGAAGCACGGGGTGGCAGAATCATGTTGTGGGGGTGCCTTGCTGCAGGAGGGACTGGTGCACTTCACAAATTAGATGGCTTCATGAGGAAGGGAAATTACGTGGATATATGGAAGCAACATCTCAAGACATCAGTCAGGAAGTTAAAGCTTGGTCGCAAATGGGTCTTCCAAATGGACAATGACCCCAAGCATACGTCCAAAGTTGTGGCAAAATGGCTTAAGGACAACAAAGTCAACTTATTGGAGTGGCCATCACAAAGCCCTGACCTCAATCCTATAAAAAAATTGTGAGCAGAACTGAAAAAGCGTGTGCGAGCAAGGAGGCCTACAAACCTGACTCAGTTACACCAGCTCTGTCAGGAGGAATGGGCCAACATTCACCCAACTTATTGTGGGAAGCTTGTGGAAGGCTACCCAAAATGTTTGACCCAAGTGAAACAATTTAAAGGCAATGCTACCAAATACTAATTGAGTGTATGTAAACTTCTGACCCACTGGGAATGTGATGAAAGATTTAAAAGCTGAAATAAATAATTATCTTTACTACTTTTCTGACATTTCACATTCTTAAAATAAAGTGGTGATACTAACTGACCTAAGACAGGGAATTTTTACTCGGATTATAAATGTCAGGAATTGTGAAAAACTGAGTTTAAATGTATTTGGCTAAGGTGTATGTAAACTTCCCGAATTCATCTGTATGTCAAGTTTGAATATGTAGATGAGTTTGGACCCCTGAGCTGAATCTCGTGGAGCTGCTGTGTTGAATTGGTGGAGGGTGAACTTTCCTCTAGACGCTGATATTGGATTCAGCTTTTTCCCCAATAATGGGTAAGATCAGCATTGGGGGAAGGGAAGCTGATTCTAGATCTGTACCTAGTGGACACTTCACCCCGGAGCTATTGTTTTTCTCAAGGTTTTAAACGTTTAGCCAACCCTCTCTATTACAGTGTTCTAGGACAGGGGTTCCTAGACTTTTTCACTCAGGCCCCCCTTCCAGCAATGGGGAACATCCTGCACCCCCCCCCCCCCCCTTGCATTTTGTCATGTGGTGAAGGGAGCATTTTGCCGTTTTAAAGCTAATTTCCTGCAAATCTACATACAGTATTTTGCCATGTCTTATGTGTGTTCATGTGATATGAATGACTCAAACATTACAACAAAATCAATCAATCAAATCAGGGTAAAAAACCTAGCTACAAAATGTTAGCTGACATGGGCTAGTTGATCAGGACATTTCTGACAACACATACAATGTTCTCTAAGGTCTGCAATGACTAACATGACAAGAGGAAAACTGATGATGCACTTCCCTATTTCGTAATTGTACCTTATGCATTCTCCTATTACAATAGCCCCCCCCTACAGTTTGGGAACCACTGCTCTGGAGGTGAGGCCTCTCTCTTTTTTGTGTCTTTCCCTTTGGTTGTGTTTTTTGTGATTTCCCAGTTCTCCACTAAATCAGCATGCAAAGTTTCCTTTCTAATTGAAGCAGTTCAAATTGAGTCATTTATCACTGTGAATTTCTAGCGTTCCTCCGAATCTACCCATGAGTCATTAGAGACCTGGGCTCCAGAGTATTTTTCCTCTTCCTCCTCCTTGTCCCTCTTCCTCCTCCTTGTCCCTCTTCCTCCTCCTTGTCCCTCTTCCTCCTCCTTGTCCCTCTCTCTCCTCCATTCATCATCTTCAGCCACCACCCCTGCTCTTTCGTGCTCTTGTGCTCTCATTCTCCCTTGTGCTCTCTCTTGTGCTCTCATTCTCGAAATGGTTTTTCCATTTAGACAAAAGATGATAACTTATCATTTGTGTATTTCTTTCAATTATAATTGAAAAATGTGTGGCTATCCTTGTAAAAGATAGTCCATCCGAAAAAATACCAAGACACTCATTGGCCACTGCCAACATGTTGCGGTTTCACACAACAGCCCTGAAATCAGCACACCTGCTGATGACAGGGATGTCAAGGCGTGTCAGTGGGCCTGTTCCCCCGTGTCACTCCAGTCTCTTCCTGTCCAAGTTAATAGCTGGAGAAGAAGCCACCATCGTTCCTCATCAATCTCTACCTTGCAACTTCCAGTTTCACGTACGGCTGCCATGCTAAGGGAGCCGAGATCTGAATCACAAAATGGCTATCGCCCACGCAGGCAGTGATGACACACAAGACAGGAGAGCATGACTCACTAGGGCACGGTTAGCAGAACTCCACCTTTCCAGGAACAGGAAGAGAATAAAGACAGCTTTGATGAGCTTTTGGCTAAAGGCTGAATTATTTTTGGAAAAAAGAGGGGGAGAGAGAGAAAGAGAGAGAGAGAGAAACCCACTTCAAACAGAAGCAGCATTTCCAAGGGACATATTTGCACACTAATTTGAAACATGGTCTAGGAAGCAGAAAAGAGAGGGAGGAGGAGAAGGGGGTGGAGGGATGGAGAGTAGGGAGAAGAAGAAGAGGGAGGAGGGGGAGGCCTGGACTCCTGTGCTAATTATGTATGAGGATTCATCCTGTCAGTCAACTGGCAGTGTTCATCTCAGCATCACTGAAAACACTAAGTGACATCATCGTTCCCTGCAGATCTGACAGCGATCAAAAAACCAATCGCATGTAAATCTATTGGCCTCTTGCACTCTAGGCTTTGATGGTTCTACTCAAACTTTTTCAGCGGGGACCCCATTTTTTCCACCAGAATTTCTGGGCACCCAATTTTTTTTGCAAGAATTTCTTGCGACCCCACCCCAAATCTAGAGAGACACACCCTTAAAATTGCTACATTTCGATTTTTACAGCAAAAAAACATTTTCTAAATGAAAATAAACCCATAAATATGTTTACTCAATAAAATCTTTCTCAAAAAGGTTTCTATATTGTCTCATACAATAATCTGTATTGGACAAACTTCTCTCTGCTTCCTCACGGCAAGCGGTCCTGGAGCAATAAGTCTGACATCAACATGCTCCAGAACAGCTTCTATCCCCAAGCCATAAGACTGCTAAATAGCTAACAAAATCGCTACACAGACTATCTGCATTGACATTTTTGCATTGACTCTATGCACACTCACAGGACTCTACACACTCACTCGCACTGACACTCCAACACACACGTCATTGGCTCACACACACATAACACGCACACACATTCATACTGACTCTACACACACACACTCACATACAATCTTCATATATGCTGCCACTTCGTTATTCATATAATCTGATGCCTAGTCACCTTACCCCTATACATATCCTCCCCTACCACTCCAGTATCCCTGCACATTGTAAATATGGTATTTGCACTGACCCTGGAACTGACCCTGTATATAGCTTACTTACAGTACTTTCTCGCGTTCTTCATATTTCTATTAATTGTGTTTTTTTGTTCTACATTACTTTGTTTTATAGTACTACCGATATTGATTACTGCATTGTTGGGAAGATTTTGCAGAAATATTACCACTACCTTTTTAAAACCATGTCTATCTTTATTTCCCAAATACAATTCAACACAATCACAATAATAACTGTACGCATATTGTAACACAGACTTAACACCTAACAAACTTAGGCCAGGTCCCGTGTTACCTCATATCCCAGAATGAATGCCTTGCTTTAGGCCTTGGAAAAAAATTGGCTCAACCTACCTACATTGGCTCAACCTACCCCATGGTCATTGGCTCAACCTACCCCATGGTCATTGGCTCAACCTACCCCATGGTCATTGGCTCAACTTACCCCATGGTCATTGGCTCAACCTACCCCATGGTCATTGGCTCAACCTACCCCATGGTCATTGGCTCAACTTACCCCATGGTCATTGGCTCAACCTACCCCATGGTCATTGGCTCAACCTACCCCATGGTCATTGGCTCAACCTACCCTATGGTCATTGGCTCAACTTACCCCATGGTCATTGGCTCAACCTACCCCATGGTCATTGGCTCAACTTACCCCATGGTCATTGGCTCAACTTACCTCATGGTCATTGGCTCAATCTACCCCATGGTCATTGGCACAACCTACCCCATGGTCATTGGCTCAACTTACCCCATGGTCATTGGCTCAACCTACCCCATGGTCATTGGCTCAACCTACCCCATGGTCATTGGCTCAACCTACCCCATGGTCATTGGCTCAACTTACCCCATGGTCATTGGCTCAACTTACCCCACACAGCTACAAAGATGCAATTTCATGCTAGGTTTAGGACCTCACATTGAAGCTTAGAGACCCCAACTGATGTATAGAACAATCTTAAAATGATCTTATTTTGTTTAGATACAAGCATCGTGAAACCTCTAACGCAATAAATTCATTTCACTTGGTGAAAATCTGTTTTTACCATGTGGTTTCTTCCTTCACGGACTCCATGAAATGATGATTTCTTCCTAAATATTTGGTCAAATTATACATTTTGTGTATGGTTTCCTAGAAACAAGGGTGGCTCTTAATTTTCTGCCATTACATGATATCCTTAAGATAGGTATTGGATTGTTCTCCTGGACGAAAAACACAGGCAACCTGCACTGAATCTCATGAATAACAAGAAACGCCTGTCCTTCCGAAGGAGGAGAATGCACTGGAGCTGAAATGCAGCCTAACCATCGCCTCTCAGTGGAAAACACAGGTGTTTGATGAAATACTTGATTTTCACCATGGTAATACCCTGCCCTTACCACACATGAGCACAGAGGGAGGCAAAGAGGGATGACAGAGAAGAAATGAGGAAGACGGAGAGAGAGAAAAGGAGAGGGAAGGGAGAGCAGCAGGGACAGAGAGAGAGCGAGAGGAAAAACAAGGAGAAATGACAGAAAACAAAAGGGTAGAAAAAAAAGAGGAGGGAGAGAGTGAACGCGGGTGAGATCGCGAGAGGGGGAAAGGGAAGGAAAGAGAGCATTTGATATGATAGCTTTTCAAAAAGAAGAAGAGGAAAGGAAGGAGAACGTTTGGAGTGACAGAGGAGAACAGAGAGTGGTGTGTTTGACAGATGGTTGCGCCCTCAGAAGAAACAGAGGACGTCTGAACAAAATCTGTTCAAACTACTCCACAACGCAGCAGCAACGCCGTTCATACATAATTGAATGAGCAAATGTTTTAGTTCCGTAATCACACAGTGTACCCCAAACAAATCTCTACCAACACACACAGCTTTAATTGACTTAAAACTAAAAACAACATCATTTGATGTTTCGCTCCCAAAAGACTTAAATATCATTACTCAAATTCGTAAGAAAGTCTTCCGAATTTGAGTTACCGTAATATACCCTAAAAACCTTGTGGCTTTCAAAGACAATCACAGTGGTGTGCATTGATGTCTGTGACTATTAGGATTTCTATGAAGATACTATGTCACCTTGTTCTCTGCCATGGTCAGTGACACGTGGTGTTGATGGGAGCTGGCTGGATGCCTTGCTGTGGCGTCTTTTTCTCACTCTCTCCTCTCTGTGAAAGCAATGTTTTCTGGAGGAGAAGGAGCTTTGGCTTATTGTGCGCCTCAGTGACAACCTGCATTTAGTCTCTGACTGCTTCCTCCAGAAATAAAGGGTGACCCTGAGCCTGTGTGTGTGGGTGATGGTGCTTGCTCTTGTCCGGGCTGTGTGTGGACAGGGGGGCTTTGTGTGTTTGTCAATGTGTGGTTCTGTGTGTGTTGCATATATGTGTACATGTATGCACGTGAGTGTTTTTGTGTGTTTATTTGCATGTGTATATGTTTACTTTCATGTGTCTGTCATAAATACAAATATTATGCAATTACACTAAATGTGTCACACCCTGATCTGTTTCACCTGTCTTTGAGCTTGTCTCCACCCCCCTCCAGGTGTCCCCCATCTTCCTCATTATCCCCAGTGTATTTATACAAGTGTTCTCCGTTTGTCTGTTGCCAGTTCGTCTTGTCAGGTCTTACCAGCGTGTTTTCCCATCTCCCTGCTTTCTCAAGTTCTGTTTCCTAGTTTCCCCGCTTCTGACCATTCTGCCTTCTTTGACCCCGAGCCTGCCTGCCGTTCTGTACCTGCCTGACTTTGACCCGTTTACGAACCTCTGCCTGTCCTGACCCCGAGCCTTCCTGCTATTCTGTACCTTTTTGACTGTGCCCTGGATTACAGACCTCTGCCTGCCTTTGCCCTGTCTTTTCCCTGCCCCTGTATGGGTCAATAAACTGTGACTCCAGCTGTCTGCATCTGGGTCTTATCCTGAGATCTGATAAAATGACCAAAGGTATGTGGACACCTGCTTGTCGAACATCCCATTCCAAAATGATGGCATTAACATAGAGTTGGTCCCTCCTTTTCCTCCTTTTAGCCCCCACGCTTCGGGGGAAGACTTTCCACTAAATGTTGAAACATTGCTGCCAGAACTTGCTTCCATTCAGCCACGAGCATTAGTCAGGTTGGGAACTGATGTTGGGCAATTAGGCCTGTCTAACAGTCAGCATTCCAATTCACCCCAAAGGTGTTAGATGGGGTGGAGGTCAGGACTCTGTGCAGGCCAGTCAAGTTCTTCCACACCGATCTCGACAAACCATTTCTGTATGGACCTCGCTTTGTGCATGGGGGGCATTGTCATGCTGAAACAGGAAAGGGCCTTCCCCCAACTGTTGCCACAAAGTTGGAAGCACAGAATCGTCTAGAATGTCAACGTATGTTGTGGTGTTAAGATTTCCCTTCACTAGCCCGAACCATGAAAAACAGCCCCAGACCATTATTCCTCATCCACCAAACTTTACAGTTGGCACTATGCATTGGGGCAGGTAGCGTTCTCCTAGCATCCGCCAAACCCAGATTCGTCTGTTGGACTGCCAGATGGTGAAGCATGATTCATCGCTCCACATTTCCACTGCTCCAGAGTCCAATGGCGGCAAGCTTTACACCACTTCAACCAACGCTTGGCATTGCGCATGGTGATCATAGGCTTGGGTGCGGCTGCTCGGCCATGGAAAAACATTTCATGAAGCTCCTGACGAACAGTTCTTGTGCTGACGTTGCTTCCAGAGGCAGTTGGGAACTCGGTAGTGAGTGTTGCAATCGAGGACAGACGATTTCTACGCACTATGCGCTTCAGCACTTGGCAGTCCCGTTCTGGGAGTTTGTGTGGCCTACCACTTCACGGCTGAGCCGTTGTTGCTCCTAGACGTTTCCACTTCACAATAACAACACTTACAGTTGACCGGGAAGCTCTAGCAGGACAGATATTTAACAAACTGGAAACGTGTTGCAGCAAGTTGAAAGTCACTGAGCTCTTCAGTAAGGCCACTCAACTGCCAATGTTTGTCTATGGAGATTGAATGGCTGTGTGCTCAATTGTCAGCAAAGGGTGTGGCTGAAATAACAGAGTACACAAATTTGAAGAGGTGTCCACATACTTTTGTATATATAGTGTATGTGCGTGTGGAGAAAAGGGATGTAAGTTTTGAATGTCTGCACATGAATAATTGAATGTCTACCATATCTTTACTTCTGTGTGTGTGTGCGTACAAGCATGTGTTTGTGATTATTTGTGTGTGCCTGCTCTTCCATCCAGAACAAATATCAAACTGACGTCTCGCCACACGGGGGAAATAGGTGGCGTTTTCACAATGGAAAGCACCAGCAGTACCTGTCTCAGAGTACCCAGAATGCAGCAGATAATCTCCGACCCTGGAAGAGGAGTCCACAGCTTGCGACTGTCACCGTCGCCGCACCTCTTCCCCTGACGTGAGAGACGAGTGCTTACACAGCCGTAGCGCCGACTCGGTTTTAGTCTGTCTCTTTTTTTTCTCTCCTACTCCCAAGATGAACATTACAGATGAGGACACACTGTTGAGACGTGCTTGAGGAGGAACAGCACGCTGTAGCATCACAACAGACACCGTACGCTGCATCTCCGAGATCAACAACAACTCTGACCCCAGACTAGAGGAAGCCAGAGGTGAGCCGGAACCATGCTGGAGCATTTTATGTTTTTTTTACAGAAACAGGAACAGCTGCAGAAGGAGGGAAGTTGGGCAGAAGGAGGGAAGTTTGGGCAGAAGGAGGTAAGTTGGGCAGAAGGAGGGAAGTTGGGCAGAAGGAGGGAAGTTGGGAAGTTGGGCAGAAGGAGGGAAGTTGGGCAGAAGGAGGGAAGTTGGGCAGTAGGAGGGAAGTTGGGCAGTAGGAGGGAAGTTGGGCAGTAGGAGGGAAGTTGGGCAGTAGGAGGGAAGTTGGGCAGAAGGAGGGAAGTTGGGCAGTAGGAGGGAAGTTGGGCAGTAGGAGGGAAGTTGGGCAGAAGGAGGGAAGTTGGGCAGAAGGAGGGAAGTTGGGCAGAAGGAGGGAAGTTGGGCAGAAGGAGGGAAGTTGGGCAGAAGGAGGGAAGTTGGGCAGAAGGAGGGAAGTTGGGCAGAAGGAGGGAAGTTGGACAGTAGGAGGGAAGTTGGGCAGTAGGAGGGAAGTTGGGCAGAAGGAGGGAAGTTGGGCAGAAGGAGGGAAGTTGGGCAGTAGGAGGGAAGTTGGGCAGTAGGAGGGAAGTTGGGCAGTAGGAGTGAAGTTGGGCAGTAGGAGGGAAGTTGGGCAGAAGGAGGGAAGTTGGGCAGTAGGAGGGAAGTTGGGCAGAAGGAGGGAAGTTGGGCAGTAGGAGGGAAGTTGGGCAGTAGGAGGGAAGTTGGGCAGAAGGAGGGAAGTTGGGCAGAAGGAGGGAAGTTGGGCAGTAGTAGGGAAGTTGGGCAGAAGGAGGGAAGTTGGGCAGTAGGAGGGAAGTTGGGCAGTAGGAGGGAAGTTGGGCAGTAGGAGGGAAGTTGGGCAGAAGGAGGGAAGTTGGGCAGAGGGAGGGAAGTTGGGCAGAAGGGAGGAGAAATGAAGGAAGGGAAGAGATAAGAACGGAGAGTGGCTGATGAGTTTCGGCGAACAGTTCCATCTCATTAAGATAGTAAAGACTCAAACACACTATACTGTCAAAGAGCATTAAACAGCTTTTTTCCTCTCAGGAAGAGTAGGAAAGGTACCTTCGAGCACAAAAAGTTTGATTGCTTTAATAATTTGTTTCCACAACATGATGTGTTTTCTCTATTTTCCATATAGCCTTAAGAAAAAACAAATGGACTTATTGATGTCGATTGACTACATACCCCCCCCCCCCCCCCAAAAGGTAATCTTTGAAATTGTACATTTCTTAAAACGTAGGCGTATGTTCTTTCTTCTCGATACTTTTCCCCTGCCGTAAACAAAGATAGATTCCGAGATTGCAACATGTTAGTTTGTTTGAAAATGAGCTGTGGGACCCATCACTTTTAACTTTCCCAAATCAGTGTTCGTAGCATAGTGGCGCTGCTGGATCGATGCAGTAGATTACTCTGTCGTCTCTTTTCGCACAGCCCTTCTACACAATGCTCCAGGGTGAATAAAGTACTGACACACTGTTCATCTTGACATTAATGGCTTTCCAATAATTGCCGACGACACACGTAATTAACCAGCAAAGACTCGACCGCGTTTGAAACCGTCTCCCCCTGTCTCCCCTCTCCTCGCAATAGCAGACCTCTTCTCCTCATCCTGCTCTGTTAGCTCATTTATTTCCTCTCTTCTTAAGTTAAGTAGCTAAGTATAGAGCAACCATGAGACCAACGCTCCCGGTAACGCTCTTCACTCATCGGATGCTGAATAAGGAGACAGACTAGACAGAGTCCGGGTCATCCGGGCTTTAGACAGACAGCAGACTGACAGCTGGGTTCGCTGAGAGCCTTGTAGTCTGCGTCATCCTGCCTAATCAAACTAGACCCCCCTGCTCTGCTCTTCACTGCGGGCCTATCCCTCAACAGCAGCCACAGAGAGAGAGAAAGTGAGAGAGAGACGAGGAGAGAAAGAGAGAGAGTGGCAGAGAGTATGAGAGAGAGAGATTTCACAGCCCCTTAACCATGTGTCCTGAGTCAATGCCACAGTACTAGGAGCACTTTCAGAGGGGAGCTGTGTTCGAAGGTCTGTTTTGGGCTTTGGGCGTGATATTTAAACTAAGTAAACAAATCTTGCTTGCTCAGAGAGGGGGGCTATGTGGCTTCAAAGTGCTACCCTCTCTCCTCGCTGCATGGTGAACGGTAACGCCAGGTAACTAAACACAGAGCAACGGCAGCAGTAGCAGCATACACACGCACAGTCATGAATACACACACACACACAGACATGAATGCACACACACACACACACACACACACACACACACACACACACACACACACACACACACACACACACACACACACACACACACACACACACACACACACACAGAGGAAGAACTAGCGTGGAGGGTCATCCATGGACGTACAGTATGTACCTGCTTAATATAGTCACCTCACCCCCATCTGCTGTTGCCTAAACCCAGGACACTGTACCAAAGCCAATTGAGAGCTATGACTTGTGAGAGACAGGTGAGAGACAGGTAGGGTGTAAGGTGACATAGTGTGGCAGGGTGGGAGGAGGCAAACAAGAGGCTGGGTACATAGGGGTGGATGAGTGTAGATATGACAGGATAAACAAAATGTCGGGAGCATGAGTGACCGAGTGAAAGAGAGAAGTGACCGAGAGAAAAGTGAGAAAGAAAGGCAGGTAGAGAAATGAGGAGGATGAGATGCGAAGGGACTACTCGTGTGCGAGGCCTCTGACTCTATCTGTATGTATGCTCAGCCCAGATGGCCCCGGTAATCCCAGCAGCATAATGTTGAAGTATCATGCTTTCTTATGCATGTCTCTGTGTAGAGCAGCAAAGCAGGTCGGTGTGTTGGCAAACCACATCAACAACGGAACTCGGGTTGAAGAATCCTCTACAGCTCAATGCACCTATCCTTATCAGGCAGGCAGGCAGGCTGTACAGTAAACTTGTCACTGTTCCTCATGTCAATACCTTGCTTAATTCCAGATCAAACCACAGAACACTTGTATCCCCCTTGAATCGCCGCTTTTTTTTACTGTGCAATACGTTGTGACGATTATGTAAGGGGGGGAATATAACGATTTGGGCCTGTAAGCTGATTTCTATGCATGACTCAGATTTTGTGTCTGTGTTGACAACAGCAAAGCAAGGCTTCAATGCTGCGTGGATGTCCACTGATTTCCCCAGCATTTCCCTATCCGGAGGGTAGGGAGCCCACTTGAAGATAATATTGGCATCAGCAAACCAATTTCACTGAAGACAACAAGGCAAGTGTGCCACAGGAAGACACCCCAAAAAATTGCAACATAGCACAGAGCTGTACACAAAAGAAAGAGATAGAGAGAGAGAGAGAGATGAGGGAGGGAAAGAAAAAAAGAACAAGAGAGAGTCAGGGAGGGAAAGAATGAGAGAAGGGAGATAGAGAGGGAGAGACTGACACAGGGAGAGACGACAGCTTGTGGACAGGTGTCCAAGTCCAATCTAAGTGGAGGTTCATGTTAGTCAAACAGGACAAATGCATCTCTCTCTCTCTCTCTCTCACACACACACACACACACACACACACACACACACACACACACACACACACACACACACACACACACACACACACACACACACACACACACACACACACACACACACACACACACACACACACACACACACACACACACACACACACACACACACACGCGCGCATACACATATGGTGTGCACCGGGCATACGTGCCCCTAGCCTCACATCATCCTCCTCTCTTCCTGTCTCTTCTTCTTCCCACTGTCCTCCCTCTTTCTTTTTTGTTACCATAGGGAAGGCCTGGTCTGGACCTGCACAGATGCTATGTTTAATGCCTTAATTCTGCTCCCGGACAGCCTTCCAATCTCTTCGATACTTCAACACCGATTCCAATTGAAGAGACTCTGATCCAATTTGGGGGAGCTGGCAGCTTCTTGCCGAGCGCTTGTGTGCGAGGGAGCCTACCGCACATGGCTCCAAGGGCACACACACACACACACACAGAGAGGTGTTTAATTAAGTAGCAATTAGGTGTGGAGAAATGGAATACAGTGCCACTATTCAGGCACTCTGTAGGAGGGAGGGATGGAAGTATACAGATCTCTGGAGCGCTCATTATTACTTTGCCTCTCCTCTGTTTTCCTCTCCTCCGGCCTCACTCGGGGACATTTGCCCAATCAGCATTGCCCTGGAAAAAGTATTTAAGACCAATTTATTACACAAGGAAGGAATAGTAGCAGAAGGCTTAAGACTGGAGGGACAACAGGGCTATTGTATTGTACTGGCGACATTGCCGTCAGAAATCAAAGCTCTATTTGTAGCGTCTTTGTACAAGAGGGATTGTGGGGACACATTAATTGAATTCCTTGCGGATGGAATGGAACGTACTGTATTTGACATCAGGTTTATAAACACAGGCCTTGTAAATACCTCGGTATAAAGATAAATACCTTGGTGCACTTCCATGCTGCTGGTGAGTCAATTGTTAAGGAAGGACTATTCCCCTGGAGGATGTAGGTTGTATGTCTTTCTCTGACTGGGGTGTGAGTGTGGATGTGGGAGGGTGATGTTCGGGGTCATGGCTGAGAATGAGGAGGAGGGATGACGATGATGGCTGTTTATAGAAAAAACTCAATGTGAAGGATACTGTACTGTAAAACAATGTTTCCAAGCTGGTTTTTGAGTACCAATAGCATACATTTGTTGTTGTTGTAGCCCCGAACAAAAAAAAAACACTTGATTCGACTTGTCAAGGACTTGGTGATTACACACCACCTTAACCTCCTTGTAGCCATTGTGTTGCTGATATACACTATGTATACAAAAGTATGTAGACACTCCTTCAAATTAGTGGATTCGGCTATTTCTGCCACACCCTTTGCTGACAGGTGGTAGGCCACACAAGCTCACAGAATGAGTGCTGAAGCATGTAGCGCAAAAGAAATCATCTGTCCTCGGTTGCAGCACTCACTACCGAGTTCCAAACTGCATCTGGAAGCAACGTCAGCACAAGAACTGTTCGTCTGGAGCTTCATGAAATGACTTTCCACGGCCGAGTAGCTGCACACAGGTCTAAGATCAGCATGTGCAATGCCAAGCGTCGGATGGAGTGGTGTAAAGTTTGCCGCCATTGTACTCTGGAGCAGTGGAAACACGTTCTCTGAAGTGATGAATTATGCTTCACCATCTGACGAATCTGGGTTTGACGGATGCCAGGAGAACGCTACCTGCCCCAATGCATAATGCCAACTGTAAAGTTTGGTGGCGGAGAAATAATGGTCTGGGGCTATTTTTCATGGATCGGGAAAGTTTCCTTAGTTCCAGTGAAGGAAAATCTTAACACTACAGCATACAAATTACATTCTAGACAATCAAGTGCCCAACTGTCGCCACAAATCAACTTTGTGGCAACAGTTTGGGGAATGCCCTTTCCTGTTTCAGCATGGCAATGCATGCACAAAGTGAGGTCCATACAATGCATGCACAAAGTGAGGTCCATACAGAAATGGTTTGTCAAGATCGGTGTGGAAGAACTTGACTGGCTTGCACAGAGCTCTGACCTCAAACTCATCAAACACCCTTGGGATAAATTGGAACGCTGACTGTGAGCCAGGCCTAATTGCCCAACATCAGTGCCCGAGCTCACTAATGCTCAGGTGGCTGAATGGAAGTAAGTCCATGCAGCAAATGTTTGAACATCTAGTGGAAAGCCTTCCCAGAAGAGTGGAGGGTGTTACAGCAGCAAAGGGTGGACCAACTCCATTTTTACCCCATGATTCTGGAATGAGATGTTCGACAAGCAGGTGTCCACATACTTTTTGGTCATGTAGTGCAATATGAACTGCAAAGAGATTGCCTGACGACTCACCTTTTAATTTTATTCCGCTGTTTTATTGATTGTTACATACATTCAGTCGGTATATGCCATTCTAGAAGTCGTTTTTGTGATTTCAAAATGAGGAGTGTTGTACAAAACAAATTCCTCAGGGATTGGATCGTCTCTAACCAATCAGAGTATCAAAGTTGATAACGTCATCATGTAGGCTGGCTCTGGCCCAACTCATTGGTTTCTGGGACCAATCAGAACAGTCAGAATGTGTACGCATTCTAGAACTCCTAGTTTGCTCTAAGTCTAAAGGAGGGAGATGTGGTGCTGCCAACTCCCTGTGTTGGGAAGAACTTCTGGTGCTATTTACAGTACCATCACAAAAAAACTGATTCATAATGTATTTTTCATCATGCATGTTGTTTGTGTCTGACTCAAAGCTAGTTGCTGCATTTTCTCCCACAGACTCCCATTCCCTCTTTACCCTCACAACAAAAGACGGTCACACACACACACAACAAAAATCTATTCACACAACACACGCCCTGAAGACAATAATATTCTATTTCTAGCCAAATATTCTTGTCAAATAGAATAGAGAGATGCATTTCCAAAGCAGCCAGGCTGTGTTTTTCTGCAGTTGTGCAGAAAGTCACAAATGCTGTCTAAACACACTGGGCACAAAAGAGAACACATTTTAATACATTACATCAATGAGAAAGAGCAAGAGTGGGGGCACAGGAAGAAGAGAGGGGGAGACTGAGAGGGGAATATGGAGGCTTTAGTTGCCATGACAACACTCCTTCAGTTCTGAGGCCAGCCTCGGGGAAAAAAAGTAAGAAAGTCTGAATTATGATGACTGTTGACTTATCTTGTCTCTACACAAAACAGATGTGATGTAGAACAGTTAAAATGAGAAGTATATTGGATTAAACATCTCATTTCTGTTTATTTAAATTTTTTACATCTTACTAATTGCCTGTGTTTTTAGAGCTTTACAGATGTGCAATTGCATCGAGTCTTACAATCAATCTGCTAAACTGTGTGTGTGTTACGCTCGTCGAAATGATCAGACCAAGGTGCAGCATGGTAGGCATACATTTGATCTTTATTAAAAATGAACACCCAAAAACAAAGAAATGTAGAACATAGAAAGCCCATCCAAATCACACCCTAACCTAACCAAATAGAGAAATAAAAAGGCTCTCTAAGGTCAGGGCGTGACAGTACCCCCCCACCCCCCCAAAGGTGCAGACTCCGGCCGTAAAACCTGACTCTATAGGGGAGGGTCTGGGTGGTCACCTTTCCTCGGTGACGTAGCCCCCGCTCCGCACGCTGAACCCTCCTCTTCCGTGGAACCGGACCGTGGATCGTCGCCGGAGACTCCGGACCGTGAAACGTTGCCGGAGGAACCGGACCGTGGATCATCGCTGGAGGCTCTGAGCTGGGAACCACCGCTGGAGGCTCCGGACCGCAGCTTGTCGCTGAAGACTCCGGACCGCAGCTCGTCGCTGGAGGCTCCGGACCGCAGACCTTCGCTGGAGGCTCCGGACCGCAGACCGTCGCTGGAGGCTCCGGACCGCAGACCGTCGCTGGAGGTTCCGGACCGCAGACCGTCGCTGGAGGCTCCGGACCGCAGACCGTCGCTGGTTGCTCCGGACCGCAGACCGTCGCTGGAGGCTCCGGACCGCAGACCGTCGCTGGAGGCTCCGGACCGCAGACCGTCGCTGGAGGCTCTGGACCGCAGACCGTCGCTGGACTACAGACCGTTGCTGGAGACTCTAGACTGGGGACCGTCGCTGGAGGATCCGGACTGGGGACCGTCGCTGGAGGCTCCGGACCGGGGAGATGCACTGGAAGCCTGGTACGTGGAACCGGAATAGGTCTCACCGGACTGGGGAGATGCACTGGAAGCCTGGTGCGTGGAGCAGGCACCGGATACAGTGGGCCGTGGAGGCGCACTGGAGTTCTCAAGCCTAGAGCTGGCACAACCCGTCCTGACCGGATGGTTACTTTCGCCTGGCAAATGCGGGGCGCTAGCACAGGATGCACTGGGCTGTGCAGGAGCACCGGAGACACAGTGCGCAGAGCCGGCGCAGGATATCCTGGGCCGAAGAGACGCACTGGAGGCCAGGAGCGCTGAGCCGGCACCATCCGTCCTGGCTGGATGCCCACTCTAGCCCGGCCAATGCGGGGAGCTGGAATATAGCGCACCGGGCTGTGACTGCGAACTGGAGACATGGTGCGCATCACCGCGTAGCACGGTGTCCGACTGGTCACACGCTCCCCAAGGTAAGCATGGGAAGTTGGCTGAGGTCTGAACCCTGACTCCGCCAATCTCCCTGTGTGCCCCCCCCCCCCCCCCCCCCCAAAAAAAAAACGCTTTTGGAGATGCCTCTCGGGCTTCCGTGCTAGCCGTGACCCCTTGTACAGTTGCCGTTCCTCTAATTCGTCGTATCCTCGCCGTTCCGCTATTGCTGCTTCTATCTCCTCACTTGGCCTTTGAGACTCTCCAGCCTGCGCCCATGGACCTCTCCCGTCTAAAATCTCCTCCCATGTCCAGTCCTCCTGTCCACACTGCTTGGTCCTTTGGTGGGATGTTCTGTTACGCTCGTCGAAATGATCGGACCAAGGTGCAGCGTGGTAGGCATACATTTGATCTTTATTAAAAATGAACACCCAAAAACAACAAAAGGAAAACGAACGTAACGTTCGGTAGACTACACAGAGCTGTACAAATACAACATCCCACAAACTAAGGTGGCAAAACAGGCTGCCTAAGTATGACTCCCAATCAGAGACAACGATAGACAGCTGCCTCTGATTGGGAACCACACTCGGCCAAAAACAAAGAAATATAGAACATAGAAAGCACACCCAAATCACACCCTGACCTAACCAAATAGAGAAATAAAAAGGCTCTCTAAGGTCAGGGTGTGACAGTGTGTGTGTGTGTATGTGTGCGCATGCAAGTGAGCATGTGTGTGTGTTTCAACATTCGTGTGCATGCGTGTGTGATTCTGTGACCTGTATAGCAAATAAAGTGCATGTACTGTATCATTCAGCTGTGTTGTACAACAATGAAAAAATTCACATATGAAAAGCAACGTCCCACTCATTGAAATTTCATTTAAATAAATCATGGATGAAGTGAAAACACATATTGTATTAGAAGTAAATGTCAAGTTCAGAGACGTGTCATCCTCAGCAAGAGCAAGTTACGAGTGTGGCAGCAAGGGGAGTCTCACATATTTTTCATTTGGGACATAAAAAACAACATTTGATTTCAAGGACTGAGAATTTTGATAGAAAGTAAGAAATATCACAGTGGTGGAAAAGAGTGGAGAAATGAGAGATTATAGGGGAGGAAGGAGTGCAAGGAGGCAGAGAGAGTAGAGGGAGGGGGGGAGAGAAAGAGAGAGCATGTGTGAGAGAGCAAGAGAGAGACAGAGAGAGAGAGAGACAGAGTGTAGAGAGCAAAAGGGAAGGGCAGGGTAGAGAACACACACAAAGAGAGTAGAAGGCTTGGGCAGAGCCTCACAGAGAGTGGCAGATCCTTTGTTTTTTCAGGAGTGACTGGCCTGTGTAAAGCCTGTTAAACAGCCTCTTGTCATTAAGACAGCTTCCGCAAAGGTCTCATTGACCTATTGCAACACTATCCGCTGGAACATAAAGGTCAGGTGAGGTGTGGCTTGTTCCTGTCCCACGCACGCACGCACACTCACACACCCACGGGCACATACACACATGCAGCAACACACACATGCACACATACACACACACAGTAATCATAACCAGAGATTTGCAAATCCACGCTTAAACTGCATAAGTAAACAATAGCTTTGGAAGGGCATTCCAGTACCTCTTTCTCTATAATGAGTCCTAATTGTTTATTGGTTGATGTTAGCCAGTCAAAGACAAGAGTTGCCCATTTTATGGCCTTATCAAATGCCTCATAACCTGAATTATCACACCAGGCCTTGTGTTTTTTCCCAGGCATGGAAAAATAATAATATGGAACTTCTCCCTACCTGCTCTTCTCTCTACCTGTGTCTCAATATAGGTTTTCTTGTTAGAATGCTACATTTGGGCTCCTGAGTGGTGCAGCAGTCTAAGGCACTGCTTCTCAGTGCCAAAGACGTCACTACAGACCCTGGTTCGATTCCAGGCTGTATCACAACCGTGATTGGGAGCCGGCCGTGATTGGGAGTCCCATAAGGAGGGTGCACAATAGGCCCAGCGTCATCCGGGGTAGGCCGTCATTGTAAAATAAGAATTTGTTCTTAACTGACTTGCCTAGTTAAATAAGTTGAGCTGCTGAATATCATCTTGACATCATTCACTGGACTCGACATTATCAGCTAGAAACATATGTTTAATTAAAAATATAAATATATCACACTTCAAAGCACAGAGATGGGTTAAGGGCAGAATTGTAATCACTGTCGTTTAAGAGGAGGCATCAAAAGAGTCAATAGTATTTTAATTATTATTACAAAAATTATAATGACTTTACTTCGTTGACAACAGCGTCATAATTTTTCACAGGCGTACAGTTTTAATTTCAACATTCAAGGTTACTGTTTTGGCGAGGCATTAAATCTGGTGGTAAACCATTTATTGCTGACTGATGACTTGGCACATTATAATTGGCCATGCTTGTCATTAAACCGTTTCTAAACTGCAAACAACTTTCGCCTATGTCTGAACACAATTCCTTGAGATAAGGTCTGAAATGAAATCTATTTGATGCTTAAAGGTATAGTTCACCCAAATTGCAAAATGACATATTGGTTTCCTTACCCTGTAAGCAGTCAATGGACAAGACCACAGTCCGTGTTTTGGTTTTGTTCACGTGGCCACTGTCTCCAAATGTAACTTGTAATTTGGGTTAACTATCCCTTTAAGATGAGTGTTATAGAAAGGAGACAGAGACATATCTGCAGAGGCTGTGTACCACGAGAGAGATACTCTAGCATACAAGTCAAATGAAATCACAGAGACCTCACAGAGGCTCCCTCTCTCTGTTGGAATGAGCTAGATCTGCAACTCAGATCCCAATCGCTTCCTTATCTCCCCCCGTACTTGACCTGAATGACATGTGACTCTCGAAACACGAAATCAGAAAATGAGATGACAAAAGGGAACATTAAATGGTTTTAGAGAACATTGAAAATGGGATATGGCTGTGGTTTTGTTCACTCGCTTTATGTGTAAATGATGTAATATCGACATAGCTCATCCATATAACTACTGCTGCACATACCTTTTTCTTACTGTCTATACACACCACGTATTTATATTTATAATCTGGACTCGTTCCGATATTTCTTAATTTCTTCTTCCTTTTAAAATGATTTGTGTATTACTATTGTACTGTAAGACATTTACTGCACTGCTGGAGCTAGAAACACACGCATGTTGCTGCACCTGCGTTAACATCTGCTAATCTGTGTATAAGACAAAATAAACGTTGATTTTATACTGTAGTACCTATGCAGTGGCCATCGGAGAAACAATGCACCACACTAGACACTTCTGAGTTATCTCCCCGGATGGAAAAAGTATTTATTTCCCCATTTCTGTCATGATCCATCAGGCTACTTGTTTTGGGGGATAAGTGCAGTGATGGCACCGCGCGTTGAGTAATAGCGCAAGTTAAAGACAAGCCACCGTGCTCATATCTCACAGTGCGCATCAACTCCCCCAATCACACTGATAAAATACCCCTCTTTCCATTGGCCACGATACAGATGCCTTCCCTTCTCTCATTGGTCAGCGGCTGTGCTCGGCCTTGGCTCTTACTATGAGGGGAGGATGAGGATATGTATGTATATTATACAACTGGCTGCAACTGGAGGAAATATGGGTCTTCAACTGCCTACACGACAGACAAATCCCCCACCCAGGCTTGATTGTTGGGGGGAGTGTAGTGGGTAATACTCTTATATATGCATATTATACACAGAGTGTACAAAACATTAATAACACCTTCCTAATATTGAGTGCTGAATTCAGATGACCTGGCCTCCACAATCACCTGACCTCAACCCAATTGACATGGTTTGGGATGGGTTGGACCACAGAGTGAAGGAAAAGCAGCCAACAAGTGCTCAACATATGTGGGAACTCCTTCAAGACAGTTGGAAAATCATTCCTCATGAAGCTGGTTGAGAGAATGCCAAGAGTGTGCAAAGCTGTCATTAAGGTAAAGGGTGGCTACATTAAAGAATCTAAAATGTAAAACTTTTTTTTTTACTACATGATTCCATATGTGTTATTTCATGGTTTTGATGTCTTTACTAATATTCTACAATGTAGATAATAGTAATAATACAGAAAAACCCTTGAACGAGTAGGTGTGTCCAAACTGTTTAATGGTGTAACGGGTGACGCTCTCCTCATCCTCAGATGAGGTGAGGAGAGAAGGATCCTCAGACCAAAACGCAGGCTTTGGGAAATAAGCCATCTTTATTAACACAACGATAAAGATGGCAACACGAAACGAAACAAACACTTGCAAAACTACAAAACGACGTTGACGAGACCTGAACATAAACTTACATAACTAAACATAAACTTACGTACAGGTAACAGACGACATCGAAACGAAAACGAAACAAACAAACGCTACAGTCCTATGTGGTACGAACATAACATACGGACACAGGAGACAATCACCCACAAACAAACAGTGAGAATGCCCTACCTAAATATGACTCTTAATTAGAGGCAAACGCAAACCACCTGCCTCTAATCAAGAGCCATACCAGGCAAACCAAAACCAACATAGAAACAGATAACATAGAATGCCCACCCAACCTCACGTCCTGACCAACTAACACACAAAAACTAACATAAATAGGTCAGGAACGTGACAGTACCCCCCCCACAAGGTGCGAACTCCGGACGCACCAGCACAAAGTCTAGGGGAGGGTCTGGGTGGGCATCTAACCACGGTGGTGGTTCAGGCTCGGGGCGCGGTTCCCACCCCACCATAATCCATCCTAACTTCCTCCCTCCAAGAATGTCCACCCTCTTTTGACCCCCACAAAATTCCCTTAACAACATATCTAATAGGGACAACACCGGGACAGAGAGATAAATCAAGAAAGAGGGATAGATAAGAATATAGAGATAGATGAAGATAGAGAGGGAGATTAGGATAGAGGGGCAACTCCGGACTGAAAGGCAGCTCCGGACAGAGAGACAGCTCTGGACTGTTCGGCAGTTCTGGGTATCCAGCCTTTTCAGGCTGAAGGACAGCTCATGGCTGACTGACGAATCTCGATGCTCATGGCTGGCTGACGGCTCTCGACGCTCATGGCAGGCTGACGGCTCTCGACGCTCATGGCAGGCTGACGGCTCTCGACGCTCATGGCAGGCTGACGGCTCTCGACGCTCATGGCAGGCTGACGGCTCTCGACGCTCATGGCGCTCTGACGGCTCTGGCTGCTCATGGCGCTCTGACGGCTCTGGCTGCTCATGACGCTCTGACGGCTCTGGCTGCTCATGGCGCTCTGACGGCTCTGGCTGCTCATGGCGCTCTGACGGCTCTGACTGCTCATGGCTCGCTGGCGGCTCTGGCAGATCCTGTCTGGTTGGCGGCTCTGGCAGATCCTGTCTGGTTGGCGGCTCTGGCAGATCCTGTCTGGTTGGCGGCTCTGGCAGATCCTGTCTGGTTGGCGGCTCTGGCAGATCCTGTCTGGTTGGCGGCTCTAGCGGCTCCTGTCTGGCTGATGGCTCTAGCGGCTCCTGTCTGGCTGACGGCTCTGTAGGCTCATGGCAGACGGGCGGCTTTGCAGGCTCATGGCAGACGGGCGGCTTTGCAGGCTCCTGGCAGACGGATGGCTCAGACGGCGCTGGGGAGACGGATGGCTCAGATGGCGCTGGGGAGACGGATGGCTCAGATGGCGCTGGGGAGACGGATGGCTCAGATGGCGCTGGGGAGACGGATGGCTCAGATGGCGCTGGGGAGACGGATGGCTCTGGCCGGATATGGCGCACTGTAGACCTGGTGCGTGGTGCCAGAACTGGAGGCACCGTGCTAATGACAAGCACCTTCCTACTAGTGCGGGGAGCAGGGACAGGGCACACTGTATCCTCAAAGCCTACTCTACCCCTGATGCGTGGTACCGGCACTGGTGACGCCGGGCTGAGGACAAGCACATCAGGATTAGTAGGGGGAGAATATACAGTGTGTACAGGGCTCTGGAGACGCACTGGTAGCTTAGTGCGTGGGGCCGGAACTGGAGGCACCGGGCTAGATACACGCACTACAGGGAGAGTGCGTGGAGGAGGAACAGGGCTCTGGAAATGCACTGGTAGCCTAGTGCGTAATATAGGCACTGTAGGTACTAGGCTGGGGCGGGGAGGTGGCGCCGGAAATACCGGACCGTGCAGGCGTACTGGCTCTCTTGAGCATTGAGCCTGCCCAACCTTACCTGGTTGAATGCTCCCGGTCGCCCTGCCAGTGCGGCGAGGTGGAATAGCCCGCACTGGGCTATGCAGGCGAACCGGGGAAACCATGCGTAAGGCGGGTGCCATGTATGCCGGCCCGAGGAGACGCACTGGAGACCAGACGCGTTGAGCCGGCCTCATGACACCTGGCTCAATGCCCAATCTCGCCCTACCAGTGCGGGGATGTGGAATAACCCGCACCGGCCTATGCACACGTACAGGAGACACCGTGCGCTCTACTGCGTAACACGGTGTCTGCCCGTACTCCCGCTCTCCACGGTTAGCCTGGGAAGTGGGCGCAGGTCTCCTACCTGCCCTTGGCCCACTACCCTTTAGCCCCCCCCCAAGAAATTTTAGGGAGTTACTCACGGGCTTTTTCGGCTTCCGTGCCAGACGCGTTCCCTCATAATTCCGGTTCCTCTCTCCGGTAGCCTCCGCTCTCCTCAGTGCCTCCAGCTGTTCCCATGGAAGGCGATCTCTACCTGCTAGGATCTCCTCCCATGTGTAGACACCTTTTCCATTCAATACATCGTCCCATGTCCATTGCTCCTTCTTCTGTCCCTTACTCCGTTTAGCATTCCCATACCGCTTGGTCTCTGTATTTTGGTGGGTGATTCTGTAACGGGTGACGCTCTCCTCATCCTCAGATGAGGTGAGGAGAGAAGGATCCTCAGACCAAAACGCAGGCTTTGGGAAATAAGCCATCTTTATTAACACAACGATAAAGATGGCAACACGAAACGAAACAAACACTTGCAAAACTACAAAATAACAAAACGACGTTGACGAGACCTGAACATAAACTTACATAACTAAACATAAACTTACGTACAGGTAACAGACGACATCGAAACGAAAACGAAACAAACAAACGCTACAGTCCTATGTGGTACGAACATAACATACGGACACAGGAGACAATCACCCACAAACAAACAGTGAGAATGCCCTACCTAAATATGACTCTTAATTAGAGGCAAACGCAAACCACCTGCCTCTAATCAAGAGCCATACCAGGCAAACCAAAACCAACATAGAAACAGATAACATAGAATGCCCACCCAACCTCACGTCCTGACCAACTAACACACAAAAACTAACATAAATAGGTCAGGAACGTGACAAATGGTACTGTATGTAAATAAGGTATTTTTAATTTTTATACATTCGCAAACATTTATAAAAACCTGTTTTACTTTGCCATGATGGGGTATTGTGTGTACATTGAGGAGGACATTCATTAATGTACTCCATTTTAGAATAAGGCTGTAACGTAACAAAATGTGGAAAGAATGACCTGGTCTGAATACTTTCTGAACGCCGTGTATGTATCTCACCAGAGCAGGTCAGGAACAAAAGACAAAGACACAATGAAGCTAAGACCCTTTTATAAACTTTTTGTTCGGATAAAAAAAACTGAGTTGTTGACCAAAGGCGTACCCGAAAAAACTGAACTTCCAAATCACAGCATCAGATTTACAGGATGTAACAACAACTGCTCCTCTGCATCGCATAGGTGTGACAGAACGGGAGACGTGGAGAGAACAGCACAGCTAATTCAGCATTCCTGAAGAAGACAAGAAAACCTTTTGCATACAGTTGGTAAGAGGCCAGGACGCCGGACCGCCCCTAAAGGAGAGAATGTAGGGAGCATCACAGTCATACTGCCTCGAGCTCCAAAAAAACCCCCAGATGGAACGGTGATGGTTGGTTGTTTAGATTGACAAGTAAAACCCTCGAGTATTCATTCTTTCCACTGTAAATAATAGAACATTAGCAATGCTCCAATGACCCCCTAAACCACAAACAGAGCACACGGCCACCCCGTCACCTAATCCGTCCCATTACACTCGGTTTAAGTTGTATAAAGGTCATTTTGCAACATGAATGAGACATTGACAGTTGCTCCATCTGTGTGTCGAGATCACAATGCATGGAGATAAAACGGGTCAGAGAAGGTGTTCTTAAGACACTTGAATAGCGTTCTATTTACGTTTGCATAGTCTTGTCATGTACAGATCAGAGTCAGATTTTGAATAACGGGGGGGTAAGCACCCCCCATAACAAATCACCCCCCCCCCCCCCATAAGAATTGAAATATCAACGTGAGCCCGCCTCCCCACAGTTGTCTAAGATATCGACGTTGAACCCTGAGCAGAATGTTCCAGTCGAACAAACAAAAGTATTATTAGAAAGAAAATACACAATCAGAGGGATAAGAGATGAGCCTGTGTACATACAGTAAAGCCTTCCGAGATGTATTTCTTGTCACAGGGGACCTCTCTGAAAACTCATCAAACACTATGAGTCATTACGAGCTGTGGTCCAAAAAGACTTCATGGAGGCAATTTTCCAAAGCACAGTCATTTATCTAACATTGCTTTGAAAATGCCATTAGCGATATCATAATAGCAGACTCGGTTGATAGGGAAACACTAGCAGGGACAACGCTCTCTTCTCTCATGCCTTTTAGGGGGAAAGCTAGCTAATCTAAGCTAGTACAGTAAGTGGCTTTGGCTATTTTTGATCCGCTCCCTTTCCAAGGAGAGAGTAGCTATTGCTATTGCTCGCATGGGCTGCCGCTCCATTTTAGCCCACTTAACGGATGGCAGGCACCTGAGACCTCGCAGTCCTACAGTGCAGCGTCTCCTTCTCTCCTTCTTTTCTCCTCTCCTTCTTCTCTCCTCCACTCTCCCTCCCTCTCTCTGGAGTTTCCTGTCGACTGCACTTGCTGCTCAGCCCTACCGCCTGTTGGGGCTCATCCCAACCAGGCTCCATCACATCCACTAAGGTGAATTACACTTCAAAGACTGCCTGTGGAGACAAAACACAGGCAGCCCGGGTGCTGTGACATATTTCAAAAAGACTTCAGAGTTGCCGCTGTTTGACTTGTGTGTCATAATGAAATCAGATTTTTACAGACCTCTCTGACTCTCTTTTCTTTTTTGGGAGCAAGGTTTGCCCTGCTTCTGTCAGTGGAAGCTGTGATATTTCAAGTGGAGCTTTTTAAACGTGCTCAGCTGTGATGGGGTCCCGTGTGCTTCCCTCCTCCTCCTCCTCTCTTCCGCCGCTAGCTCTATGAGGGCCAATATATCCACAGAGGAGTGGGCTAGGAGACAGGCACCAGCGGCGGAACCGTAGCCCATCTCTTAGATGATCTGGAGACGCTAGGAGTGCTCACTGAAACTCCCATCCATCACAGTAGGTTTGAATTTAACCCATGTTGTTCCTCAGATAAGAAGACAGGTGCCATACACATGGTTAAACAGGCAGGAACACAGCGCTCCACACATTGTGTGTGTCCTTTACACAATCGCCGGTGTAGCAGAGCGTTTTGCTCATGCATTATGTACACAAAGCATTTCTCCATGAACCGCAGGCTCCTGTAAAACATGAAAAGCTCCTTAACGAATAAAGGTCACTCTGGGGCACCTCTCAAAGAAATGAGATGAGTTTGTGAAACATTCACTGCCATGATGATAAAAGCAATGTTCTCGCTTTGAAATAATTGATAACACTGACCTGAGTTAGCATTTTGAATGGAGCCTAAATGCAAACTGGAATATGTGTAAGATATTAGTATTTGCAATGACTGACAAAAGGGGCATTGGTGTGTGTGTGTGTGTGTGTGTGTGTGTGTGTGTGTGTGTGTGTGTGTGTGTGTGTGTGTGTGTGTGTGTGTGTGTGTGTGTGTGTGTGTGTGTGTGTGTGTGTGTGTGTGTGTGTGTGTGTGTGTGTTTGTGTGTGTGTGTGTGTGCCTCGTGCGGCGCCGGTGTCATTCATTGTAACCAGATCGATGGTTGAGTGAGGCCAAAAGTCGGTTTTCTCTTTTTCAATAACACCTTCAACTCTGGCACTGCTCTGTAGTTTCTCCCTCTCTGGGGCATGCTAGCGCTTTACTCTGCGGGAACCGACAGGCCTTCATCATCACTCCGTCTCCTTCTCTTCCACACATACAGCTCCGCTGGGAGCAGACAACACGGTCACTTCTCCCAAAGGGAGTGAAATAGAAATGGTTCAACAAAAGATAATTAAAAAGGGGATTGAAGTATGTCTCAGAGAGCACGTGCAAATGAAATAACTTGACTCTTCCCACGCCTTCCTATCCCACTGTGATAAATCTATCGGGCTCTCTGATCGTTCATAACAGTGGCAAACACCACTCTCCAACGCGACACAGAAATAATGACTTTTTTTTTTTTTTTTATGGACTCAGAGACAGCGAGCCGGCGACAGTGGCATCACGGCACACATGAATGTTTTATGGGTATTTAAACAAGTCAATTTCATGCAAATGTGACCACTGCTTGCCATGGCAGAATTTATAAACAGCTGCTGAAGCAGGGTTGAGAAGAATAACGGTGTTGAGTGTAGTTTAGTGTTGTTTGGAAGAGAGACACTCGCCTTTGAATTATTCAAAGAGGCACACCACAAATCCACCGGCGTCGTCTCGGCTACAGAGAAGCACCGAGCAGTCACCAGACTCATTTGAACACATCTCGCTCATTCCTGTCACCGTACACATTCATTCCACTCACTTGAGAAAATGGCTGCTGTCCCTCACAGTTCCATCTTCACTGTGGGAGGAAATAGCCTCTATCCGATAAATCAATGTGTGCTCATGGTAATGAAACAAGGCATACATTGATAATGTGCTGCTGCAGTGTGTGTGTGTGTGTGTGTGTGTGTGTGTGTGTGTGTGTGTGTGTGTGTGTGTGTGTGTGTGTGTGTGTGTGTGTGTGTGTGTGTGTGTGTGTGTGTGTGTGCGTGTGCGTGTGCGTGTGTTTGCGTGCGTGCATGCGTGTCTGTACTTCTCTGTTTTATTAATGATGTCATTTATGGAACAAGGTTGATTAATTACCATGTCTCTTTGTCGGAGTGCTTAATGAACGCTCTGTAATTTGAACAAAACACAATGATCTCCTTTGTGCATAAAAAAAAAACGGACCAGTACAACTAGTCTTAGTACATCGTGTCCGTGCTCAGTCCTATCATGTCTACAGTACTAGGTCTCATGGCACACTCTCCTCCCTCCCCACCAAATGTACAAACACACCCCAGCAATCTCTAAGCCCCAATAGAGACTTCATATCCCAGATTCATTTATCTTCACCTTATTATTATTTCTTTATCACTCAACAACATCAAATTGGGGGTTTTAGTGTGTAACAATCATTTGGGCCGGCAGCCTTTTATAAGGAAGGACGATAAGAGGCAAAGGCGAGGAAGAGCGAGTGGTTCGAATGGCATTTTTATGGGAAGAGGGGTGTGAGGGAAGAAGCTGCAGGGATCTGATTTCCCGGGCCATTAAATAGAAAGTCTACCGGCAGAGCAAAGAGTAGGGAGATAGGAGGCAAAGAAATAGAGACAGATAGAACGGGGAACATAAGAAAAGGAAAGGTGAGGAGTGTACGAGGAAGAAGCAGACTATCTTACTCCGCTGTAGTTCGACCAACAGTTTGATGTGGTGATGTTCTATTGATGTTTCTATCAAATTGAATTAGCTAAGTCCATAACAGTAGGTCTAGCTCGGATGGTGGCAGAATTCATTGGAGATTACATAGGGAGTTTTGTACTCGAGTGGATTCACATTATACAGCGTAATCAAAAATCTGTGTGCTGTAGAGCCATTCCACAAAAGACAGAGACTCAGAGGCAGTGTCCCAAATGGCACCATATGCCGTATGCAAGTGCACTACTTTTGACCAGAGCCCTATGGACCCTGGTCAAAAGTAGTGCACTAGACAGTGAATAGGGTGCCATTGGGAATATATGGAATATTACAAACAGAGCCTTATCTCGGGCGGACTACTGATGGAATCCCTGATGAGTCCTCTAAATGCTACGGCACCGGCTCCACCGGCTGTCATGGGACTCGTGTGATGGAGCGCAGATGCAAATCATCAGAGGACTCATCATACATGAGCTGGCTGTCACTGTCTCGCTGCTGCCCCCATCTTGATCCTCTCCCACCGAGACAGCCTCACACATGTTGTGCACACATTACAGAATAATTAAAGATAGGAGTAAGATATGCATTGACAATGGAGGGATAAGACGGGTAAACAGAGGTTGATGGTTAAAATCACCAAGGTCAGTGCACTGTGCACACTATTAATGTGGCCTTCGGGGACAACGCACCTGCTAATAGCCTAGCGCTTAATGGATGCATAGGTGTTGGCGGGTCAGTGAGTCTATCAGCCCACTGATTAAATGTTGCGCGCTGATAAAACATTGACAACGGACATGTTTAAATACAAGAGTTGCTGCTTGAGTTGTGTGCCTCAAGTGGAAAGTGTCACACGAAGCCTTGCATTATATTTTCACAAGCGACGATGCTGCCCCTGTCCCTCCATCCATCCTCCTGGAGACACAGCGGGCTTGGGGTGATGTTATTGATGGTCCCCCTGTTGTTGGATGCTGACTCTCGTCCCAGCCAAGCGCTTGCAATCCCCCTCCAACGGCTGCCTTAATGGGCTCGGCCGATATAAATCTCTCTCTTTCAGGCTGCATCAGTCAGAAAGGTGACAACCCACTGAGATCCTCCCAGATAGAACTCTACAAGTGCAGAGCCGCACACAATTCCCCAGATTTATTATCATATTTCACTCAATCAATCAACAAGCAGATTCAAATTTTTCCTCCGGTGTGAGAGATAGACACGGGGGCTCGGTATTGTGCTGTATGGGTATTACATGAAGAAACAGCAACACAGCTGGGCTGTCTATTGACATACAGTATC
The DNA here is from genome assembly GCF_029448725.1 of Salvelinus fontinalis. NCBI lineage: Eukaryota > Metazoa > Chordata > Actinopteri > Salmoniformes > Salmonidae > Salvelinus > Salvelinus fontinalis. The sequence continues at coordinate 3,086,552 of NC_074692.1, read as the reverse complement.
TAGACATATACCCAAGCGTGAAAAATGTAAATATCTAAACATACTTAAATCATAATTCATTGATATATTTAAGTATGTCCGTGATACATATACTTTACTATATGTATTATACTGTAACGGTTGTCCTCCTCCTCTTCGGAAGAAGAGGAGGAGTATGGATTGGACCAAAGCGCAGCGTTGTGATATGACATGATATTTATTAAACAAGATGAAAACTAAACACACTTGAGAATTTACAAAATAATAAACAAAGTCAACAGACCTGAACAAACGAACTTACATATACACGAAGAACGCATGAACAGGTACCGACGACACAAACGAACGAACAAACGAAACAGTCCAGTGTGGTGCACAGACACAGACACAGACACGGAAGACAACCACCCACAACAAACAATGTGAAACAACCTACCTATATATGGTTCTCAATCAGAGGAAAACGAAAACACCTGCCTCTGATTGAGAGCCATACAAGGTCAATTAACACTGACACTTAACGTAGAACAAACAACACAGACTGCCCACCCAGCTCACGTCCTGACCCACTAAACACAACCATACAAAAGGGTTAACAAGGTCAGGAACGTGACATATACTTTATCGCCTTATTCTAAAACTGATTAAATCGTTTTTTCCCTTCATCAATCTAAACACAATACCCAATAATGACAAAGCAAAAAACAGGTTTTTAGAATTTTTTTCAAATGTATAAAATACAAAAATTTGTAAAAAATTTGCAAAAATGTCTAAAAAGCTGTTTACTCTTTTTTCATTATTGTACATTGTGTGTAGATTGATGAGGGGGGAAAAAACGATTTAATCAATTTTAGAATAAGGCTGTAATGTCACATAATTTGGACAAAGTCAAGGGGGCTGAATAGTTTCCGAATGCACTTTATACAGAAAGGTATGTGGACACCCTTCAAATTAGTGGATTTGGCTATTTCAGCCACACCCATTGCTGACAGGTGTATAGAATCGAGCACATAGCCATGCAATCTCCATAGACAAATATTGGCAGTAGATTGGCCTTACCGAAGAGCTCAGTGACTTTCAACTTGGCACTGTCATAAGATGCCACTTTTCCAACATGTCAGTTTGTAACATTTCTGGCCTGCTAGAGCTTCCCCTATATAAGTGTTGTTATTGTGAAGTGGAAACATTTAGGAGCATCAACGGCTCAGCCGCGGAGTGGTAGACCACACAAGCTCACAGAACAGGACTGCAGAGTGCTGAAGCACGTAGCGAGTAAAATTGTCTGTCCTCAGTTGCAACACGTATACCAAGTCCCAAACTGTCTCTGGAAGCAACGTCAGCACAATAACTGTTCGTTGCACACAAGCCTAAGATCACCATGCGCAATGCCAAGCGTCAGCTGGAGTGGTGGTAAGCTCGCCCCCATTGGACTCTGGAGCAGTGGAAATGCGTTCTCTGGTGTGATGAATCATGCTTCACCATCTGTCAGTCTGTGTTTGGCGGATGCCAGGAGAACGCTACCTGCCCCAATGCATAGTGCCAACTGTACAGTTTGACTGAGGAATAAGGGTCTGGGACTGCTTTTCGTGGTTCAGGCTAGGCCCCTTAGTTGCAGTGAATGGATATCGTAATGCTACAGCATACATGAAATTCTAGATGATTCTGTGCTTCCAACTTTGTAGCAACAGTTTGGGGAAAGCACTTTCCCGTTTCAGCACGAAAACTCTATGCACAAAGCGAGGTCCATAGAGAAATGGTTTGTTGAGATCAGTGTGGATGAACTTGACTGGTCTGCACAGTGCCCTGACCTCAACCCCATTGAACACCTTTGGGATGAATTGGAACGTCGACTGCGAGCCAGGCCTAATCTCCCAACATCAGTGCACGACCTCACTAACGCTCTTGTGGCTGAATGGAAGCAAGTCCCAGCAGCAATGTTCCAACATCTAGTGAAATGCCTTCATAGAAGAATGGAGGTTGTTATAGCAGCAAAGGGGGGACCAACTCCATATTAATGCCCATGATGTTGTATTGAGATGTTCGATGAGCAGGTGTCCACATACTTTTGGTCATTCAGTATTTACAAAGCAGTTGTGGCTCGAGCACTTATTGTGTAGTCAAAGTTGTATTTTGAATGACTATGCTGAATTACAATATTAAAATGTAAGTACACTATTAATACGTGTGTTTAAGTGTAATGATAGTGAACATATACAGAGGCAAGAAAAAGTATGTGAACCCTTTGGAATTACCTGGATTTCTGCATAAATTGGTCATCAAATTTGATCTGATCTTCATCTAAGTCCCAACAATAGACAAACATAGTGTGCTTAAACTAATAACACACAAATTATTGTATTTTTCTTGTCTATATTGAATACATCATTTAAACATTCACAGTTTAGGTTTAAAAAGGTACGTGAACCCCTAGGCTAATGACTTCTCCAAAAGCTATTTGGAGTCAGGAGTCAGGAATCAGCTAACCTGGAGTCCAATCAATGAGACGAGATTGGAGATGTTAGTTAGAGCTGCCTTGCCCTATAAAAAACACACGCAAAATTTGAGGTTGCATAAAGCTGAAAATGGTTACAAAGGTACCTCTAAAAAAAAGCCTTGATGTTCATCAGTCAAGACAAATTGTCTATAAATGGAGAAAGTTCAGCACTGTTGCTACTCTCCCTGGGAGTGGCCGTCCTGTAAAGATAACTGCAAGAGCACAGCGCAGAATGCTCAATGAGGTTAAGAATGTCAGCTAAAGAATTACAGAAATCTCTGGAACATGCTAACATCTCTGTTGATGAGTCTACGAAACGTAAAACACTAAACAAGAATGGTGTTCATGGGAGGACACCACGGAAGAAGGCACTGCTTCCCAAAAAAACATTGCTGCACATCTCAAGTTTGCAAAAGTGCACCTGGATGTTCCACAGCGCTACTGGCAAAATATTCTGTGGACAGATGAAACTACAGTTGAGTTGCTTGGAAGGAAACCACAACACCATGTGTGGAGAAAAAAAGGCACAGCACACCAACATCAAAACCTCATCCCAACTGTAAAGTATGGTGGAGGGAGCACCATGGTTTGGGGCTGCTTTGGGCCTGGACAGCTTGCTATCATCGCCGGAAAAATTAATTCACAATTTATCAAGACATTTTGTAGGAGAACGTTTAGGCTATCTGTCTACCAATTGAAGCTCAACAGAAGTTAGGTGACGCAACAGGACAACGACCCAAAACACAGAAGTAAATCAACAACAGAATGGCTTCAACAGAAGAAAATACGCCTTCTGGAGTGGCACAGTCAGAGTCCTGACCTCAACCCGATTGAGATGCTGTGGCATGACCTCAAGAGAGCAGTTCACACCAGACATCCCAAGAATATTGCTGAACTGAAACAGCTTTGTAAAGAGGAATGGTCCAATAGTCTGCTGACCATTGTGCAGGTCTGATTCGCAGCTACAGAAAACATTTGGTTTCCTGCCAAAGGAGGGTCAACCAGTGATTAAATCCAAGGGTTCACATACTTTTCCCACCCTGCACTGTGAATGTTTACACGCTGTGTTCAATAAAGACATGAAAACGTATAATTGTTTGCGTGTTATTAGTTTAAGCAGACTGTGTTTGTCTATTGTTGTGACATAGATGAAGATCAGATCAAATGTTACGACCAATTTATGCAAAAATGCAGGTATTTCCAAAGTGTGCACATACTTTTTCTTGCCACTGCAGTATACTTAAAGATTGAAAAAAAATTCATTTAAAGGACACTTGTAATACGTGTAATGATAGTGTGTGTATATATAGTACACTTAAGCTGTACTAGAAAAGTACATCTCACATTTGAAGTATATTAATTTGTAATATATAGTAGCAGGCACAGGTCAGACAGATTCCAAATGTATTCTCATCTCTCTGTGTCTCCCAGTAGAGAATAACACTGCACACAGCCACAGCCACAGCCCCTTCCCATTTATTCTGACCCAATACCAGACCTGGATTCAAACACTACTTGATGTCATTAAGCTGTGCTTGATGAAACTCTGCCCATCGTGCACCCCAGGCAGGCTAAAGCAAACGGTAAATGTATTTGAAATATTTCAAATTGTATTTGAACCCAGATTTGGTATTGGGTCAGAATAAATGGGATGGGGCTGTATAAATATCCTGTCTGTCTATCTTTCATCATGGCTGATGTGATGGCAAAGTATCTCCAATCCTCTTAAGGGTAAGGCCAGAGGGGGGTCAGACAATACCTGCAGCCTAAGTTCATCCAATGACCTTTTGAGTACCACGTTGGCAAACGGTCGTCCTGTGCACTTTAGTAATGAGGTTCACTGATAAGGGTTGTGTTTTCCAAGAGCAATCACTCACTCTCACTCAATGTTTTCAATGATCCACAACAGTAAGGTCTTGGATTGTTACTTTCATTAAATTAAGTTCAATATCTACTCTACTGTATCAAATGAAATGCAAATGTCTCTATAGTCTCACAAAGTCTACATTGGGTGTTGAAGACTGGCTTTATCTTAAGCAATCAATATCACAAGGTATCTAGTCCCAGTAGTTAATGGACATTAATTGTACGAACCCCAGCAGTACCAACCGACTAACCTGTACTCCCGCACATTTACTCGGTACAGGTACCGCCAGTATATAGCCTCGTTATTGTTATTTGATTGTGTTACTTTGTATTTTATTTTTTACTTTAGTTTATTTAGTAAATATTTTCTTAACTCTATTTCTTGAACTGCATTGTTGTCCAATTTACAGTAGCTATTACAGTGAGAGAATACCATGCAATTGTTTGAGTAGAGTGCACAATTTTGAACATGAAAAGTTATTAATAAACAAATTAGGCACATTTGGGCAGTCTTGATACAACATTTTGAACAGAAATGCAATGGTACATTGGTTCAGTCTAAAACTTTGCACATACAAAATCTAAATTGCACCTGGGCTGGAATAATACATTATGGCCTTTCTCTTGCATTTCAAAGATGATGGTACAAAAAAATACAAAAGAACAGTTGTTTTTTTCTTTGTATTATCTTTTACAAGGTCTATTGTGTTATATTCTACTACATTCCTTTTACATTACAATAAACATCAAAGTTTTTCCTTTCAAATGGTACCAAGAATATGCATATCCTTGCTTCAGGTCCTGAGCTACAGTCAGTTAGATTTGGGTATGTAATTTTAGGCGAAAATTTAAAAAAAGGGGCTAATCCTTAAGAGTTTTAAGGGCTGGTAAGTAAGCATTTCACGTCGCATGTGACAAATACAATTTGATTTGAGTTGTCGAGACCTCGATCTCTATCCCTGTAAATGGAAATTGTGTGCCAACTAGGTACTGACCAATATTTGACTCGAAAAGATACTTATCGGTGAGGAGAGACCAGATGAGCTCTGATTTGATCTCTAAAGTTGTGGTGGCTACATTGCAGTGTGTGTGTGTGCGCGTGTGCGCGTGTGTGTGTGTGTGTGTGTGTTCTATTGTGTCTCCACAGTGAAAAAGCCTCGGCCCGCTCCATAGGGAGCACTAAGGCTGAGGAGCAGAAAATCAATGGTTAAAATACATTCATGTTTGACTGGATCCAGCATCCATGTCCCCCTAACAACAGTGGTCATTGGTTCATCAATGTTCTGCTTACTGACGTCTCTGCAGCCTTTATTTGCAGCCTTTGCATTTCAGGAGGAAAGCATTGATAAAGCGTTGATATTGTCTGGGGAAGCTTGAGTGACTTTGCAAAAACGCAGAGCAGCAAATACCAGGGTTATGAAACCTGTCAACAGAGAACACAGGAGCTTAATACCCCAGGTACCCATGCAGAGCACTGCTGGCATCGCTGTTGCTGATTTGATGACAAACCAGCCAGCCAATCACAGAGCAGATTAAAGACAAAGTAGGCCTAACTCTAGGCATCCTACCACTACACACTAAGTCCACCATGCTGCTTCTCCCCTCCCCGCCTGTAGATTTCGGTCTCGTCTCTGTGTGCAGACACTTGCTAGAGGAGCAGAGGAAAGACAGAAACATTGGAACAGCACTAAAGAGTGTGTGGATATCTTCTCTCGCACACACCACACACAAACGCTCACTCACTTTCCTGCACGTTACATCTTTGCTCAAGTTAATCCATAATAAATCTGACTTTATTTAGGACGCAGTCAATAAGCAGACAAATTTAAATAAATGAGTGGGAAAACTCTCCGCTTTAATAATTCGAGAGTCTGTGGCAACACACAAAGAGGAAGAATGAGAGTTTGATCACCTCTGAAATCTGTTACTCTGCCAATTAGAACATCTGAGCACGCCTGTCAGATTTAGCCGCCCTTATTCGTAGCCAAAAGATTCTTAGCATCTGTTGATCCAATAGTAAGGATCAGGACATGGAGGGACAGATTGGGCCAGATGTCAAACTCTCTGTTTCTAAGACAACACACTTTAGGGGTTGTGGCATTCTGTGTTAAGGAGATTTCAGTAGGATTACCGTAATTACTCTACACCCCACGGCCAGAGCCTTCCGAATGTGACGCCGCAACAAGGTAAGAAGCGGTCCTATTATTTGTCAACAAAGCAATCTAGCTAGGTGGCTAGATAAACATAGCTAGTTAACACTGTCAGTTAGCAGCTGTAACGTTAGCAGAAGTAGCTATCTAGCTAACATTAGTTAGCCAAATGAAATTACTACAGCCAATATTGTCAATAAACACTAACTAGTTGCTAGCTAGTTAACAAACGTTGTAGCTAACATGATCATGCTACATGGATTTTAGTTGTAGGAGTACGACATTTAACGTTTCTGTTTTGACTAAAACTGGTTTGACTAAATGTTAACTGGCAACTAATTGTTGGCAACTAACATTAGCTACCCAACATTGGTGGAAGAACAGATAGCTTGGTAGCTAGCTATTCTTACATGCTGACCACACCGCTCGTGTCGCATGTACGAGCGTTGCTAAATAAATTTACACATACATGTTATTCAATCATTTCACTCACACTGCTCGTGTACGTCAACGAGCGTCTGCGTAGCCAGGCGCTAAGATTTTACTTGGTTCTATTTGTGATGCATGACGCGCTGCTTGTCCCACCTCTCCCATCTCCTCATTGGTTTTTAGGAGCATACACCGACGTGGATGATTAAAAGATAAACTGAGGTCCACACTCCAGTCCAGTTGGTAGTGGTAATGCACCATAAAGTTGCCATATAAAGTCCAAAAAATGAGAAGAAGCCTGAAGGAGGAGATATTACTTGAAATAAACTTGGTTTACCCTTTTATCTGTGGATTAATTGTTGAAGTAGAGGACCTTGTGCATTTCAGGTAAAATAACAACCCAATGTTTATTTATATCCCAGGACAATTTAGCTAGCAAAAGCAAGCTAGCAAGCTAAATTGCCAAAAATGTTTAATGCTTTTCGACCTGTCCCCAAATGAATATAGTTGGTTCAGAGTCCTTGTCGCATCTGGTGTGGGTGGACAAAATCAACATGCGCAGGATGGCTCACGCGCGCTTGCGGTCTGGTCAGCATGTTTACAAGCCTAGTAAAATACAGTAAAGGAGACAAGTGGCTATTGAATGTTTTTTTTATTTTATTGATACAATTCGTTTGTGGGGCCCACCATGAGCCTCTTCGTGCGAGGGAATGACGCATCACTAAATGAGAGCATGGATTTCCAACAACTCATGGCCAGGCTGAATCAGATGCAGGACTACAACACGGTGGCCGATATGAACGACAGGCTGATGCAAGTAGCTCAACTATTCCAACAACAGCAGCAGCTACAGCAGAGCACTCCTCCAGCGCCTGGAACGGGCGATGGGCGTTCATCGAGCAAGACCGAATGAGCAAGACCGAATGAGCTATCCGTAAATTGTATGATGGTTATTTTAGCATTCTCAAATATGTTACATGAAACAGAGGTGCAAATAACATGCATAAACTTCATTTTATGTCTCAGGAAGAACACTCCACACAACACCCATGTACTGGGTCTGCTGGTCAGTCCAGTCAGCTAAGAGGAAGGTACACAAATGGAGAGTGGAGCATAGCAGATTTTGAACATGAGAAGTCTCATAAATAACATAATTCTACATCTTACAATTGTTTCAAGGATTTGTATGTATATAACCATTGCTAATACACCACACTGACTCCTCAGATGCAGCTGCAAATTTGTGTTGAACTGAAAGAGCAGCATAAGTTATTTTGACGCCCCATACAAATTAAATGAATGGCACATCAAAAAGCAAAGGTGGTGTCGTCAGAGACAGGTTAGTTTATAAGTCATTTATAAGTCATTAAAACTCATTTTTCAACCATGCCACGTATTCCTTGTTAACAAACTAGTTTTGGCAAGTTGTTTATTACATCTACTTTGTGCATGACACAAGTAATTTTTCCAACAATTGTTTACAGACAGATTATTTTACTTAAAATTCACTGTATCACAAATTCAGTGGGTCATAAGTTTATTTACACTAAGTTGCCTGTGTCTTTAAACAGCTTGGAAAATTCCAGAAAATTATGTCATGGCTTTAGAAGCTTCTGATAGGCTAATTGACATAATTTGAGTCAATTGGAGGTGTAGCTGTGGATGTACTTCAAGGCCTACCTTCAAACTCACTGCCTCTTTGCTTGCCATCATGGAAAAATCAAAAGAAATCTGACAAGACCTCAGAAAAAAAATTGTAGACCTCCACAAGTCTGGTTCATCCTTGGGAGCAATTTCCAGACCTCCGAAGGTACCACGTTCATCTGTACAAACAATAGTACGCAACTATAAACACCACGGGACCAGGCAGCCGTCATACCGCTCAGGAAGGAGATGCGTTCTGTCTCCTAGAGATGAACGTACTTTGGTGCGAAAAGGGCAAATCAATCCCAGAACAACAGCAAAGGACCTTGTACAAGATGCTGGAGGAAACAAGTACAAAAGTACCTATATCCACAGTAAAATGAGTCCTATATTGACATAACCTGAAAGGCAGCTCAGCAAGGAAGAAGCCACTGCTCCAAAACCGCCATAAAAAAGCCAGACTACGGTTTGCAACTGCACATGGGGACAAAGATCGTACTTTTTGGAGAAGTATCCTCTGGTCTGTTGAAACAAAAACAGAACCTTTTGGCTATAATGACCATTGTTATGTTTGGAGGAAAAAGTTGGAGACTTGCAAGCCAAAGAACACCATCCCAACTGTGAAGCACGGGGGTGGCAGCATCATGTTGTGGGGGTGCTTTGCTGCAGGAGGGACTGGTGCACTTCACAAATTAGATGGCATCATGAGGACAGAAAATTATGGATATGTGGATGCAACATCTCAAGACATCGATCAGGAAGTTAAAGCTTGGTCGCAAATGGGTCTTCCAAATGGACAATGACACCAAGCATACTTCCAAAGTTGTGGCAAAATGGCTTAAGGACAACAAAGTCAAGGTGTTGGAGTGGCATTCCCAAAGCCCTGACCTCAATCCCATAGAAAATTTGTGGGCAGAAACGAAAAAGCGTTTTCGAGCAAGGAGGCCTACAAACCTGACTCAGTTACACCAGCTCTGTCTGGAGGAATGGGTCAAAATTCACCCAACTTATTGTGGAAAGCTTGTGGAAGGCTACCCGAAACTACCCAAGTTAAACAATTTAAAGGCAATGCTACCAAATACTAATTGCGTGTATGTAAACGTATGACCCACTGGGAATGTGATCAAATAAATAAAATCTGAAATAAATCATTCTCTCTACTATTATTCTGACATTTCACATTCTTAAAATAAAGTGGTGATCCTAACTGACCTAAGACATGGAATTTTACTGGCGATAAATATAAGGAATTGTGAAAAACTGAGTTTAAATGTATTTGGCTAATGTGTATGTAAACCTCCGACTTCAACTGCACATACAGTGCTTTCAAAATTATTCAGACCCCTTGAATTTTTCCACATTGTTACATTACAGCCTTATTCTAAAATGGATTCAATATTTTTTTTTCAGCAATCTAAACCGCATAACAACAAAGCGAAAACAGGTTTTGGGATTTTGAGCAAATGTATTAAAAAATAAAAACAGAAATACCATATTTACATAATTCTTCAGACCCTTTGCTATGAGACTTGAAATTGAGCTCAGGTGAATCCTGTTTCCATTGATCGTCCTTCAGATCTTTCCACAACTTGATTGGAGTCCACCCGTGGTAAATTCAATTGATTGAACATGATTTGGAAAGGCACACACCTGTCTATATAAAGTCCCACAGTTGACAGTGCATGTCAGAACAAAAGTCATGAGGTCGAAGGAATTGTCCGTAGAGCTCCGCGACAGGATTGTGTTGAGGCACAGATCTGGGGAAGGGTACCAAAACATTTCTGCAGCGTTGAAGGTCCACAAGAACACAGTGCCATCATCATGGAAGAAGTTTGGAACCGGAAGACTCTTCCTAGAGCGGGCCGCCCGGTCAAACTGAGCAATCAGGCGAGAAGGGCCTTGGTCAGGGAGGTGACCAAGAACCCGATGGTCACTCTGACAGAGCTCCAGAGTTTCTCTGTGTAGATGGTAGATGGGAGAAGGACAACCATCTCTGCAGAACTCCAACAATCAGTAATTTATGGTTGTGTGGCCAGACGGAAGCCACTCCTCAGTAAATGGCACATGACAGCCCACTAAAGACTCTCAGACCATGAGAAACAAAGATTCTCTGTTCTAATGAAACCAAGATTGAACTCTTTGGTCTGAATGTCAAGCGTCCCGCCTGGAGGAAACCTGGCACCATCTCTACAGTGAAGCATGGTGGTGGCGGTATCATGCTGTGGGGATGTTTTTCAGTGGCAGGGACTAGTCAGTATTGAGGCAAAGATGAACAGAGCAAAGTACAGAGAGATCCTTCATGAAAACCTGCTCCAGAGCGCTCAGGTCCTCTGACTGGGGCGAAGGTTCACCTTCCAAAAGGACAACGACCCTAAGCACACAGCCAAGACAACGCAGGAGTGGCATCGGGACAAGTCTCTGAATGTCTTTGAGTGTCCCAGCTAGAGCCCGGACTTGAACCCAATCGAACATCTGTGGAGAGACCTGAAAATACCTGTGCAGCGACACTCCCCATCCAACCTGACAGAGCGTGAGAGGAGCTGCAGAGAAGAATGGGAGGAACTCCCCAACAGGTGTGCCAAGCTTGTAGCGTCATACCCAAGAAGACTCAAGGCTGTAATCGCTGCCAAAGGTGCTTCAACAAAGTACAGTGTAAAGGTCTGAATACTTATGTAAATGTGATGTTTTTTTTATGGGGTATTGTGTTTAGATTGATGAGGGGGAAAACGATTTCATCTATTTTAGAGTAAGGCAGTAACGTTACAAAATGTGGAAAAAGTCAAGTGATCTGAATACTTTTCGAATGCACTGTAATACAACCACAACCCATTAAAAAATGTTTCAAAGCAATGTGGCTGATGCAACAGATCAGAACGTCTAGCTTAACATGTTGATAAACTATTAGTCTATTTCGTCACATTATAATGTGCACAGGGCAGTTAGTTATAAGTGCGAATGTTCCAAAATGCAATCAATTACCGGAAAACACTGTTCTCAAAATTGACCGCAAATGCGATTATGCGTGTAATGCTTTATTATAAAGGTGCATTTTTATGGTGAAAATGATCTTCCCCAAACTTGAAACTCACCCGCCGCCTATGTATGCCAGTTAGGCTCTACACTTGCTGTAAAGCGGATTAATGTGCTTAATTTTTTAAGTTATTTGGTCACTTTAGTTGTGATACAAAACATATAGGCCTATGGGCTAGGCTACATGAAGTGTGCGACTATTATTTGACAAAGTCGCCCCCAAAAAAGCATGCGCTGTTTCTTGCCTTATTGTCTTTACATATACTAAATAATATACATGTGTGAAATTAGTTTTGATTTAGAATAGACCATTGTCATGCACCTGTCTCAGAACATCAACAAAAAATACATGTCATCCCTGCATTTAAATAGCGAATGGAGGACACTTTTCCCGTGGATCATTTTCATGCCAGCCAGGTAGGCTATACTCATGTTGTAAAGCGAAGCAATGGGCTTAATGTTAGGAAAGTTGAGAAATAAATATAGTAGGCCTAGCTTACAGAAAGCTGTTTTCTCATGCAATTGCATAGCCTACAGAAATGTTGCGCAACATGAGGTCATGGGCACTCATGAAGTGTTTGATTTTCAAAAAGATTTACATTGATGTCAGAGTGACTAGAGAGGCAATAGAGTGCTGAGTATCAGTTAGCAAGTTTGTTAGGCTACCAATGACCATCAGCACCATCAGAGATTGGAGAAGACTAGCTACCGTGACTAAACGGTCACGTGGAATTTGACTTTGAGGTCATGACTTGTGACCGCCTGTGTGGCAGTAATACGGTCACCGTAACAGCCCTAGGTGGGGGCACACATTTGCAGCGAGGGGCACAGTGCTGTGTAGCGTGACACAATGGGACAGGACAAAGGGACAATATCTAAATGTGGATCAGTGGCTTCGAGGCTCATGCTCGATAGCGCACTCATTAGCTAGCTAAGCATGGGGCGCTAGCTGAAACAATAGCTAAAAACGCACACTGTTTATCCGTCTGGGACTGCCTTGAGTCTTAAGGCTGAACTCGATTGAATCAGCATTGCATTATTGCATTACCTCCTTGTCCCGTGGTCCAATACATTCACAGAATGGTTACGAGTACTGTGAAAACCTCCTTTTACTACTACAGCCAGGTAGATTGCTCTCACAGGTAGACACCAACCGTTTTCAGAATAAGAAGATGTATATGCGCAGACAGTAGGTTTCTTAATTGAAATGGCATTTTAGCTCAAGACTGGGCTAAATCGGTGTCTGGGAAACCTTCCCTACGTAGGTTAACATTGCCATGGCGGGTTCGATTGAATTTCAGCCTCAGTGTATTCCCTATGAGTTCCCTGCACTCCCTATTCCACTTGTATCTTATGGAGTGCTACTAGCTACATTACCCCTCTGTAGACAGTTGTGTTGTAAGCTATTGTAGCGGGGTTATACATCTAATTCATAATTATCCAGGAAGGTGATGCACCATAATGAAGCGCTCTACTTAGCTCTCCCCAGAGGACACTGTCTCAAAGCAAAACAGTTCCTGTGCAGCTCACTCAAACATGCTCAGCCACACATTGTCGTTTAACAGAGGCGGCTGACTGAAAATCCAGCAAGTCTCTGACTCTGTGCAGAGAGGGAGAGAGCACAGGAAGAGACGACACAAACAAGAATCCAGAGGGGTTCAAGAAGAAAGGGGAAATAGGCAAAAGACGATGATGACACAGTGGCGCTCACACTAATTTGAGCATGAGGCTACTACAGTACAGCGCTTCTATAAAAACAACCTTTACTTTAACCAGACCTACTACTTCCACTGCGACGAATAGCAATGCAATGCTACTCCAACAGCGCCAAAACTACCAAACAATTCAAGCAATTTACCATTACTAGTGCTTCTAGAATCAACAGCTACTGCTGCCACCATTCGAATAGCTACCTAAATTGAAATGATTTCTTCTACTGCTCATTCAGCTACTGTCACTTTTAGTGCAATGATTAACAAGTCCGAATAGTATTGAACATCATTTAGAAAGGATGAATACATGTGTATGTGTAGCCCCATTGAATAGCACTGTCTTTTTGAGGGACTTGTTCTAATGGATATGTATGTAAAGAGCGTCTGATCTTCCTCATGGCAAGTTAAGTTCAATCTTCTTATGACTTAAACTTCTATTCTTTATGTAAGTGTTGCCTCATGCACTTAACCTTGACTGCTCCAGGAAACGACTGGAATTTGAATTTGCTTGGCTGTGTGTGTGTGTGTGTGTGTGTGTGTGTGTGTGTGTGTGTGTGTGTGTGTGTGTGTGTGTGTGTGTGTGTGTGTGTGTGTGTGTGATCCACCACTCTCTCATCCCGCAAATTCTGCTGATGCTTTCCTCTCCCTCCACCTGTTATCCAGGCGCCATAAATCACCAGGCTGACGTGGAACTGCACTTTTACTCTTCTGCTTATGACTGTCATCATTACAAACCCCAGACACAGTGTGGTTCTGCCTGTATCGTTTATCACTAACTCACCGTGTTGTTGTGCTGTGTCCCAACTCTATTCGCTATGATCAGTTAGCCTGTACTATCCTGCGGACTGGCTAACTCATCTTTCCTGAGCTCAGTTAGCGCGTACTCTGTGGACAGGCTATTTCCTCTCCCCTAACCTCAATGAGCCTGCACTCTGTGGACAGGCTATTTCCTCTCTCCTAACCTCAATGAGCCTGCACTCTGTAGACAGGCTATTTCCTCTCTCCTAACCTCAATGAGCCTGCACTCTGTAGACAGGCTATTTCCTCTCTCCTAACCTCAATGAGCCTGCACTCTGTAGACAGGCTATTTCCTCTCTCCTAACCTCAATGAGCCTGCACTCTGTGGACAGGCTATTTCCTCTCTCCTAACCTCAATGAGCCTGCACTCTGTAGACAGGATATTTCCTCTCTCCTAACCTCAATGAGCCTGCACTCTGTAGACAGGCTATTTCCTCTCTCCTAGCCTCAATGAGCCTGCACTCTGTGGACAGGCTATTTCCTCTCTCCTAACCTCAATGAGCCTGCACTCTGTGGACAGGCTATTTCCTCTCTCCTAACCTCAATGAGCCTGCACTCTGTGGACAGGCTATTTCCTCTCTCCTAACCTCAATGAGCCTGCGCTCTGTGGACAGGCTATTTCCTCTCTCCTAACCTCAATGACCCTGCACTCTCTAGACAGGCTACTTCCTCTCTCCTAACCTCAATGAGCCTGGACTCTGTGGACAGCCTACCTCATCTCCCTCACCTCAAAGAGCCTTCACTCTGTGGATAGGCTTACTTCCTACTTCTACTCCTCGGGGTTCAGCCTTTAAGCAGGATTACCTCAACATGTACATGACCTTAGGGCAACATTTCGGGAAGGGGCATGATTTGCGCAACTCTCTTCGATGGCTTTCTCAGGCTACCTCCCTGTTGCACCCACCATCTGTGTCTCCGTTCTGTTGCACCACGTGTTCCTTTTGGGGTGAGAGTGGCTCGTGTCGCGTTAACACTCAAACGGCAACGTTTAATCAACGCCACAGTGCTTCTCATCACACACATCTGAACCGAAAAAGAATGGCCTGAACAACGGCCATCCACGCCAGGCCCCTCAGATATACTGCGGCTCCCACAATAATCAGTCTTTGAGGCGATGCCAGTTAACATGCCACATCCACCACTAATTACTTAATTTAATGAATGAGCTGGCACTGGGAACGAGTAGTCGGAGGAAAAAGAAGTGGCATCTTCAGAGGAAAGTATGATGAAAGTGCCTCTCTGTGCCTCTCCCTGTAGGCACTGGTCAAAAGTAGTGCACTAAATAGGTAACAGGGTGCCATTTGGGAAGCATTCGTACATTACACAGTGGGGTTAAAAGTTTGGACACCTATTTATTCCAGGGTTTTTCTTTATTTTTACTATTTTCTACATGGTAGAATAATAGTGAAGACATCAAAACTATGAAATAACACATATGGAATCACGTAGTAACCAAAAAAGGGTTAAACAAATCAAAATATGTTTTATATTTTACATTCAGTCCATCGTTACTTTAAGACATGAAGGTCAGTCAATCTGGAAAATTTCAAGAACTTTGAAAGTTTCTCCAAGTGCAGTCACAAAAACCATCAAGCGCTTTGATGAAACTGGCTCTCATGAGGACCACCACAAGAAAGGAAGACCCAGAGTTACCTCTGCTTCAGAGGATACGTTCATTAGAGTTAGCTGCACCTCAGATTGCAGCCCAAATAAATGCTTCACAGAGTTCAAGTAACATCTCAAAATCAACTGTTCAGAGGAGACTCATGGTCAAATTGCTGAAAAGAAACCACTACTAAAGGACACCAATAATAAGAAGAGACTTGCTTGGGCCAAGAAGCACGACCAATGGACATTAGACCGGTGGAAATCTGTCCCTTGGTGTGATGAGTCCAAATTTGAGATTTTTGGTTCCAACTGCCGTGTCTTTGTAAGACGCAGAGTAAGTAAACGGAAGATCTCTGCATGTGTGGTTCCCACGGTGAAGCATGGAGGAGGAGGTGTGATTTTTTGGGGTTGCTTTGCCGGTGACACTGTCTGTGATTTATTTATAATTCAAGGCATACAATCACCCAACACACCTCGAGGCTGTGTATGGGCTATTTGACCAAGAAGGAGAGTGAGGGAGTGCTGCAGGAAAAGCAACCAACAAGTGCTCAGCATATGTGGGAACTCCTTCAAGACTTTTGGGAAAGCCTTCCGGTTGAAGCTGGTTGAGAGAATGCCAAGAGTGTGCAAAGCTGTCATCAATGCGAAGGGTGGCTACTTTGAAGAATCTAAAACCTAAAATATATATTTTTTGTTACTACAGTGCATGGTTCCATATGTGTTATTTCATAGTTTGATGTCTTCACTATTACCCTACAATGTAGAAAATAGTAAAAATAAAGATAAACCCTTGAATGAGTAGGTGTTCTAAAACTTTGACCAGTAGTGTAGTTAACCAACAGGTTCACGTGCCCAGTAATCGGCATGTTCCATGTTGAAGAGTGTTTTCCCAATACTTGTTAAATGTTATGAGTAGGTGTGTCCAAACTTTTGACTGGTCCTGTATATTTTATATTTTGCAATGTGTTTTATTTTGAATACTGAAACACAAATATACATTTTATGAGAACGACATCAAGGGTACTCAAGAGTATTTTGGCATTGGAGTTATTATACGGCATGTTACCAGCTATTTATGTTCCCAACAAATGCAGATTTATCTTAAAAAATGTGTCTGAACGTTTCAACCCTTTGTCTTTGCCTGTTAATCAATATGGAGCTTTCTGTTCTGAATTAGATTTGTTATTTTAACGCAGCACCTATTTTTGTCATTGGAATTATTCATATAACATTTAAAGAGGTATACATCTACTTGGCAAGACTTTCCATATAAATGGGACACATTTTCCAGACTGGCGCAGTGGTCTAAGACACTGCATCTCAGTGCACTGTAGTACCTGGTTCGAATCCAGGCTGCATCACATCCGGCCATGATTGGGAGTCCCATAGGGCGGCGCACAATTGGCCCAGCGTCGTCCGGGTTTGGTAGGCCGTCATTGTAAATAAGACTTTGTTCTTAAGTGACTTGCCTAGTTAAATAAAGGTAAAATTACATTTAAAATATTCCAGGGCCTAGTTTTGAGATCGTACTTAACCTTACACAGAAAATTTGCCTAAATAAGAGTATTCATTTTACTTACATCCTGTAAGATGTTATTTTCAATGTAATATCTTTGAAGTCTTTGTAATTATGTGTGTGTCCTTACATGGTTGTGTCACGAATCCCGCCGAGGATGGTGCCTCTTCCTGTTCGGGCGGCGCTCGGCGGTCGTCGTCACCGGCCTACTAGCTGCCATCGATTCCTTTCTGTTTTGTTTCTGTTAGTTTGGGCTGATTGGGTGCACCTGTTTTGAGTTTAGTTTGGTGGGTAGGCTATTTAAGGGCAGGTAGCCCGCTGGCTGTTGTGCGGACTTGTTTTCTGTTATGTTGGTGTTGGATTGTGAAGTGGATTGTGGTATTTTCTCGGAACAGTTTAGTCCGGTGTTTTGGACTTATCTTTTTCATGCGCCCGTGTGTTTAGGGCATGATCGTTTTCCTGTGTGTTGGAAAATAAATCCACGTTTGTTAAACCTGCTCTCTGCGCTTGACTCCATCCACCCATTACTCCTAGTAGCTCTGACAGGTTGACTATGTCATCTGGTAAGAAACAGGGAACTGCCTGAGAATGTGTTACATCAGACATCAACAACACGCAAAGAGAAGAAAGTTCGACTTCCCCCACCACAACACACCCCACCCGGCTACCCACTCCACACCACCCCCTTGGCCCTGCAGCGTGTGTCATTAATAACAGGGTGATTATCTCTCCTTAGGGGGTCCGGGCCCACACACAACAGCCCCCCGTGGGTTCGCTAACGAGCACCTCACTCACCAGCCTCCGTCATGGCAGCTTTAATAGCCCACGGCCACCGAGCATTCAAAAGACTGCGGTCATGAAAAAATAAAAACCTGCATGCCCAGGAAGTTTGGATCAAACAGGCGCTAATCAGGGACTTCTCTCCACCCACTAAGCAGTTTTAACATTATTATTACCAGGTTAGTCTCGTTGAGATTAAAACTCTATTTTACACGAGAGACCTGGCCAAAATAGCAGCATGAAAGTTTCAGACACATTTACAACATAAAACACAAAGCACTACAATTTAAAAACATACATTTACACATTAAGCAGGCAAGATGGTTTGGGGAGGTGTGGTGCATCTAGGGGTCAAAACATTGACAGCTCCCCACTTCATTGTCCACCATAGTTTTTTACCCTTGCTTTAAACTCATTCAAACAGGCGAGCTCCCGTTGTTTAATGTCCTTTTGTAGCTTGTTCCAAGTGGAAGGTGGGAGAGAACTGGAGCACTTGTTTAACCAGTTCTGTATGGGCCTTAGTCACAGTCAACAAAATACAGTTGGGAACACTTTTAGGTCTTCCCTGTCGGATGCACTGTGACTGTGCTTTACTCAGAGTGTAGTGTGAGCACGATCTGTTTCCTATGTTTGTGTGGTGTGTGTGCGTGTGCGCGCGTGTGTGCGTATGCGTCAACTTTGGAAATACTTTAAGGTGATATAAAAGTGACAGGACTACTAATAGAAAAAAAACGAAGTAGGACGATAATATATGAGCATATCTCAAAAGGCCTCGGGAGCAGAGGGAGCACAACACCAATAGTAAACGAGCACTCGATAGTCACTGAAGTGTTGGCACGGCAGCCTGAGATGTGATCTATGGCAACCATTCTACAATTACGTCAATGTTGTGCCACTGTTATGTCACAAATGATACTGCTCTAAAGCCCACATGAGAACTCCAATCTGCCTAGGAGTGATCCGCCTAGTGAAACATCGGAGCAAAGGCACGGAGCGAAATCCACAGTAATACGGGGGAAATCCATTAACCGTATGAAACACATACAGTCAACAAGCTGAACAATACAATAGGACAAAAAGTCACTCTGGATAAAAGTGACTGTTAAGTGGCATATATTATTATTTTATTATTTGTTCATGTTATATATGATATGATATATTATTCAACGTATACCCTAATGGACACCGATATGTGGTACACACACCCCTCCACATATACCATTAAAATAACATCCAATATAATATAACATAATACACTGCATGATCCCTCTGATTTCTTTATAACCAGGTGTCTGCTTTATTAGACTGATTGGATTGGCTATTGTTTTCAGCATATTCTAAAGGTTTAAATGTGCTTCAAACTAGAGGACTCCTGATATCTCCAGGGGTGATCATTAAAATTGTTGTCTTAATCTGTTTTTGTCAATACTGTCTTTTTGATTTCTAGGACTATCTACTTCAAGTGTTGTCTGTCTTCCCAGTAGTTTACTTGGTGTGCGAACTGCTGAGTGCTCATACCTTGCAATTGATTGTTGGCACATCAACCAGGATTAGGGTGCATTTGTGACTGTTGTTTTGGTCATCAGTGGCTGTATTGGAGGGGGGAGTGGTTTCTCCTCTCAGGGGACAATCAGCAATTAGTACCGGGAGGCGTGCTCTTCACCTCTGCTAGGCATTTAGTAATTACTGTTAGTACTTCAGTCTCCCCTGTTTTCTCAGCGATGGAAGTGTCAGCGGTGGTCATGTAAGCGGCGGTCTCATCGCTGAAACAAATACAGTTCTGCTGAGTTCTTCTGCAGAGTTATTTCGAGAAAGGAAAGAGAGGAAGGCACCACACCACTCTCTCACTTGAATATCTTACCGAGTTATTTTGCTCTTTCATACCTTTGTCAACAATGTGTGCGTTTTCTGTACCTGTTCACTCCTTCCCCACCCCTTGGCTGAACCCCTTCTAATTTAGCCTGTCTAGGATCAGCGTGGCGCTAGCGGCACACCCCCCCCCCCCCACTGAAAAACCAGTGCCGCGAAATTCAAAAAAAAATTTTTTTTTAAATATTTAACTTTCACACATTAAAGTCCAATACAGCTAATGAAAGACACAGATCTTGTGAATCCAGTCAACATTTCCGATTTTTAAAATGTTTTACAGGGAAGACACAATATGTAAAGATGTACATCTATTACCTAAAAACACATTAGCATAATCCACCATCTTTTATTTGTCCACCAACACCAGTAACCATCACCAATTCGGCTAAACTAAGATATTTATAGCCCCTAACCAACAAAAAAACTCATTAGATGACAGTCTGATAACATATTTATGGTATGGGATAGGTTTTGTTAGAAAAAAGTGCATATTTCAGGTATATGGCATAGTTTACAATTGCACCCACCATCACAAATGGACTAGAATAATTACAATGAGCAACGTGTTTACCTAACTACTAATCATCAAACATTTCGTAAAAATACACAGCATACACGAATCGAAAGACACAGATCCTGTGAATACAGACAATATTTCAGATTTTCTAAGTGTCTTACAGCGAAAACACAATAAATCGTTATATTAGCTTAGCACATAGCAATTAGCAGCCCAGCATTGATTCTAGCCAAAGTGAGCGATAAAAGTCAACATCGCCAAAAGATATTAATTTTTTCACTAACCTTCTCAGAATTCTTCCGATGACACTCCTGTAACATCACATTACAACATGCATATACAGTTTGATCGAAAATGTTTATATTTAGCCACCAAAATCATGGTTAGACAATGTGAAATGTAGCTCAGCTGGTCAGAAAATGTCCTTGCGCCACTTAGACAGTGATCTACTCTTATACATAAATACTCATAAACGTGACTAAAAAATATAGGGTGGACAGGGATTGATAGACAATTTAATTCTTAATACAATTGCGTTATTACATTTTTTAATTTATCCTTACTTTTCAATACAGTTTGCGCCAAGCGAAGCTACGTCAAAAAACATGGCGTCCTAAGCCACTAAAATGTTTCGACAGAAACACGATTTATCATAATAAAAATGTCCTACCTTGAGCTGTTCTTCCATCAGTATCTTGGGCAAAGGATCCTTTCTTGGGAGAAATCGTCTTTTGGTGGAAAGCTGTCCTCTTGCCATGTGGAAATGTCAACTGCGTTCGGGATGAACTGAAAAGCGTGCCCAACTTTTCACATCGTTGCAAAAATAAATGTCCCAAAATCGCACTAAACGGATATAAATTGCTATAAAACGCTTTAAATTAACTACTTTATGATGTTTGTAACTCCTATAACGAGTGAAAAGATGACCGGAGAAATATAACAGGCTAAACTAACGCTTGGAACAGGAGAGGGTCGGTGTCTTCCACGCGCGTTACGCAGCAAGAAAAGACTTGCTAGCTAAAGGTTTTTTTCATTTGTAGGGCCTGTGAACGCGCAATCGACCCCGTTGGAATCGTCATCACGTAAAGGCATCCAGGGGAAGACGTAAGAAGTGTCCGTATAGTCATAGCAACGACAGTGCCCTTTTAAATGACTTCAGAAGAGTGGCCAACATTTCTCAAATCTGACTCCATGTCAGGGAAATTGCTGTAGAATGGGCTCTGTTCCACTTAGAGACAAAATTTCAACTCCTATAGAAACTATAGACTGTTTTCTATCCAATAATAATAATAATATGCATATTGTACGATCAAGGATTTTGTGGGAAGCCGTTTAAAAAATTAGCCAAATTAGCATAAATAGTCTAAACAGCGCCCCCATCCCCAACAGGTTTTAATGTACCCTGCGTGCACAACCCATTGTGAAATTCCTGGTCTCCGGCAGTGTTTGGAACTGCCGATCTGTGGTCAAAAACAACAAGTTAATCTCATCCTATGCTGCCCTTCAGGTCATTGACTTTTTTTGGCACTGAAGGAGAAAGCTACTATAGCTGCTTTCTCTTCATCTGACTACGTGTTCTCTCATAGTCACCCAATGTGGTGTGGATCTGTTTTTTTTTTCCGAAAGTATTTGTACTTACATCGGAACTGGAATTCCTCAACTGAAGCTAGCTAGCTAACTAGCTACCAGCTACCAGCTATCAGTCAGCTAACCACTGCTAGGGGTCATCAGCTAACCTTTAGCTCGGAAAGCTCTCGCCAGTTCGTACAACGTGTTTCAAATCAGAGCATACCGGACCTATTTATCTCTCCCTGGATTCCTACCGCAAACTCTGAACCTTTTCATCTGGACCATCGCAGCTAGCTAACCGCAACCCGGGGTGACTACTCCTGGTTAACGTTTACGTACCGGAGCAAGCACCAATTAGCCTGGAGCTAGCCCATGCTATGCCCATCTCCCGGCGAGGGCTCCTGCTCCTCCTACAATATCCGGACCCCTTCTACTGCCGGTACGGGGCACGGAACCCCACCAATCTTTCACGACTGGAATACCGACATAATCTGCCCGAGGATTCCAACAGGCCCCTCAGGCGCGACGTCCCCTGAAGGCCCATTCTGCTAACCGCGGTCTGCTAGCTATCTAGAGCATATTGGACTGTTAGCTCATCCATCGGCCAGTTTCTTGGACCACTTGGACCCATTTTGCCAATTGAACTTGGACCCCTCTGCTACTTGGAACCCTACTAATCCACGACTGGTCTATCGACGTCACCGCACGAGGAGGAAAAAAACTACTTTCCCTCATCGTGATGTCCCTCTAAGACCCTTCTGCTAACTTGCTAGCCCCGGCCTGCTAACTGTCTGAATCGCCGTGTCCCCAGCCAGCCCAACCACTCACTGGACCCATACGATTCACTTGGCTGCTCATGCCTCTCCCTAATATCAATATGCCTTGTCCATTACTGTCCTGGTTAGTGATTACTGTCTTATTTCACTGTAGAGCCTCTAGCCCTGCTCAATATGCCTTAACCAACCATGTTGTTCCACCTCCCACATATGCGATGACATCCCCTGGTTAAAACGTCTCTAGAGACTATATCTCTCTCATCATTACTCAAGGCCTAGGTTTACCTCCAATGTACTCTCTTCCTACCATACCTTTGTCTGTACATTATGCCTTGAATCTATGCTATCGTTCCCAGAAACCTGCTCCCTTTACACTCTGTTCCGAACGTGCTAGACGGCCAGTTCGTATAGCCTTTAGCCGTACCCTTATCCTACTTCTCCTCTGTTCCTCTGGTGATGTAGAGGTTAATCCAGGACCTGCAGTGCCTAGCTCCACTCCTACTCCCCAGGTGCTCTCATTTGTTGACTTCTGTAACTGTAAAAACCTTGGTTTCATGCATGTTAACATTAGAAGCCTACTCCCTAAGTTTGCTTTATTCACTGCTTTAGCCAACCCGGATGTCTTAGCCGGGTCTGAATCCTGGCTTAGGAAAACCACCAAAAACACAGAAATTTCCATCCCTAACTATAACATTTTCCGCCAAGATAGAACTGCCAAAGGGGGCGGCGTTGCAATCTACTGCAGAGATAGCCTGCAGAGTTCTGTCTTACTATCCAGGTCTGTACCAAAACAATTCGAGCTTCTACTTCTAAAAATGTACCTTTACAGAAACAAGTCTCTCACCGTTGCCGCTTGCTATTGACCACCCTCTGCCCCCAGCTGTGCCCTGGACACATTATGTGAATTGATTTCCCCCCATCTATCTTCTGAGCTCATGCTGCTAGGTGACCTAAACTGGGACATGCTTAACACCCCGGCCATCCTACAATCTATGCTTGATGCCCTCAATCTCACACAAATGATCAATGAACCTACCAGGTACAATCCCAAATCCGTAAACACAGGCACCCTCATAGATATCATCCTAACTAACTCGGCCTCCAAATACACCTCTGCTGTTTTCAACCAAGATCTCAGCGATCACTGCCTCATTGCCTGCATCCGTAATGGGTCTGCGGTCAAACGACCACCCCTCATCACTTCAGCGAACAGGCCTTTCTAATCGACCTGGCCGGGGTATCCTGGAATGACATTGCCCTAATCCCGTCAGTAGAGGATGCCTGGTTATTCTTTAAAAATACCTTACTCACCATCTTAAATAAGCATGCTCCATTCAGAAAATGTAGAACCAGGAATAGATATAGCCCTTGGTTCACTCCAGACCTGTCTGCCCTTGACCAGCACAAAACATCCTGTGGCGTTCTGCATTAGCATCGAATAGCCCCTGTGATATGCACATTTTCAGGGAAGTTAGGAACCAATATACACAGGCAGTTAGGAAAGCTAAGGCTAGCTTTTTCAAACAGAAATTTGCATCCTGTAGTACTAACTCAAAAAAGATCTGGGACACTGTAAAGTCCATGGAGAATAAGAGCACTTCCTCCCAGCTGCCCACTGCACTGAGGCTAGGAAAGACTGTCACTACCGATAAATCCACAATAATTGAGAATTTCAATAAGCATTTTTCTACGGCTGGCCATGCTTTCCACCTGGCTACCCCTACCCCGGTCAACAGCCCTGCGCTCCCCACAGGAACTCGCCCAAACCTCCCCCACTTCTCCTTCACCCAAATCAAGATAGCTGATGTTCTGAAAGAGCTGCAAAATCTGGACCCCTACAAATCAGCAGGGCTAGACAATCTGGACCCTCTCTTTCTAAAATTATCTGCTGAAATTGTTACAACCACTATTACTAGCCTGTTCAACCTCTTTCGTATCGTCTGAGATTCCCATAGATTGGAAAGCTGCAGCGGTCATCCCCCTCTTCAAAGGGGGAGACACTCTAGACCCAAACAGCTACAGACCTATATCTATTCGACCCTGCCTTTCTAAGGTCTTTGAAAGCCAAGTTAACAAACAGATTTCTGACCATTTCGAATCTCACCGTACCTTCTCCGCTATGCAATCTGGTTTCAGAGCTGATCATGGGTGCACCTCAGCCACGCTAAGGTCCTAAACGATATCATAACCGCCATCGATAAGAGACATTACTGTGCAGCCGTATTCGGCGACCTGGCTAAGGCTTTCGACTCTGTCAATCAGAACATTCTTATTGGCAGACTCAACAGCATATGTTTCTCAAATGATTGCCTCGCTTGGTTCACCAACTACTTCTCCGATAGAGTTCAGTATGTCAAATCGGAGGGCCTGTTGTCCGGACCTCTAGCAGTCTCTATGGGGGTGACACAGGGCTCAATTCTCTAGCCGACTCTCTTCTCTGTATACATCAATGATGTCGCTCTCGCTGCTGGTGATTCTTTGATCCACCTCTACGCAGACAACACCATTCTGTATACCTCTGGCCCTTCTTTGGACACTGTGTTAACTAACCTCCAGATGAGCTTCAATGCCATACCACTCTCCTTCCGTGGCCTCCAGCTGCTCTTAAATGCAAGTAAAACTAAATGTGTGCTCTTCAAACGTTCGCTGCCCGCACCTGCCCGCCCGTCCAGCATCACTACTCTCTACGGTTCTGACTTAGAATATGTGGACAACTACAAATACCTAGGTGTCTGGTTAGACTCTAAACTCTCCTTCCAGACTCACATTAAACATCTCCAATCCAAAATTAAATCTAGAATCGGCTTCCTATTTCGCAACAAAGCATCCTTCACTCATGCTGCCAAACATACCTTCGTAAAACTGACCATCCTACCGATCCTCGACTTCGGCGATGTCATTTACAAAATAGCCTCCAACCCTCTACTCAACAAATTGGATGCAGTCGATCACAGTGCCATCCGTTTTGTCACCAAAGCCCCATATACTCCCCACCACTGCGACCTGTATGCTCGAGTTGGCTGGCCCTCGCTCCATACTCATCGCCAAACCCACTGGCTCCAGGTCATCTACAAGTCTCTGCTAGGTAAAGCCTCGCCTTAGCTCAGCTCACTGGTCACCATAGCAGCACCCACCCGTAGCACGCGCTCCAGCAGGTATATCTCACTGGTCACCCTCAAAGCCAATTCTTCCTTTGGCTGCCTCTCCTTCCAGTTCTCTGCTGCCAATGACTGGAACGAACTGCAAAAAATCTCTGAAGCTGGAGACTCTTACCTCTCTCACTAGCCTTAAGCACCAGCTGTCAGAGCAGCTCACAGATTACTGCACCTGTACATAGCTCATCTGTAAATAGCCCATCCAATCTACCTCATCCACATACTGTATTTATTTATTTATCTTGCTCCTTTGCACCCCAGTATCTCTACTTGCACATTCATCTTCTGCACATTCTACCATTCCAGTGTTTAATTCCTATAATGTAATTACTTCACCACCATGGCCTATTTACTGCCTTACCTCTCTTATCCTACCTCATTTGCACATGCTGTTTATAGATTTTTCTACTGTATTATTGATTGTATGTTTGTTTATTCCATGTGTAACTCTGTGTTGTTGTATGTGTCGAACTGCTTTGCTTTATCTTGGCCAGATCAAAGTTGCACATGAGAACTTGTTCTCAACTAGCCTACCTGGTTAAATAAAGGTGAAATAAATAAATAAATAGTCCGAGAGTATCTGGTCGTTGTATTGGCTACTCATTTCTCCTACTTGGACATTTTCTCTTGTCTCCCTCACTCACTTGTCCATCTCCTAATTTGAATTCCATGATGTCACTGTCACTTGTCCACTCAAGCTTAACATTACTATCATCTATTGCCCATTAGGTGCACTCAGAGAGTTCCTCAATGAGTTTGACACCTTGATAAGCTCATTTCCTGATGATTGCTTACTGCTCTTCGTACTGGGCGACCTCCCGACGTCTGCCTTCGATTCATTTCTTTCTACGACTCAGCCCCTACCCAGATGGTCATGCGCCATCGCAATCTTCGCTCTCTTTCTCCCATGACTCTCTCCTCTTCTATCCTATCATATCTTCCTTCTGCTAAATGCTTCTCCCACTCTGTCCCTTGAATCTCCCTCTTCGACCCTACTCTCCTCCCTTTCCGTATCCTATGACTCGCACTGTGCCCTTTCCTCCCGGCCGACTCGGCCCTCCTCTCCTGCTCCGCGGCTGAGTGGCCCATTGAGATCTCTCTCTACTTTCTCTTCCTCTGTATCCTCTGCAAAAGCCACTTTCTATCACTCTAAATGTAAAGCTTCTGCCTCTAACCCTAAGATACTCTTTTCCACCTTCTCCTCCCTCCTTAATCCCACAGAACTACCCTACGCCTTGACCTCTTTCTCGCTCTCTCTCTCTCTCTCTCTCTCCATATGAAATCCTGCGACAAGTGAATTGCGTCCGCCTGACAACCTGCCCCCTCGAACCCATCCCATCCTCCCTTCTCCAGACCATATCTAGATACCTTATCCCATTCCTCACTTCCCTTATGAACTCATCCCTGACCACTGGCTGTGTCCCCTCTGAATTCAAAATGGCCAGTCATTCCCCTCCTCAAAAAAATAACACTCAAACTATAGACTGGTATCCTTTCTGGTATCCTTTCTTTCTATTCTTTCCAGAACATTTAAGTGTGCTGTCTCTTAACAACTCTCCTGCTATCTCTCTCAGAACAATCTTCTTGATCCTAACCAGTCATGCTTCAAGTCAGGTCTTGGATTGCATCCTACCTGGCAGGTCACTCACTACCAGGTGACGTGGAGAGGATCTGTGTCTGCATCACATACTCTCACTATTCATGTCCCCCAAGGCTCAACTACTCCCCCCCCCCCTTCTGAAACCCAGGTGGCGACATGCATCGTTGCGTGCCTGGCAAATATCTCAGCTTGGATGTCGGCCCACCACCTCAAGCTCAATCTCGACAAAACGGAGCTGCTCTTCCTCCCAGGGAAGGCCTCTAATAAAGATGAGGTCAAGCGTATTGCCTGACTTGGCATGACCCCGGACAGCTCCTGCAGGTTTATGCTCTACAACATCCGTAGAATACGAAGCACAGGAAGCTGTGCAGGTCCTAATCCAGCCATCTCCCGCCTGGACTACTGCAACTCACTCTACTCCACGCTTGTTCCATCAAACACCTGAAAATTATTCAGAATGTGGCAGCCCCCCTGGTGTTCAACCTCAACCTTCCCAAGTTTTCCCATGTCACCCCGCTCCTACACACACTCCACTGGCTTCCAGTTGAAGCTCGCATCCACTACAAGAACATGGTATTTGCCTACGGAGCAGCAAGAGGAACTGCCCCTCCCTACCTTCAGGCTATGCTCAAACCCTACGCCCCAACCCAAGTACTCTGTTCTGCCACCTCTTGGCCCTCACACCCCTACAGGAGGGAAGCTCCTACTCAGTCCAGTCAAATCTCTTTTCTATCCTGGCACCCCAATGGAACCCCCTGAAGCTAGTACAGCATAGTCCCTGCCCATCTTCTGAAAACATCTCAAACCCTACCTCTTCAAAGAGTATCTTAACTAATCCCCGCACCCCCCTCTCATCCCCTCCTCACCCCTCCCCTAGTAAAAAAAAATATTTTGTGAACTATCACTTCTCCCCCTTACTAGCACTGACTTTGCTGATATATTTTATTGAGGTAAAATGTACTTATGCTAATCATGTTTCCATCCTCAGTTTGAGTCGGGAGCGCAGAGTGAAGGAAAAGCAGCCAACAAGTGCTCAGCATATGCGGGAACTCCTTTAAGACGGTTGGAAAAGCATTCCAGGTGAAGCTGGTTGAGAGAATGCCAAGAATGTGCAAAGCTGTCATCAAGGCAAAGGGTGGCTATTTGAAGAATCTCAAATATAAAATATATTTTGATTTGTTTAACACTTTTCTGGTTACTACATAATTCCATATGTGTTATTTCATAGTTTATGTATTCACTATTATTCTACAATGTAGAAAACAGTAAAAATATAGAAAAACCCTTGAATGAGTAGGTGTTCTAAAACTTTTGACCTGTACTGTACATTTGCCAAAGTTATAGAATTCCTGTTCAGAAAGAAATGAAATAATTCAGAATACTACACCAGGAGAAGTCTATAATTTAGCCACAGAGGATCAATCGTTTTTTAACATTTATTATTGCCTAGCTGTGGATTGTGTGTAGCGCAGTCATAAGGCATAGCCTACAGTCCGGAATGTGTAGCAAATCTATCAGTGAACAGCATGCAGCCAAAACAGGCCTTTCGCAATATTTCAAATACAATTGCGGGAAAACACATGTTGGAAAGCAAATGGCTCCTGCTGAAAAGAGAAGACCCTAATCTGTCTGTAGAGGCTACCAAGGTATTATATAAACTTCCAAATAGGCCTATTGAGCGAAGATAATTATTTACAAAGTAAAACAAGATAGATAGGCTTTTGGCCCGAGCACATCGGCCATCTGCAGTGCGTGAGCATCGCATCATTGGTGGAGTCAGTGAAATTGTAAAACTGTAAAGCTTTTTTAGGAGTATAATTTCCTCCTCATATTGTACAATATGTCTCCACACTCCTAGGCCTAGGTTGTTGATGGTTGCAAGACAAGGTCGTCTTTACAGATCTCAGACCTCAGATCACCCCCCCAGGTCACCCCTTCTCATGCTCACTTTTTGTTCTGGCACCTCCTGATAAATTAAGCACTACCCACCTAGTTATGCAGTAACTGCATGTCACTCTGGATAAGAGCATCTACTAAATGATTAAAATGTAAATGTAAATGAATAAATCTACAAGACAGTTCAGAGGGGTAGAATAATTGGCCACAGTGTCTATTCTCAATGATATACAATGTTGAGGATCTTCACTCAGCCAGGTCTTCTTTAGCAGCACAGTAGAGGCTATATCCCAAATGGGAGCCTATTCCCTATTTAGTTCACAACTTTTGACCATAACCCTATAGGTATTGGTCAAAAGTAGTGCACCATGTAGGGAATAGGGTGCCATTAAGTAGAGAATAGGGTGCCTTTTGGGACGTAACCACTATCTACCATTCTCATTTCACCTACCAATCCTTAGCAGGGTCACTAACAGATCCCAGGTCCCTCTCGGGGAATAACATACACAGTGCCTGTACTGTCACCTTCCTGATCTTATTTCCTTTGTTCTCTATTGTTTAGTCGGTCAGGACGTGAGCTGGGTGGGCATTCTATGTTAGGTTCATTGTCAACTAGCCTGGTATGGTTCTCAATCAGGGGCAGGTGTTTTACGTTTCCTCTGATTGGGAACCAATTTAAGGTAGGCTGTTCTCACTGTTTGTTTGTGGGTGATTGTTGCTGTGTCTGTTCACCACACGGTACTGTTTCGTTCGTTCGTTTGTTCCTGTCGGTGTGTTCATGTTTTATATGTTCTCAAGTTCAGGTCTGTTCACGTCGTTTGTTATTTTGTATTTTGCAGTGTTCTGTTTAGTTGGATACATCATTAAAATTCAACATCATGAACATTCACCACGCTGCGCCTTGGTCCTCCTCTCTTTCACCTGAAGATGAGCGTTACAAGCACGACATGCCTAGACATGTCTTGACATTCAAATGCAGCCACCACATACTTTAATATGAGCAATAGTGTGCAACTGCAGCCCCTGATTCTGGGCATTCCTGCATGCGGGCATCCCATTGGTTGCTGGATAAACACCCCCCCTCGAGAACGACATCTTCATTCTTGTATGACTTTGAATGTGGGTCAAAGGGGAAATGAAAGTATTATCTGAGTTGCTAGCTAGCGCGATCGAAACCGGTAGACAGTGTCCTTCGCTCCTGCCTGCCGAACAGAACGTTAAGAGAACTGCGGAGAAAATAGTGCCCGACACCGTCTACCGGTCGACCCCCTTCCCACTAGCACAGCAGGCGGGAGGTTGGGGCGACACAGTGGACTACCTTGTTAGCTAGCTAGCACACGGTGTTGCCTCTGCCTCCCGCCTGCTGTGTACCCGGAGAAACCGTGCCCGACACGTAGGGGTGAAGGACACTATCATCCGGTGTACGGCTAGACAGCTATCGTTATCACCCACTGGCCTTCTTTTAATGGGGTTTATCGGCAGCTGGCATCCAACATTATTGTGCATTAACACCATCTACTGTACTGGAGTGCACAGTTGCTTGTCGCAGTTCCACCTTTCTCAATGTGAACATGTTCTGTGGTTTATAAGCCATGGAAACCCTCAGGGGGGAAGAGGAGTGCTTGGGAGGAGAGAGCAAAGAGAGGACGTGAAAAGAAAGACTGGAGGAAGAAGAGAAGGAAGGGAGAGGTAAGGTTAAAAGGGAAGGCTGGCGGGACAGTGAGATGGAGCCGTGTGCAGTGCAATTTAAGACTACGTTCTGTGGTGAGGATAGTCGGAACCCTGTGGTTCCTGCTCCTCCAGTATGAAATGAGCAGGAAGATTGTTTCCTATCAATTATTTATTCTATCCCTTCATTGTTAATGAGCTGCTCCTTTAAAAGCGCGGAGGAAGTTTAGAAAAGCAGACTGATAGCGAGCAGAGTAGAGTTTGATAAGCGAGTTAATGAACAAGAAGGTCCATCTCCACCTTTTCCAGGTCTTAGCTAGCATGTCCGCCACATCCAGGCCTCGACGCCTAGAGCCAAAAATCCAGACAGACCTCCTCTGCACCAGCTCTCCCTTAATCGACGCTGCTTTGCAACGTACATTCATGCGGGAATTTCACTGTCAATGTAAATGTGACAGTGTTGCTTCCGTCCCTCTCCTTGCCCAAACCTGGGCTTGAACCAGGGACCGTCTGAACACGTCGACAACAGTCACCCCCCAAAGCATCGTTACCTATCACTCCACAAAAGCCACAGTTCTTGCGGAACAAGGGGAAACAAATACTTCGAGGTCTCCGAGCGAGTGAATTCACCGGCTGGAACACTACTAGCGAGCACCACTAACTAGCTAGCCATTTCACACCGGTTACATAAACAGGCGTGATATTAAATGGTTTCTGGGGTTAGATTGAGGAGATGCAAAACGTATCTTATATTCCGTGAAAAACTACGAGTTAGACGCTATGAGTCCAAGGGACAACTATTCAATATGAAGACATCTGCTGAACATCCTATGTAGATGAACAGACCTAATGTTTTGGCTCTGTTATAAGCTTTTAGCCAAAGCAATTTAGAGTCATGCATGATTTTTTTTGCATACAAGTGGTCCCGGGAATCGAACTCACTAAGCTCCATGCTCTACCAATCGAGCTACAGAGGACCATTTAAATTGTGGTTATTTAGCAGATGCTCTTATCGCAGAGTGGCTTACAGTTAGTGCATTCAACTAAGGTAGATAAGACAAGCACATATCACAGTCATTGCAATTAAAACACTTTCCTCATTAAATCTGGCAAATGTTCGATATTTCCCACCTCCGGTTCCTCAATATAATATGAACGCGCCTTATCAACAGAGATGGGGGAAAAACTGTTGACAGTGTCGGAACATAAACTGACGGTTCAGTTGGGTGTTGTTAATGTATCACATCTATTTAGATGCACACATTTCAGCAGCCAGGAAAAGGAGAAACAGTCACTGATGTTATCCCCCCCAACGGGGTGCATTCAATGTGGAGCAATTCGTGTTTTGGACTTTGCAAAACACCTCCTACCGGCAACCACAAGGCTCAAACTCATGGGAACCTGTTGTGAGGATGGCATCATGCCTCTAAAGTGTATATCTTCTGACAGGCACACAGTCAAGCGGACATCATCCTTTTTATAAGTCATCCTTGTGGATTAAACTTTTTCTAAGATACACACAACGATTTTTCTTCTTTATTTTTATGTCTGATGTTTATTTGTGTCTGATGACAGCCGAGGTGTTACTGATGTGGTATGCTATTCCCTGACTGTGTATCCAACCACGGTCTGGCTTTATTATCTCAAGTGTCATTCCTATAGTTACCTTATACTTTAATATGAACCTGTACCCCTGTGTCCCTAGTGTTGAATCTATGACTGAGAACTGTCCCATCTCTGTCTGCAGTGGTCTGCCCCATTATCTTGGATACTGTGTTTTTTGTCTGTCTGTCTGTCTTGTCACAGACAGTAACTCTGATCCTGTGGTGGTTAGTGTCTCTGTGGGCCTGCATATCTCCCTATCTGGCTGGATGTTGTGTCCTAGTGCCTGTGGCCATGTCTCTCCTCCATGCCCATGTGTGTCACAGGTGATTCATCACACAGGTGGAGGCCTATTATGGGTCGGCCCTGTGGGCTCCCCGCTCAGCTCAAATCAGCGCTAAATGGCAGCCTCCAGCTGCCCACACTGATTGGCTGTGACAGACGCAGAGGGCCCCATGTCAGCCCATGCCCCCGAGCCCTGGTCAAGTGTGGGCAAGTGTGTGCCACTGTCTCGCTCTCTCTCTCACTGTCTGCTGTCTATACCTCTGGCCGTATCTGTCTGACTCGGTCTTGATATTACGCTTCATTGCTCTCTCTCTCTCTCTCTCTCTCTCTCTCTCTCTCTCTCTCTCTCTCTCTCTCTCTCAATTCAATTCAATTCAATTCAATTTGCTTTATTGGCATGACGTAACAATGTACATATTGCCAAAGCTTATTTACAATATAAAAATGAGAATCAAAATGGTCAACGGGACAACAGTAACAACAATAACTAAGTGTCAAAATAACCATACATTCAACAATAACAATAAACATACAGTAGAGTACATGTGCAGGTTGATTGGTCTGTCAGACACTGTCCCTCAACTTATGGCAGGCAGCAATGTAGTGCGCTGCCAACCCACAGCTCTCTGCGTCCTCCCCCAACAGGACGGGTAGCCTATCCTCATCAGAGAGGTCTTTGAAACCTTGAATAAGAGTTTCAAATTTGGGGAAATGACACTCTCTAATTGTTTACATTACATTGTCAAAGTATACATATCGAAAAATAAAAATTAAATATATATGTATATATATACAAAATATATATATATTTATATATAAATAAATGGTGGGACCAACAGCAATAATAATAGTAGTAGTGGACATGGGATTACCATTAACAACAACTACAACAACAATATTAATCAGAACAACAATACATTGAATCAATGGTAGTAGACCAGTGTCAATATGACTTGAGAAGACATATGACCTGGTATGAAAGACATATGATCTCTCTCTCTCTCTCTCTCTCTCTCTCTCTCTCTCTCTCTCTCTCTCTCTCTCTCTCTCTCTCTCTCTCTCTCTCTCTCTCTCTCTCTCTCTCTCTCTCTCTCTCTCTCTCTCTCTCTCTCTCTCTCTCTCTCTCTCTCTCTCTCTCAGTGCATGCTGGGTGTTTTTGGAGTTTGAGTGTTTGGTGTGGAAAGCTCTATCCTAACTAACTTTCTTGATTCTTTTCTTCACATGTTATTTTCTATGGTGGAGGGTTAATGCAGTATTTGTTTTAGCGGTATCCAAATTGTTTTTTGTTTTTTTTGTTTTTCCAAGTTAGGGTGGAAGAGGACAGAGTAACTTTCCTGGAGTTTGTAAGGTGTGGTGTGTGCGATGGCTTCTCAGCCTAGCGTGGAGGAGACGCTGTCGATACAGCATGGATTCAGGTGTGTTCCTGAGAACGGAGTTAAGGTGGAGGAGGTTCTGCTCGCGGTCGGCGAACAGGTAGGAGCTGAGTTTATACATTCTGCTTCTAGAATGAACAAAGCTGTGGGTGTGTTCATGAAAAGGGCTAATTTGGTTGGTAGGCTAATTGCTAGCGGAATATTTGTAAGGGATGTATTGGTGTCAATTTCACCTCTCTCTACCCCTTCAACAGGAGTTGTAGTGGCAAATTTGCCTCCGTTTATTACGGATGATCAAATTAAGGAAACGGTTTAGGTTGAGGAAGTGGGTCACAACAGTGCGTAAAGGTTTACCTTCAGACACTGTTTAAATGTTTAATTTCTTTCTGACACTGGGGCTTTTTGAGCTTTGCTATTGGTCTATTTCTCTGCTGGCTTTTCTCCCACTTCTTATGGAGACTCTTCGGGTAGGCTCGCTTAATATAAATGGCGCCAGAGATGCGGGAAAGAGGAGTGTGTTGGGTGAATATGTAAAACAAAAAAAAGTACATGTGTTGTTTCTACAGGAGACGCATAGTGATGTGGTGAATGAAGTCTACTGGGGGCTCTGGTGGAAAGGGGCAAGTGTGTTGAGCCATGGGACAAATCTTAGTGCAGGGGTGGCAGTCCTTTTTGCACCGGGTCTGTCTGTAAAAATTTGCTCCTCAAAGGAGGTGTGTAAGGGCATGTTGCTTGTTGTTAAAGCAGAAATTAATAGCATGGGTTTTGTTTTTATAAATGTGTATGCGCCTAACACAGGGAGAGAAAGAGGGGTTCTATTTGGGAGTCTTAGACAGGAACTCTCACAAGTAGCGCCTGAGGAGATGCTGGTGATCGGAGGTGACTGGAACTGTACAATGGATTTTACAACAGATAGAAATGGGGAAGAGCCTCATTCAGTGTCAGTGGGGGTGTTAAGGGACATCATTAATCAGTTTAACCTAGTGGATGTTTGGAGAACTAAACATCCCAACACAAGACAGTATACATGGGTGAAGGTTTTTGGGGCTAGGGTGAGTGCAGCCCGACTTGATAGGTTTTACATGTCCAGGAATCAGAGCAATAGGCTGCTGGGCGCTACCATTCTCCCGGTGGGGTTTTCGGATCATCACATAACCATGGCTCGGCTGTCTATTTCACCAGGGCCCCGGCAGGCATCTTACTGGAAGTTCAATGTAAAGCTCTTACAAGATGCCACTTTTTGCTCAGGTTTCCAGACTTTTTGGGAAAGGTGGGGGCAGCGAAGAGAGGAGTATGAGTCTCTGGGTCAATGGTGGGATGTGGGGAAAGTGCAAATTCGGCTTTTCTGTCAACAGTACACAGCTCTCTCATCCTCAGAGGCTAGGAGAGTATTGGGGGAACTAGAGCGGTGTATTAGTGAGATGGAGGTAGAGATGGTGGGGCAAGGCAATGTAGGCCTCCAGGCTAATTTAGCCGAATTACGTAGGGACCTGGGCAGTTTTTTCCAGGTTAAAGCAAAGGGAGCTCTTGTAAGAGCTAGGTTCTCCATGCTCAAGGAGATGGATGCTCCCAGCTCCTTCTTCTTTGGTTTGGAAAGACAGAGCAGTGAAGCCAAGGGTATGCATTGTTTACGGCTCTCTGATGGGCGGGTGACCTCTGTGGTGGGGGAGATGCGGGAGCGGACTGTGGAGTTTTATACTGAATTGTATAGGGCAGAAATGTGTGATCCTATGTGTGCTCAGGTCTTGTTCGCAGGACTCCCTAAGCTCTCTCGGGCACAGAGGGATGAAATGGACATTCCTCTGTTGTCACATGAACTGGCAGAGGCCGTAACCCAGATGTCCCCCGGTCGTGCACCGGGGGTCGATGGACTTCCAGTGGAGTTTTACAAAAAATTCTGGGGAATAATTGGACAGGACTTCTTTTGCGTCTTGCGTGAGTGCATCGGGGTAGGAGAGTGTCCGATGAGCTGCCATCGGGCGGCTCTGACTCTCCTGCCCAAAAAAGGGGACTTGTGTGAACTTAAGAACTGGAGGCCTGTGGCATTACTCTGTGCGGACTACAAGATTTTTGCCAAGGTCCTCTCTAACAGACTGAAGTCCCATCTGGACTCTATAATACACAAGGACCAGACATATTGTGTACCGGGACGCTCAATCACGGACAACTTGTTCTTGATTAGGGACATGTTGGACTTGTCGAGAGGTTCTAATGTGAATTTTGGACTGGTCTCTTTAGATCAAGAGAAGGCCTTTGATAGAGTGGATCATGAGTATCTGTTGAATGTGATGTCTGTGTTTGGGTTTGGGAAGAGTTTTGTGACCTGTGTGAAGCTGTTGTATGCTGGGGCGTGATGTATGGTTAAGGTGGGAGGGGGGCTCAGTAGGCCAGTCTGGGTGAGACGGGGCATTAGACAAGGATGCCCTCTATCTGGGCAGCTATACACACTAGCCATTGAGCCTTTTTTAGGACTGCTACGCAGGAGATTGCAGGGAGTGTGCTGGACAGGCATGGGTGTGGTGACAGGAATAGCAGTCTCAGCATATGCAGATGATGTTTCTGTGATGGTCAGTGATGGGCAAGATATGCAGGAACTAGAGACCAGTCTGAAGGTGTACGAGGGAGCTTCATCAGCTAAGGTAAACTGGGGAAAGAGCAAAGCTCTGTTATGTGGGGAATGGGGGGATAGGGCTCCTCCTCTGCTTCCAGGGGGTTTGCAGTGGGGTTGTGAAGGGCTTAAAGTGTTGGGGGTGTACCTGGGCTCGGAGAGGTGGGTCAGGAAGAACTGGGAGGGGCTGTCACAGGCAGTGGTGTCAAGACTGGCCAGGTGGAGGTGGCTCCTATCCCAAGTGTCATATAGAGGGAGGGTGCTGATAATTAACAACCTGGTGGCATCTTCCTTGTGGCATAAACTGGCTGTCCTCAACCCCCCCGCCGGTCTGCTTGCAGACCTGCAACGCAAGCTGGTGGACTTCTTTTGGTCGGGCCATCACTGGCTGAAGGCAGCAGTGTTGTACATGACCGTCCACGAAGGAGGACAGGGCCTGGTGGAACTGGAGAGCAGGATGGCTGCTTTCCGGCTAAAGGCGGCGCAGAGACTGCTGTACCATACTGATGTTGGCTGGAGGGAACCAGCATGCGCACTGCTGAGGAGAGCTGGCGGATTAGGGTTGGACCGGCAGCTGTTCCTCGTGAAGCTGGAGAGGCTGAGTACAGCAGGTCTCTCAGAGTTTTACTCTGCGGTGCTGAGGACCTGGCAGCTATTAAGGCCCACACAAGAAGGGGGTGTGGAGCCTGGGCAGTGGGTGTGGGAGGAGCCTATTTTCCACAACCCAGCCATCCCTTTGAGATCGGTTCAGTCTGCCACCCTGCAGAGGCAACTGATGGCAGGGGGTGTACAAAGGCTAGGTGACCTGAGAATGCTGGGAGAGGAGGGGTGGAAAACCCCGGAGGTCTTGGCTCAACAAACAGGAATAACGTCTCTTAGGCTGCTGGAGAGATTCCTGGAGGAGGTCCAGGAGGCACTGTCTGAGCAGGTAAGGGGGGTGTTTGAGAGGCCAAAGGGAGAGGGTCCACCAACGTTTCCGCCACTGCAGGTGACGGCAGAGACTGGGGACTGGCAAGGGGGTCTGGAGGACTTGTTAGATTTTAACACTCCGAGCCTGGGGGAGTTTGAGGGGGTGGGAGGTAAAGCCCTCTACAACCTCTGCGTTAAGGTTAGGAACATTAGAAGCCTAACAGGAGTGAAGGCACATCAGTGGCAGGGGGTATGTGGGGTGGAGAGTATGGTGGGTTTTAGATGGAGGGCGCTCTACAAACCCCCAGTACCAAAGAGGTCAGGGGACCTACAGTGGAGGGTTCTTCATGGAGCCCTGGCCACTAACAGCTGGTTGGCACGGGTTGATCCGGGAATTGGGCAGGGGTGTCCTTTCTGTCAAATGAAAGAAACTGTGATTCATGTGTTTTCTGTGTGCACCAGGTTAATGCCATTAATGTCTCAGTTGGAATGTCTGTGTGAGAGATTGGGGGTGGTTTTTGCTGTTGGGATGTTTATAATGGGATACAGGTATTCGAGTAAGGAGAAAGCGAAATGTGTGTTGTTGAATTTTCTGTTTGCTCAGGCAAAGTTAGCTATTTGGCTAACAAGGAGAAACAGGGTCAAAGGTGGGGGGATAACAGACTCTTTACTACTGTTTAATGGGATGGTCTCTGCGCGCCTTAGGGTTGAGTTTGAGTTCTATAAAATGATAAAATGTGTGGGGATGTTTGAGGAGATATGGTGTGTTGGGGGGGGCTGTCTGTACAGCTGGGGAAGATGTTTTGGATATACGGTTGTAGGAGAGGGTATTGTTTTTGTGTATGGTGATTTGTATCATGTGGTAGATAGAAAGGTGAGTATGGTACATGTATGCAGTACAGGCTATATTTAGTTTTTTTTATTTTAGGGGGGGGGGGGGGGTTGGCGAGTTTGAAATAAAATGAGAATGTTTCAATAAAGAAAGACCAAAAGTCTCTCTCTCTCTCTCTCTCTCCTCTCCTCTCCTCTCTCTGTGTCTCTCTGTCTCTGTGTGTGTAGACCCAGTTTGACTCAGTTATTAAGGCTGCTTGTTGACAAAGCCCTGAACAGCAACACTGACCATAGTGCCTTTCTCCAACGCACACAGTTACAACTGGTGACAGCAAGCCGGTCTCCTAAGCTAAGGTCTCCTTAAATCCTTCTAAAACCAAATAGTTAGCAAAGAGGTCTCGGGGATTGTTAAGGATTCTCTTTTGTCATGTGTCTGCCCTATTCAGAAATGCCAGCAGTATCTCACTTTAAGCTACTCTCTGCCTTCAGCTCACCACTGTGGCTGATTGAGCATGGATTCCAGCGAGGCCCTGAATTTAAATCAGCATATCAAACATGCTCAAGAGAAGAAGACAGCTCTGCTAATTCTGGCACTGCTCATGCAATTGTGATAAGCTCAGCTACTGTGTGCGTGCGTGCGTGCGTGTGCACGTGTGTGTTTGCGTGCGTGCGTGTGTTTGCGTGTGTTTGCGTGCGTGTGTTTGCGTGTGTGTGCGTGCGTGTGTTTTAGTGAGGACCTGGTCTGTGTAAGAGATACTGCCTGACTGCTGGTCCCCTGGCCTCCATGCAGTATTTCTAGTGACAGGAGAGATCTGGACTATTGTCAAACCTCAACCCACGTAGGACAGGACAGAGGCTCCCAGCACTATGCAATAATCAGAATGGCCACTTTAAAGATGAGCTACTTGTTCTGTAATGTAACGACTGGGGGTGGGTCCCAAAAATATCTCCTTTCTCCTGAAATGTACACTCGTTCACTACTTCCCACAAGCATTGGATTGGTGGAGGCATTGTCTATGGGAGTTTCCACCATACTTCTTATACTAGTCATTTCCTATCAAATCAGTCAAGAGAAGTGAACAAGTGCACACTTTGGGATGAAGGGGAGATAATTGGGCTCCTCTGTTCTCCATGCTTGCCTTCAAGCTCACGGAAACTCCTCCTGCGTTTGTCCACAGGAGATTCTCGACGGCAGACAAAGAAGGAAGCTGACGAAGTACTGTCAAAAATAAGTAAAGAGGTTTTCCGCCACTGTTTGTGTGCGATTAAACACTAATATAGCGAGAGAAACAACTGTAGGACTACGTCCAACTCACGCATAGCGAAATGTTTAATGAATATCGAACTCATAATATACTGTATATATCGACTGAATTTTCTTGGCTCAGAAGACCGTTGCAACACATGTTTAAAGTGTTTGTCGATGTTTTTGAAGAAACATCGAAAGACAGTTCACTTCCTATTGATTACAGGACGTTTAAATAAGGTTTTCGTGGCCTTTCAGGGCTCTATTTTTTTCATCAGAAGAGATCCAGAGAAAGATCACTTTTGAACATTGAACGTCCAATAAACATATATCTGCGTCTCAAAGTGCTCTTAAGTCTGTGAATCCATTAGTGAAGCTGTTTGAGCTTTGAGACATGGCAGGTAAAATGGCCGAAAGGCTCCACTACAGTTGTATCCCTGTATAACAGAAAAGCTTTCAGACACTTTGTATTTCTTCTCGACAGGAGACATTGCCCCTCCACTGAATTTCAAGACAGACAGTGTAGGTACCAGGCTACTCAGGACAAGTGGAGAGCTAGGCACAGGCGATGAGTCATGGCCACAGGAGGCTTGCTCAGCATAGCAAAATGTACCGCAGCGAGAAAAACCAAGCTCCATCAGTTGAGATGGCTTGAGCCATTAATAACACACCAAAGCCCATAGAGAGTGAGAGAGAGAGGAAAGGAGGCAGGGAGAGAGGGAGGGGGAGAGGGAGAGACATAACAAGAGCGTTGCTGGGTAACTGTTGGCTGATGAGCGATCAGAGATGTTGCCAGTGCCCAGCTGGGGACCTGGCATGTGTACCTGGCCCACATCTGTCTGAACCTGACAACGAGCATCGGAGCCAGGGACAAACAGCTGCATCCAGCAGGGAGAAGCTTTGTACACAAACGGCACAATTCCCAGAAATGAAAAAAATCACACTTTTGAAGACGTGTCTATGTAGCTGTGAAGATGAGAAGAATCTACGGGTGGGGGGTAGAGGGGGGACCTATATACTCTACATAGCCAAAAGTATGTGGACACCCCTTCAAATTAGTGGATTCAACTATTTCAGACACAACTGTTGCTGACAGGTGTATAAAATCTAGCACACAGCCATGCAATCTCCATAGACACATTTTGGCAGTAGAATGGCCTTACTGAAGAGCTCAGTGACTTTCAACGCGGCACCGTCATAGGATGCCACCTTTTCAATAAGTCAGTTCCTCAAATCCCTGCCCTGCTAGAGCTGCCCCAGTCAAGTGTAAGTGCTGTTATTGTGAATTGGAAACATCTAGGAGCAACAACGGCTCAGTCGCGAAATTGGCTGCATGACAATGCCCCCTTGCACAATGCGAGGTCCATACAGAAATGGTTTGTCGAGATCAGTGTGGAAGAACTTGACTGGCCTGCACAGAGCCCTGACCTCAACCCCATCGAACACCTTTGGGATGAATTGGAACGCAGACTGCGAGCCAGGCCTAATCGCCCAACATCAGTGCCCGACCTCACTAATGCTCTTGTGGCTGAATGGAAGAAAATCCCTGCAGCAATGTTCCAACATCTAGTGGAAAGCCTTCCCAGAAGAGTGGAAGCTGTTATAGCAGCAAAGGGGGGACCAACTCCATATTAATGCCCATGATTTTGGAATGAGATGTAGTGTTTAATATGCAATAGCTCTCTATGTGGTTGTCGTACCTAGCTACATGAAGTTGAATGCATTTACTGTAAGTTGCTCTGGGTAAAAGCATCTGACCAAATGTAAAGACATATGCATTATACATTTGCATCCTTTCACATTTCATAAGATGTTAGAGCAAGATTAGCTAGTTTCACCACGTAACAAGACATGTGCATGCTCACAGAATGCTATTTTGCTGTATGCTATTTCCTGGGGTTTCAAAGTGAAACGGACTCCATAGACATTATTGACAAAGTTATCCACTAATCCCATTGTTGCGGAGTACATTAACTGGCCTAAACCCATTTACAACCTGTGATGAACATCACCTCCATTTCAAAATCCATTTTTCCCCGAACATGTCCATATCTGCTTCAGTAGAGAGTGAATGTAGAGGCAATGGGCCTAAGAATCTTGGAACGTGACAAATGGACTTTGGAAGAACATTGCAAAAACAGGGCAGGCATTTCCTATTTGGGTCTGGGCCATAACAGAAAAGCAGTAATCACATCTCACCAGAGGGGCTGTAGGGCAGATTTGACACAGCTCCCAAGCATGGAGCGCCCAGTGACTGTCTATAGACTACATATAACGACAGAGCCATGTTGCTGGGCTGTACCCATGCATGTTAAATAGCAGTGGATTAGGTAGGAGAGGCTGGGGTTGGATTATAGGACATTTTCTTTTGTATTGGTGCTCCGTTAAGCTACAACATTACTGAATATAACATAAAATGATATTGAACATTACATTGAATGTATTAAATGTAACGTATATCTATAATGGAGTTGTATCTGAAACAACTTGTCTCTGAAAATGATTACATATTAGAGGTGTATTCACCATAAGCAAACGCACCAAAACTCTGTTGCAAAACTTTTGCTATGGTGTGCACTAATGAATACACCCCTGCCTATTGGGTCGAAGTGTTCATTTTCCTCTGAGTAAAAAGTGTCTGGATTGATGCTCAGTAAGACGCCTGTTGATGAAATAAT
This sequence comes from Salvelinus fontinalis, assembly GCF_029448725.1. NCBI lineage: Eukaryota > Metazoa > Chordata > Actinopteri > Salmoniformes > Salmonidae > Salvelinus > Salvelinus fontinalis. The sequence continues at coordinate 3,043,964 of NC_074692.1, read as the reverse complement.
TGTCTAAAGGTCGTCGTCTCATCTTGACTCATCAAATTATAAGATGCGTGTTCATTAACTCCATTCTTGTTGGGGTTTTTTAAACTCTGATGCAAACAAAATAGTCCTGCGGTGTTGTTGAAGAACGTGCTACCGGTTCGAATGGATCGAGAACACCCGACGACATCATTTCCTATTTGGATCCCACACGGTATAACCACGCTCTATCAACGCTGCCAACAAAACTGGATACAAGTTGTGCACCCCTTCCCCCCATCGCACAGGAAACAAAAGAGTGACAAAGGCATCTTAGTCAGTAATCTCTCACGGTTTTAATTCCATCCTCCAGCCTCCGAGCGTATCCTTCCTCCATTAAATACGAGGCAAATGAAGGAAGAGAAAATGCTACAACATCACAGTGGAAGCTCAGCAGGGCGCCTCAGTGTTAATTGGGATGACACTTTGGAACGTGCCGTATTGAAATCGGAACCTGTCTGCAGATCCCTCCTATTAACAGTCTACCAGTAGTAGTTGCTAGTAGCGCTGTGATTAATTCACCATCTAGTAGGACCCAGCACATTGAATTGCATTTTACCAAGATATATTGAGTTACTTGGGCTACCTAAATAGCCAGTAGGTGCTGTCTATTCTTATATGTAGCAAATTGGTCTTGGCAGGAGGAAAATATATTGCGTGGTGGAACTAGTGTTTTTCACAGTCGCTGCGGTGAGCATCCGCACTGTGCTTTGCATCCGGGTAGAGCTTTAATAAAACTCAGCCATGGATCATTGTGTCCAGCTGGCAGGTACAGTTAGAAATTAGCATGGTTCCAGCTGGGGGGGGGGGGGGGCAGTGTAGTGATTATCCACTGTGCTAAAACAACTCGCCATTCATTATCTCAACACAAGCCAATGAGGAACAACCAATATAAAGAAAATGGCCGCTGTGCCCCAAGACACAAGATAGAATCCCCATAGAAATATAATGACCAAAATAATTACCACTTTGACCATTCTAGTCATTCTATTTCTATGCATACAACTAGCTGATTGGCATTTAGTTTGAACAGTAACAGAGTAAACCCTCTGTGTAATAGTCCCAAGGATTGCTTGGCTGTGTAAAGACGGTCATTTAAATTGTGTATTTGAATTTGGACTGTGTGTGACGTTATTAAGCCCCGTAATTGACCACTGGGACAAAGTTCATTGAGTGGAGGTACAGTAATAACAGAAGGGTTTTGATATAGCATTCTCTTACCTTAATTGGAGAGGACCAGGCACACAGGGAGTAAGGAAACATGGGGGAAAAAGAAAGAAAAAGATCATGTCATACTTCGGCATATTCCTAAAAGGAAAAAATTAAATGCTTTCCTGAAATAGAAATGGAATATTCTAATACAAAGATGAATTGATGTGTTTCGTATGAGGCGTGTCTATATTCAAACTGAAACATATACCTAAACTCAGAGCAAGAATGTCCTTGAATTTTTCTCTCCACTCTGCTCTTGCATTGTATTTCTTATTTTGTCGAAAGTCCCAAATGCATTTCTAACTTGTCGTTTAAAGTGGAGCACTCCATCCGCATGCACTCGTTCAAAATCCTGATTTCCCAAAGGTAGGGAGTGACGCAGCCCTTCCCTTTCCCCAACCCCCCACTCATTAGTACTCCTTCATTCCCTCATCAGTATCGAACATTCCTACAACATCTAACCAATCAACCTACGGTGGGATCTTTTTACAATTCAGCGTTGAGCTTCAATTTACATGTCTCCATTTCACATTAGGTATTGATTCTACCCCATGTGGTGTGTGGAGTCATACAGCCCTTTAAAATATTAACGTTAAGTGGACTAACACTGAACACTACCACACTGTGTGGCTTGGAGCAAGTAAAGTAGGGCTGAGTCCCCTATTCCATACATAGTGCACTACATTTGGCCAGAGCCCTTTGGTCCCTGGTCAAAGCAGTGTAGTATATGTAGGAAACAAACAGGTTGCCATTTGGAGTGCACACTAGACGAACCACAGGGAGGGGCTGTGTTATGGACAAGACACCATCCACAATAAGGAAATGACACAGTTCACTGGGTTCATCATTTCAAAAACTCCCAGACACAAACACTATTTTCATAATTGTCAATATCCAAAAGAAGCTTCCATTAAATGAATTTGTCTGAGCAGGTGATTTCATGTGTTTAGTGAGAGAGAAAGGCTATAGCGTGTGATAGCAGATAACACGCACATGCACACACCACACGCATACAAGCCACAGTAATAAATGTGCTTTTTCAGCAAATGGAATCACAGGGCTGATTTAGTGAGAGCATTCCATGGGAATATTATATTGCAATCAAGAGGAACTGTGGGGCTTGAATCCTTTACAAAGGTGTACTGTACAACAGTGGGTGTGTTCAATGTCATACCTACACGCCTCCCACATAAATCTTGTCATATACTGCCTCATAAAGTGCTTGCTTAGGAGAAGTTCTCCGTGAGTATGGGTTATATTAGGAAAGATCAATATCCCTAGACCTTACACTGGCCCCTAACACTGGCCTTGAATCATGAGACCCACAAACAGAGGCTTCCGTCCCAAATAGCATTCTATTCCCTATGTAGTGCACTAAACAGGGCTCTGGTCAAAAGTAGTACACTACAAAGGGAAGAGGGTGCTGTTTGGGAGGAACACAGTGTTTGGCATCAGCTCCATCCCAGACAGCTGTGGCAGCACTGGAATTCAAGGCACACAGTCTGGGTTAGAGGGTGTTTACAGAGACATTTACAGTACGTGTGGGTTAGAGGGCTTTTACAGAGACATTTACAGTATGTGTGGGTTAGAGGGCATTTACAGAGACATTTACAGTATGTGTAGGGTAGAGGGCTTTTACAGAGGCATTTACAGTATGTACAGTACCAGTCAAAAGTTTGGACACACCTACTCATTCAATGGTTTTTCTTTATTTTGACTATTTTCTACATTGTAGAATAATAGTGAAGACATCAAAACTATGAAATAACACCTACGGCATCATGTAGTAACCAAAAAAAGTGCTAAACAAATCAAAATATATTTTAGATTTAGTAGCCACCCTTTGCCTTGATGACAGCTTTGCACAGTCTTGACATTCTCTCGACCAGCTTTACCTGGAATGCATTTCCTAAAGTCTTGAAGGAGTTCCCACATTTGCGGTTGGAACCAAAAATCTCAAATTTGGACGCATCAGATTAAAGGACAGATTTCCACCAGTCTAATGTCCATTGCTCGTGTTTCTTGGCCCAAGCAAGTCTCCTCTTCTTATTGGTGTCCTTTAGAAGTGGTTTCTTTGCAGCAGTCCGACCATAAAGGCCTGATTCACGCAGTCTCCTTTGAAAAGTTGATGTTGAGATGTGTATGTTACTTGAACTCTGTAAAGCATTTATTTGGGCTGCAATCTGAGGTGCAGTAAACTCTAATGAACTTATCCTCTAAAGCAGAAGTAACTCTGGGTCTTCCTTTTCTGTGGCGGTCCTCATGAGAGCCAGTTTCATCATAGCGTTTGATGATTTTTGCGACTGCACTTGAAGAAACTTTCAAAGTTCTTGAAATGTTCCAGATTGACTGACCTTCATGTCTTAAATTAATGTTGGCCTATTGTTATCTTTGCTTATTTGAGCTGTTCTTGCCATAATATGGACTTGGTCTTTTACCAAATAGGGTTATCTTCTGTATACCACCCCCTACCTTGAAACAACACAACTGATTGGCTCAAATGTATTAAAAAGGAAAGAAATTCCACAAATTCACTTTTAACAAAGCACATCTGTTAATTGAAATGCATTCCACGTAACTACCTCATGAAGCTGGTTGAGGGAATGCCAATAGTGTGCAAAGCTGTGTCATCAAGGCAAAGGGTGGCTACTTTGAAGAATCTCAAATATAAAACATATTTTGATTTGTTGAACACTTTTTTGGTTACTACATGATTCCATATGTCTTATTTCATAGTTGTGATGTCCACTATTATTGTACAATGTATAAAATAGACCAAATTAAGAAAAACCCTTGAATGAGTAGGTGTGTCCCAACTTTTGACTGGCACAGTGTGTGTGTGTGTGTGCGTGTGTGTGTGTGCGTGTGTGTGTCTGTGTCTGTCTGTGTCTGTGTCTGTGTCTGTGTCTGTGTCTGTGTCTGTGTCTGTGTCTGTGTCTGTGTCTGTGTCTTGTATGGGAGAAGTCACACCATGCAGTGCCAGAAATATCACAATAACTATCCAGTTAATACATAGGGAAAGGCAAAACATACAAAGGAAGTTGTCATCAGTTTTCAAACAGTATGGAAATAAGATTGCAACCTTATTGGAATAAAGTGAAATCTAGTGTGATGAACCGATACAGCTTCTGCCTCCGAGGGAGAGCCCAGAGCCTTGCTCCAAACCCACTCTCTTAGAAAAGGTCAACTTGAGAGAAATCAAAATAACAAGTATCCATATAAAAGAAACAGTGAGTACATCCCTACACAGCACTCAAATCAGATATAAACAAAGATGAATCACGCAATATGTTCTGCTGGAATATATCACATCTTGAGAGGTATAAAATCTTTGGCCTGATGCCACTCAGTATCTTCACAGAAAAGAATTGACGATAAGTCATACAGCTGTTCTCGACATCAACAAATAAGACAATGTGCAACAACAAAAAATGTATTTGCCTTGAGCACAGAGATAAGAAAGTGGTGTAAGCAGCTTGCCTTATCAATCCAGGTGAAAAAAACAACCCCTTTCAGCTCAAAGAGAAAGAGAAAGTAAGGTCTTTACTCTCCTCAAAATATCAGCATCCAAAACTCACCATCTGCGTACCAAATAGCACACTTCACGCTATATAGTGTACTACTTCTGACCAGGGCCGATAGGACTCTGGTCAAAACTGGTGCACTATATACACCAGAATAGACAGAGGAGTGGGAAGCCCCGGTGCACAACTGAGAAGGAGGACAAGTACATTAGAGAGTGTCTAGTTTGAGAAACAGACGTCTCGCAATTCCTCAACTGGCAGCTTCATTAAATAGTACCCGCAAAACACCAGACTCAACGTCAACAATGAAGAGGCAACACCGGGATGCTGGCCTTTTAGTCAGAGTTGAAAAGAAAAAGCCATATCTCAGACTGGCCAATAAATAGAAAAGATTAAGATGGACAAAAGATCACAGACACTGAAACAGAGGAACTCTGCCCTAGAAGGCCAGCCTCCCGGAGTCGCCTCTTCACTGTTGACGTTGAGACTGGTGTTTTGCGGGTACTACTTAATTAAGCTGCCAGTTGAGGACTTGTGAGGCATCTGTTTCTCAAACTAGACATTCTCTAATGTACTTGTCCTCTTGTTCAGTTGTACACCGGGGCCTCCCACTCCTCTTTCTATTCTGGGTAGAGCCAGTTTGCACTGTTCTGTGAAGGGAGTAGTACACAGCGTTGTACGAGATCTTTAGTTTCTTGGCAATTTCTCGCATGGAATAGCCTTCATTTCTCAGAACAAGAATAGACTGACGAATTCCAGAAGAGAGCCTTTGTTTCTGGCCATTTTGAACCTGTAATCGAACACACAAATGCTGATGCTACAGATACTCAACTAGTCTAAAGAAGGCCAGGTGTATTGCTTCTTTAATCAGCACGTTTTCAGCTGTGCTAACATAATTGCAAAAGGGTTTTCTAATGATCAATTAGCCTTTTAAAATGATCAACTTGGATTAGCTAACACAACGTGCCATTGGAACACAGGAGTGATGGTCGCTGATAATGGACCTCTGTACGACTATGTAGATATTCCATAAAAAAAATTGCCGTTTCCAGCTACAATAGTCATTTACAACATTAACAATGTTGACAGCGTATTTCTGATGAATTTGATGTTATTTTAATGGGATTTTTTTTTTACTTTTCTTTCAAAAACAAGCACATTTCTAAGTGACCTCAAACTTTTGAACGGTAGTGTATAGGGAATAGGTTGCCATTTGGGATGTACATTTAGAAAGCCAACAAGTTTTGTGAGAGCAATTGACCTACATACCGCACCAGTCAAAAGTTTGGACACACCTACTCATTCAAGGGATTTTCTTAATTTTTTTACTATTTTATACATGGTAGAATAATAGTGAAGATATCAACACTTTGAAATAAACACATATGGAATCATGTAGTAACCAAAAAAGTGTTAAACAAATCAAAATATAATTTATATTTTAGATTCTTCAAAGTAGCCACCCTTTGCCTTGATGACAGCTTTGCACACTCTTGGCATTCTCTCAACCAGCTTCATGAGGTAGTGACCTGGAATGCATTTCAATTAACAGATGTGCCTTGTTAAAAGTGAATTTCTGGAATTTCTTTCCTTCTTAATGCATTTTAACCAATCAGTTGTGTTGTGACAAGGTAGGGGGGGGGGGGGGGTAAACAGAAGATAACCCTATTTGGTAAAAGACCAAGTCCATTTTATGGCAAGAACAGCTCAAATAAGCAAAGAGAAACGACAGTGCATCATTACGCAGCGGCAGGTAGCCTAGTGGTAAGAGTGTTGGACTTGTAACCGAAAGGTTGCAAGATCAAATCCCCGAGCTGACAAGGTACAAATCTGTTGTTCTTCCCCTGAACGAGGCAGTTAACCCACTGTTCTTAGGCCGTCATTGAAAATAAGAATTTGTTCTTAACCTGTTGAGGATGGGGGCGCTGTTGAGACTATTTATGCTAATTGGGTAATTTTTGAAACGGCTTCCCACAAAATCCTTGATCGTACAATATGCATATTATTATTATTATTGGATAGAAAACAGTCTATAGTTTCTATAGGAGTTGAAATTTTGTCTCTAAGTGGAACAGAGCCCATTCTACAGCAATTTCCCTGACATGGATTCAGATTTCAGAAATGTTGGCCACTGTTCTGAAGTCAGTTAAAAGGGCACTGTTATTGCTATGACTGTACGGACACTTCTTACGTCTTCCCCTGGATGCCTTTACGTGATGACGATTCCAATGGGGTCGATTGCGCGTTCACAGGCCCTATAAATCAAAAAACCCTGTAGCTAGCAAGTCTTTTCTTGGTGCGTCACGCGCGTGGAGGACACCGACCCTCTCCTGTTCCAAGCGTTAGTTTAGCCTGTTATATTTCTCCGGTCATCTTTTCACTCGTTATAGGAGTTAAAAACATCATAAGGTAGTTAATTTAAAGCGTTTTATAGCAATTTATATCCGTTTAGTGCGATTTTGGGACATTTATTTTTGAAACGATGTGAATAGCTGGGCACGCTTTTCAGTTCATCCCGAACGCAGTTGGCATTTCCACATGGCAAGAGGACAGCTTTCCACCAAAAGACGATTACTCCCAAGAAAGGATCCTTTGCCCAAGATACTGATGGAAGAACAGCTCAAGGTAGGACATTTTTATTATGATAAATCGTGTTTCTGTCGAAACATTTTAGTGGCTTAGGACGCCATGTTTTTTGACGTAGCTTCGCTTGGCGCAAACTGTATTGAAAAGTAAGGATAAATTAAAAAATGTAATTCCGCAATTGTATTAAGAATTAAATTGTCTATCAATCCCTGTCCACCCTATATTTTTTAGTCACGTTTATGAGTATTTATGTATAAGAGTAGATCACTGTCTAAGTGGCGCAAGGACATTTTCTGACCAGCTTGTCTACATTTCACATTGTCTAACCATGATTTTGGTGGCTAAATATAAACATTTGCGATCAAACTCTATATGGATTGTGTAATATGATGTTACAGGAGTGTCATCGGAAGAATTCTGAGAAGGTTAGTGAAAAAATTAATATCTTTTGGCGATGTTGACTTTTATCGCTCACTTTGGCTAGAATCAATGCTGGGCTGCTATGTGCTATGTGCTATGCTAATATAACGATTTATTGTGTTTTCGCTGTAAGACACTTAGAAAATCTGAAATATTGTCTGTATTCACAGGATCTGTGTCTTTCGATTCGTGTATGCTGTGTATTTTTACGAAATGTTTGATGATTAGTAAGTAGGTAAACACGTTGCTCTAAGTAGTTTTTCTATTCCATTTGTGACGGTGGGTGCAATTGTAACCTATGCCATCTACCTGAAATATGCACTTTTTTCTAACAAAACCTATCCCATACCATAAATATGTTATCAGACTGTCATCTAATGAGTTTTTTTGTTGGTTAGGGGCTATAAATATCTTAGTTTAGCCGAATTGGTGATGGCTACTGGTGTTGGTGGACAAATAAAAGATGGTGGATTATGCTAATGTGTTTTTAGGTAATAGATGTACATCTTTACATATTGTGTCTTCCCTGTAAAACATTTTAAAAATCGGACATGTTGACTGGATTCACAAGATCTGTGTCTTTCATTAGCTGTATTGGACTTTAATGTGTGAAAGTTAAATATTTTAAAAAAATATTTTTTTTGAATTTCGCGGCACTGGTTTTTCAGTGGGGGGGGGGGGGGGGGGTGTGCCGCTAGCGCCTCGCTGATCCTAGACAGGTTAACTAACTTGCCTAGTTAAATAAGAAATAGGCCTCCTGGTCTCAGCCGGCTGGACTCAAACCAGAATCTCAAGTGGGACAGCTAGCAGTGTCTTAGACCATGTGCCACTCGGGAGGCCATCACTGGTATCTTTGATCAGAGGAGTAATTGTCAAGCTGGGCCAATGTCCTACTTTTAGTACCACAGGCAAATCTAACCCACTGAAGCATTTGTAAAATCCTTTGAGATTCTAATACAAGAAGATGCATAGCAATAGAATTCCCACTCCAATTCAAATACTGCCCAAACAGATCCACAGATGACGCAATCTCTATTGCACTCCACACTGCCCTTTCCCACCTGGACAATAAGAACGCCTAAGAGGAACACCTATGTGCTGTTGATTGACTACAGCTAAGTGTTCAACACCATAGTGCCCCCCCCAAGCTTATCAATACGCTAAGGACCCTGGGAATGAACACCTCCCTCTGCAACTGGATCCTGGACTTCCTGACAGGCTGCCCCTAGGTGGTGAGGTAAGGCAACAACACATCCACCACGCTGACCCTCAACACAGGGGCCCCTCAGGGGTGAGTGCTTTGTCCCATCCTGTACTCCCTGTTCACACAAAACTCCAACATCATCATTAAGTTTGCAGACAACACGGCGGTGGTAGGCCTGATCACCGACAACGGAGACAGCCTATAGGAAGGAGGTCAGAGTACTAGAAGTGTGTTGCCAGGACAACAACCTCTCCCTCATCGTCAGCAAGACAAAGGAGCTGATCGTAGACTACAGGAAATGGAGGGCCAAGGATGCCCCCATTCACATCAACAGGGCTGTAATGAGCGGGTCGCAAGCTTCACATTCCTCGGTGTCCACATCACTAAGGATCTATCATGGTCCACACACACCAACACAGTCGTAAAGTGGGCACAAAAACGCCTCTGCCCTCTCAGGAGGCTGAAACGATTTGGCTTGGGGCCTCAGACCCACAAATGTTCTACAGCTGCACCATTGAGAGCATCTTGACTGGCTACATCACCGCTTGGTATGAAAACTGCTTGGTATGGCAACTGCTTGTTATCCGACCACAAGGCGCTACAGAGGGTAGTGGGTACGGCCCAGTACATCACTGGGGCCAAGCTTCCTGCCATCCAGGACCTCTATACCAGGTGGTGTCAGAGGAAGGCCCAAACAATGGTCAGACTCCAGCCACCCAAGTCATAGACTGTTTTCTCTGCTACCGCATGGCAAGCCGGTTCTGATGCACCAAGTCTGGAAGATAGACTGCTAAATACAGTTGTTAGTAAAATAGTTAGCTACCCATACCATCTGCATTGACCCGTTTTGCACTAACTTCTTTGACTCATACGCTGCCTGCTACTGTTTATTATCTGTCACTTATTCCTAGTTATATGTACATATCTATCTCAATTACCTCGTGCCCCTGCACATCGGCTCATTACTAGTACCCTGTGTATATAGCCCCGTTATTGTTACTCATTGTGTATTCATTATTACTTTTATTATTATGTGTTTTACTTTCGTGTTATTTCTTTCTCTCCGCATTGTTGGGAAGGGCCGTAAGTAGGCATTTCACTGTTAGTCTACACTTGTTGTTTACGAAGCATGTGACGAATACAATTTGATTTGAATTACATCTATTTCTATTGGGAGGAGGTGTCTGTTTCCCATGCAGCACAAGGTTGGACAAGAACCTTAGGGAGTCAGTCAACCAGTGTGTGCCCAGTGGGGCCATACACAAGCTAATTGATCCAATGCCAATAATGTAATTGCTAAAAGGAGACATCGGTCTGCATTTTAATTTTGGTGAGTGGAGGTTAATGAGACATAAGGTACAGGATGTGGTTTGGGACCAAAGGGAATGAATCATAAGCTGCAGCAGACACAGGCCTCCATCCAGCTCCATCCATCTTTTCAACCCTAATTCAAATTAAAATGCCTACCCTCTGTCATTCAGGGTAAACACACGAGAAACACCCCGCAGAGGGATGTGATTTAGTCGATTCCACTTGCTTACCTTGCCTTGCCCATTTCTGCATTTTATTATCTGAATCATATTATTATTTTTTTCATTGGAAAGTAATGAGTTCAAAGCACTGACCCGGGAAAGTGCAACAGTCCATTAGCTGACCATTCTCTGTGATTTCCCGACTCTGCGAAGTGGAGGGCTGATGTATGACCCTTGAACCCCCCCAGGCCTTTTCCAGGGAGCATGGGGTCGCATCAGGTCAGACACAGGTGGCAGCGCCACTCCACTTCTCATTAGTGGCCATCCGAACAGCCATTAGCTCGCACGGATAACGGCAGCTCAAATGAACATGTCGAGCAGCTGGCTCCGACCATTAGTCTCCCCTGTCAGTCGGTCATAAGTGCTCATTATGGAAAGGAAGGACATTTAAGGAAATGCTCTGGCGCAGATATTTGCAATTCAAAAGCCTGCCAGTGGCAACACAATTAAAAACCCAGCTATGTGTCGTAGCAACAGATGCCGGGTAGCGCCCATGAAAACAGTACAGGCATGCAGCCCACTAGTCTTTCACTCTAATGCCAGTGGTGTAGGTGGTTTGTACAAGTCAAACCCTGTAACATCCTCTACAGTGAACCAAATATCAACTGACCTAGATGTAACAACAAAAACACCTATTTGGAAGCCAACGCCATTACCGCCACAGTAGAACATACGCGATATCCGTAGCCTTGTAGCTGTACTACTGTACTCTAATACTCTCCCTGGTTACCAGACAAACTGCTGGGGTATCAGCAATCAAACGATACATAATATCCAGTCATGTAGTGAAATATTAATAAGTGTCTAAACGCTGATCGGCGTTCCGGGTGAATAAAAAAATTTAAATGGATTTTTCGGCGATTAGCAGATAAACGCTCATGCAAAAATAATAAAACAGGTGCGTAAAGCGGCATAAACGTTCGCTTTACCCTCCACTACACCGCTAATAATACAATTGGAGACCTTGTCACCTGCGTCAATCCGAAACATATAGGCACACACACACAACACATTGCTTTGAGTGTGCCTGGTGGCTACGACACCATCAAAGCCAAGACATTATGGGCCACTATACAACAGTCTATCGCTATGGCGGATAATTGTAAGTACTGCGTACCTTTGTACTGTCACCAACAACATGCTTACGTGTTTCCTAGTAACAAGAGGAGCGCGTCATTCAGAGCTACCCTGGGGATCGGAACCGAAGGTTACTATGGCGTGGAGATTTCTCTCATCAGTCTTGAGGAGCTTCTAAAGAAGCACAGACCTACAGGCTGCACCACTCAATCCCTCTGTTAACACCATTACGATACACAGAGACACACACACACACATTTTTATACCACAGGTCACCAACATATTCAGTCCTTTTGTTCTGTATCTATGGACATGACCCAGTCGTTCGATCGAAATGTGCCATTGCCATATTGGCTGCCAAGGTTCTTATCCCTTGCTTGCTAGCTAGCCAACTATGGCTACCGTACAGTCACGTCAAACAATGCAGAAAGAATAACAATAGTAGATGCATTTGTTTAAGCTGTTTTCTAGTGACATTTATTTGGATGAATCCATAACAATGAGCTAATGAGGCACAATTTCGCCTGGCATAGAAAATAAGCTCTCTCGTTGTTCAGAGGAGCTAGCCATTGAAACAATGTTGCAAATGTCAGAGAGACTGACAGTAAGGTTTATACAAATCTCCGCTGTTGAAAATGAAATGTTAGTCTAAAAGAAATGTGAGATAATGTCTAGATCCTTTTTATTGTGGACATCAAGTATTGAGACAGTGGATTGCGTAGTCAGACGGAACAGAATAAATACATTTTAACGTCATAGATTTAGCCTGTGGTAATTTGTGGAATAGACACCGGCTGGAATGCGCTTTCAACCAATCAGGATTCAGGATTAGACCAACCCTTTGTATAAAGCTAATTATACACTGGGTGGCTTTTATAGTCGGGAGGCTTGACATAACTGGGCCAACGCAAATCAGAACGAAAAAAAAATCATATTTCACTACACAATACCTTGGCGCCGCACATCCTTAAAACAAACCTCTATAAGTCTAAGCCTTTGTGGGGAGGTGGTCATACCATGTATCATTTAGCTATTTGAATTTTAGGATCCCTGTAGATATAAAAACAACTCAATTATAATCATATTTGATAAAATATTGAATCTGGACTTTTTTACTATAGCCCATAGAAAAGCAATGAATTACACATTCATAAATGGCAAAACAGACAGTCCAAAAATAAATCATAAGGAATAAGGTTTTGAAGTGTCTGTCCTATATCGATTTTTTTTTGTCACATATTCATCCCCTTTTTTTTGTTGGCACAACACTACCTCCATACTTCCATACATTTTTTACAACAGTACCGGATTACCTTCAGACGAGTCCTTTGAGAACATCATAGTAGTTTGTCGCCCGAACGGTTCGGACGCTACAGACAGAGGTTGGTAAATCGGCAGTACCAAATTCAGACGAGTACTGTGGGGCTCGTGGGGGTCGTAGAGCAAACTCCAACGTGTTCGGGAGTGTCTCGTCTTTCCATAGAGTGGTCATAGGAGTTGGAACGCTACAAACATTATCGTAAGACCATGCTCAGGCTTTTATGATGTGGAGGCTCATTTGACCTCTGTAATCATAGTTTTGCATAATGTATTCCCCTACACTTTCCCTCGGTTGCCATTTAAACACATGTGGTTTGGATGCAATCAATAAGGTCTACTATTCAAAGGCAGTGTTGTGAAAGACTATTGGGGGTGGAGGTTGGGTGCAGAGAGATGAAATTGCAGAGAAATGGAATAAATGGAATGGTATGAAACACATCCAATGCATGGTTTCCAGGCGAGAGGTCACTACTTGCCTAAAAGGTCATTTTCTCCCCATTACCTGCCCTGTTCTCCCTTCGAATGCAATGCATTCAGTGATGGAGTGGGGAAATAATTTCAGTGCCTTCTGAAAGTATACACAACCCTGGACTTTTTCGACATTTTGTTGTGTTATAGCCTGATTTTAAAATGGGTCTTGTCAATTGCCTACACACAATAACCATAATGTCAAAGCGGAATTATGTTTTGAGACATTTTTACTAATTAAAAATAAATAGCTGAAATGTCTTTAGTCAATAAGTATTCAACCCCTTTATCATGGCAAGCCAAAATACATTCAGGAGTAAACATTTGCATAACAAGTCACATAATAATTTGCATGGACTCACTCTGTGTGCAATAATACTGTTTAACATAGTTTTTGAATGACTACCTCATCTCCGTACCCCACACATACAATGATCTGTAAGTTCCCTCAGTCGAGCAGTGAATTTCAAACACAGATTCAACCACAAAGACCAGCGAGGTTTTCCAATGCCTCGCAAAGAATGTCACCTATTCGTAGATGGCAAAAGAAAAAGCAGACATTGAATACCCCTTTGAGCATGGTGAAGCTATTAATTACACTTCCGATGGTGTATCAACACAGCCAGTCAAACAAAGACATAGGTGTCCTTCCTAACTCAGTTGCTGCTCAGGGATTTCACCATGAGGCCAATGGTGACTTTAAATCAGTTACAGAGTATAATGGCTGTGATAGGAGAAAACTGAGGATGGACTAAAAACATTGTAGTTACTCCACAATACTAACCTAATTGACTGAGTGAAAAGGAAGCCTTTACAGAATTGTTTGCAATAGCCCTTATGCACATTCCATGATCGAACGTTCTAAACACACTTCCTATCGGTTTGGCAATTTCCGGTCAGTCTAGTTGTTATCGACGATATAACGTTATTACCACTATGTCGCATTTTTTTACCAGGTGTCTTCAGGACTTGCCTCAAATTAATATTAATGTTGTACATCGAATTGTTAAATCAGCCTCTGAGACTCCAGCTAGCAAGAACGAAAAGGGGTTCAAGATGTATATAGGAAGCTACACAGACAACTATGAAGGTGAGTACCAAGTCTGTGACAGATATAACGTTAGCTAGCTAATTTAACTATGAACTGTAGCTAGCTAGTTAACGTTACTTCGTAAAATGATGTAAAGTTGACAGAATCTACCTGAGAATGTGTGTATTTTCGTTAGCTTGGTTAAGTTATGCTTGCTAGCTAAAAATAATTGTTATTCATGTCTTCTACACAGTATCTAACAAAGATACATTGACAGGGGAGATCACCGTGAGGGCTGCCTGTCACAGGTCCATGAGGAAGAGTGAAAAGCCGCACAGCATGAGCGTAGGGAAAGGTTATAGATAGCTACTAGGGACCTTGTTAAACATCTCCTGTGAGACACTGTCATCATGGTCAAAATGTGTTGGAGACAGTGTCAACGTTTAATCTGATCAGTAGATAGATATTAATGATGGGTCCCAATCCCAATTTAGAATTGCCCACTTAACATGTTATTTGGTAAAGATCTGTTGATGCAGTGTTTGGTAATTGTGTTACTGAGACACAATGTATTCCTGTATAGTTAAATGAGCCCCTAGTTAAGAAGACTAGACACTACTATACTACTATGCTTCGTAGTGCACCCAGATAATCCGTGGTTAGGATCCTCTCCAGATGGCATCATATTTGATCCCAGCGTAAGACCACACTGGACTCTTAGAGGTCAAGTGCCCAAATGTACCAAGTTATGTTGACTGCCCTTACCCGAAGATACAGAATGGAGAGCTGAAGTTGAAGAGATCTCATGCTTACTACTGGCAGGTGCAAGGTCAAATCCTTCTCACTGGTTGTAGCTGGTGTGACTGTCATCTGTGCACAGGAGGACATACTAGTTGAAAGGATTTATAAAGATCTACAGGTTTCAAAAACTATAAGAGGGAAGGTTGACCACTTATTTTTACCACTACTTGCAGAAGTGTCTCTCGCACCTGAATGGAACCCCTGCATGGGTGCCAAGTTTAGTGGTTTTATGAAAAATAAGTATTGATGTTCTTGTGAAGAAATCTACAGTAGAATAGATTTGTTTAAAAAAATGTATTTCAGCAAATGTTCAACAGTTCAGTTAATCAATTCCACATCTCTAACATTGTATTCAATCTTGCATTCTGGCTATTCTGTGTTTACTTGATTTCTTTCCCCCACCCCTGTTTCTCATTGCCTAATTAAAGCCAATACAAGCTCCTCACAAACTGATATTCACTACAACACAAATGATTGATACATGTCGTAGAGAAACAAATTATTATTTTGCTGCTAACAAATAAACACATGTACATTTACATTGGCTTGGCCCATGCTCTGGACCGGGTCAGAGACGGCACAGTCCATAGGCAGCGCACCTTGATCTTCATCCCCCTCAGTCGGAGCAGGAGGTTTCAGTCTTCTTTCCCAAACACCAGGTCTCTTTTGAATGTGCCAGTTCCACGCGAAAACAGTAGGAACAACACCTTTTTAGGTATTGTCGCCCCCCAATTTTCCCCCAACAAAGTGACTTTCGACGAAATGTGTACTATACACCGTTGTGTGTTTGGTGACAGTAAAGTTGTCAGGACTTCCTGCCACCAACCACCGTTTTTCTGAGCTCTACGTTACATCGACCGGGAAACGATGGAAGCTCACAATACCATTACATTTGGAAGAAACTGAACACAGAGGCACTGAACAATGTTCATTAGCACCTCCTTCGCGGGGCTGTAATTTAAACGTAGTCATTGTGAACTATTTCAGTCAGAAATGCATCGACGATAGCTAGTCAGCTAATGATAAAAAACAATAGCAGAATTAGTCCGGGAGTCATCAACCTGGTCGGAAGTAAATTAGAACTTTGGAGGCGGTATAATGCATAGAGCCTATAAGGCACTAAAGTAATACTGCAAAAAATGTGGATCAACAACCAACTTGACAGAGCTTGAAGAATTTTGAAAAGAATAATGGACAATCCAGGTGTGGAAAGCTCTTAGAGACTTACCCAGAAAGGCAGCGAATACAGCTGTGAGTCTAAGGTGCTTCTACAAAGTATTGACTCAGAGGTGTAAATACTTATGCAAATTAGATATTTCTGTATTTAATTTAAAAACATGTTTTCACTTTGTCATTATGATGTGTGTACATGGGTTAGAAATAAATACATTTTATCTATTTTAAACTCAGGCTGTAACACACCAAAATGTGGAATAAGTCAAAGGGTATGAATACTTTCTGAAGACACCGAAGGTGGGTAAATGCTGATCCCCTTTCGCAGTGAGTGAAGTAATGCCTCCTATACTTTCAATGCATTTTCCCGCAAGTGGTGGGTCATATTTAGTGTAAAGAATCAGATCAACTCCACTGAATACGATGGAAACCTGAAGCAATGGTTGTAGAATAGAGAAGGCGGGCTGCAAAGCTAGCCTCTCAGCACAGCACAGTCCCAAGGGGCGATGGGACTACGGAGTTCATGTCAGGAGCAAATGCGCCTGTTAGTCCAGAATAGCAGAGTGGGTCACCATTCCCAAAACAAACTGTAGCCCGCAGCCTGTCATTTCCCACAACACAAGTTGAAACACCATCTCCATATTGCTCGTATTTTATTATTTCAGATGAACCCTGTACGTCTTCAAAGGAGAAGGAAATAAAATACACTGTTTTGTACTAACCCGTGTTCCAGGCAATAAAAAATGTTCAAGGATGGATACCTCTACTATTTTCAAAACAACATTATCGGGACCAGGGATATGTGGCCATCAGATTATAGAATCCCCCCGACAGAGATAAGGGAAATAGCATAGGATATGCTCTGGTCGGGAACAAACCGCCACAGTCATCCCAAGTGTCATTCGCTGTCGTCCTCTGTGAAGGCTCCTGACCTGACTAAATGCATGTTTAACATGGAGTTAGGCTCTAAGACCCCATTAGGCACCTTATCATACAGAGACGCTGCCGAGTTAGACAGGAGGATTTGGGACTGGCCAGGGGAATGAGAGGGTGTCATTGCCGATCTGACAGTATTAATGGAACTGGGACATGATGGAGAGAGATAATCCCCCCATTGATGAGGATGGGAGAGGAATATATCTGAGAGCAACCCCTGCCTCCCCCGCATTCCCCCGGTCCCTCCTGCTCTTCTCATTCCTCAGGCTCCATCTCCAGACAGCACTTTCCTGCTTCATATTCGACTCACGTAGTATAGTGTTGCTTTGCAAATCTTTCAAAAAAACATAGGCTGAGTGTGCCCTTTTCTTTGGAAATTAGGCAAATGAACTAGCGTTTCTCAATCCTAACGGGAGGGACTGCCCGTATCATGTGCAAACAGTTAGTTGTCAGGCGTAGGGCAATTGCGGTGACCATTTACCGGCAGTCATGAGTCATGGCTGCAGTCAAATTCCACATGACGGTTGAGTCACAATAACCTCCTCCTATGCGCTCTGCATATGAACGGCGCTGACCCAACTCGCGAACAGCCTGGTACCCAGCCCTCTATTGTCCCTCTAATCACTCCAATGTCAATGCAAATGTAATTGCAGTTCAATATCAAACACATAATCGAAACAAGTATCATGCTTTCAAAACGACCCATTAGGCTACATTGTTTGACCTCACCGTGATCGATCAACTTGAAGAAAGAAGGTCGACATCAGGTTGAAACTCAGTGGAAAACATGGTCGTTGTGGGTCTTGTTTAAAAGCGAAATGGACAGCGCTTTCTAAGGTGATGATTAATTAAAAGCATTTAATAAGTCGCATGTAGAACTCCCATGCGCATATTATTGCTTATACATGCACATAGGCCTATATATGAGCCCAAGCCCGATGATTGCGCGGTTATACAATACATAGCATAACAGCCTACCGCAAATTACGCACGGCAGAAAAATATATACTTTTTAAGATGTACCAAAGACATCATTGGTCTGGCCTGTAGCTACTCCAAAATTACACAAACTCTAGTAATCACCTTTGAGTGTGGACTGTATTATTATTCATACTTTATATCCATGAGTCTGGGACAGAATGTATAGGCCTGGGCGATGCTGTTGGTTCATTGATTGTGCAGGGTGGTTTACAGAGTATAGTTAGCCTAGTAATAGGGATTTATTTTTTATTTGAATCATTAGTAGGCTGACACATTACCTTTTAGCTCCAGAATATGATGGTTGCCACTAAAAATAGGATGCTCCAAGCTTTCTAGTGCTACTATATTTATTTATAAGCTGCTAATATTAAGCACATTGCTCCGCTATAAAACCGGAGTAGCCTACCCAGTATGATTGAAAAAGGAACGTCACACTCCAGTCGCTACACAAGTGCGTACTGATGTCGTTTTTTCCCATGCCCTCCTTTGGTGTCCATTTGATGAAGGCCCATTCTAAATCAAAACAAATGTCACGTATTAGTAAAGACACGATTCAATTCAGAATAGCCTATGGCCAAGGAACAGAGCGGAACTTTTTCCAAATCATCAATATAGTCGCATCATGCAGCCTATATATTTTTGAGGTGCCTACGAGAACCAGTCGGATGACGAGTCGACTCTCTTTTTTTTGTGTGAAAATGCCACAACAAAACGTAAATCAGTTTTTGTGGATATTGAGAGTTTTGTTGTTTTGGATACTTTAAATCCTTTATTGCAAGGTACAAATATTGTATCATTACTTAAGTAAAATAGTTCAGTTCCAAGTTTTTTTTAACATTAGCTAGCATGCCCAATGTGCAAATGCTAACGTAAGCTCAAATATCCCTGACCTGAAAGTATCATAGCTGACTTGGCCCATTCAAGATAACATGCTACAGATCAATGAAATCAGGCTGGTTTAGACACAGAATAATTAGCTTGTTATTTATATAGTAATGTAATACTATAAAGTTGTCATTTACAATCAATAATGTAGTGATGAACACAAGTGGTTCAGCTTTTTATTTTGTCGACAAGTAGCCGATGTTGCTTAATCAGCGGGTAAAAAACTTCAGCGGGTAAAAAACTTTGCTGGCCAAAATGACATGAAAAGTGATCAAAATATATAAACAGCGTTGCAGTAATTTCAGAAGTTCAGAATTATTTAGATTTTAGGTAGCAAAGCAATCAATATCCTATCCTAAACGTGTTGGAAGCGAGAGGCATCTTGCTCTCATTCGTTAGCTATGTCATTTTAAGCAGCATCCCATTTCTTGCTAGCCCTGGCCACTCGCCTTCACCCCTCAAAGATGTAAACGCATGGTGTAGATGAATGGTCTACCGATACAGTTACACTGATTTTAATCCTTGAGTTGGTGTGAACGACTACACAGGCAAGAATTGGACTCTAGTTAGTCAAAAATCATCAGTTAAGCTGGCAGCTGACTTAGATACATTTTAATTTTTCTTTATTTAACTAGGCAAGTCAATTAAGAACATATTCTTATTTTCTATGATGGCCTAGGAACAGTAGGTTAACTGCCTTGTTCAGGGGCAGAATGACAGATTTTTCCATTGTCAGCTCGGGGACTCGATCTTGCAAACTATTGGATACTACTCCAACGCTCTAACCACTAGGCCACTTGCCGCCCCATAAATAGTAACATTGCTCGTTGTTTGATTTAAGTAGTTAATTGTCATTACTTTGAGCGAAGCTGCTAGTATGCTCTGAATAACCAGAAATCCAAAGTAATCCAAGGATTACTTTTTGAGTGGTCCCAACGATAGTCTGTCACATCATGGACTGAGAGATGAGAGAGCATCTTCAACAAGGAGCAAGCAAGCAAGGTATGTTAAGCTAGCTAGTTAAGTACACAATGCATTAGCTATACTTTCTAAACTGTCCAGGCCTTCACTACTTGCACTGACTTTGTATTTGTTCAAGGTAGACTATAGCCAGTGCTGCTGGAGTGACGTTACTATTGAAGACAGGTTTGAAGACAAGCTGATATAGCTAACGTTAGGCTAAATGTTTTGACGAGGAAGAGAGACCCTTATTTGAGTGTGTGTGTGTGTTTTACATTTGGGTCTCCATGACAATTTACTTTATTGTGGACCCAAATAAATAAGACTGATAAAAGCATTGAACCATGTTTTTTTTTCCATCAGGGTAAGATGGTGAAGGGAATGGGCAGGCTCATGGATCAGGTGGCCAGCATTGGATCCAAGGTGGTCGTCACCATGGAGAGCACTCAGCTATGGTAAGAATGATGACCTAGTAGTTAGTGTTTTTGTGTGTTAGAGAGTTCTGTGTTTCTTTGTCAGAGAGAGAGAGAGAGAGTCAAATTCATTCATTTGAATATGAATTAAACCCTTCTTGCCCACTGCCATCCGGACATTCAACTACACCAGGTTCGCAGTCAACACACGACACTAACCAGTCACTTCATTTGCTTTTGCACACTAGTACTGTACTTCTTTACTTGCCTCTCTACAGTTATATTTATGTTTCGTGTGATTGTCTTGTAATGTTGAGAGTATTTGTATTGTTTTTACTTTGCCTATCTGACAAACCAATTCCATCTCATCTCTCAGAAGATGAGATTGTTCCTCCTGGCCATGGAGACGTTGGCAACTCATTCCAGTACCTAGGAGAGCCATATGGAAGTTAGGACAATTCTGAGGGCCTGTGACTGACAGGGTCCCTAAAAAACTATTATTGAAATTGTTTTCAATATTACATTATTAACCTATCATCATTAAGAGATTATTTTATTTACAATGTACTAATAAAACTAATAACGGTGTCTTTTTCTTTTCTGTTTTTTGGCAAAAAGTAAACATCCAGAGAGCCTCTGTATTGCCCCCCCCCCCCCCCCCCCCCCTATTTACATGAAACGGTTCGGTCCTGCCCCCCAAACCAGGCGTGAACTGTACATGCTAGCAGTGAATTGCGAGTGAGGAGTGCCGGTGGAGCATCATGTCATCAAGCTTCCTAAAGAATCATCTAGCTTCCAAAAACAAAAAGAAAGAAAAAAAGATGTGGCAGTATGTCACTCAATTTTTCACAAAGGAAGGTGGGTGTAGTCCATGAGTGGTGGAAATTAACCTGTTGCTTAGTCCATAGTGAAATAGGCTACTTTTCCTCCCCTAACATTAGTCATTTAATATCTTCACAGAAAATTCTGAGCGTTTACATTTCGCTCCTCTTTTAGCTGACATTTAATCATTGCAGGCAAACTTTTAGCAAGCTATTCATACTAAATCAGTTGTCCCTGTCCCTGCCTGGTGCCAGGCCCAACAGATGCAGCTTCAGGCTCAGCAGCCCTGTCTCCCCATCCCCATACCCCTGAACCAGCCCTGTCTCCACATCCCCATACCCCTGAACCAGCCCTACTCCCAACTGAAGGAGGAGGTAAGCAGCATTGTGTTGAATGACATGTCAGTTGGCGTGATTGCAGGTACTGCAATGCATTGAGGACATAATTGTGATTCTCCAGTCAGGAAAAATCTCACATGATTCAAAGGCAGCCAATATCAGAGCCTTAAAGGAAGACATGCAGGCTCTTAGAGATGGATGGGAGTCTCTCCTGTCTGTGGCAACACTGATTGCTACGCAAATGGATGTTGCACCTCAATTTAACAAGGAACACAGCCGCCAGAGGAAAAGGAAGGGATTCCATGATGAGACCTCTGAAGAGGAGACAGCTCAGGACAGTGCAGCAACAGTGTTTCAGAACAGTGTTTTTTACTGCTATGGACAACATCATACGTGACTTAGACACAAGGTTCCACACCACTGCAAAAATGGTATAATAATTTTCTGCTGTTCTGAAAGTTAGGCAGATTAGTGAGGATAAAGTCCCTTCTGTGTGCCAACCTCTGATCATGAAGTATTCCAGAGATATTACACCTGAGTTTCATAATGAAGTAAGACACCTGAACACTGCATATGCTGTCACTCTCTAACTTGTCCCCTCTTGGGCTCCTGAATGCAATTTGTAAGACGCACCTGCAAAGCATTTTTGGAGAGGTGTGTATTGCTTTACGTATATTTTACACACTGCCTGTAAACCGTTGCTGGTGGCGAGAGAGCTTTCAGTAAGCTAAAACTGATTTAACATCTATTTGAGGTCCACTATGTCCCAGGACAGGCTTTGCAGTCTTGCCATGCTGTCCATTGAAAGTCAGTTAGCTAGAAAGCTGGACTTCAAAAACTTGATCAGTGACTTTGCTAGCAAGAAGGTTCGGCGCTGGGCTCTTGGTGAGTAAGGCTGAGCAAGGGCCAGTGATAACTGTTAAATGGCATGGCTATGGATATTGGATCACTACACACATGATGCACACAGGCTGAGAACAAGACTGAGAACAGACTGAGAACAAGATATATCTCAAAGTAATGGCTGGATTGCCATAAAATTGGTTGTGCACAATCAAGACCCGAAGTGGAAGAAACCTAGTGATTTGGTGACCTCTTGACCTTTCCTCTAGCGCCACCATCAGGCCTTTTCATTTCCATTTTGTTTTCCATTTTCCATTTCCACTTTTACAGCTGATTATTTTGTAGTTGGTATGTATACTTAGTTCAAAAATCTGCTGCTGATTTAATTATTTTGTTTGTTATATTATTTTTTAATTCTTCATTAATCTTAAGAGAATTTTCCATTCAAGAATTTTACCATTAAAATGACATTTAGACTGTAAAAGATGGCCTTCAGCACATTTCTTATAGAGGGTATCAGTCTTGCATCAAATAGTGAATTACACTGTATGCAGAATGTTGCATGCATGTCTGCACAGTATTATATTATCACAGGTCAATGTCAGTAAATATCCTACAGTAAATATTGGACTACAAGAGAGTTGCAAGCCTGCAAAGGTAGAGTTATTTAAAGTTTTGAATGGGTCGATTGGGTTCTGGAGGTGTGCGGTTACAGAAATTGTGCAGGGTTGGTGTAGCCTGTGGTGGTGAGGCCCAATGTGATATCTTTTCATGGGGCCCAAAATCCCTGGCGGCGCCCCTGCCAGTACCCGTTCCTGCAAACTGAATTTCAATAACAAATATATTGACAATCTCTTTTGAAACAATCAAGCTGAGCTTTAGTGTTTTTTTTCTCTCATGCCTCTCCATGGAATTAGAAAAAAAACGTAACGGAATCTTTGAATACGGTTTTGTGCGTTTTTACTTCATAAAGCTATCGCTGTGATTAAAACATACCTGTCATTTGGGACAGTTTGTAGTTTTCAGAACTGTAAGAACATGTCCCTAGGCTACCACACATATGTTTGATTTCTAAGACATTCTAAGGTGTGTATCATTCCCAACTAAAGTTGCCAAATAACTCTAAATCTAGCGTATAGGACCTGTGCCAAATGGTCACTTTTATGCTCAAACATAAAGCATATTCAAATTCGATCGAGAATGGGAAAAAAAATCGCCTTTCTTGTTTATTCTGCTAAGTTCAATTATATTCTTCTTACTATAAAATCATATAATATAAAATAATGGCACGGGATTTATAATCATATCTCATATGCTAAATGAACTAGGCTACAGCCTAAGGTTGCCATGGGCATCAGCAATAGCCAGATAACATACAGTAGGCCAACGCAGAATATGCTATTCTGTTGTTCTGAAATATATTTTCTTCATAATCATAATGTTTCTTTAGACCTGCCTAAAAATACATCATGGATTTAAAAAAAAATGTAGACGTTCCAAAAGCGCGCAGCCTGGAGATGCTAAACGTGTTAATGTTAATTAATGGTCAATTACCAAATAAGGTAAACCCCTTTTTTTAGAGGACGGACTGAAAACGGCAACGTTGTCATCAAAATCAAAGGTGGAGTCCCAGATTTCTTTAACCAGATGTTCTCTAGGATCCATTCATTATGCTGTGTGTTTATGGATTCTCTGTGTGTTTATGGATTCTCTGTAAGCCCTTCTCAGTTAAAAAGGGACCGCCTTTAAAAAGCAACACAATCCCTTTGAAAACAGCCTATGTGGCATTGATGTGAGTCAAACAGTTATTATTCTAGTGTCAAAATGTACTACAAAGTGTAATAGGATACTTTTTGTCATAAAGTCAGTCTCGTCTAAAACGGAATTTGCACATCCATGCGTCACAACAGGGAAATTAAGGTGTATTTTTTTTTACAATGTCCATTTGCCCACTAACATCGGCAAATGGGCTGCTGTGACTGCTCTCTATCCAATAGCATAGACAGTGACACAGACTTACCCAGCAGCTCCAACTATGTTTACATGAGACAACACATTGTGCATTTTTTTTTTACTTAAGAAATACTACACCAAACACTTTAGTTAGATGAAAATTGCATCACTAAAACATCTTTGTCAAAAATGTCAATATCTATTACAGAGTTCTGAGATTCATTCTGGGGATTTGAGGAACTAAAATAGGTTTCCGTATCTACAGTGTCTCATCATGAACAAACATCATTATCCAAACACAGAATCGGCCAGGAAACACACCTCCAAGACTGAAAACCTCGTATTTCTAATGAGCAACAGAAAAACACACGCCAACCGGCGTGTTCATTGGCTCTTTAAGGTCAGGGCAGAGGAATAGGCAGTAGTAAAGTCACATTTTACATCAGCATCCTTTCATTACCCTGCAAAAGTTGTCCCCCGGCCATCAACATTCCACAGGCATGTCCCACTCCCCTCGTCTTCTATTTTCAGCCACAGATTGTATGCAGTGAAATCACTTCAGACAACTCCGTCAGTACAATTTGTACAGCCAGTCGGAGGTCTATTTGCGGATGCTGCGTTGGCATCCCTCATTAATATTCATGAGGTAAGGGCTGCAGTCACAATACACCTTTCATGGTCCTGCTTTCTGATTCGAGGATGAAACCATTGGCCCTAATTAAAAACCATGACCCGGTCACTCAGAGCTAAATACTTAAGTATTGTAATACCGGGCCAACTGACTAACTTGGATTCTGAATTAGGGCTGTAGCATGCTGGTGGTTCTGACAGAGAATACTCAAGCAGGGATGGGGCTGGGGCCAAATTACATGGTCATTTACATTATTCTTTTTGTCAAAGCAATTATTACGTTGAAGTGGACTAAAACACGAATGTTTTTGTGGTATGCCTGACTTTCAAAGGTATGATTCACAGCATATGGCCAAGCTGAGTGGTGTTTGATGTTTTCAATCCAAAATTCAAGAGACATATTTCATTAAATCACAAAACCTGTTTTCAAAAAGTCAACTAAATACGGCATTCAACCAATAAGGACTTAGGTAACAAATTCACACACCTTGCATAACTATGACAACTTTAGACATCTGTGTTTTGACAGACCATTCCAAGGACTATACTATCCCATACTATCCCCGTCATAGCATAATCAGTAATGTCACAGAAGAAACGTCAGCAGACAGTAAGGCAAATTAGTTATTCCATGTCATTTCCGCAAGCCATGACACCCACCATCTCAGATTGTTCAGATTTTTTTCCTGTAGTTATAAATGGGTACAATTAGCATTCTTGAAACATTATTTTGTTGACATTTTATTTTATCTTGGCAAAAAATATTATTTTATAAGATTCAGATAATGTTCAATAAATGTAGTACCCAACATCCGATTTGCACCAAACTTCTTCCTATCAATGAGAAAGACATGAGGAATATTTGTTGGGGTTAAAAGCCACCAATGGACTCCCCACACCAGGCTAATCAGGCTAATCCCACCCCAACAACCAGTATACAGTATCAGTTCTCTATGT
Source organism: Salvelinus fontinalis (assembly GCF_029448725.1). Classification (NCBI taxonomy): domain Eukaryota; kingdom Metazoa; phylum Chordata; class Actinopteri; order Salmoniformes; family Salmonidae; genus Salvelinus; species Salvelinus fontinalis. Next base: position 3,017,884 of record NC_074692.1, on the reverse strand, counting down.
TTGACACGTAGTATGAAGCTGTTGCTTGGAGTATTGCTTCTCCATACTATGTAATGTATTCCCTGCGAATCTGGTGATTGTTTTTTTCCCCTGTTCAGAGAAATTATTAATTTAAGTCGCTTGCATTATTTACCATAAGTTGTGCGAAAGTACCCATTTCTGACCGCTAGATGCCACTGTTGCGGCTATTCTACCACACATTTTTTTTTCAATTTTGCTGGTCTCTTGTATTTATTAAATGGATCACAACATTTCCTTTGCAACTTTGGGTAGAAAACCAATCAATTTGGCTCATGATGAAAATAAGGTTTGTGGTCATCCTCACAATTCAAGCCAGTCCTCCTTGAAATCAAATCAGTTACTCATTGGTAGGAAAAAGTTTAGTACAAATCGGACATGGGTACTATACTTAAAAGTTTTAATGTCACATTCTTTTTTCTATTATGTTATTGACTGTACATTTGTTTATTCCATGTGTAACTCTGTGTTGTCTGTGTTGTACTGCTTTGCTTTATCTTTATCTTCCAGGTTGCAGTTGTAAATGAGAACTTGTTCTCAACTGGCCTACCTGGTTAAATAAAGGTGAAATAAAAAAATTAAAAATGTATGCACAAGTACAGTGAAATGCATTTCTTGCAAACTCAAAATGCAACAATGCAATTATCAATAACAACGGGCTACTCAAGGACATTCAGAGACTTGTCCCGAAGCCACTCCTGCGTTGTCTTGGCTGTGTGCCTACTCCACTGCTGCCCTGTCGATGTGGATGGGGACGTACTCGCCCCCCTATTTCCTGTAGTCCACGATCAGCTCCTTGATCTTGCTAAAGTTGAGGGACTGGTTGTTGTTCTGGGACCACAATGGCAGGTCACTGACCTCCTCCCTGTAGGCTGACTCTGGCCACGCAGTCGAGTACAGGAGTGGACTAAGCACCTACCGCACAGGCCGTGCCTGTGTAGTATGATTCAACTTTATTCCTATATTGTCCTTTTGCTCGTTTGATGACTCTGCGGAGGTCATGGCGGGACTTATTGTCCTTATTCCTGTCCTTGGCCGTAGCCTCAGAGTTGTCTACAATAGCTCTGTGTGAGGTAGCCCTGTCCGTTTATCTCCAACCTCTGTATGAATCCAGGGCTTTTGATTGGGAAAGCAGCGAACCCTAACCGTGGGGACAACGTCGCCAATACATTTTCTCATGAAGCCGGTGACAGAGGTGGTTATCTCATCAATGTTATTGGCGGAGTCTCGAAACATATTCCAATTAGCGCAAGAAAATCATTCCTGTAGCATAATCGCTGTAGCATTTCTCAACAGAGAGTCATGGGTACTTCCTGTTTGAGTTTCTGCTTGTAAACGGGAAGCAGGAGTACGGAGTCCTGATCTGATTTGCTGAATGGCAGACAAGGGAGGGCTTGCTTGTGGGTAGAATAACAGTGGTCCAGGACTTTAGTGGTGTTGGAGACGTGTTGATGGAAGTTGGGAATCACGTGTCTTAGTGACGTGGAAAAACAGCCTCTGGATGTAGGTGTTCTTGCTTGTTTATAGCCTTGTACAGTTTGTTAAGTTCCAGCTTGTTATTTTTCTTTTCCTGAGGTGGAATTTTTACAAAAGTCACGTAACTGCTGAAAACTGCCTCGGGAGGTAGAAGGGTCAGCATTTGACCATCAGGTATTCCAAGGCGGATAAACAGTGGGTTGACACTTCCACCGTGCTGGAGTTAGCACACCAGTTTGAGTTGATGTAGAGCCAAACAAACCAATGCTTGCACCCGACCACCCACTAGCCCATACCCACAACTGGAGAAAATGGCATGTAACCTAGCATGGACTTCATCCACTACCTCATTTTATTTCGTCAGTCAAATATGGTATCGTGACAACACCTGGGCAGACTTTTAACTCCATGCTTCTTTCTGGTATAGAATGGATGAGTCTCGTTGAGATTTCGAATAACGTGCCTTGGTCGGCTTTCTGTTAGTTGAAGAAAGAGAGGGATACATACAGTAGCCTGATTTTAATTTTGATGGAATACATTGGTTTGATACGTTTGTGTAACGGGTGACGCTCTCCTCATCCTCGGAAGAGGTGAGGAGAGAAGGATCTTCAGACCAAAACGCAGGCTCAGGGAAATAAGCCATCTTTATTATAAATTACGATGGCACACGAAACGAAACAAAACACTTTCCAAACTACAAAATAACAAAACGACGTTGACGAGACCTGAACATAAACTTACATAACTAAACATAAACTTACGTACAGGTAACAGACGACATCGAAACGAAAACGAAACAAACAAACGCTACAGTCCTATGTGGTACGAACATAACATACGGACACAGGAGACAATCACCCACAAACAAACAGTGAGAATGCCCTACCTAAATATGACTCTTAATTAGAGGCAAACGCAAACCAACTGCCTCTAATCAAGAGCCATACCAGGCAAACCAAAACCAACATAGAAACAGATAACATAGAATGCCCACCCAACCTCACGTCCTGACCAACTAACACACAAAAACTAACATAAATAGGTCAGGAACGTGACAGTACCCCCCCCCACAAGGTGCGAACTCCGGACGCACCAGCACAAAGTCTAGGGGAGGGTCTGGGTGGGCATCTAACCACGGTGGTGGCTCAGGCTCCGGGCGCGGTTCCCACCCCACCATAATCCATCCTAACTTCCTCCCTCCAAGAATGTCCACCCTCTTTTGACCCCCACAAAATTCCCTTAACAACATATCCAATAGGGACAACACCGGGACAGAGAGATAAATCAAGAAAGAGGGATAGATAAGAATATAGAGATAGATGAAGATAGAGAGGGAGATTAGGATAGAGGGGCAACTCCGGACTGAAAGGCAGCTCCGGACAGAGAGACAGCTCTGGACTGATGGGCAGTTCTGGGTATCCAGCCTTTTCAGGCTGAAGGACAGCTCATGGCTGACTGACGAATCTCGATGCTCATGGCTGGCTGACGGCTCTCGACGCTCATGGCAGGCTGACGGCTCTCGACGCTCATGGCAGGCTGACGGCTCTCGACGCTCATGGCAGGCTGACGGCTCTCGACGCTCATGGCAGGCTGACGGCTCTCGACGCTCATGGCAGGCTGACGGCTCTCGACGCTCATGGCGCTCTGACGGCTCTGGCTGCTCATGGCGCTCTGACGGCTCTGGCTGCTCATGGCTCTCTGACGGCTCTGGCTGCTCATGGCTCGCTGGCGGCTCTGGCTGCTCATGGCTCGCTGGCGGCTCTGGCAGATCCTGTCTGGTTGGCGGCTCTGGCAGATCCTGTCTGGTTGGCGGCTCTGGCAGATCCTGTCTGGTTGGCGGCTCTGGCAGATCCTGTCTGGTTGGCGGCTCTGGCAGATCCTGTCTGGTTGGCGGCTCTGGCAGATCCTGTCTGGCTGACGGCTCTAGCGGCTCCTGTCTGGCTGATGGCTCTAGCGGCTCCTGTCTGGCTGACGGCTCTGTAGGCTCATGGCAGACGGGCGGCTTTGCAGGCTCATGGCAGACGGGCGGCTTTGCAGGCTCCTGGCAGACGGATGGCTCAGACGGCGCTGGGGAGACGGATGGCTCAGATGGCGCTGGGGAGACGGATGGCTCAGATGGCGCTGGGGAGACGGATGGCTCAGATGGCGCTGGGGAGACGGATGGCTCAGATGGCGCTGGGGAGACGGATGGCTCAGATGGCGCTGGGGAGACGGATGGCTCAGATGGCGCTGGGGAGACGGATGGCTCAGATGGCGCTGGGGAGACGGATGGCTCTGGCCGGATATGGCGCACTGTAGACCTGGTGCGTGGTGCCAGAACTGGAGGCACCGTGCTAATGACAAGCACCTTCCTACTAGTGCGGGGAGCAGGGACAGGGCACACTGTATTCTCAAAGCCTACTCTATCCCTGATGCGTGGTACCGGCACTGGTGACACCGGGCTGAGGACAAGCACATCAGGATTAGTAGGGGGAGAAGATACAGTGGGTTCAGGGCTCTGGAGACGCACAGGTAGCTTAGTGCGTGGGGCCGGAACTGGAGGCACCGGGCTAGATACACGCACTACAGGGAGAGTGCGTGGAGGAGGAACAGGGCTCAGGATACGCACTGGTAGCCTAGTGCGTAGTGTATACACTGTAGGTACTAGGCTGGGGCGGGGAGGTGGTGCCGGAAATACCGGACCGTGGAGGCGTACTGGCACTCTTGAGCATTGAGCTTGCCCAACCTTACCTGGTTGAATACCCCCGGTTGCCCGACCAGTGCGGGGAGGTGGAATAACCCGCACCGGGCTATGTAGGCGAACCGGGGAAACCATGCGTAAGGCAGGTGCCATGTATGCCGGCCCGAGAAGACGCACTGGAGACCAGACGCGTTGAGCCGGCCTCATGACACCTGGCTCAATACCCAATCTAGCCCTACCAGTGCGGGGAGGTGGAATAACCCGCACTGGGCTATGCACTCGTACAGGAGACACCGTGCGCTCTACTGCGTAACACGGCGCCTGCCCGTACTCCCGCTCTCCACGGTAAGCCTGGGAAGTGGGCGCAGGTCTCCTACCTGCCCTTGGCCCACTATCTCCTAGCCCCCCCCCAAGAAATTTTTGGGAATTACTCACGGGCTTTTTTGGCTTCCGTGCCAGACGCGTTCCCTCATAGCTCCGGTTCCTCTCCTCGGTAGCCTCTGCTCTCCTCCGTGCCTCCAGCTCAGCTTTGGGACGGCGATTTTCTCCTGCCTTAGCCCAGGGACCTTCTCCATTCATTATTTGCTCCCATGTCCAGAAATCCTTTCTCTCCTGTCCCTTACTCCGTTTAGTTTCCCTTTGCCGCTTGGTCTTAGCTTGGTGGGTGATTCTGTAACGGGTGACGCTCTCCTCATCCTCGGAAGAGGTGAGGAGAGAAGGATCTTCAGACCAAAACGCAGGCTCAGGGAAATAAGCCATCTTTATTATAAATTACGATGGCACACGAAACGAAACAAAACACTTTCCAAACTACAAAATAACAAAACGACGTTGACGAGACCTGAACATAAACTTACATAACTAAACATAAACTTACGTACAGGTAACAGACGACATCGAAACGAAACAAACAAACGCTACAGTCCTATGTGGTACGAACATAACATACGGACACAGGAGACAATCACCCACAAACAAACAGTGAGAATGCCCTACCTAAATATGACTCTTAATTAGAGGCAAACGCAAACCACCTGCCTCTAATCAAGAGCCATACCAGGCAAACCAAAACCAACATAGAAACAGATAACATAGAATGCCCACCCAACCTCACGTCCTGACCAACTAACACACAAAAACTAACATAAATAGGTCAGGAACGTGACAGTTTGTTTCGGTGTTTCTGTCTTGTTGTTGTTTGTTCAATTCGCTGCAGCACCTATGTGACCCGGCTACAACTGGAACAAAGGCAGGTCGAAAAGTATTCTCCTCACGGAAGCCAAAACACTCTGCAGAAAGCCCAAGCACTTTTCTCCCCATCTGAAGTCTTAACGTTGTTTCATATCACGTAGCCACCTTGCAACCAGAAAACTCAAGCTGATTTCTATAGGGAGGAACTGATGGAGTGATAGTGAAAAAAGCGGAAAGGTTTAGTGTATTGTGTTATCCCACAGAGCAAATGGGTTTACACAGCTCTCCAAGAATGCTTACATCTTCTTTTGATTCACTGAGCTTCTTCTTGCTCTCTTTACACAGACTTGTGCTTTTAAATCTATAGTTTCTACTGATAATTAATCACTGAGGAGGGCTGTGTGACGGAGTGACATGAAAAGCATGTGCGTTGAAAACCAATTAGCACGAACGTGTCACTTTCTTTCAGATACATAAAGGATGACGGAGAAGCTGATGTGGAGATCAGATGCAAAACGCACAATGGGGTAGTGCTGGAAAAGTTGTACAAAGTGCTATGATGTTCGGTCATGTTGTAATCAAATTCTTGTTATTTCAATTAATAAATTCGATGGTCTTTGGTGGTTTCAATTGTTTCCAAACGAAACCACAAAGCGCCTCCAACTGGCACGTTCAAGTGTGTACACAAACACAAATAATCCATCCATGTTAGGACTCAACACCTTGCCTGATAGATTCCGATCAATTTTAGGGGGTAGCCTAAAGTAATTTATGCCTAAGAGATCATGTTGAAAAAAATGGTGTTTATGTAGGGCTGCATGATTTGGACAAAAATACCTAATTGCTATTTTTGGGCCAGATATTGCAATATTGCAATATGAAATGCGATTTTCAAACACTTGGTGAAAAGTTGGTAATTCCATCCGACATGGTTAAAACAAGTGTCAGGGTAGAGAACATCGCATCCAAAATGAGATGAATAAAAAAACAAATGAAATCATTTTTATAACATTGTTATACATATGATAATAGATAGGATTATTACACCTAAATACGAACAAACATTCATTTTTTAACCAGTGGACTAAACTCCACTCCATGGGGAAGTAGGTTTTTAAAATGTAATAACATGATAGTAACATTGTAATAACATGATAGTAACATTGTAATAACATGATAGTAACATTGTAATAACATGATAGTAACATTGTAATAACATGATAGTAACATTGTAATAACATGATAGTAACATTGTAATAACATGATAGTAACATTGTAATAACATGATAGTAACATTGTAATAACATGATAGTAACATTGCAATAACATGATAGTAACATAGTAATAACATGATAGTAACATTGTAATAACATGATCATCAAAATACAGTGTGCTATAAGCGCAGCACGTATTAATTAATAGCATGATGAATTCCTATTTCCTATTTTATCATTGAGTTCTTAAATAATCAAAGTAAATTATTTATTCAGGCAGCCATAGGCTGCAGATGGAATAGGAAACGTATGATTATGTATAAGTAGGCTCAATTAAGTCAAAGTTACATTTCCCTCACTAACTTTAAACATCAGCTATCTGAGCAGCTAACCGATCGGTGCAGCTGTACATAGTCCATCTGTAAATAGCCCACCCAATCTACCTACCTCATCCCCATATTGTTTTATTTACTTTGCTGCTCTTTTGCACACCAGTATCACTACTTACACACCCTCATCTGCTCATCATCATCTGCTCATCTATCACTCCAGTGGTAATCTGCTAAATTGTAATTACTTCGCTACTACGGCCTATTTATTGCCTTACCTCCTCATGCCATTTGCACACACTGTATATAGACTTTATTTTCTTTCTATTGTGTTATTGACTGTACGCTTGTTTATTCCATGTGTAACTCTGTGTTGTTGTTTGTGTCGCACTGCTTTGCTTTATCTGGCCAGGTCGCAGTTGTAAATGAGAACTTGTTCTCAACTAGCTTACCTGGTTAAATAAAGGTGAAATAAAAATACAATTAATAAAAAAGTGCCTTAAAAACATGGAACACATAGCCTACCAATTGCAAGGTGCAGCCTGTGCCAAAAAAACATTGGAGTCAGGTCCAGTCATTCAACGCGATGGCCTTTACCACGTTTATGCAGTATTTCGTTATGCCCACTTGCAAGTTGCTGCTCCTCATTCAGGGCCCAGATGGCTAAAGGTTCCCTCAACCCCAGAGCATTTTTTTCTTCCTGTGTGATCTCCGTGGAAGTAACCTATGATTTTTGCAAGCACCGACCTTTCAGTTGAAACTCCTCATCAATAAAGTGTACTGTCAAACAAATGTAGGGCTGTTCTACTTAACCAAAGGTCTACTTAATGTAGGGTTGTTCTACTTAACCAAAGGTCTGTTGTAGTTGCGTAATAAGCAACATGTAAACTCAGCAAAAAAATAAACGTCCCTTTTTCAGGTCCCTGTCTTTCAAAGATAATTCATAAAAATCAAAATAACTTCACAGATCTTCATTGTAAAGGTTTTAAACACTGTTTCCCATGCTTGTTCAATGAACCATTAACAATTAATGAACATGCACCTGTGGAACGGTCGTTAAGACACGAACAGCTTACAGACGGTAGGCAATTAAGGTCACAGTTATGAAAACTTAGGACACTAAAGAGGCCTTTCTACTGACTTTGAAAAACACCAAAAGAAAGATGCCCAGGGTCCCTACTCATCACCGTGAACGTGCCTTAGGCATGCTGCAAGGAGGCATGAGGACTGCAGATGTGGCCAGGGCAATAAATTGCAATGTCCGTACTGTGAGACGCCTAAGATAGCGCTACAGGTAGACAGGACGGACAGCTGATCGTCCTCACAGTGGCAGACCACGTGTAACAACACCTGCACAGGATCGGTACATCCGAACATCACACCTGCGGGACAGGTACAGGATGGAAACAACAACTGCCCAAGTTACACCAGGAACGCACAATCTCTCCATCAGTGCTCAGATGGTCCGCAATAGGCCCGAGAAAGGCAGGACTGAAGGCTTGTAGGCCTGTTGTAGGGTTTTGTCTCACCAGGGGTGATGGTCGGATTCGCATTTATCGTCGAAGGAAAGAGCGTTGCTTCGAGGCCTGTACTCTGGAGCGGGATCGATTTGGAGGTGGAGGGTTCATCATGGTCTGGGATGGTGTGTCATAGCATCATCGGACTGAGCTTGTTGTCATTGCAGGCAATCTCAACGCTGTGTGTTACAGGGAAGACATCCTCCTCCCTCATGTAGTACCCTTCCTACAGGCTCTTCCTGACATGACCCTTCAGCATGACAATGCCACCAGCCATACTACTCGTTCTGTGAGTGAATTCCTGCAAGGCAGGAATGTCAGTATTCTGCCATGGCCAGCGAAGAGCCCGGATCTCAATCCCATTGAGCACGTCTGGGACCTGTTGGATCGGCAGGTGAGGCCTAGGGCCATTCCCCCCAGAAATGTCCGGGAACTTGCGGGTGCCTTGGTGGAAGAGTGGGGTAACATCTCACAGCAAGAACTGGCAAATCTGGTACAGTCCATGAGGAGAGGCACTGCAGTACTTAACGCAGCTGGTGGCCACACCAGATACTGACTGTTACTTTTGATTTTGACCCCCCTTTGTTCAGGGACACATTATTCAACTCCTGTTAGCCACATGTCTGTGGAACTTGTTCAGTTTATGTCTCAGTTGTTGAATCTTGTTATGTTCATACACATATTTACACATGTTAAGTTTGCTGAAAATAAACGCAGTTGACAGTGAGAGGACGTTTGAGTTCTGTTTCAACTTCTCCCTTAGTTTTGTTATAAAGTGTTAGGATGGCGACTTAGGAGAAATATGTGCGGGGTGGAATCTTTTAGCTTCTGTCCAGCTGGTTGATTATCATCTTCTTGAAGCCGTCTTTGCTGACTGTGTAAATAGGAATCATGTCTTTGGCTATGTGATAGATAGGTGACTTCTATGTGTATGCGGCATGTTTCTTCACAGGGTGTTACGCCCGATGTCCACCCGATCTATATTCCTTTTGTTTTGCCAGATGTCTAGCACCGCATTGTCCATACTTAACTGACGTGTGCCTTACTTTTCAACTAACTAAAAGCTAGCTTGTTGGAGTCTGTGTGTGTACTTCCGTTTGTACCACCACATGGTAAAGCAACGCACAATTGGAACATATTGAATACATACGGTACACAGAAAGCACAGCAGCCCAGTGCGGCGGCTTCCCCAACGTAGCGTGGCGGCCTGCTCCATTGACAATCAATGACTTCCGGCGGAACGCAGAGAGTTTGATGCATTTGGTGGACATGAGGCACTTGAAAACGCACAGGCAATCAATGCCCGCTTAACATAGGTGGCTGGCTGTGTCTGAGGGGCTTTGCTGCTGTCAGGCGCTTTATCCACCATGCAATCATCGTAAAGTAGGGGATGGTTCAAGTGATTTAATACGTGTCGGGCTGCCTCTTGTTGTTGTGACAACTCTGAGGCACTTTTTGCACAACACTTGCATTTGGTTGACATCGGTTTGCATGTAGCCAAAATACTGCCACATCACTAAAGATGCACAGGCGCTTGTATTTGTATTTATTATGGATCCCCATTAGCTGCTGCCAAGGCAGTTATACAATTTATAAAAACATTACAATTCATTCATTACAGAATTTATAACACACTAAAAGTATGTGCCCTCAGGTCCATACTCCACTACCGCATATCTACAACACAAAATCCATGTGTACGTGTATGTTATCGTGTATGTATGTGTACATGTATGTATAGTGCGTGTGTGTATGCATGTGTCTGTGCCTATGTTTGTGTTGCTTCACAGTCCCCGCTGTTCCATAACGTGTATTTTTACCTGCCTTTTAAAACTGAATCTACTGCTTGCATCAGTTACCTGATGTGGAATAGAGTTCCATGTACAGTGGCTTGCGAAAGTATTCCTCAAAAGCATTTTTTCTATTTTGTTAATTTACAAACTGGAATTAAAATAGATTTTTGGGGGGTTTGTATCATTTGATTTACACAACATGCCTACCATTTTGAAGATGCAAAATATTTTCTATTGTGAAACAAACAAAAATAAGACAAAAAAACTGAAAACTTGAGCGTGCACCCCCCCAAAGTCAACACTTTGTAGAGCCACCTTTTGCAGCAATTACAGCTGCAAGTCTCTTGGGGTATTGAGGTCTGGGCTTTGACTAGGCCATTCCAAGAAATTTAAATGTTTCCCCTTAAACCACTCAAGTGTTGCTTTAGCAGTATGCTTGGGGTCATTGTCCTGCTGGAAGGTGAACCTCTGTCCCAGTCTCAAAACTCTGGAAGACTGAAACAAGAATTTCCCTCTATTTAGCGGCATCCATTTTTCCTTTTATTCTGACCAGTTTCCCATTCCCTGCTGATGAAAAACATCCCCACAGCATGATGCTTCCACCACCATGCTTCACTGTAGGGGCTTCATAGCAAAGGGGGTGAATACATATGCACGCATCACTTTTCCATATAATAAAAAAAATATAAATACATTTCACTTCACCAATTTGGACTATTTTGTGTATGTCCATTACATGAAATCCCCCCAAAATATATTTAAATTACAGGTTGTAATGTAACGCTCTCTCCACTGGCTTCCAGTTGAAGCTCGCATCCGCTACAAGACCATGGTGCTTGCCTACGGAGCTGTGAGGGGAACGGCACCTCCGTACCTTCAGGCTCTGATCAGGCCCCACACCCAAACAAGGGCACTGCGTTCATCCACCTCTGGCCTGCTCGCCTCCCTACCTCTGAGGAAGTACAGTTCCCGCTCAGCCCAGTCAAAACTGTTCGCTGCTCTGGCACCCCAATGGTGGAACAAACTTCCTCACGACGCCAGGTCAGCGGAGTCAATCACCACCTTCCGGAGACACCTGAAACCCCACCTCTTTAAGGAATACCTAGGATAGGATAAAGTAATCCTTCTAACCCCCCCCCCCTTAAAAGAGTTAGATGCACTATTGTAAAGTGGTTGTTCCACTGGATATCATAAGGTGAATGCACCAATTTGTAAGTCGCTCTGGATAAGAGCGTCTGCTAAATGACTTAAATGTAAATGTAATGTAAATGTAATGCATCAAAATAAGAAAAACGGTAAGGGGGGTGAATACTTTTGCAAGGCACTGTAGTCATGGCTCTATGTCGTACTGTGCACCTCCCATAGTCTGTTCTGGACTTGGGAACTGTGAAGAGACCTCTGGTGGCATGTCTTGTGGGGTATTTATGGGTGTCCGAGCTGTGTGCTAGTATTTTAAACAGACAGCTCTGTACATTCAGCTTGTCAACACCTCTTACAAAAACAAGTAATGATGAAGGCAATCTCTCTTCCACTTTGAGCCATGAGAAATGTACATGCATGTCATAACGCTAGCTCTCCGTGTACTTTTAAGGGCCAGCTGTGCTGCCCTGTTCTGAGCCAACTGCAATTTTCCCAAGTTAATCTTTGTGGCACCTGACCACACTACTGAACAGTAGTCTAGGTGCGACAAAACTAGGGCCTGTAGGACCTGCCTTGTTGATAGTGTTGTTAAGAAGGCAGAGCAGCGATTTATTATGGACAGACTTCTCCCCATCTTAGCTACTGTTGAGTCAATATGTTTTGACCATGACAGTTTACAATCCAGGGTTACTCCAAGCAGTTTAGTCACCTTAACTTGCTCAATTACCACATTATTAATTACGAGATGTAGTTGAGGTTTAGGGGTTAGTGCATGATTTGTCCCAAATACAATGCTTTTAGTTTTGGAAATATTTAGGACTAACTTATTCCTTATTCCTTGACATGTCGTCCATTAAAGAACACCTTCTGTGTTCTGTTAGACAAGTAACTCTTTATCCACATTATAGCAGGGGGTGTAAAGCCATAACACATACGTTTTTCCAGCAGCAGACTTTGATCGATAAAGGCAAAAGCTGCACTGAAGTCTAACAAGCCCCCCACAGTCATTGTATCATCAATTTCTCTCAGCCAATCATCAGTCATTTGTGTAACTGCTGTGCTTGTTGAGTGTCCTTCCCAATATGCGTGCTGAAAGTCTGTTGTCAATTTGTTTTCAGTGAAACAGCATTGTATCTGGTCAAACACAATTCTTTTCAGAAGTTTACTAAGGGTTGGTAACAGGCTGATTGGTCAGCTATTTGAGCCAGTAAAGGGGGTTTTACTATTCTTGGGTAGCAGAATGACTTGAGCTTCCCTCCAGGCCTGAGGGCACACACTTTCTAGTAGGCTTAAATTGAAGATGTGGCAAATAGAAGTGTCAATTTCGTCCGCTATTATCCTCAGTAATTTTCCATCCAGATTGTCAGACCCCGGGTGGCTTGTCATTTTTGATACACAACAATAATTTGTTCACCTCTTCCACACTGACTTTACGGAATTCAATTCTTGTCTTTCATA